>NC_133760.1:28390149-29025685 GCF_036562045.2 Rhinolophus sinicus | reverse complement strand
CAAGGACTTGTAATAACAATAAAAATGAGTGATAATAATGTTAATAAAAATTAAAGCTAAAATGCATTGAGTGCTTACTTTGTGTAGGGCACTTGGATAAAGGTAGGTACTGTCATATCCTTTCACAGTTGATGAAACTGAAGTTTTTACCTGACTGAGGTCGCGTGGCTGGTAAATAGTAGATGGAGATTTCATGTTTAACTACAAAGCCTGTGTGTTTTCTTCTGCATTTTCACATGCACAGTGTCATCACTGTATGTTTTTCTTGCAGATTCCAAGGTTGGTGAAAATTGTTGAGGAAAGTTCACCTTACTTTAAAGTAATCAGCCCCAAAAATATTGGCCACAAAGTAGCTCCAGGAGTGCCATCCATATTCCGAATCGTCTTTATTCCAGAGGAGAACAAGGTAACAGCAGTGCTGGCAAGAAATTGGTTGAATGCTTGTCACTAGCGGTTTACAATTCTGAACGTTCATGGAGATAGTGGTGTGGGTCTATTATTGTTAGTGGTGGTGCTGGTGGTGGTAGTAGCATTGGTATTGTTGATGGTATTGGTGGTGGCAGTGTTGATGGTGTTATTGTTGGTGCTGGTGGTGATGGTGAGAGGAGTGGTGAGGGTGGGTGAGAGGAGCGGGTGCCATACCACTGGGAATGAAGAAAGAATTGTCAGAGTGCCGAAGGCTTATATGAGCGCTACGTAGCCAGGATGTAAAGAAGGGTAATCCTGGATGTTCCCCGCCCTGTTTCCTGTGGCACCTACCTCAGCATATTCATATTTGACTATATGGCTAGAAGGACACCAACAAGGAAAAGGTGTGGTTCAGATGCAATGAGCTGAGACAAAGAATAGGGACTATGCCTTTTTGGAAGTTTGGGGTCCTAGTGAGTTACATCCCTCCTCCCTACATTCTAACTAGTTTAGGAAAGATATCCAAGATCCAAATATCGATCGCATTATCAGTCTCATTAATGGCAAAGAATGTGGCCAGGACCTGAGGCCTAGACTGGGCTTCCTCCTGCTCTCCAGTGACTAGTAGATAACCAGTCCTTAGTGATGGTCTGACCTAACTGATAGGTCCACCCAAGCACAAGTGAAGATGCTAGAGCTGAGAGCAGAGACCTGCCTGCTCTGCTTACCGTGTCTGTGCACAGGCAGGCTAGAAAGAGCCTGAGTTCAGAGGCCATTTCCCTTTAGTACCACTACAGCTGTGGGGCATCTAGCCCATTGTTTAGCTTTCCTTGGTTGTAGAGATTCCAGTTCTTCACGGGAGGCAGGACCATCTAAAGGGCACTGAGGAAGGAGGCTTCCTCTCCAGCCCTTCCCCAAGAGAACGGAATTGTGGGTTTTCCTCTCTATGAGCCAAAGTGACTGGGACTTGTGAGGAGGGGGAAAGGGGTTTTACCAGCGTGATTGAAGGAGCGAGGACAGAAGACAAAGCTTAAAAAGGCATAACAAAATGTCAGGTTATCCATAACACTGATGGTGTATGTGATGTCCTGTATCGTGCCATTATGGTTGGAATCAAAACAGTGTAATGGAAACGGAGACAACTAGCCTTGAATCCCTGCTTCTCCTTCACTAATACTTATTAGCAGTTGTCAATGTCATTACCAGTATTCTTGCTACTATTGTTAATGTTCCAACTTTTTTGGACAGCAAGAATAAGGAACTTAGTGTGGTCTGCCAAGCATGTATCACTGTAGTGAGTGGTTATAAATTCCATTATAATAACAACACTGCTGTGATTATTTTTGCCACTTTGTAATATTACTATTTGTTTCTTGGGTTGTGTGTATGGACCTGTCATTTTGTTTGGGGTAATATTGAAATACATGAAAAAATCAATAGCTCCAGAAGCAGTCCTTTTTGTTATATGTTATTGAAGTCCTGGTGTTTTCTTGAGGCTCAATACCCTAATGTTAAGTGTGAGGAGAACGCTACCTGGATTTAGTTTGGGTGTCAAATTCCTACACTGACGTTTCTTCAGGAAGCTGATTATGAACCTTCATGCAGCTTGAAATATAAAGCTTGCTGGATTTGAGGAGTTGGCTTTCCTTAATTTTTTTCTGTACTGAGGAAAACATGTCTTCTGTTGGATAATTGTTGTCCTATTATTGCAAGTAGTCTGACTGGAAAGAGGATACATGGACCTTTTTGAGGAGGCAGAATGTTCTATGTTGTGATAGGTGTGTGGGTTATATGGATGAATTCATGTGTCACCATTGTACGTTTAATATTTATGCATTCCAATATATCTAAATTCCACCTTAAAAACTATAGAAATATAATATAATAATAATAGAAGTGGGCATGGATGGAAGTATAGACAAAGCCAGAATAACAGATTATTAATAATTGTTGAATCTGGGGGTGGGTACATGGGATTTGTTCTGTTTTCTTTATATGTGATTTAAATTTCCCCTAATGAAAAGCTAAAAGAACAGAGATTTTATTACTGCTTATCTATCCAGCAAGTGAATAATTGAAATGTATTTTAGGTATGTTTTTATTTACTTTGTAAATGTGAAATGCTAACATTTCCATTGAGGACTATTACTTGGTTCTATTTTGTGGCTGCTTATTTTACTCCTAGCTTTTAAATTCCCTCTTACTATTCCATTTCACCAACATTGCATGTCTGTTGGGAAACCCCTAATTAAAATGTAAATGTTGTTTTACTGTTTCTTCTGCTAAATGTTTGAAATTTATCAAAGGCTACATGCCTGTATGAGGAGTCATAGAGTGAGAATAATGGTTACCTAGGAGAAATTTAACTATCTAATTTTGGATACATTAAGACATCTTATTGGATTTGGACTCTAAACTATAATATAGTTTACAGAATTTGTTTTTCTAAGGACATAGTAATTTCTCCTTTTGCTAACTGTCTAAGACCGATGGTGTGTATTTGGGAAGCTCGTGCTGCTAATTTGACTCCTCCTTTTCTTCAAAGACCCTGTTACACTTGCACCATGAGTAGGGCCCCACTCCCAGGAGGTTTTCCAGTCTCTGGGCATCTACATTGAGTCTTCCGGTGGGACAGCCATGCACAGAACGACCAGCTAGTGTTAGCTGTGCTGTCTTTAGTGCTGTTTCAGAATGTAGCAGAGGACTGACTAGAGCCACATTTATTTTAGGAAAAATAAAAGCCCATCTTCTCACTGTGTCACTTCTTCAGTTGGCCAAATTGATAGCCAATGTACATACTTATTTTTCCTCCTTAGCCCCTGCTGATCTGAGCACTCCCCATTCTCATTTACCCTCCTCACATCTGGAGGGTGAGATATGTAAATTGCAGCATGTCACAGCTTAATAAGACAGTCTCCTTTCAATCGGATTTTCAGCACCGATTCAGCACCATTTTTTTCCTGTTATCTATTAATCTGGCTTCCTGGGGACTTAACTTGTTAAGAATGCCAAATACCCAGAAAACAGGTGCAGCAAATTGGCTTTGGCTTTTCTTCTCTCTTCATCTCACACACTTTTAAAAAAGAAGATGGGATATGTTATTAATCTAATAATCCTAGCATACATTTCATGTATGGTAAAAAATATAATAGTCAGTGTTGCCATATAACATTATAAAAGTCTGGAGCTTGGCATTTTTTTTGACCTCAAATTTGTATCTTTACCATTAAAAGGAGTATGAAAAATGTTAGGCTTTTGGAGGAAAGCAAAAGTGGGTACTTCCCTGAGCTTAAGGAAACATCTATTTATTGTAGTAGCACCAGAGGGAAATGGCTTCAGTGGATAAAATAGGAAGTGATGTAATTTTATTGCTCCATTATGTTTTAAGAAAATATCTAATGTGTTGTCCGAATAGTTTTCTCAGTTTGTTACTATGAAATTGAAAAATCGTGGCTCAAGAATAGAAAAATGTCAACATATTTTATGTTATCCAGATATACAACAATAACGAACTGTATGGTATGTATTGCCAGTATTTTTAATTAAACTGTAGATATCATAAAATTTCCCTCATGTAGAAACAATTTTTGTTGGCAAAAATGATGACAGTGATTTTGTTTTCTTCCTGCAATCAGCCATCTCTAGTTCTGTCTGGGTCACCCCTCTAAACCTGGTGCTTAGTGCAGTGCCTGACACCTGGGAAGTAGGCAGTAAATATTTGTCAAATGAGATAAGTAAAAGTTAATCTCAAGAAAATATAAAGAAGTTTACTTGAGAATGGCCTACAGATAATAAAAGCAAAAGCTTATAAAAAGGGCTCAGAGATCTTTTTGTGTCACGAGTGTATTAGACGTTAACTTTCTTGTCATTTTGACCAGGAGAAAGGTGTCTAAGAGTCTTCTCTAAGAAAAGAGTTTCTCTCCATTTTGTTTCATATTGTTAGGGAAGTCATATCACTAATTTTTAGCTTTCTGGACTTGACCAATATCATTGTATAATAAGGCTAATGATGATGTTGAGAATTCTGTTTATGAAGAGCTCTTGATAGTTTAGTACCCAAATAAAGATATGAAAAATGAATAATATTCTTTCACTTACTCTGCCAGGCCCAGTCCTATGAGCTGGGATTCTTTGGAAAACAGAACAAACTTTGGCCTTCATGGAGCTTATGTTCCACAATGAATAAACCAACAAATATATGATTTAATGTCAGATACTGATACTGACATGATAGAAAATAGAGAGTGATGGGGTTCCTGTTTCCTTCCAATAGGAGGATCAGGGAAGACTTCTTTGATGAGATAACATTTGAGCAGAGAACTCAATTAAGCCATGCAAATATCCGAGGGAAGATACTTGTCTGGGAGCGGGACCAGCAAGTACAAAGGTCCTATGACTGAACATGCTTGGCAACAGGGTCGGGGAAGGGCTACATTGAGGATGAGAGTTCTGGTTTTATATCTAATGAGATGACATAAAGAGTGACTTAATTCAGTATTTCTTTTGCATTTAGACTCAGTACTGGGGAAGATATGTGCTCAGGGCCTCGGCATTTTTATTTGGGATGGTCAGTAATAGTTTTGCACGAGAGGTAAAATTTAAACTGGATTATTATATTATCAGTTAGCTATTGTTGTACAATTACAGACCACCCCAAAATTCAATGGCTTAAAGTAGTAAACATTTATTATTGCTCACAACACTGTGGTTCAGCTGGTCTTGACGAGGCCTGCTCATGCGTTGGGTAGGCAAGTCTGCTGATCTTGGCATGGCTCTCTCACGTATTTGGGGCCAAAGGTTGGTCTGGCATGGCCCTGGCTGGGACACCTGGGCTCCATCCTGCAATAGGCTAGATCAGGCTTGTTTACCTGGCAGTGGCAGGGTTCCACGAGCAAGACCGGAAATGCCCAAAGCTTCCTGAGGCTTCAGCTTGGAACTGGCATTGCGTAACCTCTGCCACATTCCGCTGGGCAAAGCAAGGGCTGGAGAAATAGACTCCACTCTTGATGGAGGAGTGCAAAGTCATATTGTAAAGAGTGTGGGTGTAGAGAGACCCTTATTTGGAGCCATCAGTTTAATGCGTGGGCTTGAAGGGTAAATAGGGTTTAGAAAGAGGATGTGTAAACCTCCTCTGATCTAAAGAAAAATGTGCCTTCACTATCCCCCACTTCAGGATAGTGAAGTTTCTAATACCTGAGAAACACATGAAGTATAAGCTTTCCAATGGCTTGTCAGTTTTAACTCTTGAACTGTTCTTTCTCGCTCAGAACAGAGTATCTCCTTGAAAGTACATCTGCAATTGTCTTGAGAAGGTTTCACAGAATATATTGTGTTGGTAGATTCCTGGCATATGGCCATATTTCTTGTCCAGTTATCTTGATCATGTTGGTGTTTCCACAGACGATGATTTTACCCTTCTCTTGTAGGATTATGCCCATATGCTGACCTGTGTTACGGAGAGAGAAAAGTTTATCGTACCCATCAAAGCCAGAGGTGCACGAGCCATCCTAGATTTTCCTGACGAGCTGAATTTTTCCACTTGCCCTGTCAAATACAGCACTCAGAAAATTCTGCTGGTACGAAACATTGGCAATAAAGATGCTGTGTTTCACATCACAACTTGCAAGTATGTGTTCCTTTGGCTCTTGGTTTTGATTGATTATAGCTAAGTCTAGACAGCTCAAATAATTTGCTAGAATAGCAGTTGGGGTGGAACTGCTACTGCTTGTTACACCCTTTAGTTGCAAGGCTGGGAGATGTAGGGCAGACTTCCTCTTCATCCCAAGAGGAAACCAGATTTCAGGGTTACCTGTTTGGGTACGGCTGGTTTTCTGAAATGCCGGGTAAGAGTCTTTCTATTTAGCATAGAGAATGGCCCGTGGGAATCTATTAATAAACATATTTGTTTTGACTCTGAATTTTATAATTGGCTATATTAGTTTTCTACTGCTATGGTAACAAATTACCACAAACGTAGTAGCTGACGTTGCAGTAGGTCAGAAGCCCCACTGGGCTAAAATTAAAGTGTCAGCAGGGTTGTGTTCTCTTCTGGGGGATTAAGGGGAGCCTTTTCCAACTTCCAGGGGCCGCCCATATTCCTTGGCTCCTGGTACTCAGTTTTCTCACCTGAAAAACGGGGGAAAGTATAGTAGCCACTTAATAGGGATGTTGTGAGGAATAAATGAATTAATAAATGGAAACTGCTGGTACACAGCAAGTGCTATATAATAAGTGTTTGTTCTTTTATTGTTTCTTCAAATGCTCTACTGCCAGTGTGGGGGGCAGAATAATGGCTCCTCAAACACGTCCACGTCCTAATCCTCTGTCAATGTGTAATATCACATGACAGAGAGGGATTAGAGTTGCAGACGTAATTAAGTTTGCTAATCAGCTGACCTTAAAATGGGGAAGTTATACTGGATTATCTGGGTGGGTACAGTGTAATCACAAGGGCCTTTCAAAAAGAAGAGGGAGGCAGAGGAAGGGTTCAGAGTGATGAGAAGGGAGAAGAATTCAGCCTGCTATCCCTGGCTTTGAAGAGGAGAAAACTGAGCAATAGACAAGTTGTATAACTTGTTAAAGAGCACATAGCTAATAAGTGAAGGAGTTAGAGTTTCATCTGATTACTGTGTTTCCCCGGAAATAAGACCTAGCCGGACAATCAGCTCTATTCCGTCTTTTGGAGGAAAAATTAATATAGTCTTATTTTACTATAATATAAGACCAGGTCTTATATATATTAATATAATATAATATAATATAATATAATATAATATAATATAATATAAATAATATAATATAATAAATACCGGGTCTTATATTAATTTTTGCTCCAAAAGACGCATTAGAGCTGATGGTCCGGCCAGGTGTTATTTTTGGAGAAACAGGGTATTTATGGAATAGCTATAGGACAGTAGACACCAGGGGACAATAGAAATGATGATGAGACAATCCTTGCCCTCAAGAGGAAGAACGATTGTTACGGGACATGAGAATGGTGGCTAATCAGCAGGACCATCACAAGAACGATCAGCTTGGGAAGGTAGGAAACAGGGTCCCGTTCTTTTCTGTGACTAAAAAGAATAGTGTGTATATTGATCTGGATTGTGAGCTCATTTTCAGAAGGGCTTTATCTGTGGAATCATTTGCTGGTTTAAGGACACATCTCTCTAGAAAGGATTAGCATTTTCTTCTGCCTGGTTCACAAAGGTTAGACTAAGCAGATCTACTCTTTTGGTCACTTTTTGGCTGGAGGGGACTGACAGTGCGTATTCAAACCCCAAACCTACATAAGACACCTGTCCAGAGTTATGAATCCCTAGAAGACCTTTGTTTTTCCTCTCTCAAAACCAAGACAGACATTTTTCCTTGTGCTGATGGGAGAATGGTTTTGTAGCCCCTCAAGTTTCCCAGGTTTATGTGGGGATTTTGTTTCCAGTCCCCCGACTTAACCACCCCAAATGCAGAGATGTTAAAACCCAGGCTTCAAGGCTATGGGAACCCAGGGCAGACTCAGCTAATAGATTCCTCTTTATTTTTGAATCTTGTGGATTTGCCTTATTTGTTTGCATGCTCAGACACACTTTTATGTAAGTTATATTTTATCTAGTCTTTCTAGGTATTTTCTGGAAGAAGAGTTTTTGGGTTCCTCAGTCTGCCATGTTGTAGGCAGCAGGCTGCCATAATGTTGTTGAAAGCACATCCCTTGGGAGGGAATTTGTGTTTATTCTTCCATTTGCCCCAGAAGCATCACTATCACTGAAGCATTTCATGGAGATCCAAGTTTCTGTCTGGTATTTCTCCTGGTTGAAAAACTATTTTTAATATTTCTTATAGCACAGGTCTATTGGAAATTCTCTCAGTTTTTATCCAATTTTTTTTATGCAAGCATTTTGCCTTCATTTTTGAAAGATACGTTCTCTACAGTGTAGAATTCTGAGTTGACAGTAATACACACACGTGGTTTTTAGTACTTTAAAGCTATCACTTTCTGATCTTTGGCTTACGTTTTTCTCATGGGAAGTCTGTTATAACTCTTACCTTTGTTCCTCTGTATGTCTTTTTCTTGTGCTTCCTTCAAGATTTGGTCTTTATATTTGGTTTTTAGCAGTTTGAATATGATGTGTCTAGGTGTGGGTTTTGTTTTTTGTTTTAAGGAATTTATTTTGCTTTTGTTTAGTTTTGGTTTCAATCCTGCATGAAGTTCTCTGAATTTCCTGGATCTTCTTTATTTTTGGAAAATCTCAGCCATTAGTTCTTCAGATATTTCCCCTACTCCATCCTCTCTGTTTCCTCTGCTTGTAGGGAAGCTCTGTTTGCCACAGGTAAAACAATCTGCGCATGTCCAGTCTCCCGTGTGTGGTGGTGGCAATTGTCCATTTTTAGATTTCAGGCCACTTGTTATGCCTGCAACCTCAGCTCGCTGGTTGGTTGAAGAAAAGTTCTGATTTTGTTGTTTATCTGGATTTTTATTTTCATTGTTAGAGTAGAAGAGACACTTGCCAGCTTTCTTCATCCTAGGTGGAAGCAGGACTCTGAACCACTTTAGATAAATGAACCATCAAAAGCAGTGGAAAAGTTCTTTTGAAAATCAGTGTCTCCTGGTGTTGTCCCTAAGTGCTTAAGCAGCCTTTGTTTGTCATCTTATGGTGAGGCTCATGTATTTGGATTGAAGAAGAAGGAAGCAGATTGTTCAACTGGTTCACCATCATTTAGAAAAAACCCCAAAAAACACCACAATCTTTTTTGATTTAAAATAAGGCCTTGTGCTTATAAACCACCATCTTTATAATACACATTAAAAATTTCCTGTTACATTGGTATTTTTCCAATGAAAAATAGAATCTACCTAAAGTGGAAAACCAATTGCAGGCAGCATATCTTCCTGGACTGTTTGGCTAAAAGTTAAAAACTACACATAAATGGCAATGTCTTTCCATATTACCTTCCTGTAAGGTGAAACAGGAAGGTAATAGTGTGAAGTTGCAGGAAAAGATCTTAAACTTTTTTGTCCATATAACTATGAATGTGAATTATTTCCTCCTCACACAGAAACATTTCTAAGGTAAAATGGTGAGCCAATTCAAGGACTAGCCAGGAATCATAAAGACATTAAAAAAGTTAGTCCAACATTCCCATTTTACAGATGAAGGAAAGCAGCTCTGAGAAGGGAAATGATTTATCTAAATTCCCCATAAGTTAATAGCAAAACCTGGATTAAAACAAACATGGGCCAGTTCTGGGCTTGTTTACTCTCAGATCTAATCCTCGCTTTTCTCCTGCTCTGCTCAGTATCCTTATGGGGCTGTATTAGCCCCCTTGGCCTCCTGGGTCAGCTGGATTCTAACTGTATTCTACCAGTGGGTGGCACTAGAAGGAGATTGGAAGGTAGGAAGAAACCAGGGTATTTCTTCTCCCTTTCTGATTTAGGCAGAGTACCTAGCCAGTGGCTGCATTTTCTCTATGGCTCTAGCTCCTGTTAGACAGGCCTGCCATGGTTCCAACTTCTGCCAGGTACCCAGGATCTGGTGACACTTTCTCCTTTCCTTTTGTCTCCAGCGCAGGGTGGATATGGCTTACTGCTGTTACTAATCCCTGAGCTATCTCACTGTCACTGTCTTAAATTGGGCTTCTCAACTCCCATCTTCTGTGTGTCCAAGTCTGTCAATTAAATTCCCTGTTTGCAAATATTTTCGTTTTCCTGTTTAGGCTCTGCATGAAATAGTCGTTTTATGTTCTTTCCACAAAATGCTTGTTTTTCCAACCATGCTGTCAATTCTGTGAGCTACCTCAAATCCTTCCAGTAAATCCCTTTTCTGTTGAAGTTAGCCAGAGTTGGTTTGTGTTGGTACAACTGAGAACCCTGATGGCTACCAGGAGAAAGGATGCAGTTGAATTTGTGGTCACATTGTGTTGAGTCAGAATCTCTAGGGAGATCCATTGACAAGTATCCATTCTCAAAAATACAGAGGTGATTGTCTTGCCCAGACAGGGTTGGAGATCACACTTTTAGTTAATATGATTGTGACTAGACATGACAGAGCAGTGGACATAGTTTGAGAATTTGGAGTCCAAAGCCCAGCGACTACTCTTGGTCTTGGTGCTTTTAGAGTCAGTATACAGTGAGAAACAATATCTCACAAGAAATTGTTTAGAAAACAGATAATATTCTTTTCATTGAAATAATGATGTAATTAATGGTTACGTTTATAAATGGTTAGGTTCATATACATTATAAAAAAAATAAAACTTTCTTTACATGTCTATTGCTGCCATTATTAGGTTGGTGCAAAAGTAATTGCGGGTTAAAAGGTTGAAAGTAATTGTGGCTTAAAAGGTTGAAAATAATTGCAAAAACCACAATTACTTTTGCATCAACCTAATAGAATGTGAGCTTTTCAAGTGCAAGGATTGTATCTAACTCTTTTTATTTGTATGTCCCCAGAACCTAGCAAAGTGTCTAGAATAAATAAGTGCTCAATAAATGTTTATAGGATACCTAACCAATAATATATTACAAAGGCAAAGCTACAACTATAAACCTCTACAATAATTTAAAATAAACATGCTCCAAGTACTATAAAATAAGCATAGTGTTTTTTTTACACTAATAAAAGGAGCTGCAATGTCTATAAAATACACAGGGAACATAAATGATTACTCTTCAACTTTATTACAGATTTGACCTAAAATTCTGGTGGATACCAGAATAACTTTGACTATTAAAGTAGGATTAATTTCAGAAGGTGAAATAGAAGGATTAAGAAGCAATTTCAAAATCTCAAGTTAGGAATCAGTTAATAAGAAAGCCTATCTGAAGAAAAAATACTATTCAATATTTAACATAATAAAAACAATATTTAGTCTTCTGCTAAAATACTGAATCACTTTTGGATAGAATAATTTTAGTTCTTAAGAGCAGTTCATAGGGGATTGAACAAAAGCCTTTCAAAATCTTTCTCGTGGATCATGATTTTTCACAAACCCAAGTTCCCTCCCTAATCAAGTATTCGGTATTATGAGGATGTGATATCAAAACCAAACACTTTGGTAGGCAGAGCCAGCCTTATACCCTTGAGGAAGAACACCTTTTATCTCTTTGTAAGAGCATTTTCCGATACTTGATATTTTCTAGCCGGTTCAGCCTATCTGCCTTTAGTAAAATGAAGTATAAAATCAAATTGCAATATTTAAGCACAAGAACTTAACATACTTTACCCAATTAACATCTGATTTATTGAGAGAGCGTAGGCAGCTCTAAATAGCAATGGCTATTCCAGGTGATTTTCTACTTCCTGAAGAAATTTAGTGCAACATAAACCCAACCATTAGCACAACAGGAAAGTATCTGTTACCTCTGTATGGAATTCTAGAGGTCCTAGAGAAGGGTCATTTTTTCCCATAGAAAATTAGCTTAGGTTCAGCAATGTAATGCTATCTAATTCACTTCAAAATTGTTCTTTTGCTACCAAGTAATATTTGAAAAGAAAATGAAAGCAATTTCATTTCAGTGTAGGAAGAAAAATATTAGGAACTAGGGAGGCAAAGAAGAAAAAAAGAATAGATTATGTTGTTCCCAAAGCCAGGAAACTGGGCCAGTTCTCAACTCTTCAGGTTCTTACTGAGGTCATCAGGAAGGAAAGGACTTTTGAGACCATGAGACTCCACTTCATCTCCCATGAAGCAGAGATTCTTGAGACACTGAAAGTCCTTCTCTTCTGTTCCACCCAGATGTTATAAAGATTAATTAATGGTTACAGGTACTTTTATTTCCTTCTAAAAGTTTATTGTAATTCAGTTTGCCAACTTCTTCTGAGAGGCCTCTGTGAGTAAAGAACTATGCATGGTGTAGTGAGAGACAGAACAGTGAGTGTAACGGTGGCTCCCACCTTCAGGGATAGACAGAAAGAACTTGAACTTGAAGGCAGGTTTCCATCCCAGCTCCACCATGACCTGGTTGAGTAACTTTGGGACAGTCACCTGCACTTTTGGGACATCTGTTTTGTCATGTCTAAAATGCAAATAACCTTCCTCAAGTTTTTCTTTTTTCTTTTTTAAGGACTAAAGGAATTGACGTATGTATAGTGCCCAGTGTAGCACCCAGCATAGAGTATGTGCTCCTGAAATTTTGTTTGCTTTCCCTTTCCTTTCACCTCAAGAATCTCTAGCTATTGAGAGAGGCAGGCATGAAAACTAACTATAGTACAAGGTGAACTGTGAAGTAAGTGAAAAAGAAAGTGATAGCCTCTGAGAGGAAGGAGACATTATTAATGAGGGAAAATCAGGGAAGGTTGTATTTAAGGGTTGATTTTGAGTCGGGGTTGTGATAAGTGACTTTGGAAGGAGTGTGACATGTGGAAAATGGTGAATATTCCTCTGTGACCCCAGCAGTTCTGGAATGTCTATGTGGGGGGGACACAGTCTGGTTGGAAGGGAGAGGAGGTACGGTGCCCGGGGAGGTTATGGGTGAAGAGACTAAAGCCATGACATCCCATCCCATCAACCCTGACTTGGAATGTGACAGGTGTATAGGATATTTGGACAGATGTATGTGTTTACTGAGAGTGCAAAAAGTGTTCCGGAGCAGATTATGTGGGACCTCGAATGCCTTGGACTTTGACCTTTATTACATAGATTATGAAGACCGCTGCAGGTGTTTGAACAGGAGATGGCTGTGTTATGACCTGTGTGTGTGTTTTACAAAATCTCTAGAGCAGTGTGAAGGATTGAGAGGAGAATTATAAAAACTTAAACTCCTCTAAACACCCAAGATCATCCCCTGGAGCACCTTCCATCTAGGGGCTGCCAGTGAGGGGGAGGTAACAATAGCAACAGCAGAAATAATAACGAACACTTGTTTAGTACTTTCTATGTGCCAGGCGGTGTTCTAAGCACTTAACCTACTCGTATATCAGCTTCATTAGTCCTCATGACAACCTATGAGGTAGGTGCTGTCATTACCTTCATTTTACAGATAAGGAGACTGAAGTTTCAATGATTTGCCCAAGTTCATGGCTGAGCTGGGTTTTAAACTCATTCAGTTGACTCCAGACTAGTAACCACTACCCCATAATGCCTCTACAGCAATTCCTAGGGTTCATTGGAGGTTTGGTGCTGTAAGTGTTAGAAAAGAACAAAGGATAGGAAAAATAGAAGTGAAAGGAGAGGGAAATCCAAACAGAGAGCACCAGAGTAAGTAAACAATCGCCTGTGATGGGAAGCACTAGGGGTCCTGCAATAATAATCTCAGGTACCACCAAGTGCTACCTTTGCCATAAGCTCTGTACCCTCATAGAAGAAAGCTTAGGTTTCCTGAAATTAAATTCATTATCTAGGAGAAGATTTAAGGAGTGAACACTCTAAAAATGGTTGTGATATAATGAAATAATCAGAAACAGCTTAGTCTGCCAGATACGTTGTCTTTGAAAAATTAGCAATTTGAAGAAATGACGTGGACCATGAAAATAATTAAATGGGCTGGGGTTCCTATTTCAAAGGAAAACTCTGTAAATTATTTAAGACACATTCATGATCAGATTTAGCTTCTCTCTGACTACCTCCTTCCAGAGCAATTAAAGGAAACTATTTCCTGTTTC
Organism: Rhinolophus sinicus; assembly: GCF_036562045.2. Classification (NCBI taxonomy): domain Eukaryota; kingdom Metazoa; phylum Chordata; class Mammalia; order Chiroptera; family Rhinolophidae; genus Rhinolophus; species Rhinolophus sinicus. Next base: position 29,011,682 of record NC_133760.1, on the reverse strand, counting down.
CAAATCCACCCGACCTTCCCATAGTGTCTAGATGCCCCAATTCTATTTTCAAGACACAGAACTTGTCCCCAGTTTGCTTTTCCAAATGCTTTCCACCCATCTCCATCTTACCCTCATTCAGGAGGCTGACCTGTACGGCACAGGTCCTGTGCCTTTGGCTTCCCTCTGGGTCCATTGAGTTAAGCCAATGGGAGTCCCAGCAGGCAATCAGACAGGAGAATGTGAGGTCAGGACATTTTTCTCCCTAGTGTCTTTCCTGTGAGGCCACTTGGGCTGGCTGTCTCTCTTGACTGAAGTGCCCGGCTCCTCATAAGTTAGCATTCTCTTAGAACTCTCGTGGGTTTCAAAACCACTCCTCCCTTGGCTCTAGAGGTGGTAACAGCTCTACTGTTAATACATACGCTTGAGTGTTTGAGTCTTCTCTTGTAGTTCCCCTATGCCCTCCCCCCCTCCTTTTAAACAGATACTTTGTAAAACTGCCCTCCAATTATCCTTATGTGATTGTGTGATCACTTTACTTTTGGGACTCTGATACATTTTTCCATCATGAAGCCCTCTCTTCTCTGCATGCTCACAAAACTTGATTTTCATCCCTTTGAAGGCACTGTTCTTTTGTAGATTACAGTATTTGCCTAGATATTGTAAGTCTGCCCCTTACTGGAATCAATGAATGTTAAAAGAATGGCTGATTGGCATGGACACAAACAAGAATATTATTACATCATTTAAATTTCTCTTCAACTTGCTGATATATTAATGTTATTTTAACATGACAACTGAAGTTCTTTCACATTAGGGCAAAAAGTCTGCTTTACTATTGTATCACTGAATTATAGTGTCGGGTCTGAGCTGTCTGCAGATCTAGAACTCATGCATCCTCTCCTCCACCCCTCGCACTAGTCAAGAATGTGTTCTGATGGTGTGTCTCATGTGTGTTGCAGGCCTTTCTCTGTAGAGCCGTCTGTTGGAACTCTTAGTGTGGGAGAGTCCATGCAACTGGAAGTGGATTTTGAGCCACAGACTGTGGGAAATCACAGCAAAAGGCTTATTGTGTGTTACGACACAGGTATGCATTATTCTTTGTTAAAAGTTCTACATGTTAAGAAAGGTCAGATGGAAAATATGATGAAATAAAATAGGAAGTGGTAATTTTGGCTGCCTTAGAGTAAGCTAATATCCACAAGGTAAAGAACAAAAGAATGAATGCCTCCAACAGAAGTAATGTTAAGGCAAATATAAATCCCACCTGACTGGTTTCTCCAATGCTTGAAAGCCTGAGAAATACACAGCTCAGGGAGGAACATATACCCAGATGTCACACTAGTAGATTGAGGTTATTTATAAATAAATGGAACTTGAAGGTAACTTAACACCCCATGTGTTTTCCATTTGATTTGTTGCTGCATTTGTCTAACATTTTGAAAATGTAAACCCCAGTTCACAATAGTCTTGTGTGTGCCCACTAGTCTATGAGTATGTATCATCCAGTTACTTGAATTGTTAGAATGTGCCAATATCTTACTTAACATTTTACTTAAATATAGGACTGTGACTTGCCACTAGCATTTTCTTGAAAATTATACATTTTCATGATTGCATAATCATGAAAATTATACATTGTTTTTGCAAGTATTTAATTGATGGTCATGTATACTCCATGTACATCATACAAGTCTCCAAAGTTGGTTTTCAAATTAATATTTTACCACTGTCATATTTCGTAATTTTTCTCATTTCCTTCTCACTTTTTTTTACCCATTTCATGTTGATCTACCCTGATTCTCTGCCTCAGAAGGGCATTGGAGGGAGAAAACAGAAGTGCACAGCCAGGGAAATAGCAACAAATGACAGCTCAGAGTTGCTGGTTTTGTGAATGTGTATCTGAACAGGATAATTCAAGCCTTTGCCTAAGGACACGTGGTTAAGTGATCATGGCTCCACACTGCGCTCACAGAATGACAACACATAACCAGTGGCACAATCTATATTTCTTTTCTGTTAGTGTTAGCCATATTTCACTGGCTGCAAGCAAGAGAAACTGAACCTGAACTAGCTTAAGCAAGGGGGGGAAGTTTTGACCCACGTAACCCAACAGTGGAAGGTTAAAAGCACAGCTTATAATACATCAGGGATGTCGATTTTTCCAAAGTAGTGGTGCCATTTTACACTCCCACCAACAAAGCGTGAGAGTTCCAGTTGCTGCACGTCCTCACCAACGCATAGTGTCTTTGTTTACTTTAGACATACTCATGCTATAAAGTGATGTCTTCTAGTGGTTTTAATTTTCATTTCTCTAATGATTAATGATGTTGAGCACCTTTTCGTGTGCTTACTAGCCATTCATATATCTTTTTAAATGAAGTGTCTGTTCAAGACTTGTTCATTTTTTCAGTTGTTTTTCCTTTTGTTATTAATTTGTAAGAGTACTTTATAACTCGATGTTCTCAATACTAATCATTTGTCAGATATATGTATTGTAAATATTTTCTTTCAGTCTTTAGCTTGCCTTTTCGTTTCCTTAGTGATACATTTTGACGAGCAGAAATTTTTAAATTTGATGAAAGTCACATTATCAATTTTTTTCTTATGATTAATGATTTTTGCCTTCTTGTTAAGAAATATTTGCTTTCTTCAAGATCATGAACTTATTCTCCTATATTTACTTTTAGAAGTGTAATAGTTTTAGCTTCTAGGTTAATTAACAATTGATCTTTGATTTCACTTTTGAGTATGTGTGAAGTAGGGATCCTGTTTCTTTTTTTTCCTCATATGGATTATTGGCTCTTCATTTTATTGTTGTGTTTGGAATTCCAATTACTCTATTACTCAATCTATTACTACTCTATTATTTGTTCCTTTTAACCTTTATTTTATGTATTCCATTCTTTGTCTCTATAGACTTCTCTTGATACTTTCTTCTCATTCATTCAATAATTTCCTCTTCAGTGAAGTCTCATCTGAGTTTTAATTTTTCAATTATAATTATTTTCATTTCAGAAATTTTATTTGATTCTTATTAAATCAAATTGCTCTCTACTCTTTTATTTTTCAAGTTTTCCTTTTATTTCTTAAATATATTAAACATAGTTATTTATATCTTGTCTCTGATAATTCAAATATATTAAGTCTGCTTATTTATTTAGTTTCCTGTTTATTGTTTCTGACAGTTTTCAACCATGGTATCTGTAGAGGAGGAAAAATATCTTTTTCCTATACCCTTCTAAGTTTTTGGCTGGGCCCTTGTAACAAAAGACAGACTAATAAGAGAAAAACATACACATTTATTTAATGTAACTTTTATGTGACATGGAGCCTTCATAAGGAAATGATGGCCTGAAGAAGTCATTTGGAAATTTTCTTGTTTTATTTATTTTTTTATTGATTTCTAGCTGAGTTCCACCAGTGATTGAAAACAAATTCTATATGAATTCTGTTCTTGAAATTAGTTGAGACTTACATTATGGCCCAGAATGTGTTCCATTTTGGTAAATGAGCCCTGTGCATTTGAAAAGTGAACAAGTTCCATAAAGATCAATTAAGTCAAGTCTGTTAATCATGTTGTACAGTCTACATCTCTACTGATTTTTTCCTCCTTTTATTAGTTATTGGAAGATATTATTAAAATCTACAACTATGAGTACAGATTTGTTATTTCTCTTTTGTGCTATCAATTTTCATTTTACATATTTTGAGACTACAATACTTGGTGTGTACACATTTAGAATTATTATAACTTCCTGTTGAGTTAATCATCTTATCATTATGAAATGTCTTTTAATTGTTAGTAAGATTTCTGACATTAAAATCTACTTGATCTGGTATTTGTATAGTACAGCAGCTTTCTTTTGATTGGTGTGTGGATAATATATTCTGTTCATCCTTTTCCTTTGGACTTTTCTGTGTCCTCATATGTCAAGTGTGACATTTGGAAGCATCACCAGGTTGTTGTTTTTTAATCCAGTCTGAGAACCTTCGTCTTTTAATTGTACTATTCAGTCCTTTCATGTTGAATGCAATTATTGATATATTTGGGTTTGAACCTTCTGTTAGACTGTGAAGTAATTGTTACCATTATGGGGAAATTGTTAGCTGAATTTCAACAAAATCCTTTATGGTATTTGTGCTAATAGTGGATGAAAGCAGAAAAAAAAAACGAGTGCTAATAAACTCAGTCAGTTTCTTACATTTCTTCCATCTGGTTCTCCATGTCTTTGGTATCATTTTTGTTTGTAATGTGTTGTGTTTGTTTATGTTTTATGTCAGCCCCTAAAAATAAGTATTGGAAAAAATGTGGCCTTAGAGTTACCTTTGAGTCACTGTATCACAAGGTTTTGAACCAAGAGTTTAAAAAAGAATGAAGCATGATCATTCTTTTTGCTCTCCCTAAAATAATTAATTGTTGAAAAATATATTAAATTATCTTTCAAATATTGTTTATCTTTATCTCATCCTTTTAAATATTTTAGGTTGTATTTTTAATACATTTGACATATGAGTACTCTAGTATATGTGTATAATTTACAAACAAACACATCTACATATATTGGAGGTATATTGTCAAAAATTTTTATTTGGTTGAATTTCATTAGTGGAAAACAGTAATGACTGCCTAAACACACTTAATCATGCAGCCTTTTCAAGCAGCCATGATCATTAGCTTCTCATCTCCCTAAATAAGCATCTGATTGAACTTTCTGCAGCTGTTTGAAGTATTAATTGATTTAAGGAGGGAAATTGATTTAAGTATGGGTTTTTCTTCATACTTCCTCAAACAGTGTTCTAGAAGGAGGAGCATTGCTACTCCTCTGCGGGAAATACTCAATCACATTTCTAACAGTTGTTTTTATTCCCTTCAGTTGCTAGTCCTCCCCTGGATATATTCTTGGTTACATGCAACCAGGAGATTTTGCTTTTTTCTACAGAACCAGTGTTCTACCAATTAAGGATACTGAGTGTAAATTTCACCAATATCTAATATTTTACTTGTTAACATTTTTCTGAACCAGATCTCTTCCCGTGTGTCCTTCTGTAGTGAAATCAAGTTTGTTTAGGCAATTGATTTGACCCTAGAAATGATTTAGTTACCTTTTCAGTTAATCTGAAACTGTGAAAGAACCACAGTGATTTTATACCTTTGACAAGCAAATCCCTCCAGAAGAGATTAAAAAATACAATTGCTCAAGACTACATTGGTAACAACCAAGCCAAACAAAAATCAAAATAAAACAGATAATGAATAAACTAGTTTTATCATCTCAATAAAACTGAGAAGTAAAAATATTTGACTATTAAGGCTCAAACAGATGGTTTAATTGCTTAAGTTTTGGACTTTTCAACTGGGTATTGAGAAACGTTACATAATCTAAGGGTTCAGAGAGATATTAGTATTCAGAACAGGCTTTAAAAAGATAGACTGAATTGCCCCCCACAATTCATGTGTTGAAAGTTCTAACCTTCAATATGACTGCATTTGAAGATAGTGTCTCTAAGGAGGTAATTAAAGTTAAATGAGGTCATAAGGTTGGGATCCTAATCCAATAGGACCCGTGTCTTTTTAAGAAGAGGTAGATCAGAAGTAGGCCTGCACAGAGAAAGGCCATCTGAGGTCACAGCAGGAAGGCAGCTGTCTGCAAGCCAAGCATGGAGGTCTCAGCAAAAATCAACACTGCTGGCACCTCGATCTTGGATTTCCAGCCTCCAGAACTGTGAGAAAATAAATTTCTGTTGTTTAAGCTAAAAATAAAAAAGAACAAATGAGAGAGGCATGGTTGTTGAACCGTTGGTTACTTGAATGAGCACTAGAAGTAAGAGCATAGCAGTTTTTTTCTTCAGTGCCTGGTGAGGTTGCTGTCATCTTAGAGGTGACATTAGCCACTGGCATAATCAGGCTATAGAGCTAATGCTCTTATTCAGCATTTTTAAAAGTATTGTGTCTCTAACTGAAGAGGAGATATTTCAATTCAGGAGTCAGAAGTTGGCAAGTAGTCTTTTTCCCTAAAGGTGTGGTGATGTATTATTATTAAATATACAAGCAATCATAATTTAGCACTTCAAAGGGCAGCTTCATGGTCATTTATCTATTTTGCTCTGATTAACCATAAACAAATTCTTTTCCTCCCAAAAGCCAAACAAGGAATACCAAAATATAATATAGTAAGTAATTGAGTGTGATATGATAGCTTGAAGCTGCTAAATAATACATATCTGAGTACACCTACACACACTTACCTGCATTACCTTTGTTTGAATTATGTGATTATTATTAATGTGTGTTGTTATAATTAGAAAATCTAACAAAACATAGTTATTATAAAAGAAGCAGACATTTTAACATGGCTTAGAGGCAATGTAAATATTCCTTGATCTAGTCTTCTTTTCCGTTTTTTATTCCATAGCTTAGGATAGGGAATAGCAGGAGTTAGGACACCTGAACGGTCAGGGATTGTTTAGGGAAGTGGAATGAGGTTTCCGTAAATTACACAGGAAGTAAAGACTCTCAAGTCCTTAGGTGTTAGAATTTAAAGGGACATTAGAGGACATCTCTTTAATTACCTTTATGGTAGAGATTAGTGAACTGAGGCCTAAAGACATTAAATACTAACTGTACACCTGAGTAAAGCTGGAACTTGAACCCAGGTCTTCAGCACCCTTTCTGAGGCCAGCACCCTTTTTATAATCCCACAATGCTTTTCATGCAAATTATAATACCAATTTTGGCATTGCCACTGATGTGCTGGGTGAGCTAAGTCAAGTCCCATAATTTGTTTCCTGGATCTTTCTGAAGAAGTTTGATTCACCAGTTCACTTGACTGGTGAATTTGACCCTGCTGTGACCCAGAGATGAGAAGCACTCACTCTATTCATCAACTTATTAGTTCCCCAGGGAATCTAGGGCTCCACTCATATATTTTATTTACTGTCCTCTGCTGTCTGAAAGTACTGAAACCACAGTATGAAATGTATTGTGTATATAGCTGGCTTCATATTTTTGGTAAAATTAGTTTTGTTCATATTTGTTTTTGCTAGATTGATAGTAGCAAAACTGGCAAGAGGTAATGAGACCTTCCACAAAATACATCTTTACTAGGACATAATAAATGACGGTGGCTAACCTCATCTACAGTGATTGCATCATTCAATCCCAGAAACCCCAAAGGAACTAGTGTGGGAACAGGTGCTTCAAGGACGCAGAAATGCTGAGGCCCAGCATTTTGTAGGCATAACACACCTTCCATCCTACCAGTCTTCTAAGTAGCTAGGGGCTGGAGACCCTTTTAAGGTTTTCTTCAGGAAAGTGGGTGTAAAACGCAAGTACTTCAACAACTGTAGGGACAAGACAAGAGTTATTGTTCCCTTGACTTTGCGGATATGATGACTTTTGGAAGATGGAGGAAAAAAACCAAATATTAAATAGTTCTTGAAAAGAATATAGTGGCTCTTGCTGTATTTCTGGGAAGTAACAGTTTTGCTGTAAGTAACTCAAGTTGATGATATTAATCTCTCTGATCCCTAGATTTGTGTGAAATAAGTAAGCCCTTGGATATTTTTCTCGATGAGTTTTTCAACAATGAAATGTTTCAACTAACCACAAAAGCACAGACATAATATAATCAACAACTATTATATTGAACACATCTCAACATTTTGCTATATACACTTCTTTTAGATGTTTTATTTTATGGATAACTGAACTGATTATAGATTTGAAGTCACCTTGTTACTCTTTCTTGATCTAATTCCCATGTCTTAGTCCTCAGAAGAGCAGTAATTGGGTGCATTTTTATGCTATTTGAACATATTTACTTATCCATAAGCATTGTATGCTATTGTCTCAAGTAGTTTTAAACTTCACATAAATGGTATTGTACTGTAGGTACCATTTTTCAACTTGACTTATTCGTTTAACATTATGTTTTAAAGATTTGAACATATAGATACATATAGCTCTGATTTATTTTAACTTATGCAAATATTCCAGTCTGTAAAAATACTATAATTTATCTATTCTCCTATTGAATATTAGGATATTCCTAGTTTTTTGCTATTAAAATCAATGCTATAATGAGTAGCTTTATATATGTCTTCCTGTGCAGCTGTGTGAGATATTCCCTAAGGCTAAATATCTAGAAGTACAATTGCTAAGTTATAGGGCAAATGAATCTTGAGTGTTACTGATACTAAATTGATTAGTCAAGTAGTTGTACCAATTTGTATTTCCATCAGTAGTATGTCAAATTCTTATTTTTCCACATTCTTGCCAATATACTGCTGAAGCAGTATTGTCAAACTGTTTGATTTTTGTTAATCTGATTGTTATGGAAAGGTATTTTATTTTAATTTCTCTCATTATTAGTACTATTACAAGTTTCCTGAGGCCCTATAATCCTTTTTTACATTTAAAGTATTAGATAAGTAATATATTCGTATGTTCAAAAATTAAAGCAGTATTTGAAAGTATTGAAAGGTGTTATTTCCACCCTACCTCATTCTCTTCAACTTGCTCTCATTTTACTGGTTTCTTGTATATCCTTCCAAAGTTTTTATGCAAATAGATGCAAACAGGAACACTCGTACATGTTCTTATATTCCCCCTATATACTCAAATACCATACTCTGTAATTGTTATAAACCTTGCTTTTTCTACTTAATCATATATCCTGGAGATCTTTCCATATCTCTGTATACTTTTTCATACCTGCATAGTATTCCACTTTAAGGTGTAGCACAAATTGTTTAACTGGCCTTCTGTTTGGTACATCAGCTGTTTCTACTCTATTATTATTAAGACAATATTGTAATGAATACCTTTGATCTTGTTCTGACTCATCTATAGAATGAATTCCTAGAAGTGGGCCAGATGATAATAGTTTTATAATTTTGATAGGTATTTTGATCTGTATCACCAAATTCACTCCATGGAGTGGGGAAGAATGGTACCATTTTGCATTTCCACAGTAGTGTATGAGAGTGCCTTCTCCCCAGTCTTGACAACAGATTATGTTCTCAAACTTCTATTTTGTTTTGCCCATCTAATGGGGGAAAATGGTATATAAATGTATCTTCAGTTGTATTTTTTTTATTATGAGTGAAGTTGAGCATCCATTAATGCATTGTATTATATTTCTTTTTTTGCAACTCTATCCCATGCTTCTATTGGATTGTCTTATTGATTTCCAAGAGCTATTTATATATTTGGGTATTTAATTCCTTTGCTCAGGTACAAGTTGCAAATATCTTACCCAGTTTTTCTTTATGAATTTTTGTGCCATGTGGAATTTCTTTTTTCATTTTTATGTAATCACTTTTCTTAATTTTTTTAGAGGGATCTGGATTTTGAGTCACAGAGAATTTTCCCTTTAAAGTTATGTAAAAGTTTTCCTGTCTATTGTTCTAGTTTTATGGTTTCATATTGAACATATAAATATTTAATTCATTTGGCTTTTATTCTGATGTTGTTTTTCCATATGGCTACCAAGTTGTCCCAATAGTACTTTGTTTTTTTTTAAACAAAGTTCATCATTACACCAGTGATTTGAGATGCTGCCTTGATAATATAATAAATTCTAATATGTGTTTGAGTCTGTTTTGATTTTTTATTCCATTCCACTCATTGATCTGTCTCTTTATGCTGTTTTAATTATGAGACTTTATACTATGTTTTAATTCTGTCAGTTCTTATTTTATTGTTTTTTAATAAAAAACATGTTTTGGATTTTGTTAGATTCTTTTTCAGCATCAGTGGAGAAGATCATATAATTTGTCTCCTTATATTTATACTGTATTAATAAATATTCTAATAGTGAACCAGCTTTCATTTCTGAAATAAGTTCTACTTGGTTGCAAAATATCATTCTTTTAATGTGCTGGTGAATTATGATTGCTAATATTTTATTTAGGATTTTACATTGATATTCATAAGTGTAATAAGCCTACATATTGGCCTATATGTTTTCTTTGTTAGGGTATAATAACAATGTTATACTGAAAATTCAATGTTGGAAATGAAGAACTAATTGTGTTAGTTTAACAATAGAATGGGTACTGCAGAAGACAGGATTAGTGAACCTGAAGACAGGTCAATAGAAAATACCAAACTGAAGCACAGAGAGAAGTAAAGAAGAATGGGAGGAAAAAAGAACCAAGAGCAAAAGCCATGTGAATTGTGAGACACAGTCAAAATGTCAACATATATGTAATTGGAGTCTTAGAAATAGAGGAAAGAATGGGGTAAAAAAAATATTTTAAGAGATAGTGTCTGAGAATTTTCCAAAAGTGATGAGTGATATTAATCCAGGGTTCACAAAGCTCAGCAAATCCTTGGTGGTAGAAATACTGAAAACCAAAGCAAAGAGAATATTATGAAACTGGTCAGAGAAAAAAGACACATTACCTTAAAAGGCACACTAATAATCCTGATGGCAAACTTTTCAGCTGAAATTATGGAAGCCAGAAGACATTACAATGACATTATTCAAGTGTTGGGGGAGGGGGGAGCTAATTTAGAATCTTTCACCCATTGAAAATATCCTTAAAAAGTGAGGACAAAATAAAGATATTTTTAGATTTAAAAAAAAGCTGAAACATTATAGAATTCTTTGTTGGCATTGTTTTCCCTTATAGTGAAGAAGATATTTCATTGTTTTTTAGTTTCCATTGTTTCAGTTGAAAAGTTAGCTGTAATTCTAACCATGGGTTCTTTGAAGATAATGTCTTTTTCCTTCTGGCTACTTTTAGGATTTTTTTCTTTGTCTTTGATTTTCTGCAGTTTCACTGTAATATATTTATGTATGAATTTATTTTAATTTATCTTACTTGGTATTCTTTGGGCTTTTAGAAATGTGAACTGATGCCTTTAATGAACCCTAGAAAACTCTTAATCATCATTTCTTGAAATACTGTCTTTGCTTCATTATCTGTTTCCTTTCTGAGCTTTACACTATCTCACTCCATCTGCCTAATCTTTTACCCATTCATTGTGCATTTCCCATGTATTTTTTATTTCTCCATACTGCCTTTTGTATTTTCTGAGCCATCTTTAAAATTAATAAAATTCTCTTATTAAGTATATTCTTAGAGTTTTAAAAATTTAGGTTATTTTATTTCTACAAGAGCCTCGAGTGTGGTTTTTCAAATTTTCTAGTTTTTTTTTTTTAAAGGGACAATTTTTTAATTCTATTTTATTGGGGAACAGTGTGTTTCTCCAGGGCCCATCAGCTCCAAGTTGTTGTCCTTCAATCTAGTTGTGGAGGGCACAGCTCAGCTCCAAGTCCAGTTGCCATTTTCAATCTTTAGTTGCAGGGTGCGCAGCCCACTATCCCATGTGGGAATTGAACTGGCAACCTTGTTGAGAGCTTGCGCTCTAACCAACTGAGCCATCCGGTCATCCCTCCAGGGGCTCAGCGGTAGCTCGTTGTCTTCAATCTAGTTATGAAGGGTGCAGCTCACTGACCCGTGTGGAAATCGAACCAGCAACCCTATTGTTCAGAGCTCATGCTCTAATCAATTTAGCCATCCGGCCACCCCTAGATTTTTTTTTTTTTTAATTTCCTATTCTTGAATATAGTCAAGCTCATCTTTTGTGTCTTTAAATTACATACATAGTTATTTTATAGTCTATATGTAATCTTTCTAGTATCTGATTCTTTGTGGATCTGTTTCTGTTTTTCTTGTATGTGTAGGTTCTCACTTACAGAGTTTTGTTTCCTTGCATGCCTGTTTCTGTTTGGCTATGTGCTTTTTTTGTGTTTTTTTTTTGAAAAATTTGAAACTTTGGATGCAGGTACCTTTCTCCAAAGAGAAGTGAGTTGCTTCTTCCAGACTTCTGAGGGTAAAGCTGGTCCATGATCACTAAATTCAAGGCTTGAAGTTCTCTGCAAGAGAGAGACAAATCCAGTATAATACTTAATTCTGAACTGGGGCTAGTCTACTTCTGGTTCACCCTCATCTTGAGGGTACAGTCCTTTGAGGATCAGTTTATTGTGGGGAGAGCCTCCTCCTCTTCTTCCTCCTTCTTTTTACTTAGGCTCCCCCTTATATAGGCTTGGGGCTTTGATTCCTGTCACTCCTGACCTCATAAGAATGATAGCTGAGAATGTCTAAGAGTAGCATGTCCTCAGGTCACACTTTCTTCCATGTTCATTTATCTCTTTGGGTCCTGTTCTTTCTTTAATTTTGGCCTGATAGTTTCTTACCATCATGATGGCTCTGAAGTGCCTTTAAGAAGATGTTTATTCATATTTATTTCAGATTTTTAGTTATGTTCAGCAGGAAAGTCATTTAACTTAACCTAGCTTATCATTGCTGAAAAAGGAAAATCACCCATCTTTCTTTTTAAGTAGTGCATTGAACCAGACCTACTTATGGTTGCTTTAGTTTCATTAAGGAAAAAAATCACTTTTGAAGGGAAGGTGGAAGTTGAAATGAAATGTAATTTAAAAAAAATCTAAACTTATTTTTTAAAGCTATAAAGAAAATAATTACAAGTAGACTACATAAAGACTTAAGAACATTTATTCAGAAAGAAGTCATAAATAAATTAAAAATTCTACAGAGAATAAAATTGCAACATATATGACAAAGAGTTAACTTTTTATTATTAAAAAGGTCTACAAATCAATAAGCAAAAGATGAACTCCTCAAAAGAAAAATGACCAAGACTATATAATAGGCATCTCACAGAAAAAAAAAAGTATATATATCAATTAATACATGAAAAGATGTTCAATATCATCCATAATTAAGAATGTGTAAATTATAGTAACAATGAGTTTTTACTCATCATATTGTTCAATTTAGCTCATCAGAAAATTTAAAAGTTGACAAGAGTGCATACCTTTATTTGGGATGGAAGTACATGAAAATATTAACAGCTCTTACCTCTAAAAAACAGGCCTACAATTGAGTGAGGGGGAGGAAGACATTTTATTTTCATGGTATACACTTTTATAGTACTTGAAAATTTTACTTTATGTGTACACATTTTTAAATAAAAATTTTAAATTTTAGAGTCAAATGTTATTTTTTCTTTAAATTATGGGGAAAGTTTTGCTGTTTTCAAAATTATAGCACCTAAAGAACATTTACAATGTATACTGTTGTCAATTTACTAACTAGCTGCTTGGTGCATGCAACAGGAAATGGAGCAGAAATGTTTGTTAAAAAAATAAGGTGCAAGTGATTATGCTTCGTGCTAATTAAAACTTTAGCAGCACAGATCAACAGAACATTGATGGTATTTAACTGTTTTCTTTTTCTGTGCACTTCCTGTGACATTGCAGAGATCAGATATAGTTTGTAGGTTTGTGTCTTCTTGGAAGCAGGACCCTCATTTATACACTTAGAATTAAGGCAATTGGTGCATCTTGAATGAAGTCCAGTAGTTAAATTACTATGCTAAATAAAATTATTCTTAACATTAAAAATTTTTAAATTATAAACATCACTTTTGCCTTTCTATTTTTGTAGTGTGTGTGTGTGTGTGTGTGTGTGTGTGTGTGTGTGTGCCATTTTTGTTTTGTTTTAATTACTGTTGTTTAGGAATGTGGTTTCTTTTAAATAGTCTGTTTTCTATTCATGAAGTTATTAAAGCTTTTTTCCTGATCCCCTTTGATTGGACATAGATCCTCTCATGCTGAGCAGCTCTTCCCAGTTATACTTCGTACAGCTAATTTAAGAATCAGAAATCCAGCTCTTGCTTGAAATAGAGATGAAGCATATGGTTATAATTCTAGAATTCAGGTGCCCTCATGGTCAGGCTGTAGGATTTAAAACTATTACAAAGAAGAAAAAGTCTTGGAATAGACAATTTATATATATTTTATATATATAAAAAAATATATAACTACAACAATTTATATATTTTTTACAATGACCAAGCAAGATAGTTGGATTCCCTATAATTGCACCAAACATAATATTTAAGTTTTCTGATCATGTCTGACTTCTGGATTGATAGGGGGAAAGAATTAAATGTGTAACACTTGTACAATATTCCCTAACTTAACCTTATGGAAAAAAATAGCTTAGTAGCATCATTCTACAATAAATCTCAAAGTGTGTTCCCATTGTACTTTTTAAATTTCTAGGTGAAAAAGTGTTTGTGTCGCTGTATGGAGCTGCCATAGATATGAATATAAGGCTAGACAAGAATTCTCTGATTATCGAGAAAACCTACATATCTCTCTCCAATCAGCGAACTGTAACCATTTACAACCGCAGTGACATCATTGCCCATTTCCAGTGGAAGATATTTGCTGCCCAGGGAGAAGAAGACAAAGAAAAGCACAGGTTTGTAAGACAAATCACCTATGTGCTGTCATTTGAGGGAACATAAAGCTCAGTTATTATGAAAAATCAATGACTTTTGTGGTTTTTAACCAACTCAACAATGTGAAATTTTTATAACTTGGTTCCAGTGTATGGTGTTCCTTTTTTCATTTAGAGAACTTGATTTGAGCTACATGGAGCATGATGTTGTCCATTCTCAGTTAATTCCAACCTGGTTATAATTAATTGGTAGCTAAACTACTGGATTTTAAACACCAAACATCATTCTTCACTATTCTCCCCAAAACTAATCTACTTGTCTGTAATTTATTTCATAACCCTAACCACATTGATCAGATTTCATAGGGTTTCTAAAAATAATCTTTTTTTGGTTGAGATCAGTGTGGATTTCTTTTTTTTCAGTGAAAAGCTATTTCCAGAAAATACGAAGAATGAGGAAAAAGAAGGGCTTACATATAATTGCTTTTATAGTCTCAGTTTTAGTAGCATTGCTGAATCCCTGCTAACCTTATAATTTAATAATGATTTCTTGTTGGTATCTTTAATCTTATGCTTTTTAAAGGGATACTTCAGGCAGTGGAGAAAATTAATAAAATGGAAAACCAAACTCTTTTAACTAAAATCTTTTCACTGTTACATTTTGAATATTTCTTTTTACTGAATCTACCCTTGCATCTTTTAACCTCCTTCCAACCTCCCTAAATTAGCACTTTGGCTGCTTTCATTGGAATTTCTTTTAGCCTTTTTTATTTGCCTCCCCAATTTCATTAAAGATTAGCCCTGGGAAGCTTCAAAGCTTTGTTTAAAACTAAGTTAGTATGTGATGAAAATAAAAGTCTTAGGTCCATAGAAACCAGGCAGAAATCTCCCACTGTGCTGCCCCTAATTGAATCAGAAGGAGCTGTGACAATGACAGGACACAGTGGACCAGAAGCTTCATCATTCAGACAATGAGCTTTAATCACTGGATTGCCACTGTGCCGTCTTTAAAGAGTGAGAAAAGAAAAGCCGGTCCTGCCTAAAAACTTTAGTTTGCCTCCTAGTGTAGAAATACCAGTAGTTTAAAAAGGCAAGAGGAAACGGCTCGCCCACTGCTTCATTTGTCCTCATTCTCCAGCTGACGTGTGTACCAACAATCAGAATGGTCCAAGCAGGTTTAAAGATAAAATCGGAGGTCAGGTACGAACAAAGGAGCAGCAGTAAACGTAACATTTAAATATCCTGCTTGTCCTGTAGGCGTAATATTCTGAGGAGAATGAATACACTATCGGAGGGAAAGACAGTTGTAATTTCAACTATATGTGCGTTTGTATGGATAGGATACGATCGATAACATGCCTATGTCCCAAGAGTATTTCAGGAAGTTAATTTCAACAGTGAAACTCAAGAAAAATTCAAACCAATTGCTATCAGAGATGCTAAGTTATGGAGAACATAATCTCAACCACATGTAGATGGATATTTCTTTTCTTTCCCCCCCACTCTATCTCCCCCAACCCTCACACCCTTATCCCTTTAATACTATTCTTGAATCGTATTCCGTTTCTCTTGTATTGTCTTTCTTTCACCATATCCCTTACTCTTTCTGTTAGTTCCTCTAGCAACATTTTTGTAGCAAGGGAATAATATGGGATAGCATTTTCATAACTATGATTGGAAGCCTAATTTTATTATCTAGGATCATGTCTCTCCCTTAAACAATGAACTTGAAAAGTGGTTTCAGATGGCTAAATAAGAATACCTGCATTTTCACGTTGGGTGACACATAGCAACATAACTCATGTTTCTGCAAACTGGATTGGTTCATCTAAGTGAAGAGTTTGTTGATTGTGCTACCCTTCTCCCTCTCCTCTCTCCTCTCTCCCTCTCCTTTCTCTCTCTTCTCCTTATCCTTCTCTCTCTCCCACATAGTAGTCAGCATTGGATTTATTCGCAACATTCAGGTGTAGGAAATGACATGTGTCTCTAGATAGGTCAGTTTTATTGGGCTTTGAGCCTGCCACCCAGGTAGTAATAAATTTAATCTTAGTTGTGTTTGGGGAGACCTTTCCCTTCCCTAGGGTAATCCTAGAATCTGAAGACTTGAGTGGTACTTGGTAAATGGGAGGAGAATCTCTAGGCCTCAGTGTATAGCAGTCATCACAGACTTGCTCAGTGTCCAGGGTCACATGGCCCATTTGAAGGTGGATGGCTCTGTCCTTTCCATGCCAAGGGTGGACATCTGGGTATTTTTCCCAGCTGTGAAGTCCATGGCTTTTAGATTTTACTCTCCTCGGCATCCAGTTACCGCCACTTGGGGGTGCTGCAGAGGAGCAGGGTCTCTAGTACCTGAAGATGAGGGACATCATTACTGGTTCATTGCTACCGTACCTGAGACACAAGTCTTCCCCGTGGACTGTAGTCCATAGGCTGAACTGTACTTGATGCCTGAAAGTGATGGGCGTTGGTGGCTGCCAGACCATTTGGAAAATAGGCTAAATTCCTGGTTTTACTTAGAGAGATGGCTGGTGTGTTGGTACACTCTCTGATGAGAGGTGTCCTCATCTGTAGAACAGGACTACCTCTGAAGCAGGAGACCATGATTATCAGCAGGACAAATGGCCCAACAATAGACTGAGGTAGCTAGAATCCCTTGTTGGGGTGAGCCCAGCTCAAGGTGCTGTTGCACGTTCCCTTCTTAGACTCTGAGCCACAGCTCTAGGTCTCCATCCGGTACCTGCCTCCCCACCCGCCCCTGCCCCCGTTTGCATTATACAGCTGTTACTGGTCCAAGAGTCTCAACAGTGTGGGAGAAGAGCAGCATTTGGGAATTTGTGTTTTGTTGTCTTTTGTTTCCTGGTGCAAGGATTGAGTTCATCATATTCCTCAATTCATGGAGCATTGACATCCTTGGTCCATACAAGGCATTTTATCCCGAAACCCCACTCCCGTTAACCTCCGAGATAAATGTAATGTTTATGATTCCCATCATTTGTTTAATGAATCCTTCAATCTCTTATATCAAATTTACCCACATTTTTTTTTGGTATCATTGCTAGCACTTTGATGAACATCTTTGTAGCTGTGCTTTAATTTACTTCCATGGTTGTTTCTTTAGGATTTATTCCTAAAGATAGGTATCACAAATTCCACTCATAGGAATTAATGGTTTCCTTTCTTTCTATGGACTGAGCTCTCGTTAATTTGTGCTGCTCTGCCCGGCAGTATAAAGGGATTGCTGCTCTCGTTACCTTGGACACTGCTTCCCAAATAGCAATAAAAAGGAAGCACAGAATGCTTTCTTCCTTGGAACCAGAACACACTGAATCTATTTCTTTGGCATCTTTATGCTATGTGGCCAAAGGAACCTGAATGCTGAAGTTATTAAAAAGAGTTATAAAACATTGATGAACATATGGTTTGTATGAAGTCATTTAGAAAATGTTGGGCCAGGGACAGGAATTCGGTGAGCCTAGGCTCTCACTGAGAGAGCTAAATAATTTGTCTCTCATCATTGGTAATACCGTAAAATGCTGGGTAAATGGTCATATGCCCTGGGAGGAGATAAAATTCAGTCTTCAAAATTCAGATGAAGTAACTGGTACCAGGAGTAATGTGAACACACCTTCGGTGAGGGCAGTGAGTAGAGGGGCTGGGGAAGGCTGCTTTCCTTGCTTATCACAAGGGATCTGAAGAGCTAGAAAGAGTAAAAAGGTATCATCTTTGGTTTAGTTTGAGCATTGTGTAAGCTTGACAGCTCGGTAATTGCCTATGGTTGACACAGGGAGAAAACTGGTATTTATTGAGCACCTGCTTTGTCCCAGGAATGGCACCAGGTCCTTGATCACATTTAATCCTCAATACATCTTTATGACGGAGGAGCTCCTGTTATTTCTATTTTACAGGTGAAGACACTGAGGCTTAGAGGAAACGAGTAACTCCGCAAGTCAAAGAGCTAGTAAATAGATAGTAGAATCACTATCCAAACCTAGTCCTTGCTGGTTCTAGATTCTGTTCTCCAGGTACTTTAATAGCTAAGAAAGAATTAAAGCTAAGCAAGTTTAAAGGAAATAAAATTGTCCTTGAAGTGTGAGAGGCAGGATAGATGTTAAGTATTTAAAAAGCAATCTGGAAACACAATTACCTAAAATGAAATATTGTCCAAATATCCATGAGAGCTCAGGAGCAAGCAAGGACATTGAGAAGGACAGGAAGCCCAGGAGGACTTCTTGAAGGAAGTGACCAAAGAGGAAATTGAGGCTCTTGAGATGTTAAAGTACAAGATCATTCAGCTAGTATGTTACAGACTCAGGGCAAGGAGGGACGAGCACAGGGTGATGGGGAAAGACTATTCCCAGAATGGTGGACTGCAGGGGGGCCCTTTATAATGTTTTTCAGGGGAGTACCAAATGAATCTCACATTTCCTGTTTTTCTTTAGGGTCTGTGATCATCTACTCAAAGAGGAAAAGAACGAGACTGATGAGTTTCTTGAAGAGTGTGTTACTGATCCTTCCCTCCGAGAACAGCTTTCCATTCTCTCCCGCACCTTTGAGAATCAGAGGAGGCTCATTCAGGCAAACGGCGTGCTCTTCCTGAATAACGTTTTCACAATTGAGCCCCTGGTGAGCACATATGTACAGTCTGACATACAATAAACGTAAGTGGGAGTGCAGGGTTTACTGTGATGGGAGTATTTACTCTGGGATGGACACAGTGAGTTCTGAGACCATACAGATTCCATCTGAAGAGCCTCGTCCTCATTATATGAGACAGTGAATGAGGGTTAAAGGTAAGCCTGCTCATAGGTTATGTTTATAGTCACACTTGCTATGCACCAGTCACTGTTGAACACTTTGTATGCATTCCCCAATTTATCTTATCCGTGTATATATTATCAGTTATAATCGGTCCCCCATTCTATAGATGAGGAAATTGAGATTTAGAGAAATTTGCTAACTATTCAAGGCTAAATGGTCAGTGTCAGTAGTTAGAAATTTATCCTTGATGAGCCTGTCTCTAGAGCAGGGTTTCTCAAGCTCCGCATTATTGACATTTGGGGCTGGGTAATTCTTTGTCCCGTGCCCTGTAGGATGTTTAATAGCATCCTGACCTTAGTCCAGCAGATGCTAGTTGTGACCATCAAAACTGGCTCTGCACATTGCCACATTTCCCCTGGTGGGCAAAATTGCTTGCTTGAGAACTACTTTGTCCTTAATTTACTCAGTAAATACTTATTGACTGCATGTTCTATACCAGGCACTCTGTGTGTACCAGGCCTCGGGGAACAACGCAGACATAGTCCTCGACCTCATGGGCTATCTAGTGAAAGTGGAACCAGAGTTAGAACAGGGCCTGTCTGATTCCACAGAGCAAACTCTGACCACTCTGCCCCACTGTCTCAAATGAAAGTAGCCAGCATCTTCTGTATTTACTGTGTGCGAGGCACTATGCATTAGCTCACTGAGCAAGTGTAGAGTGATGTGAGGATAAGGAAAGCAATAGGAGTTGAGAAAGCCCAGCAGCTACGAATAGTTAGAGCTGCTGGGTTGTTACCATTCAAACCAGTTGGCGAGAAGACATGGGGACAAGGACACATTGGAATACGAGGTCACTTGTGGGAAATGCCACTGACTTGTGGAGATCTGTTTTCCTTAGGTCTGCACCTCCAAATTGTTATTGAAGGATAGATAGAACATAGAAAAGGGATTCCGTGGATAAATACATTTCAGAAACACTGGGTTCAGTATTGTCTGAAATTCTCTGTAAGGCTTCTAAAAGTCTTTAGTATGATCCTGTGCCTTGCAAATCTCAGAGGGAGGCTTCGCTTGGAGATCTTCGGGACTGTTCTGTGGGAATCACTGGTGAAGACAGTCAGTACAGTGGTTCAAAGACTGAGGTGATGGTCATAGACGAAGAAGTTAGAGAAGGCTTCTTGAGAGCAGAGCCTTAACTGGGTCTGGCAGTATGGGACTTTTGGAAAACCAAGTTGGGGATGTGCACGGCATGGCCCACTCAAGGCTCCATGAGTGGATCAGTTTGTTTGAAGTAAAGGGTTCATGTAGGGAAGTTGCAGAAGTCAGCTGAGAATGAATCTTCTGTCACATCAGAAGACCGTCCAGGTCTCAGTTGAGTAAAGGGATCTTCAGATATGATGGCTTAGACCAGCAAGAGGCTAAGGCTAAAAGATGAACATGTAGTCTTAGAAGGACAGCAAAGATACCAGTTAAGCCCGAAGATGTTGAAAAGATCAGGAAGGCATTACAAGTGCAAGCAAGCAAGCAGCCGAGCGGGCGGCGGCTGGGAGGAGTAATCAGTCATGGCAGTCTTAGACGTGCCGGCGAGGTCCAGGGTGTAGACAGCAAGATGCCTCCCAGCCGGTACTGGAGATCCAGGCTGGTGACTACTGTCTTGTTTCTCATATCCTCTAGGAGTGGATGACTTAGAGATGGCAAACATTGGGGGTCAGGAGGAGGTGGGAACCCATGGCAAGTCTTGTCCATATCCAGCCCAGAAGTAGAAAGACTAGGGCATTCTCAGATATTCTTCTCCTCATGCTCTCTTCCGTAACCTGAAGCTTCTTGATAGAGATATATGTGTATTAAAGGAAAGCATTTAATATGATTGATTTTGCCTTCTAGACAGGAACTGAATTAGGCATTCTTATAAGGCATCTTTACACCATTAGGAAGAAAAGCATATTTTAAAACAGTGATACACAGAAATTGTATCTTTTACATAAATGAGACTAATTTTGTTTATATAGCGTGAAAAAAATCACAGCCATAGGAAGGGGATAGTATTCGCTTCGAGTATAAGTGATGTTTATAGTATCTGTGATGATTTTGTCTTTTCTGTACACTGTTCAGGTTTTCTTCTCATGATAGTATTCATTAGCTGGTTCTTGACAATTTTTGCAAAATGCAAATGAAGGCATGAAACTCTCCTGGTGTCTTCCTAAAGTTATTCTGGTCAAAACAGCAGAACTCAAGTGTCAATTGTAGTGAATTATTTATTGATGTTAAATCTCCTTTTTTCCCCCTACTTAAAGATCCTGATAGTTTTATAGAAATACAGTTCTTGTGAGTATAATATAATCTTACCTTGTAAATTACTTTTGAAGGTATTTTATGGGAAAAATTCTGCCATTTCATTAGTTTCTTGACCCAAATGTGAACGATGGGTGTTTTCCATTGTTGAGATTTTTGTTTTCTGGTACAGGTAAATAAATGCTCTAGTAGTTTTAAATGAGAGTTGGGAAAGGATTTATGGAAGAGATGAGAACTGAACTGTATATTAGAGGACGGGTAAGATTTAATTAAGTGGAAAGGAAGGAAAATGTTTCCACTTGGAGAAACCATGAAAATAAACAAAAAAGGGAAACTGTTAGTTTCATGGAATATTCCATAACAATAAAATTACTGGTTTTTCTGAAAGAGGCAGTCATGGAGACTGTAACAAATAAGACTGGGAAGGAGAGTAGAGGCAATCTGGGCTGCCTGGTCAACCTGTTGTGCTGTAACCTACAGGCTATTGTCTCCCACAGTGTATTTCTACAAACACTAGATCTGAGGGGAGGTAACGTGTGTTCCTTGGCAAAAGGAAGTTCTATGGTCAAATAAGTTTGGGAAATACTGGTTCAAGGGAAGATAATTCTCCAAGTGGTAGAATGCAAGCAGTATTTCTCCATGGCCAAGGGTATGCCAAGGGTATCTGAGACTCTTGACAGGCTCTAGACAGGCTCAGAGCAATAGCAGGAGCAGGAGCATGATGTGTTTAGAAATATTATCCTAGTAGCCACGTGTGGATCAAGTCAGAGGAGGGTGGATAGAAAGTGGGAAGGTGGGTTCAGGTCAGGTGGGGAAATGTGCGTGTGCAGGGAGCCTCAGGGAGACTGAACATCTCTGCAGGCAAGTTCAGGGTGATGTGTAAGGGTGACGCTGACCTGGATGGTCGGCCTGGTGATGGTTGGAAAGCAAAGGAAATGGCAGATGTGAGAGATGTTCATAAGAAAGGCAATAAAGTGCTTTTTATTGACTGGTCATTTTATTGACTAGACATGGAAAGGAATCATGTGTCTCCTCAGAATCTGAGCTAGAGTGGCTGGGAGAATTATGATGTCTTTGATAGAAATTAATGAGTCAGGAGTTCCTAGCTTTGCCAATAACAAATGTGACCTTAAACAAGCCATTTGATCTCTCTTGGCTTTGGTTGCCTTGTACACAAAATAAGGATATTTTTTTTTTTGAAGGTAGGACACTTGGATCCTTTTTGATTCATAAATTATGATTCTCCAGTTTGGGAACGGACTCCAAGCTCCTTAAGGTTAAGGAGTGCGATGACCTCATCTCTGCCCCAGGCCTACCGCAGTGCCAATTAATGGAGGAGGGGAGAAGGGAGGGAGGGAGGAAGGGAGCAAAGGAGGGAGATCAGTTCATGATGATGAATTCAGTTCTGAACATGTTGAATTTGAGATGATAATAGTTGTCCAAAAAGTTCTGGAAATGTAGTAATAAACTTGTGGGAGGGCAATTACCGTAGGACTGGAGGTAAGATATGTGAGAATCTGAATAGAGGACTTCACTGAAGGCATGAAAAGCAGATGGAAGTTCTAAGAGCAAAGCAAAGAAGGAAAATTGCAGAGCCCAAGACAGCCCCCAGGTGCTCACCGTTAGAGACCCTGAGACGCTGGGGTGAATTCCAGAGAAGGACAGCTACGCGGAGAACCAGCCAGCGCAGAGCTCATCTCCCTTTCTTCCATATCTTCCTATCCTTTATGGTGGGTTCATCACCATTTTCTACTGAAAGTCTCTTCTGAATCTTGCTCACGTATCATATCAGTTATGCCAAAGCCACTATTTAATTTCTGACAGTTGAGCTGTGCATCAGCAGTTAGGTTTTTTTTTTTTAGTGTGATTCCTTTTAATTAGCTTCTTGATATGAATTGAGTTCACAGTAGAAGCAGAGAGGATTAAAACCACACAGTGTCACCTACTGATCTAACAATCAGTTCCTAATTGATATCCTGTTCAAAAGATAAAAATAAAACGAAAGGTTGATTGAAGGCTTAGAGATCACTTTGTTTTCTGATAAGCTCTTCAGCCTCTGTGTCCACTGAGGAAGGTCATTGTCTTCAAATGAGGTAAACTTAAAAAGGAAAAAAACCCAACCTTTACCTTAGTGTCTGAAAAGAAAGAAGAAATGATGTGCTTATTTTCTCAGGCCTATGTCAAAATACCTTGGTTCTTCAAATGAGTCAGCTGAAACGAATGTTTAGCCCTTATTGTGTTCTCTGCATTTCGTGCGTTTTATGGCAATGTTATTCGTATTTCAGAGGTCCTTTCAATTTAAAGCAAGTAGATTCAAGATCAAGAGTTCAGTCACTGTCCCTAAAATGCCCAGAGGTGGTGATGGGTTTGAATTTAATCACATTTTATTTATATAATCATGTGAGAAGTAATGTGACTCAATGCTAGAAGAATGACTGACCAAAACTCTAGAACTGAAAGTTCTTACTCTGTTCTACAACCTGTTCACCACTTGGCCTCTGGTTCGTCCCATCTTCTTGGCTCACTTTTTCTCATCATGCTCATTGCATACTGTTGCCATGGGGTCTGTTTTTCAAACCTTGCAGAGTTATGCTGGGTGTCTTGACTGCCGATGTGGTTGCAGAGTGCAAAGGTGGGAGCTTGTCTTTTGAGAGATCCAAGAGGTGTTCATTCTCCATGAAAGGTGTTACACAAGGACCCAGCGTGACCACAGGGAGAAGGCAGCCCTGGGTAGATATAGGACAGTGGTCTGGAAGGATTTTTTTTTAGCTTTAATAATTTATTGATATTCTAGTAGTAACCATAACTGTTGTTCTGGTCATTAAAACGTGTGGTGTATTCCTACTATTTATGTCAAGTTCCTTGTGTCGATTCTTTTGATAACATCTTGGAGCATTAATGTAACTAGCCAAAAATTTTCCATTTATTCCTTACCTAGGGAAGGTACTGCGTTCTGTAGAATGTTGATCATTTCTCAAGCCACCTGTTTCTGTATAGTTTTTTCCCCCTTTGAAGAAGAATTGTAAAATCGAGTCTATTATGCATGTTTTGTGCCTTCCAGAAAAGCAAGTGGAATTGACTACTTTCAGAAATATAATATTCTATTTTACTAGATGGACTCTGACTATACAGAATTTTGACAGTCTCATTTTGTTATATCCTCTCCTTAGGTCTCTTGGGTACCCTGAGTGAGAGAGAGTCAAAGACAGAAAACACGGTTCTGAGAATTGAGAAGCTGAAGAATATCCCAGGGCAAAAAGAGAGAATTAAACTTTTGATTTCCATGGGCGTGTAAGAGCCCTCTGAGAAATCACAGCACAGATGTGCTGGCCTTGTTTCTGAACTCTGCTACTGCCGGCTCAGGTCACACTTTTAAGATGCAGCAATTTTCTGAATATTGAACAGTTGATATTTTCTTAAAAAGAAAGGTCTGAGAATTTAAAGATATTTGCCCGAACTAGGCCTAGCTGATTGACTGACATCGGCAAGCAGGGAAAGCATTTCTGCTTCTGTTAGCAAGTGTCTTTTCCATAAAAGAAAAATTGATCTAGGAAAGCCTCAGCTTAATTTAACTAAGCCTTAGAAAGGGAGAGAAACTTGATAATTTCTTTATTACCATGTAAGTAATAGTAAACCATGCTTTGTTGTCACCTAAGCCTGCAGAAAACATGTGGTTCAGCAATTCCGACTTTGAAAGCACAGCTCAAATTTAGTTTACTTTATTTTTCCCAAATCTGCATAGCATGTGAGCTCAGCAGAACCAGGTTGGGTGGAAGCCCAGATGGCTACCAAAGAGGAAAGATCTAGCTTTGTACTGCAAACCCCTTCCACTTCTTGCACCATTAGCCGTGAGTCACATTGCAAACATGTGGGAGCTGACTCCTTGGAAATGGACACCAGAAAGGAGAAAGGAGGACAGGGACAGGGATCTGCTGAGAGCAACTGTCCTTGACAAGTCACAGCTCTTCCATCAGTACGGTTTTCCCATTCTTCAGCCTCCCTGTATTATTGTTTGTCCTCTCAGATCTTTGTGCTCCGCCAAACCTTTTCCAATTGTACTGGCACATTCACTATTGTATTAGAGAACCAGTGTAGGTGGAGGAAGACCTAAGGAAGTCTTAGAAACAGCAAGGTTCCTCATGGCTCATTAAATGAGTTAACACCCTTCCTTGCTGGAAGAGACACAAATCTCTTCTCGCCAGAGAAAGGCATGAACCTCGCACACAACTACCTCAGCTCTGTAAAACCCCGCTGGAATTTTCACTGTATTCACCTTATATGGGTTAGAGTGCTGCACCCAAGATAGAGCACACCTTTTGTGAAACTTCCTCTGACAGGTGACCAAATCTTAGACCCCTCTCTGAGAAAATTTGCTGGTCATTATTTTGAGAATCAATGCTTTACTAAATTTAGTTTCTTGTCCGAGGAGATATAATGGAGTAGAAAAGTCTCCTTGCATGCCTGTGCCAATTGGATCTTTTCTCTCAATGATAATTAGGATAGTTTATCTTCAATTTTTTAGCTTCCACTTTTTTTTCTATTTCTCTTTGAGCTAACTTGTATTTGCTTGAGTGATGATAAAGAGAGCTATAATTTGGGTGGCCGGTTGGCTCAGTTAGTTGGAGCACGGTGTTCTTGGCAAGAGTTGCTGGTTCGATCCCTGCATGGGCCACTGTGAGCTGCGTCCTCACAACTAGATTGAAACAACTACTTGACTTGGAGCTGATGGGTCCTGGAAAGACACACTTAAAATAAAAATTAAAAACAAAGTTTAAAAAAAAAGAGCTATAATTTTTCTCATTTATCTGGAAGGTTCTAGAAGAACAGTTGTGTGAGTATTGAAACAGATTATAACTTCTAACCAGTGCTTCTTTTTTTTCTGACTGAGTGATAAAAATTTGACTTTAAGATGTTTTTATTTCCCAAGAGAAATTCTTTAAATTTTCCTTAAATATGATGATAGCTGAAAATATTTATTTATGTAGTCAAAACTATTTCCACTTTGGTAGAACACGATGGAATTCATACACATGATAGCTGCTCTTGAAGTCATTATTCACTGATCTTGTTCGGAGCTAACTGGACCTGGCCCAACCAGGATAACTTGAAAAAGATCTACGAATGCATTTCTCAAGAGCGCAAAATACTAATGTCTGTGTCATCCAAAAGAACTTCCTGTGAGTCACCTTCCAAGATACCTGAACATATGAGCATGCAAAGTGTCCTATTATGTTCGCCAGACAGGAATACCAGGTCATGCTGTCTTCATCGAAATCTGTTTATCAGTTGTAGTGTTTTTAAATTTCTTCTGGCATTTTTTTATAATTTGAGAGAGTTGAGGTCTGACCTTTTATTATAATTGCAGTGGCATTCGAGATGTTAAAGAAAAAAATATTATCAAGACCCAGCTCTGCCACTTACTATTGGTGTGGTATTGGGTGAGATATTTAACTTCTCTTTGCCTTGGTTTTCTCATCTTGAAAATGGGGATAATACTTCACCAGTTTGTAAAGATTGAACTAGATAATGTTAATGTATACCAGCCCTTAACACAGTGCTGGGAACATGAGCTCTCAGTTAATGGTTGCAAATATTATGATTTGGATTTAGATATGATTCAGACTTTTATCAGATTAGAGATATGATTGGAAAGTATAACATTTGAGTAGGCAAATGTTTGGATCACTTTCCTAGATGTAAATTGGGAGTTAAAATAACTATTTTATATGATAAACATAGGTATTGAGTCATATTGTAAACCATTTTCCAGATAAACCAAGTAGCTTAAACGTATATATAATTATGTTCTTACAGTTTGGGTTTTGATTTTGTAAAATTTGTGAGAAATAACATTTCATTGGAGGGAAGGAAAAAAGGGAAGAAGGAAGGAAGGAAAGAGAGTAGGAAGGAAAGAAAAAAGGAAGGAAGGAAGGAAGGAAGGAAGGAAGGAAGGAAGGAAGGAAGGAAGGAAGGAAGGAGATGGGTAATAGAGAAGGGGGAAGAAAGGTGATTTTTAAATTATATTTTTTCACTTAAGGATTTTTAGGGGAGATTTTTCAAAGAGCCCCTTTAATCATTGCCAATATAATTTTTTAAGGAGAACATGTTTAAAGGACACCTTTCTCATGATTGTATTAATCACCTATCATGACCAGTGGCAGTATGTTCATAGACAGCTTTCAGAAAGTCTTGGAACTCTCTATCAAGTCACTTGTTTGTTCTTGGTCTGGAGGAAACATGAAGTTCCATTTATAAAGATATTTAATATTGGGACAAAAACTGCAATATGGGAAATAGCTTTATACCTGAAAATTCAAAGTTGATTCCTTCTAGCAGGTCACTTGACTAATAAGTAAAATGCAATTATGAATCTGAGGGAAAAACAAAACATTAAGACCAAGAAGATAATTACAATATAACTGAAGGTCATTTTGACAATTATTTTCAACCAACAAGATAATAGTCACTATGGATTATATATCCTGTATACTTAATCTCTCATTTGGAGCTGGAAAAGGGACAGTGATGGGAGAGGGGCCATATATATAAAGAAAGTAGAGTAGCAGGGGGTTCTGCGTGATGAGCAGGCTGGTTTCATAGAACTGGGAGGAAAAGATATTGATATCAGAGCCAGTAGGGAAAATTCGGAATGTTTTGGTTTTCAGACTCTTTAGAACTAAGCAATAAAAAGAAAAAATTCTTTTCAGAGACATAAATGACATGGAAGTTAATTTCAGAAGTGTTAGAGAAGTAATATGAAATGTCTCAAAGATATAGAAGTGAAAGTGAGGTCATTTTAGGCTGATTGTTTCTGGGGTTTGCTCTCTCAGATTTGCTAGAAAATGCTATATTGAGTTCTTGCTATAAAGAAATAGAGGTTATTTAATATTTACTTTAATCACAACTGAAAAATAAGTGTCCTTGTACATGTTCCTAACTCCT
Source organism: Rhinolophus sinicus (assembly GCF_036562045.2). Classification (NCBI taxonomy): domain Eukaryota; kingdom Metazoa; phylum Chordata; class Mammalia; order Chiroptera; family Rhinolophidae; genus Rhinolophus; species Rhinolophus sinicus. The sequence continues at coordinate 28,983,428 of NC_133760.1, read as the reverse complement.
TCAAATGATCTACTGTTGAAAGCATCCCTCTGCGAGAGGAAACTGAGTGACCACACTTCTGTTTTCACAGATCACACAGCCCTCTTATTGCACATTACCTGATACAAACCCAGGAGAGTGTTTTGGAATAGGATTGTCCTTGAATTATCTCCCAGGACTCAATAAAGGTGCAAGTGACTAGTAAATGTCACAGGCGCAATGAAACAGCTACAGCCCAGGATAAGACAGCTCTGAGCCTACAGTCCCATTTGCTCAGTTTGAACTTGTGAATTCAGATTGCCTTGCACTGTCTTCCCTTGCCAAGCAGAAGGGCTTCCAGCTGCCAGGGAGCCTCCATATCAGACAATACTCTCACGGATCACATCCAGACCTCAGCACACCCTCCTCTGGGGACATTCTGGTGCCTCTCTGGAGCGTGTCTATCCCACCATTTTCCAGCCCACCAGTTCTGATCATCAGACTTCTTTGATTGTGGGGTGTCCCAGAGTGCTTCTGGGAGAGAGCTCAAGTGGCTTAGGTGTGTTGCCTCCTTGTCTGCACGCGGACCCTGGATTCTCTGGCTGGGATAATGCTTTTGAAAGTGATCTGGCCCACCCCAAACCATAAAGCCCTTGAATTTACCTACATGTCCTGAGCTTACCTGACTTCCAGTGAATCATTTTGGGGGCCATTTCCTACCATTCTGGTGCGACTTTCCTAGCAGAGTTTTTCTAGGGATCCAAGAGGGTCCTTTTGGTCAGTCAGTTCGGATAGGAACAGGTTACCTGTATCCAGTCTATACTCCCAGAGAGAGCAGAGTCTAAACCCACCAGGAGGATACATTTGTCTCAGGAGTTAGGAGGTAGCCCAGGTCTTCAGTCCTGAGATGGATACGCTTGATACAGTGAATGGAGTGAATGGAGGAGCCACCTCTTCTGCCTGGCCTCTCTGCCCATTCTAGGCACGAGTGTTCCTAACACTTAATATCACTAAGACCCCCACTAATCAAAAGGGCCAGGTATTTGCCATTTATCAGAAGGGAACAGATACTTACTTCAAAGTTTGGAAAAGTGCCACAGTGAAATGCCTAAATAAGTGGAAGTGCTTAGGAATTCCCTGTTTCTTGCATGACCTCAAACGTCCCTGCCAGCTCCAAAACTGATTTTGTGGCTCTAGCTGAGGAGAAAATGGTGGAAATAGGCTACAAAGATGAATAGCCATCTGCTAATAACTACACATATGCAGAGTGAATGGATGTGACTGATTTGATAAATACTCTTGAGCACTTACTATGAGCCACTCTGGCTTAGGTCCTGGGGATAGAACAGTGCCTGCCCTCATGGAGCCTTCATTCTAGTGGGCGGAGCTAGGAGGTGAGCGCTCCCAGGGCCCACAGGACTGACAGCCCTCACTGCTGCTTCTTGGAGGTTCTGTACCCTTCATTTCATCATTCTGAAGTCAGGGGGTGCTGCCTGAGAACGACACTGATCAGTCTGTCACCTTCATAAGTAAATCTAAATCAGCTCTAGTTTTCTATCTGCCCCACACCCTTGTTGGATGTCAGCATTTTTTTTAAATTGGGGAATGTTGGGGAACAGTGTGTTTCTCCAGGGCCCATCAGCTCCAAGTCATTGTCCTTCAATCTAGTTGTGGAGGGTGCAGCTCACTAGCCCATGTGGGAATTGAACCAACAACCCTGCTGTTCAGAGCCAGTGCTCTAATCAAATGAGCCATCCAGCTGCCCCCTGGATGTCTGCATTTTAAACCATTTTGTTCTCCGCTTGATCTTTATTCCAGCACTATGTTTATTTCTACTCAGCCTGGAAATAGAATATGCATTGGGGACCGTCTGAAACTGGAGCCTAATTATTTATCACATTTTCTTTCCTTAGTTTTCTATTTAGCTGGTGGAATTGTTTATAGATTTTGGATGTGTTTAATCACATATGCCCTATTTGGCCCTATTTACAAAACACATAGAGAAAAAACATGCTTTTCCCGCCTAATTTTTCCCATACTTATTCTTTCTTATTCTTTCCAAGTGGCATAAATATAACATCAATCATAATAAACAGCTATTTACTAAGCTCTTACTGTATACTGAGCGTGGGGCAAAGCATTTGGCCTGCATGACCTCGTCTGACCTTAGGAAACCCTTTGAGGCAGGTGATATCAGCATCTTCTTTTACAGTCCTGAGAAGTTAATGAAGAGGCCCCAGGTTACATCGTTAGTAGAAAATATTTTTCAAAGAATACCTCAAGGGCATTTTGATATATGGCATGTGCATTACAATGTCAAAATTTAGTTTCTTATTATGACTTTTGAGTGGTTTGAATTAAATTGAGAAATATCACACTAGGTGAGAACTAGGGTTTGATCTGGCCACCGTTCTGCTTTGGGCGGTGTTTTTATAGAATAAGAGTATTTCCTCATGCTGTCACCACAAAAGCTGGGAATGTGGTCCTTCCATCAAATAAGTTAGGTACTTCTTTCTCTGTGGCCCATCTGGACCTTATTTATATAGGCACAGCATTTATCATATATATTATAAAATATTTATATACATATTTATCACCCGTCTAACATGGGAGATTTGTACACACACCCTTCTTCATCTCTGAAGTTCAGTGCTGGGCACACACTGGCATACAATGAATGTTCATTGAATATACACAGTTTTTAAATGTACTAAGCATCCTAGTTATAAAGTAACATCATAATTAGTTATGTGAACTCACTGAAATTATTTTTGAAGCTCATTTCCAACTTGTACCACCTCTTAACAAGTAGCATAAGTTAACTATCTGTTGGGTAAAATAGTGCTTTCTTTTATTTGTTGTAAACGTATTTCTTTCAAATGTTATAATAATGACATTTAAAAGCAGTACCTTCCTTTCATCGTATTGCATAAAAACATAAGACGGGAGAGAATAAAGGTCTGAACCAGCAGAGGGGAATGGAGAAAGGAAGCATGCTGAAGAAAATGGGATACTGTAAATATGAAACTTTCTTTTACATAAACTTAATGGTAAGCATCATATTGTTTTTCAAGGATTCTTTCATGTTTTTCAGGAAGGTGATGTCTGGCCCAACTCATCAGCTGAAATCACTGTGTACTTTAACCCTCCGGAAGCCAAAGTCTACCAACACACTGTTTACTGTGACATTTCAGGTAAAGACTTCCTGTATGTGGTAAACCCAGGTTACCAAGTGCCCAGAGAGTAAAGTGGGGTGCCTGAGACTATGTGTGTCTGTACATGCGTGCCCACATGTGTTCAGGCTATGGGCAGTGCACAATATCAGGAGGGGAATAATGGAGTCAAGCTATACACGACTCACTTCTTTCTAAAACAGATCAAACTTTGAAGCACGTGACAGTTGTGGTGTGGTGGGTGGGGGAGGATAGAAAAACATGGATCTGAGTTTCTCCTTGAATTCTAGAGCAGTAAGAACATTCCTTGAGACAGGTCCTCACAATTTATTTTTTGTCCTTTTTGTAGTATTTGGCTACTTATTTTTTTTTCTTTTTAAGTTTTTATCAAAGCAGTGCATGCCAAGTGGGGTGGGAAGGCAGCCTGGCAGTGGCCAGAGCCACAAGGAGGGTGTGCAAGTATGGGTGGCAACATGATGGCTTCAGAAGATTATACATAGAAGAATTAAGCAAAAAAGTAAATCTAGTGGGGATAACAAGAGCCAGTGGTTTTCACTCTTCGAGGAGGGAGATACAAATACGGAAAGGAGGAAGACCAAGATGAGCCCTTTGATAGGGAATAGAATTGGCATTATCAGTATGAACCACGGTTGTTTATATGCAGAGATATAGACATATATGTAAGTGTGTGTATATGTTTATGTACATATACATGCATGGTTCCTAGCTATGTCCATTGAGAGGTCCTGGAAGCTTTGAGACCCAAATAGCAATGAGCACACCTGGAACCCAAAGCGTGGTTTCTAAATCCCACCCTCCACTAAAAGAAACCTTAGAGAATTGACTGATTGCAGGACTGAAGCAGAGAAAGAACAAGATGAGCCTGGAACATTCTCTTGTGTTGGAAAGTAAGAGAATGCTCAAAAAATGACAGAAACATGTCAAAATGACCAGCAAAGGGATGCCCACTGACCAAGTTTAGAACAACTTGAGAATCAAAATAATGACATTAATAGTTTAGAATCCATTGAGTTAATAAGAGTCTATTCAATAAAATTTACCATTTGGCAATCATAGTAATAACCAATTCAAGGATAAAGCATCAATGGATCTTAAAACTAATGGGTGAAAGCGGGGTGTGGAATAGGATTTTATGTAGTCTCAAAATATCCTTTTTCAGAATACTTATTAATTATAAAGAGGAGAAAATGTACACTGAATAAAGGTAGTAGATATTATCTTAGTTAATACCAGCAGTAATGAGCAAATCAGCCTCTTGGACCACCTGCTAGGATGCAATGAGAATACAGCCTCTCTTCAATGATATTAGAGCCAAAAATAGCTAACTTGGGTCTAATCATGAGAAAACATCAGACTAACCCCAACAGAAGAACAAAACAAAATGACCAGCCTATAATCTTCAAGAATATCCAGGTCTTGAAAGTCAAGAAAGACTGAAGAACTGTTCCAGATTGGAGGGGACTAGTAAAACATGACATCTGGGGCAACGTGAGCCTGGATTAGATATTTTGCTATAATTCTATGCTTGCTAATTCCCTTGCTAATCCCTTGCTAATCCCTTGCTAGTTCTATGCTTATACTGCTATTTGTTATCATTTGCTCTGAGTTATCAACTTCACACATTACTTTTGAGTCCCCAATATGAAAGATGAGGATTTAGTTCACTTACATTTCCTCTACCTCTTCCTGGGCTTATTGAGTTAGAATTTACGTGCAGTGAAATCCACCCTTTTGGGGAGTGTAGTTCTGTGAACTTGGACAAAACGAAACAGTCATGTAACCACCACCAAAATCAGGTATTGAATCTCTCCATCACCACATAAAGTTCCCTCATGCCCCTTTGCAGGGAGCTCCATCCCCCACCTCAGCCCCTAGCAACCAATTACTTTAACATATTTCATTTTATGAATTTTGTTTATAGCCAAAATTAATATACATACTTAAAGCTATATTTTTATTCCATCAACTCTATAATCTCTCTTGATGTGTAAGGATTGGGACCCCCTAACTTGCTCACCACCATTCCACACTTTCTCCCTCTTCTGGGAGTTGTTCTGCTTATATTATCATGATTGATAACCATATTTAAATCTTCTATTTTGTCTACATAAATTGTATACACTAAAGTGTATTCTGGGATTGCATTTTATCCTCTGTTGGTCAAGTTCTGACTTTTAGTCACTCAAAGAATGTCCCTAAGGTCTATATCAAGTAGGTTTTTTTTTTAAATGTTCATCCGTTTCTCACAATTATGCTTTGTTTTAGCTTACTTCATACTTGACTTAACTCTTTTGTGCAGCTTTTGGGTTCCCCCCCACTGTGGTTTCTAATTCCGCATTTCTTTACTCCTATCTAATTTTAGAATTTATTCTCCTCGAAGACATTTTTCTCAGAGACTACCAGCTTCTTATTCTAATTTAGATCAGTCACCTCCTACACAGTTGTTATCCAGGAATTATGTTTTAAATTTCCATGTGTGTTCCATTACATCTTTTCACTTTCACTTTGCTTAAGTAACCTCCTCAAAAAGGGTATATAAAACAGAAACTGACCCTTGAACGTCCCATTCTGTCTCCATATTCACTTGATAGTTTAGCTGACAATAGAATTCTAGGTTTAAAATAATTTCTCCTCAGAACTTTGAAGACATTGTCCAAATTTTATTGTAAAAATCCAGATGTCTCAAGGTCACCTAATTCTCATTTCTTTATAGGTGGCCTGTTATTTCTCTCTCAATATTTTCTAGGGTTTTCTTTTTGTATTTGGGGTCTGAATTGTAATGAAGCTATGTCCAAGAGTGAGTTTTTTCTAATTCATCCTCCTCAGTTGTCTGTGGGCCATTTGAATCTGATTACTCATGTGTCACTTCAGCTCTGGGAAATTTTTATTTTTAAACTTTTATTTATTTTAAGTGGGTTTTTCCAGGACTCATCAGCTCCAAGTCAAGTAATTGTTTCAATCTAGTCGTGGAGGGCACAGCTCACAGTGGCCCATGTGGGGACCAAACTGGCAATCCTGTTGTTACGAGCACCACGTTCTAACCAACTGAGTCAACCAGCCGCCACTGGGAAATTTTATTTTATTAGTATTTTTGCATACTCTTCTCTACTTTTTAATTTTATTCTTCTGGAAATGTTAGCAGTCCAATGTTAGACCTATAGGATTTTCATCTGTTGTCAAAGAACAAACTTTTAATCATCAAACATGAGTAATAAATGACACAAAATGCCATTCAAGGCTATTAAATAAGAACACCCAGAGAAATGCTGATATTTATAAGTCAGAAAATTCCAGGGTAGTTGGTATCATGCATTCATCGCGTTTCTTCCGATGTCTTCTGGTCTATGGTTGTCCATTTGTACGTAAAAATGAAAAAAATACTACCTGCCTCTGCTGTTTCATGTGTAGGTCTCCAAGGACTATGGCTGTGATGATTATTTTAAACTTGAGGGGCGAGTAATAAGAGCGCACAATCATTAGTTTTTTCGAATGCAAAAATTCTACTGTTCTGCTGTACTCAGAATATTTCTAGTCAAATATCTACGCAGTCCCTTTTCTCTGTGTATAAAGTGGTCAGGCAGTCGAAGAACAGTGCAGAAGGATGGGCTGCCTGACCCATAACTGTGCCACCCTTCACCTCCTCCAGGTGTGTGTTCCTTTCTGATGATGCTTACTTCACCTTCCATGGTTCACCATCACGGTGATTTTTATGATAGTTGTTTTATTATTTTACTATATAATTGTATCCCCTATGTATGCATCCCTAAACAAAATAGTACAGTTTTGCCTGTTTTAAAATTTATATATTAAAATCTATTCCACGTCTTACACTGTTAGCATCAGGAAGCCTAAAGCCACTCAATAAATATTGATTAAATGAATGAGCAAATAGATGGAATAAAAACATGAATATGTGAGTGAATGAATCCTAATTTGATCTGGTCTTTCCTTGCCCATGAATGCAGGATTCTCAGGATGGCTCCAGGATGAATGCAGAACTGACTAGGACTTTCTGCATAGACATTAGTTTGTTTCTGCCCTTTCGACCAGCAGCATCTATCCCAGACTTCTTAATGGGTCTAAAGGAAATGGTACATCAGTGTTCAGATACAGCCTGGAAGTGCTCCAGGGGCCCCCATGCCACAGGTGGAAGGACCGCCCCCCTCTTTGTGGCTCCCCTCGGCCTGTGTGCTTGGCCAAATTCCAAGGGGTTGGCTGCTCTCTGGGAGGTTCCCAAACATTACATAACTAGTTGTATTTATCTATTGTTTCATTTGCAATTCTGAATTCTGTCACAGAATTCACATTCTGAGTAAACTGAATAGTATAATTTTCCATCTGCATGACATTGTTCTTTGTTTTGTGAGTGGTATTTTAAAATATACAATTGCTAGGGAAAGGCTTTGTTTACATAGTAATTCCATATTACCTTCCTTGTAAATTCCATGTAATTCTATGTGTCTTTTCAAAGGCTCGTGATGATTCCTTACTATTACCTTGGTTGTAGATCACTGAGAAATACTTCTTGGGCAGATAGAAAAACTTCTACCCTTGCTTTATTTTATTTTGCTTTGCTTTTGTTTTCTTACGTGCTTGGAGCACATAGAATCAAATACATACAGACATGCTGCTGCTTCTCACACCTTTTTACATAAATGATAGCATACTTTACACAATGGTTCTGACACAGCTTTTTAAATATTTCTTGGAGATTATTCCATAATACTAAATTTAAACGTTTTATTTTCTTTTTATGGTTGTATATGAATCCTTTTTATTTATATGCCACAGTTTAACCTTTAACCTTTGGTCACTAAGAAATAGAACATAGATTCAGAAATGAACATTATACATGCTGTGGTAATGGCCTCCCGAAGATGTCCATGTCCCTGAACCTGGGAATATGTTACTGAGGATATGTTATTAATACATTATATGGCAAAGGGGAATTAAGGCAGAAAATAGAATTTAGGTTACTAATGAGCTGACCTTAAGGTATGGAGGTTATCCTGGGTTATGTGGGTGGCTCAATATAATCACAAAGGTCCTTAAAGGGTCGAAGAGGGAAGCAGAGATTACCAGTCTCAGTGTCAGAGTGACACAATATGAGAAAGACTTGAACAGCCATTTCTGGCTTTGAAGGTGGAAGAGGCAAGGAATTCAGGCAGCCTGTAGAAACTGGAAAAGGCAAGTAAATGGGTTTTCTGCGAGAGCCTCCATGAAGGAGCCCTGTCAACACCTGATTTTAGCCTAATGAGACCCATCTTGGACTTTTGATCGCCAAAACTTACAAACATTTATTTTTTCTAATTTTTCAATTATAGTTGACATACAATGTTATATTATTAGTTTCAGGTGTACAACACCCTGAATAGACATGACCTCTAGAACTTTTAAGATAAGTTTGTATGATAAGCTACAAAGTGTGTGGTAATTTGTTGTAGCAGCAATAGGGAATTAATACACATACATACATATAAATCATAACATAATTATAAGGCAAACATATGTAATTGTCACCAAGATCAATAATAAAATATTGCCAGTCCCTGGAAGCCCCCTGGGTGTGTCCCTTCCCAATCACACTCTACTCACCCCAACCTTCCCCTGAGAAAATCACCATTCTGTCCCTTATGATCATTATTTCTTTGATTTTGTTTAGTTTTTAACCCCTATGTATGTGTTCCTAAACAATACAATCTAGTATTGCCTGTTTTTGGAATGTACGTCATTGGAATCAATCTGCATGTCTCACCCATGTGTTGCCTGTAGCTCTAATTGTATTTCATTTTCATCGTTGTATAGAGCCCTGTTACGTGAATGTGTGTTCAGAGACAGGCAGTAGCAGGGAAGGCAACTATCACTGGTCTTAAGGGAGGCCTGTCAGGATTCATGAGATTTAACTCATATCCCCACCTGCGACTTTATCTTTCAAAGTTTTATATCTAGGCTCATTGAGTACAAAGATATACAAAAGCATAGTTTCTGTGCTCAGAAAACATAGAAATGAACAGGAGAAACGGACACAGAAACCAACAGGTACATTGCAGTGCTCGACACAGGGAATCAATGAAGACTACAAGAGGATACAGGGCATGTAGCTCAGTCTTGGGGTGTTTAAGGAAGGCTCCCCAGAGAAAGCGACTCTTGATTAGTCTAGTTCAAAAAAAAAAAGGTGGGGTGTGGCTAGGCAGGTCAGACAGGGAAACACTGTGAAAATACATAGAAAAACACTACATGAGAATGTAGAGCATGAAATGGCAAAGAATCACGAGTTCTTAGGGTGTGGCTCCCAGAGAGACAGAGACGGAGACAGAGAAAGACAGAGAAATAGTGAGACTGGAGAGGGAAGTGGTAGAGGCCGGAATTGAAGCTGGAGGCTGAAGTAGTAGATGGGATGAAGTTCATAGAAGGCGGCCCTTGAATGCCAGACTGAGAGCCTTGGACTTCGTCCTGAGTGCAGTGGGGAAATGACTGAGGGACACTAACGCAGGGGAATGACCTGCTTAGATCTGATTATGGCAAATACAACGTCATGAAAATCTTTCAGTTCATCTGAAATGGAAATTTTTTTTTCATTTAAAGATTGCAGATTTTCTTGGAAGCAGTTAAAGCTGAATGTTAGATATTTATAAAGACTTGCTGATGGTTTCAACTAGGTCTTGAAACTGATCTTTTATCTATCTTGACTTTCCAATAGAATGTGGAAATTCTGAGTTTAATCATGAATGTTACCTTTAAAAAAAAACTCAAAGAGAAACTGCATATATTTGGTTTGGATCACCATATGGGAACTTCAAAGGAAGCAACACTTTCTGATTTAAACTGTGAAATGTATTGCTAGATAACATCGTTAATGGGTGCTTCAGAGTCAAATGCAGAAAAGCAGCGTGGTGGAAATGATTCCAGATGCACCTGCTTCCTTTAAAGACCCAATTAAGAGGAAACCTCAATGTCCATTTTTATTCCGTACATCGTAAGTGAGAAATATCTATGGTTTTAGCAAGTTTAGGGCTTTTTATCCTAATTAAACTAAAGAGTGCAGATTTAATTAGATTTAGGAAACAGAAGCTAAATCATTTAAAACATTTTTGGGTTTTCACAGTAATAAGTGAGTAATACTCACATATATGTAGTTTTGCTTCAGGTTGCAACCTTATAATATAAGGTTTCTTAGTCCCATGAGCAAGAAATTATTTTCTTGATCAACCACTATGTTTACTTTAAATTGTTTTCAGTTATCAAATATTTCAAACATAAAGAAAAATCCAGGCAATAACACAAATATCTAGGTATGTAGGCTCCAGATTTAAGAACACTTGAACAAATAGAAAAGTATGCCCATGTTTTTGGTCAGGAAGATCAACATGGTAACTAGGTCAGTTCTCCCTAGATAATGTAAATGTAAATGTAATGTGATTCCTACATAATGTAAATGTAATAGGATTCCAGTGATAATATCAATAAGGTGTTTTGTTTGTGTGTTTGTTTAAATTAGGTTGGTTCCAAAGTTTCAGAAGAAATAGACTAGGATTGTCTAGAACATTCTGAAAAACAAGAATAATGTGGGAGGCCTAGCCTCCCCATGTGTTAAAATTTAAACTAAAAAGCTGTAGCAAATACAAGTGTATGGTTCTGGAACATGAAAAGAAAGTAGCTATTGCATCAATATTCATTTTTTTCATCCTTACGAACAACAAAAATCAACATGCTCTAATCCCCTAACCTCTACACTCCCCTAAATCTACATTTCCCAGTGTCCTTGATATGTGAGGAAAATAAAAACCCTAATTTGTTTAAACTACTTTGTTCCATTTATCTTTTGCAGCATAATGAGCTACTCTAAATTTAGTTTGTTAAAACAGCTAGTAATCGTTTCTTTCGCTCATAGATTAGCGATTTGGTCAGGATTCAGCAAGGACAGTGCCCCTTTGCTCCACATGGAGACAGCTGGAGAAGCTTGAACGACTGATAGCATTTTAGTAGCTCATCCACCTACATGTCTGGCAGGCTGATCCTGGCTGCAAGCTGGGACCTCACTAGGTTCTGTTTGCTAGAACTCCTATCCACGTCCCCTCCACGTGGCTGCTTGTTTCCTCGTAGCATGTACAATGGACCAAGTTGTTTATATAAGAAATCTCCTGCAGTCTAATTGTCATTTTTTTAGGTGATCTATCTTTTCTACAGGTTGATATTAAGAATTACTTTATGTTTGGTGCCCTACAGTTTCATTGTGGTGGATTTGCCTTTATTTATCCTACTTGGTACTTGATATGCTTCTTCAAACCAAGAACCTTTCATCGATTCTGGAACATTCTCAGCATTTATCTCTTTTTCATTTATTCTCTCATATAGCTCAATGTTTTCATTTCATTATCTCAGTTTTCTCCTTCTGGGAATTCTTTTAAATATATGTCTTCCTATGGAATTGCCATATCTTTTAACCTATCCTTTATATTTCTGATTGTCTCTCTATGATACATTCTGGGTATTATTCTAAGATCTTTCTTCCAGTTGACTAACTATTTTCTGTAGCTATGTCTACTTTTTGGTGTATTTACCTCTTCAGTTTTTAATTTCATCAACTTGATTTTTCAGTTTTAGAAGTTCTGTATAATTTTAACATTTTCATTTTTTCTCCTTTATTATGGTTTCTAATTCTGTATTTATGTTTTTAAAGTTTTTAAGAATGCTCTATTGAGTTTCTTTAAGAGCTTTCTATTATCTCAAATTCTTGGGGTACTAATTTACATATTTATGGTAACCACTGACTTTCCTCATACTGGCTTATTTCTTCAGATGGTTTGAAATGTTTGTGTTGTGAGCTCATTTTTATTATGTGCTATGGACTAAATGTCCATTTTACCCCAAAATTCATATGTTGAAACCTAATCCTCACTGTGATGGTATTTGGAGGTGGGGCCTTTGGAGGTGATTAGATCATGAGAGTGGAGACCTCATGAATTGGGTTAGTGTCCATGTAAAAGCTCCCTCACCCTCTTCGTGAGGACGCAGTGAGAAGACAGTATCTATGAACCAGGAAGTGAGCTTTCTCCAGACACTGAATATGCCAGTGCCTTGATCTTGGACTTTCCAGCCTCGAGAACTGTGAGAAATAAATATTTAAGCCACCCAGTCTGTGGTATTTTTGTTACAGCAGCCAAAACAGACTAAGACAGCATGGGTAACTGGATCGTGGAAGTATTCCTTCAGATCAGTTTTTTGTTTCTTCTGCCAAGGACCCTACAACTTTTATTTTCTCAGCTTCTGACTCTTTCACTTATAATATAGTGTAAATTTGAATCCCATGCCTGTACATGGAACTTTGATTTCTTATAGGAGCCTTTTTCCTCTATTCAGAGTGCCAGGTAGAGGACAAGCTTCATCACTGCTTCCCTAGACCAATAGGTAGAATTTTTCTAGTTTCCCTTTTGGAAAGAATTATCCTTTCCAAGGTCCTGGATCTAAGTTCAGTTCCTCCTTTTCAAATAGGAACAAAGCCGTATGTCCTGTTTCTGCGAGGGTGTTAAAACTTGAGCTCACACTAGATCATAGGCCTGTATGTACTTTATAAATCTTCGAGTTTTCTTTTTATTTCCAGCACCTGGTATTTTCCTTTTTTTCTTTCATTTGAGTTTGGGTAAGTATTAAAAAAAATGTTTGTCGTATTTTTAGTAAGGTGTTTTTTTTTTTCATATTTAAAGTTGAAGGATGGACTGAGTCAGCTAACTCTGCCATGTTGTCAGAACTTAACATAGTTAATAAAGTCCATGTTTCTCAAGGTAGTGTCCTTAGAGAGTCTGCTTATTAAAAATTACTCTGCATATTAAAAATGCCGATTTTGGGGTTTCATCTATGTTTTATTGAATTAAAATCTGGAGATGGTGCTAGAGAATATCTGTTCTAAATGAGGACTAAAAAGTAAGTGTGTAGCAAGTTTGCTGGATACCAAATCTATATATAGAGAAATCTATTTTATTTCTATACAATAAACAATGGGAAATTGAAATTTTAAAAAGCACTATCACTTAAATAGCATTAAGAAATAGGAAATACTTAGAGATAAATTTGACAAAAGACTTGTAAGACCTACACACTGAAAACTACAAAACATTGTTGAGAGAAATTAAAGACCTAAATTATACCTTGTTAATAAGTAGGTAAATTCAATGTCATTAAGATGTAATTTCTCCCCCAAATTTATCTATAGATTCAGAGCAATCCAAATCAAAATCCCAGTTGCGTTTTTTGTTGAAATTGACAAGCTGACACTAAAATTCATATGGAAAGGCAAAGAACCTAGAAGAATGAAATTGGAAGGCCTACTACAATCTGATTTCAAGAAAAATTTTAAAGTACAGTTATCACAATAATCCAGGATAATCTCCCCATCTCAAAATTCTTAATCATCTGAGATAATGTTCTCCCTTTTTCCATATGCCATATTAATATTTACAGGTTCTAGGAATTAGGATATAGATATCTTTGGGTGCCATTATTGAGCCTACCGCAGACCCCATGTGGATGCCCAGTTGTTTTAACTCTTTATACTATGTAGTCCATCTTTCTTTATTGATAGTCAACACATGCTCTGTCATTAATCAGAGTTTCATAGATCAGAGTTTTCATGTGTGCATTTATTCAGATTCTGTATTCTGTTTCCTTAGGCATTTTTGCATTTTCTACTCCAATACCATATTATCTTAATTGCAATCGCTTGATAATAGATTTTAATATATGAAAGGCCAAGACCCCTTAATTTTTTCCTCTTTAGGAATATCTTGGTTATCACTGGCCCTTTGATTTTACATTTAAGTTTTATAATCAACCCATCAAATTTTACCAAATGCTACCTGCTGGCATTTTGTTTAGTAAAGTATTAAAATGATAGATGTAAATCAACTGGAAGAAAATAGATAACTTTATGTTATTGAGTCTTCCTTTTCAAGAACATAGTTCTAGTTCTCTATTTATTTAGATCTTTGTCAATATCTTTCAATAAAGTTTTACAATTTATTCCTTGAAGGTCGTAAGTATATTTTGTGATATTTATTTCTAGGTACTTTATATTTTTGTTGCAGTTGTAAATATTATCTGAAAAATTAATTTTTCTGACTGTTGCTGTGTATAAAAATGCAGTTGGTGTTTGTATATTGATTTGGTGACATAAATCTTTATCTTATTAATTTTAAAAGATCATTTCTAGATTCTTTAGGACTTTCGGGCAGACAGTCCTAAAATATGTGAGTAATGGCAGTTTGTTCTTCCTATTTGTACTTTCCCCTCTGTTTTCTTGTCTTACTACACAGGAATGGAGCTCAAGTATAATACTGGACATCTAAGATATCTTAGATGACAAGTTTTGAGAGCCCATGGTTACATTTTCTGGTATTTAATGCAATGTAATCTATTGCATTCAGGGGCTGTTAAAAGGGTTCTGTAGTGCATCTCTCTGCTTTTCATGTGCGAAAGCAGGATACTGTAATCATAGAAGAAAAATTGTCCTTTTTTTGTAGAAAACATTTTAATATTTTGCTCTTCTAATAAGTAATTTGTCCTTAGAGTTTACAAGTTTCTTCAGACTTTTCCCTCTTGCTGCTTTTTGCCAAGACAAGAAAAATCCCTGCTTCAAAAATCTTGTGGAAAAGTAGCATTTGTATTGTAATGCTAAAATTTAGACTAACTTATAAATGCAAAGCTGGGTGTTACTTGTACTCCCATTCTATCCTGGGTGAGGGAAAGTGCTAGCTACAAAGAAGGTAAATTCCTTAAAAGTAATTAATAACTTCCAAAGAAACATTTGGCTCACTGCTTTATTACAACACATCTCCTTTTTATTATTTTTATTATTTATTAAGGAAGGCAGTCAAGGTAACAGATGGGGAAAGCTTTAAGTCTGACAGTTATAAATAGTCTTGCAGTTTATTCTACAATATATTTGCAATTCCCTTTCTTTGCCATTCTGAAAATTGGATCTCTGTCAAAATACTTTTCTCTTGACCATAGTTTTAAACACTAAAATAATGGAGTAGAGTGGTGAGGTTTGGGCTTTCTGAAAGTTTTGCTTATGTGGTAGAATGTTGTCAACTCACATACCTGGTCCTTAGAGAAACTTCTTTTCCAGGGTCAGATGGTTTGGGGTGGGGAGGAACGCTTTGAATAAATCAGTTGTTCCAATTATTACTAGGGTTGCTTTTGTTTCTTATAATCAAATTAATATTTGCCCAATGACCACCGTGTTGCCAAGCACTACAGGAACACAGAGGAAAGTATTCCTGTCTTTAAAAGGACAGTCATGGAGAGAAGGCATTAAATATACAGAAACTAAATAGCAACAGAAGGCGGTGGAACAGAAAATGTCACAAGGCATTATAATGATGATAATAAATTAGAAATATCACTTGGTTATTCAAAGTGCATTTGCTTTAATGCTAAACATTACATCTAACAGAGAATCCAAAGTGTTTTGAATGCTCAGAATGTTACACACAGAGCCAATATATAACTTTTTCTTAAGTAACTGAAATTTAAGTGGTGCAAATTTAAGGAAAACCTGTCAAACTATCAAAAGATTTTTAAAAGTGGTGGTATCCCCCTCTCCTCCCCCTCCCCCCCCCAACAGGAGGATATGGAGAGACAGGAGCCATTAAATACTGTTGCTGTTTGTATGTAAATTGGTAGAACCTTCCTGGAGGGCAGTATGCCGGTAGCTGTCAGAATGTCAAATGTGCATCTCTTTGTTCTGGCAATTCTATTTCCAGCAATGGTGGGTTTGGTAATTTGGATCAACTCTCTCTAAGAACAGATAGAAGAGCAAGGCAAAGTATTTTTTAAAACTTGTTTTGAAGTAAAACAGAACTACTAGGACAGTGAAGAATTATGGAGCCAAGATCCAGGAGAAGAAAAAACCGACAATTAGACTTTTAGGGGGACCTCTTTATTCTTAGTGATACTGACTTTTTAAATAGATACAGCAGAGAGGCTGAAAAGTGAAGTAGAGTTAATGAAGAAAACATAGGAGCTAACGGGATACCCAAGGAGAAAGGGCCCTGGTAATCCCACAGGCTTGAGGGTGGGACCCTGTGAAGCGGCAACTGGAAGTGGACCAGCTCTCACAAGGACTGATGCTCAGCTTTGAATCAGTTTTCAAGTATTTATTTGATTAAGACCATTCTCCAAAGGGTTCTAAGAGGTAATTAATCCCTAATGTTCTAAGGCATCTATTGTATATGAGGAATTAACTTCTTTTCTTTATATCTAGGATGGTACTAGCTACATACCCTTCTTGGGAGAAGTGAGAAAATAGTCACTCAAATGATTTGCTGCAGGGCTGAATTCTCTCACAGAATCTAAGCTGTAATGGTTGGATTAGGTCATCTGGGATTGCTAATGCCCCCTAGTCACCAGCCAGAAGCTGGAGGAAGATAACATTTTAGGGCTTCAAGTTATCTCTATAGTTTATTATATACAGAGATAAGACTCAATCGAAATAACCAAGCATATAAGGAGGTAACACAAGCTGATAGAACGTCATGATAAACAATTGAAACAAACCCATGGGGGGCCAGATAATAGAATTATCAGACACAGATTTTTAAAATGTTCTTATTAAAGACAAAATTAATTGAGCAGAGGCCTGGAAACTACAAAAAAATCTAATGGAAAGTCTAGAACTGAAAAATTATAATGACAAATTAAAAATTTAGTAGATGAATTTAATAGCCTATTAGGTATAGCCAGAGATAAATTCTGTAAACTGGAAATTAAATAAATCAAAAGGAAATATCCACACTAAAGCATGGAGAGACAAAATACAGATTAGAGCATAAAAACCAAGTGGAATGTGGCAAAAAAGAGATATATAGGTTTTTTATAAAGGAAAGTAATTTCCTTAATATGTATTATGTATATTCTATTATACATATTAATAATGTAGAATATATATTATCTGTGTATATATTATAAATATATACATTATATAATATATTATAAATGTGTTTCTCGTGTTATCTATGTATAGAAGGAAAGAAGTAAGAAAATGGAGCATAAGCAATATTTGAAGAGATAATGACTAAAAAATTTCCAAACACTGATGAAAGGCATACATCCACAGACTCAAGAAGTGCCACAAACCACAAGAAGGATAAATGCAAACCATACCTGGGAACGTTATAGTAAAACTGCTGAAAACCAAAGACAAGAAGGAAATCTTAAAGGCAGAGGAAAAGACATACTACCTCAAATGAGCAGTAAGACTATAAGCTGAGTTCTCAACAGAAACGGTGGGAGATAAGAAGCAATAGAATGATATCTTCAAAGTGCTTAAAGAGAATATAGGAAAATTGTTCATAAATGTGTTCAAGGGTATTAGTTAGTTACATTATAATTTGTTATAGTGAAAAGTTGAAAACCACTTAAATATCCAATAAGAGGGACTGGTTAAAGATACTTACCTCTTCATTAGGTGATGATATGTAAAAATGTTCCCAATTGTTAAGTTAAAAAAAGCAGGTTATAAAATAATACAGCATATGCTCTCATTTTACATTAACAGTATTTAAATATGATTAAGCATGGAAACATCAGCACCAAAATGCTAGCAATAGTTATCTTTGGGTGGAGGAATTATGAGAGAATTTCCACTTTCTTTATAATATTTTTATAATGATCATGGTTACCCATTTTTAAAAAGGAAACAAGACCAGTTAGTACTTTAAAGGTTTGTGCCCTGTGTCGACCCTGGGTCCATTGTGGATGTGTAATAAAGGATATTGTTTAGTGGATTCCATTACCTGTGTGTGAAAGGAACTGCAAAGTAAGGATCAGGTAAGACTCCCAGACTCAGATCCCTTAAAACCATGCCTTTTCCTAAATCTAGGGAAGATCAATGTGAGCAACGTCCCTTGGAGCCCCACGGTGACTCATTTTACGAGGAACATCAATCAGTGGTCAGTTTTCTCTGATGTGGAGAAATTACTTTCCTTTATAAGAAACCTGAAGATACAGATAAGATTGGGTTAAAAATTTTTTTTAAATGTTTTTTTCTTCTGCTAAAATGTCAGTCTAAGTTGCAACATACTCATAAGCTATTTTCTAAGTAAGAAACAAATAGCATACCTGTATCTTAAAAATAAGCTAAATCTTCAGCATTGGTTAAATTGCAGTTCCCTCAGTTCCACGTACGGAATTGGTGCAATAATCTTGAGTGCACTGGTAACAAGTTGTGGATAATTTGGGATAATAAAGCATCACTTGGGTAGTAAAATTTGAATTGTTTTTATAGGCCGAGAAATCCGTCTTCCCCTCCGAATCAAAGGGGAAGGAATGGGACCAAAGATTCACTTCAACTTTGAATTGCTGGATATTGGAAAAGTTTTTGTTGGATCTGTACATTGTTATGAGGTAAGCACTAGAATTGTTCGCTGAGACTCAAACAGTACTTGGCTTTTTTTGGTTTTCTTTTGTGTGTGTTTTTATTGATAGAAAATTTGTGCAATTGTATCCATTGCCATTGCTCAGACTTATTCATGCACCACAGTGATCTGACTGTTTCTCTTCGCTCCTACTCTTATTGAGTGGAGCAACTTTATCCATCGTTTTCAGCCCCCTCTAACTTGACTAAAAGCACCACAGCCATAATTTAATTGGTTCTATCTTCATCTTTTTGTAGATTGTAAAGGGGAACTCCATAAATACATCTCCCCATCTGTTTAATGCTTTTTCTCTGACAACATAAACCCTATATCAGAGGATAGAGAACCTTTTACATTTTCCAGAATGTGCTAATGGGGGTAGCTGTTTTCACACCTAAGAATTTTCTCTAAATGTACTAGTCTAAAACCAATTATTTGAAAACCAGTCATTGTGCTTTCTGGAAGTGACCTCCCTGCTTTGTCTTTCCAATTAAAGAGAAAATGATCCTTTTACAAGATGTACTCATGGGTTCGTAAGGATCACAGTTACTTCAGTACCACCTCATCACTAAATTGATATCTAGGACACTTTTTCACACTTTCAAACTATAATCATTGAAACTTTATATTAGAAAGATTCCTAAATTGTAAATGGTTATGTTTTTATAGAGGTAATAATAAAAGCAGTTATTTAATGAGGGACAAATAGGTGTCAGGTTCCATGCTTTGTTATGTGTGCCCATCTATGTATATGTGTATAGTTTCTAATCCTTGCAAAACCGTGAAAGGTAGGTTTTATTGTACCTACTTTACAGAGAAGAAATATGAGGCAGGTAGGGGTTAATTCAGCCTACATCACCCATCATGCATGTTGAGCACACGTGCATTCGTTCATTTAGTCCTTACAAAACCCCTATGGAGTAGGTGCAATGACTACACCCATTTTATAGCTGAGGAAGTTGAGGCTTCAGAAGTTTTACTAGGTAAGGTAATTAATGCTCGATTGTGTAACAAACAAATAAAAATATATATTCTCTCAAACATGATAAGAGGTGATATTTTGTTGCTAATCAGCAGATGGCTCTCCTCCAGCAGAGAATGAGGAACTCTGGCTCCTTCCATCTCACGTCTCTGCCACCCCTATCACGTGACCTGCAAGATTGCAGTCTTATATGTATCACACTGGCAGAAGGAGAAAGAGCATGGAGGGTTGCACATGAGAGATTTTTATAGGAGGTAGCACTAGAAGTGGCTTGTATCACTTTCCTTTGCATCCCATTAGCTGTCCATAACTGCAAGGGTAGCTGGGAAATGTAGTTCAGCTGTAAGCACAGGAAGAAGAGGATATGGGCTCAGTTGAACAGCAAACCTGACTATGCCACATTTGTTAAGTAACGTGGCAAGGTCACACAGCTTGTAAATGTTAGGGAGCACTGGGTTAGCAGGGCTCTATGTCTTGTGGGAAGAGAAGACCCTTTGCTGGCTTTTCAGTACCTTAGGCTGTCACCATCGGCAAATCTAGCCTACCACCAACTCAGCCCTTGGCCCAGCCTAACCTGGCATGTGCAGTAAATGCCTGATTGCTGTTGAGAGCTTTCTGCAGTGTCATTTGTGCCCATCCTCACTAGAGTAACTGTAGCCGAAATGGGATGATGTGAAAGGTAAACAGAGATGTTAACGTCATGATGAGATGGCATATACATAAGAGCACAATTTAAATAGAGAAATCAGTAACATGACTGTCACAAAAAGAAAAGTGGCACAGCTATTCTGTTGCAATGTCCTGTACTGCATTTTGGGGGGAAAAATGGGCACTTAGGGAGGAAAAGCCAAAGGTACAATAGTTCTTAGCAAATTGATATTCTGTCTAATGTATCCAGTGTGAATTTCCCTTGCATCTTACAGACTGTGTCTGAAGGATGCCACATCACAAAAGGACCTTTAGTTCTGAGGCAAAATGGATAGAGTTTCCCTGAATGTAATAATTTCTTACAGATGTAATAGAAGTGTACTTTAGGTCACCACTTCTCACCCTCCCAGATTTGAACAGTAAAGCAAAGCACAGCCAGCTAAATAAGTGTTAGATGAGGTGCTGCATCAGACTGGACAGTTTTGGGAGCTGTGCCGTGGCAGAGAAGGACATGGTAAGGTGCTTCTTATGGGGATGTTTTGCACTCTCTGCATATTTAATGCTGATGCCTCATTGCATCTCTCTTTCAATTTATTACGTTACCTCTTTGAGACAAATTTGAATAACTACCTACTGCCCTTAGTCATTGCTGAGCTTAGCAGATCCATAAGGAATAAATCAGAACCCCAAGAGTATACACTGTCCCCCAATGTAATTAGAAGGAAAACAAATGACAGGGGCAAATTCTCATAAAGTTTCTTCTCTCCGAGGAGTTGGACTGCAAGGGTAAGGGTATCACCGGTAATCAAAAGGTCTCAGAATTCTGTCCCAAACAATTTAGTGGATTCTGTATACATAAGGAGGTGCTGCTTTGTCAGGGGAGAATGACATGCCCATGGAGGGGCTGGTACCTTACAGAACATCTGGGTAAAAAACACTGGTGTTAACCAAAAAATAAAAAGAATCCATCCATCTTCTCAGAGAGAAGAACAAGCATCCTTCAGGTCACCACTAACACTTTGAGTTGCCTTTGAGTTACCACTAGTGCATGTCAGTTGCTTCTTAAGCACAGGTAAATTTTAAACCCAGTCGCTTAGCATCAGGGCTATAAATAGCAATCACTGTCATTTAAGCACTCTTTGCCAGGCACTATGCTAAAAGATACATAAGTTAATAAATATCATCTTCACAACAATCTGAGAAGTTAGTAGTACGTTACTTACATTTTACAGATGGGGAAATGGGCACAGAGAAGCTAAGCAGGTTTCCCAAGGCCACACAGCTAGTAAGTTGGTGGCAAAGCTGGGATTTGAATCCATACCTTTGGCTTCTGAGTCCCCGGTCATAATCACTTTCTACATGGTCTCTTTCAAAGGAATGAAGGGTGAAGCCTGATTCCTATGATCAGGGAACTTAAAACAGAGAGAGGGAGATGGGAAATAAATGTAAAAAGATGAATAAAATATCAAGTAGCAATTAGTTATGTATCTATTTTGGTGCATTGTCCATCTTCTCTTGGCAGAAGTGGTTGTCTTTCTCTGCAAGAGCCCCTGATTCTGTTCTACATATGCTCCTGATTCCTTCTCTGCTTCTCCAGAGACAACCTGAGCTGGTGGGCCCCCCTGTATCCACCCAGCCCCATTCTCCTGGGTACCTATCCTGCTTCTTTTATTACAACAACATAAACATCTAGGCTAGGCACTGAGTATGCATTATCTCATTTAATGTAAATATATTAGGTCTCCTACCATACCTTCCCACAGCTCTGCCACCCCCATTCTCACTTTTCACTACTAATCTTCTCAAAACAGAATCTAGAATAGTCAACCACTATTTCCTCTGCACGCACTCATTTGTACTCTGGATTCTGCAATCACATTCCATCGGAATTACATTCTTCTTCAAGGGCAGGATAACCTTTAGTTAAAAATAAAAAACCGTAACATTTTCTCATTCAACCACGTTCGACCCTTTCTGGAAATTTTCCTCCCTTGGCTTCTAGGTTCTTAACATGCCCCACGTACCTTTCTGGACGTTTCTTCATGATCTCCTGGGCTCTTTCCTCCAATGCCTTGAGTGTAGGTTGAGGTCAGTTCCTACATAAAAAGAGAGGATGAGTTGTTCACCTGTTCAGGTGTAAGCATTGTCAAGGGAGAGAGATTGTGTCTCAGAAGTGCAGGAATAGAACTGTGTGGCTAGTACAGGTTCACAGAGAGGAACTGTGGGAGGTGGGAGCATGAATGGGAGCCTGAGCCAGCAGGAGAGAACGCTGAGTGCCTGGCACGAGCTTTTGACACGTACATACCTACCCAGTGTGCAGTCAAACGTGGGCAGTGGCATGGCTGCAGATCGCTAGTTTATAGGAATAAAACTTTTCTATAGTAAAACAACTGCCTGCATAGCATCCCCAAATAGTTATCTAGCCAATAGAGTTTGAGTTGAAAATATTCCAATAGGGTGAAATCTAATACCACAACTAAGAATCTGGCATCTACAATGATGTCACATTTATAGTCTTCAAGCTGCAATATAAACATAGGCTTAGGTAGTTCTTGCCCCTCTATTCTGACTTGCTTTCTATTTTTCAGTATGCCACCTAATCTCAGCCTTCTCACGCATGCGAGAGCAATACCTGCCTCCCTTGGTTACTTTGTAGAATGTGTCAAAACACCGTCTTTTAAGGCTCTTCTTCAGCAGCCGTGATTATGATTGTCAGTGTTTATAGCGTGAGTATAATATACGTGACTAACTCCATTTTAAAGAGGAGACAGAAATACAAAATGACTTTCTGGCTTGGGACTCCTGTCTTCAAACGTTCAAGAGAGAAGACTCTTCATTTCTGCCCTGGAGTTTTTCTTTGGTTCTAATTCCTGTCGCTGTGTCTGTGTTGCTATTAAACAATACAGCCACATGCTTATCTGAAAGTCAATCAGAGGCCCATTGTCTGCTTTTGATTGATACAGGCAATACTATTCAACAAAGGCAGCATTGATGCCCTCTTCAACGTGATCCCTCCAACTTCGGCTTTGGGGGCCTGCTTTGTTTTCAGTCCCAAGGAAGGCATCATTGAACCAAGCGGAGTCCAGGCTGTCCAGATTTCCTTCAGTTCCGCCATCCTGGGGCACTTCGAAGAAGAGTTCCTGGTCAGTGTCAATGGGTCACCTGAGCCTGTGAAACTGACCATTAGGTAAGATACATCTCTAACTTATGTGAGCACTAACTGAAGTTTTTACCTCCTGCTTTCTTAAACTTCATAACTAGAGCATATCTTTGGATAGTCATAACTATCTTTGTTGATATGAACACGTCAACATAACGGGGTGTTCTAAATTTCTACCAGTGTTTCCCTACTAAACATGTTTAACTCAGTGTAGCGTGGGTACAGATGCTATTTTGGGATCTAGTTTTTCTGTAAGCTATAACCTTATAAAACAAGCGCTTACTCATGAAATTACTTTCTAGGTGCTCTCTCTGTTTTAAGATGTTTAGGGAAAATAAGTTATTAATACCTGTGTAAAATCGTCTCCTTAACTATTCTCACAGTTTTGTTAAGACTTCATCTTTCATTTTTATTTTAAGGAAAATTTGTAAATGCTCTTACCTATGATGCCTGCAGGTCTTGTAAAAGAGTCTACTTAGACTGTCAGTCAGCAAAGGCTAGACACTTGCAGCTTTTGTGCTAAAAGTCTTTTGATGTCTTCTCCAGCTGCTTGTGATAATTGAATGTTATTAATAACAGAGCTTGTCCTCGGTTTTAAAAAGTTCTCTGTGACCAATCCATTGGAAAGATCTATAACTTTGGTTCCTGGTGCTTATAAAAACCACATCTTCAGAACGTACTGCAGATTCCATTTGGATTCCCACAGCAATAGGTTGTTAATTACCATGGCAGACCCTCTCATGATGGTTACTGCAAGCAGGACCTCCCTCCATCTACAACTGAGGTCTCCTTCAGAGTCTGGAGATAACATAGAAAAGAGACAGACACATATGGCCTGAAGGATTATAGGAAAACTTACTGATCTTATGATATCTACTGCAAATTTAAAATCTCAAGACCAGCTCAAGTGTCATAACTATTTCTTCTGAATTCTTTTTTTTTTTTTTCCTTCTGAATTCTTCCACCTAAGTATCCCTATTATGGGGTGAATTTCATCCTCCCAATTCATATGTTGAAGTCCTAATACCCAGTACCTAAGAATGTGACTGCATTGGAGATAGGACTTTCAAAGAAGCAATTAAGGTAAAATGAGGTCTTATGGATGGGTCCTAATCCAATATGACTTTATAACAAGAGGACATTAGGACAAACGCACAAATAGGAAAAGACCATGTGAAGACTTAGAAGGAAGATGGCCATTTACAAGCCAGGGAGGTTCTCAGAAGAAACCAATCCTGTCAACACATTGATCTTGGACTATTAGCCTGCAGAACTGGGCGGCAATGAATTTCTGTTATTGAAGCCACTTTGTCTCTGGCACTTTGTTGTGGCAGTCCTAGAAAACGAATACAACCCCTAACAAGTAAGGAGAATGAACAGGCATACGCCTCAGGGGTTCTGTGGCATGGCCACGACAGCCTGCTACAGTCATAAGCTTTAAGTCTGAAGACTTATCTGAAACATTCACAAGCCATTTATGTTCTCTTCCATAATACATCTGTGTTCGTGATAATAGAAAAAAATCAACGTTGCTTTCCAGATGTTTGAGTAACATTGACTCTTCAAGTAGATGCACCGTGGTTAACTGGCCCATCACTGACATCCTTCAGGTATGTCCTTACTATGAGAAAGACAGGAATACTTTTTCATGTTATGAATGTCAACTCACCTCTCACCTCTACAACAATTCTTATCTCATGACAAGCAGTGGAAATGGTTATCTGGATAAGCGGGAAGAACAAACCTGCAAATGCAACCTTTATCTCCCATTCAGAGATTATCTGGTCCCTCAAGGGCCCTCGATAATCTCCATCACATTAGCTATTAAAAGCCCCCAGCTGAGTCAAGGCTTTCTGACTTCTTGGCATCAGTAAGTATTGTTCAGAATCACAAGTACCCTCCACAACATCGAGCATCGTACACAGGCCTCCATACAGAAGTGGGGAAGATGAAACCTTCAAGCTCTGCTCTTGTAAACATTTAAGATAAGAAGAACAGCGGCCCTATCTGTAGGTAAGAAAGTATAGGATGTTAAAGAACCACAATTTTACTTTTCATGTGGACAAAGACAAAGCAAAATGCTGGCCAAGACAGGCTAACTGTCCTTCAAGCTGAATTAGAAAGTTCATCCCAATTAATCTGGCCATACCCCTTTTTAAATTCAGCCTAATAATTAACACTGTATCTAACTATCAATACACACACATTGCTACTCTATTTAGGAAGAAATGTGTATTTGTTTCATAAACTCTCCCAGGAACCTACTCACAAGTGAACGTGGACTAGTTACTACTCCAGGTGCTCTGTGGAGGTTGTCTCTTGCTTTATCTTCTGGACATTACCATTCACCCAAAATCCCATGCCACTTTCTTATTTTGGATGTTTATTCTTTCGAAGGGAAGGAAAACCTGACTGTGGAAAGAATGTTTATGTTCATCCCAAATCTAATCACAAATTGCTAAGAGAAATATTCTTGTCTAAATTGCATGTGTCCAAAAGTGTTCTAGCTCTTCAAACCATGAACAGTAATTTTGAAAACTTGGTAACTATCTGGTGTTATGAATAAATGCCTAATGATAAAGGGTGAAATACATGTTTAATATATTATGTATTCCCAGCTCCACACATTAATGTTGACATATGATTTCTCCAGGAACACCTTCTTGGGCCTTGTGGTCCAAGAAATCTCTGTAAAGGTGGTATTGTAGATTCTGGAGTTTTGCTTCTTATTCTTTTATTGTCAGGTACTCCTCTTTCCTCAATACTACATAATTTTGGCTAAGATGCCTTGAAAGATCAGAACAATTATCATACTTTTGCTGTTTTTATTACTCCTCCAACTACATGACACAGTCTTTTAAGTGGTTGGATAAACAACACTGTAAAATGAATGTGGTTTTAAAATTAAGCATGAGCAGTTTTCTTCCCTCCTATTTTTACATAATTTTATAAAGTTTTCACCATATAGTTTATATTTGAAATGCTTCACTTAACATATCGTAATAATTCAATCAGTCTAACTCTTAGTCTTCAAAATTATCATTTTAACAGCCCACTGCCTTGATGGAGGGTACAGAAACTGTCCTAATATTCAGAATCCCTGTTGGAATGAATGTGACTGTATCAAAGATGGTATTCAGCTGTCATTCCCTTAGTTGTATGTGCCTGTGAACAAATGTGGTTTAACTCTGGTTCTTTCCATTTCTGTACTGGTTAAGTGACTGCTTTGTGCAAATCTGTGAGCTTCTTTCTTACTTTCCTTTGCCTTTTGTACATTTCAGACACTTTTGATCTGTTTGTTACTTTGCCCCAACCCAAACTTCTTTTACCAGTTCAAGTATCTAACCTGTAGGCTTGTTTGACTTCACTCTCAGCGGGATCCTAATTCCTTGCTGAGTACCAAACACCCCTTTTGAAACCACGTTGGGTTATTAGCATGAAATAGAATAGGTGGTCCAGAGAAAGACTTTTTGAGCTGAAACTGCTGCATTGAGTCTCTGCAGTCATCGCTCCTCCCAGGCTTGCAGCAGCCTCTCACGACATCATGGTCAGATCTGTAGCGGCCAGAAGTAAAAGTGAGCAATGCGTTCAGCCTGGTGTGACACGCCTACATCACCAATATCTGGAGCTGGGTGAATAAGATGTATGCTTAGTGTGCTTTCTGGTATCAGTGGTGTCTACGACATTTAAACACTTGGCACAGCTAGAAGCTGTCAGATCTCTGTATTACAGGCATCCCTCATTTTATTCAGCTTCACTTTATTGTGCTTCACGGATGTGTGGTGGTGGTTGTTGTTTTTACAAACTGAAGGCAAGACCGTCCACCAACAAAAAGATTATGATTTGGCCGGCCCTGAGTCTCAGGTGGTTAGAGCTCCATGCTCCTAACTCCGAAGGCTGCCAGTTCGATTCCCACATGGGCCAGTGGGCTCTCAACCACAAGGTTGCCAGTTCAATTCCTCGAGTCCTGCAAAGGATGGTGGGCAGCGTCCCCTGCAATTAAGATTGAACACAGCACCTTGAGCTGAGCTGCCTCCCGGATGGCTCAGTTGGTTGGAGTGCATCTTCTCAACCACAAGGTTGCCAGTTCGACTCCCGCAAGGGATGGTGGGCTGCGCCCCCTGTAACTAGCAATGGCAACTGGACCTGGAGCTGAGCTGCACCCTCCACAACTAAGATTGAAAGGACAACTTGACTTGGAAAAAAGTCCTGGAAGTACACACTGTTCCCCAATAAAGTCCTGTTCCCCTTTCCCAATAAAAAAAATAAAATTAAAAAAAAAAAAGGTGGAGAAGAAAGAGGTCCGCTGGGGCTGTGCCAGCTGGCTCCTGGCCTGAGAGTCATCTATGCCCCACCTCGCGCTAAAAAAAAAAAAAAAAAAAAAATTACGATTTGCTTTATGGTGATACTTGCTTCATCGCCATGGTCTGGAGCCAAATCTGCAATATCTCTGAAGTTTGCCTGTATTTATTTTAAACTAGAGCATCCCTCTAAGGGATGCACTGAGAGAGAAATAGACCAACATTTAGAGTAGAGTGTTCTTAAAGGTCACCTATTCCAGTCCTCCCTTTGATACCCGAGGCCAAGAAACTAAAACCTATAGAGGTAACTTAACTGGCCAGGGTCACAGCCAGTAGGTGGTAGGAACTGGCTCACAACAGTTTTATGAGCGTGTGGGACAAGGAATGCTGGTATCATTGATGGTCTTTGATGTTTATTATATGCTTAGACGCATGTTTCTTTGTTGCCTGAGTTAACAACTTTTCGTGGTATGTGTCTCATCCACACTAACATTTTGTGCTGTTAGTTTGGTGATGGGTCTGCTGTGCCTCATCGTTGGTAAGAATGTGGTGATACGTTAACCACAGTATCATTTGCTGAAACCCAATGGTTTGAGAGCTGGAAAAGAATTTTAAGAACCACGGCGGTAGACCATCATCTCTTGCTGTTTTTCCAAGACCCAGATCTTATAATTGATTTAATGCCAAGTTACGGTTTTCAGTACTTACCCTCTCCCCAGTTCCTGATTGTTAGCCTGCGCTCACTGGATTCTCTCCCCATCTCCCTGCTTGTACTCCTATTTCCAGAGGCTGCGTCATTGGACCCACCTTCCATTTTAATGTTCCTGCTCTGCACTTTGGTGACGTTTCCTTTGGTGAGTACTTTTCCATTTTAAACTAGAAACTGAGAAGAATTATGTTTCTCTCCACATGGGAGAAGGAAAGTTTACAAAGAATATTTCTTACCATTTTTTATGGGTAATAGCTAAGAGGGTCTAGAATTTTTCTTCTTCTGCAGCAGTGGCATTTCCGTGCCATTTCCTAGTTTCCGTGTGAAAGTTGTTATTGTGTCCTGGGCACTAATAGCTGTCAGGCCCTGGCTGTCCCCCTCTCCCGGCAGGGAGACAACAGAGAGCCTTATGCTTCATTCCACTGTCTGGATATTATGAACATCCTATTTATATGCAGATTCTGGTTTACCGGTCTGGCTGCACAGCAGCCTTTCCACAGAGATGCTCTCGAATTTCAAGCGAACTCAGCGGTGGTTTGATTCAGGTGTCTTATCCCTCCAAGCGGAAGACTCTTCTGTTATAGTTTTGTGTTGTCTTCTCACTTAGTTACTTCTCTGAGTCATTTTCTCCCATCTAAGCTTCCCCAATAATAAAAATTATAACAACAGTAGCAGCAAAAGTTCCCATTTTATGCTTCTTTCTATATATTCCAATCACTGCTAGGTGAATTACATGCAGCACTACATTTAAACCTTTGAGCAATCCTATGGGGAGGCACTATTTTGGATCCCCATCTTACACTTGATCTTAGCCAAAAGGCCGAGAAGCGATTGGATCCCCATCTTAGAGATGGAAGAACTGAGCTCTGAACAGTTAAATAACTTCCTGAAGTCACACAGCGATGACAGAATTAGTATTTCAATTGCGATCTATTTAAATCATGTACTGTCAACACGAGTGATATTGCCCCTGAAGAGTTGAAAATTGGTTCTTGGAGGTTGGGGAAAAAAACACACTTAGATATGACAGTGGCTTGTGAGCCTCTGAAATTCAGTTCTACCCAACTGAATTTCATTCCTTAGTATTTAATTTTTCTCATTAGGGAGAAATCAAATCAAATTTAAATCATAATTAAATATAATTGATTTGATTGGACTGAAAATTAATTTACACAATGGTTCTTTTTAGGAGATAATAATAATAATAATAATAGTTGAAAACCACTAGTCTAAGGCCATGTTCCACAATCCTTTCTGTTTTGCACTAGTGCCTCCCATTTTGACTTTCAGTTCTTTTGCTTCAAGTAGGCCTATCTTCTTGGGGAGAAATCGTTCTTTAGGAAAAGCTGATTAATAATGCCTTTATCAGTTGCTTTAACATTTGGGGGTTATGACAGTTTTATTTATTCAGAACGTGTTTGTTTATACAATGTACCCCCATCTACGTTATATTGGGTAAGGTACATACTATAGGAAAAATCTATGTAAATGAAGTTGAACGTTTGTTACCATAGAATATAAAAATGGCTGGAGAGATTTTTGTAATTTTGTAGGGCATGTTTGAGTGATAGACTCTTGAAGGAAAATAAAAGTGACCTACAATTTGAAAATCGTCTGGTGGCCAACTAAGAGGCATACTCTTTCAAGGGTAATTGTGCCAGATGCACAATAAGAAGCAAATTAGTATACCCAGACCTACGCGGTCATCCTCCAAACAGTTCAAACTGAGTCCACAGAGAGCTCTGGGCAATTGATGCATCCCAGCAGCGCATCCTTCCACAGGCATTTAAATACAAAGTCCAGCACAAGGACACTTGGAAGATGTCCCCTATATCATATTGCCCTGCAGGGAGAAAACAGAGTACAAATAAGCACCTCTAATCAGTTCCTCCAAGAAATCTCACACTGGTTCATTGTCCAGAATCTGCTCTATTTCTCAGCTCTGCAATGTTAATGTAAATGCTATACTGATGGTAAGCCAACAGCTACCGTGTTTCCCCGAAAATAAGACCTAGCTGCACCATCAGCTCTAATGCGTCTTTTGGAGCAAAAATTAATATCAGACCTGGTATTATATTATGTTATGTTATATTATATTATATTATATTATATTATATTATATTATATTATATTATATTATATTATATTATAAATCCGGTCTTATATGATAGTAAAATAAGACCGGGTCTTATATTAAGTTTTGCTCCAAAAGACGCATTAGAGCTGGTGGTGCAGCTAGATCTTATTTTCGGGGAAACACGGTATTTCTAATAGTTGGTCCCGCTAGAAGTTTTGGTAACTAGCTTAGGTGAAAATTAGAAACAGCTTCTTTTTCCTCTCTTGGATAATATCTAATTGAACCATTTGATGACACAGCAGCTAGACAAGAGGCTGGAACACACTACAGAGCCATAACCCAAGGTTCCCCAAATCTGAGATATGAAAACTGACCTCTCCTAAGTCCATCTTCAAAACCCAAGTTGCCTTCTGTTTTAATTTGGATATGGATTCCTCAATCTTCTCTAGTGCAGCAGGAAATGTTAACAAAAACATACCTTTTTTGCTTGCCAATAGGAAGTCTAGGGCATTTTGGTTTTCAAAACCACTTGAGTCAGTTAATTCAAGCTATTTTGCTGTGCTTCTGGACTTTGCACTGTATCAGCCAAAGTTAGGGATACTTTTGTGATACTATTTCAAAATTATTTTATGATAATACTTTCAAATCTCAAAGTTGGAACTAGAGTCCACATGACTCCAACACAAAATGTCATTATTTTTCCAGGTAGATTGACCTCCCATCACAAAGAAACATGGTCCCTTGGACAGTGACTGGTTGGAAACTTCCTAATTATTACCCTACATGTGCAAGTAGGCCTTTAATGAGGCAGGTTAAAGTAAACATGTTTTTGGTTCAGGAATGAAAGACCAATAGGGGTACATGTAGTTCCAAATGCAAAAGAGAAACTAACTGTTCCAGGAGCAAGTCAGGAATTGAACGAATTTTTTTAGTCATTTTAGGATGACAGGCATATTGTGTAGAGTTAAACAAGGTTTGCAGAGACTGTTATAGAGCTTGGGAGTACATTAAGCTAACTAAAGTTGGTAATGTTGTTCCCATATTGGCATGAAGGCCCATTCCTGAAGAGGTATCTGTTACAGGTTAGTGTTGGAGACATGGCATTTATTTGCTTGGAGATGAAGATCTAGATGTGGCATCAGGGTCTGCTGGGATTGATGATGTTAGGATATTATAAATACCATAAAGTACACCTGCAACTAATATAATAAAAAAAAGATTAAAAAAATAAATAAATGAATACCATAAAGTAGGTGAGAGGTAATAGTATTCTTGGTTGGTATCTAAGATGTTTAAAGTGCGGCGATAAAGATTTTGATGGTAGGATTGGGTGTAGGATGATGTGTCTAATAATTAGGGTGACTGAAGCTACAGTAGCATGAGGGAGTCAGAGGGTAGAATCTGAGAGGCAGTTGTGTTGTCCCTGGAGGAACACTGAGGCTTTGATAAATCCTCGGATTGATAAAGAATAAAATGGGCCAAATAAAACTGATAGTCCAGGTGACAGACCAAAAGGGGCAGGGTAAGTGTCTGTAAACTCACTATTTTTCAGGAGGCAGAAAAATGTGTTGAATGAGAATAAGGAGTCTGGAAGTCTCCATGCACTCAATGGACTTGACCATTGGATAATTTGGACAAAGAAGTTAGTGTTTGTGGGTACAGATGTTGGGATTAACATAAGTGTCAAAAAATAAACACCACACAAATAAAACAAAACAAAACAAAAACTTCTGTGGCCCAGGTATGAACTGGCAGTATTTTACTCAAGGAGAGGTATTTAAATTGACTTTAGGAGGGTGTACAGTTGGGAGTCAAGGGCAAGGATTACATGTCATGTCATAAAAAGATCTTAGAAAGGTTGGCAGAAATACCATAGCAGGCATGAGCAAAGCCTACACCCAAGCAAATGATCACTAACAGTAAGGGACACGTATCAGCAGATTTCAGAATGATATAACCTTAAGGGAGTAAACAGAGAAGAATGTGGCAAAATGATAAAGAATGGGAGTAAGCAAAGGAAAGTATGAGAACCAGTAATGTCAGGCATCTAGCAAAATCTCATCCCATCAGTCTTGGGCAGATCTTTCTACTTTATGTAAAGAAGGCTTGTTCTTAGCTTAGAATAGCAATTGATTTCTGAAGGTCATCCATTTCTGGAAATTTTATTAGCAAAGTTTCATTTAAGTTCTACAGTAAGAGTGGTTTTCTACATGTCTTCAGCCAATAATTTATTTCTTTGGGCACGTTTGTACCCAAAGGTCCATTTCATAGTTAACTGCAGGGTCAGTGAAGCCTGGAAAGGAGACTGTTGGTATATTTTTTCCGAGTACTCATTTTTGAGGTTGAAAGACGGGAGAGCTTCTGAGGGTGAGTTTTTAGGGAAGGCTTCTGGGACTTGTAGATGAGTTTGTTCTTGACAATATGTGAGAATCGAACCGTCAGCCTTTGGAGTTAGGAGCACGGAGCTCCAACCACCTGAGCCACTGGACGGCCCCAGGATTTTTATTTTACCAGAAAAATTAGGAATCCATTGTCTAAAATATCCCATGTATCCCCAAGAATCTGTGAAATGTAATTTAATTTTTGGTCTTGGGTATTGCTGAAACAATTTAATACTCTCCTTAAGTAGGGTCCATTCTTTAGTAGAGAGATCATGCTCTAAATAATGTACCACCTTTTGTTAGAATTGACATTTTTCCCTTGCAGCCTAATCTTTTACTCCTAGTTTCTGTAAGTCTTCTTAGGGGCTTTCTAGGTCCTTTCAATAAATATGAAAATATATATATTGAATGAGAATCAAATATCTTGAGAATATTGTCTTTTAAATCATTATTTAAGTACTGGGAGATGTATGAAAGTGCCTTTGTAAAACTCTGAAGCATTCTGGACAAGCAGATTGTTAATTATTCCAAAAGAAAAGGTACAAAGTTGTTAGGTTTTTATACACTAGATGCTAAAGAGGGGAGAATAGAGTACTCTGCACTGTAAAGTACTTGCATTCAGAGGAAACTCTACATTGAATAGTATTAGGATTTGATGCAACCAGAAACCTAGGAGTAACATTCGTATTAATGACCCTTTAGTCTTTCACAGTATCCTTTTCCTTTAGACTTCTTGATAAGCAATATGGGATACTACAAGTAGTTGTACAAGAAGCTGTTCTATCTAGGTGGTTATAATTGGCTTTATTCCCAGAAAAACTAATAGCGTCATGGAAGTAGTCTGAGCCATGGTTTGAAAGAACCCGTCTGAATCTTTATAGGCTCTTCTTCCATTCTATGCGCACCTTACGTTAGAAGAGTGTTTATTCCATAAATGGTCTGAAAATAAGGGTAAGGAATCAATAGTTTCAAGAGTCAATATTGGGTTAGTTCAGAAAAGTCAAATGTAACAATTACATGATTATGAAACTGACTTTCTAGCAGTTCCTCTGGAATGTCCAAGAATAATCCTTCAAGTGCACTTAGTCAGACAATTCTTCTTCCATTAACAATCTCGTCCAAGTAGATTGGCAAGTGCAGTTATCACAAAGGAGACATGAACGTGTTTCCTCTACTGTCCTAATGTGTAGACAAAGGCTTCGACATGGGGAGAGAAGTAGATTGGCTCAAAATACCCCCTGCAGTACTGCAGTCGTTACTCCCAGACCAGTTGTATAATATTGCATAGGGTTCAAAGTAGAAAGAGTAGTGTTTGCATCCAGCAGAAATATGCATATTTGTTCTCCTATCGTTATAGATAATTCTTGTTCTGAAAGTGGTAGCAGATACACTGGCCACCTAGGGATTCCAAAATCAGAGCTCAGTTTGTTGCTTACCAGGCAAGGAGGATCCACATCTCTTAGGAAAGGAACGTGAGTCTCACTGAGCTGAATGTAGGAGGGCTAGATATAACATGAAAGCGCAGCTTTGTCTAAGGGAGGTAAAAAGCCAATGTGTTAGTCTCTGGCTGGCTCAGAAGCAGATCGCAGTCTCTTGGGAGAGGCTATTATTCGGTTTTATGTCATTGACCCTGAGGGCATGAGCCTCAGACAGGTCCAGGATGAGTTATTTAACCTCTTAGCAGGCTCTGGGTCACACAACGGGCAAAACTGCACAGGCTTCTCCTGTCATACATTGGCAAATAGAAAGAACAAACATGACTCTATTTGGGGGGGGAAATCTGTATTTCTGTGCAAAAATTAAATGTGAAATATACTTCTGGAAGACTACTCAGCAAACTGATAATAGAGTCTGCCTCTTGAGAGGGACCTGGATGATGATTTTATGTCTATTGTTGCTGCATAGTAAATGCATAATAAGTATTCATTGAATGAATGAATGAGTGAATGAATGAAATGTTTATTTTTTTATTGTTATTTTTAAAAATAATATGTTGTATCTTTTTTTTTTTTTTTTTTTAGTTTTTATTGGGGAATATTGGGGAACAGTGTGTTTTTCCAGGAACCATCAGCTCGAGCTCAAGTCATTGTTTTCAATCTAGTTGTGGAGGGCACAGCTCACTGGCCCATGTGGAAATTGAACCAGCAATCTTGGTGTTATGAGCACTGTGCTCTAACCAACTGAGCCAACCAGCCACCCTGAAATGTGTCTATTGATTTACAATTGAAAATAATATCAGGGAGAGTTTTTGTTAAGCAAGGAGTGCTGAATTGCATAGACAGTTAATTTAAGAGTTTTGGCAGTGTTGGGGGAGCTTGAAGTTAAAGGGAGACTATTGTGGGCCTTTTATTTCTCACCTCATATTTTGTTTTCCAGGGTTTCCTCATACCTTGATATGTTCCCTCAATAATACCTCCTTGGTTCCCATGACCTTCAAACTGCGTGTCCCTGGGGATGGCATTGGCCGTAAAAGCATTTCAAATAGTGAGCAGTATTCAGACAACAAAAGACCACCTTGGAGCAAGGATGAAGTACCCATAACAAAACCAAAGGAATTCACCATCACTCCCGACTGTGGCACCATTCGCTCCCAAGGATTTGCTGCTATCAGGGTACAGTGTACAGCCTCCCAGCACACACAGCCAAGTAGCTGACCTCTCACGTAGCTCCTGGGACCACACCGAGGGTTTGCTCTGTATGCCCAGTGTCAGTGGCAAGGAGTGCCTCTCATTCACGTGGGAAGGGGGGCCTATAAGGAAATAAACCACTGTGGCCAAAGAAACCAGATACAGATAGATTGGGCAAAAGACGTGACCCTGCTCCCGTGGATGTCCATCACTCTAGACATGTTGCCTTCTCCAGAACAGTGGAATGTAGTGATGTCTAGTGAAACCACTGCTCTGTACAGATAATACACCCATCAGTGCTAATGCAAAAGGATGTAAGGACTCAGTGATAATTAGGTCCCCCTTTCCTTCAGACTCAAATCGTTTATACAGTAAAGGTCCAGCCTTGTGCCATGGATGATACTCAGTTTATTCAGATTTTTAATCTGAATCTGGGCTTCATGGTGAATGTGGATGTGATGTTCCTAATAGCACTTATTATTTAGGTTCACAGCGTGATGCTTTGCTTATAGCTTTGCAGTGCTTCCAGAAGAATTATTTCATGGCTAACTGAGAAAGGTTTCACTATCCTCTCTCACTTTTTCTTCTCCAAACAGATCCAGCAATATTGAAGCCTGCTAAATTGACATGATTTTATCTTTTGGGGGAAAGAAAAAAGATAAGACTTAATGGATAAAGACTTTGACTTTCTCTTTAGTCATTATCTGTGAATATTTAAGTTAGTTAGAGTTTTATCCTCCAAATTGGTTTTAAACACTTCATAGTGTCTCACCATGAATGCCCTCATCCTAAGGGGTATTTATGGAGGTTTTCAGCTCTTCCAAGGGCTTCTCCACAGGTCCAGTGAGGTTTAACATCATAGATCGTTATCCTTTCTCAGGGTTGCTGTCTCTGTCCATTTGGGCTGCTCTTACATAATACCAGAGACTGGGTGGCATATAAACCACAGAAGAAATTTATTTCTTACAACCTGGCGGCAGAAAGTCCAAGGTCAGGGCGCCAGCTTGGTTGGGTTCTGG
This sequence comes from Rhinolophus sinicus, assembly GCF_036562045.2. NCBI lineage: Eukaryota > Metazoa > Chordata > Mammalia > Chiroptera > Rhinolophidae > Rhinolophus > Rhinolophus sinicus. Next base: position 28,946,959 of record NC_133760.1, on the reverse strand, counting down.
TGAAGGCCCTCTTCCAGGTTGCACACTGCTGACTTCTCCGTGTGTCCTCACATGGTAGAGGGGGTGAGGAGGCTCCTGTGGGCCCTCTTTTATAAGGGCACTAATCCTGTTCATGAGGGCTCCACCATCATGACCCCATCACCTCCCATTGGCTATGCCTCTGGATACCATCACAGTGGGTGGTAGGATTTCAACACATGAATTTGGAGGGGGGCACAACCATTCAAATCATAGCAGTTGCTTACTGAGACTTTCCCAGGGAGAAGTGCTGCTGCAATGAATTTATTTATTTTTCACTTAGTAATGCTCAGCCTACATGTTATCTACCTTTCTTTTTCTTTTTTGGGGGGGCCTCTCCTACATAGTACAGGAAGATTTTAGAAGACATAGCATCTATCTAGCAGCCATCTTCCATAACCACTTTTTCTTCTGCCTTCTAACCATAGCTCAGGACATAAACCAGGGTTAGAGTTGCTTTCAGTATCTCTGCACACTGGGGTAGCTGCTTCTCTCCAAATCTGACATGTTTTCTTTCCAAATCAATGACTTCTTCACTTTGTTTTCTCTTTATATTTGGAAAAGATTTCTCCAAGCTTGAGTTTTCCCTCATGATCTGCACTCCAACCACGTCGGTGTGGACTCAAATTTGCATCCAATAATTCCCTTTGCAACCCGAAAAAATTTTAATTAGTGCCCGATACATAATTTATAGATAGAAAAGCCTTAACCTGTGCCAGAAACTGTTTTCTAGATGTACAAGTATCTCTTCCAGTACAGATCATTTGAAAGCAATTAAAAATTGTAACAAGGCTTCAAAAGCCTAAATATAATGTTTCACAACAGTAAATAAAAACATAGCGTGAAATATACTGGCCAGATATTACCCGTGGGTAGGACTTTCTTTGGAGCTTCCTATTTTTTTGCTCTAATAATGAATATTGGTGAGTGGGGATGGGGGACAAGATTTTGGTTAAAAAAAAAAAATAGTTGGTTTCTTATGCCATTCTCTGGAATTGACATGATTATTTCATTTATTTTGCCTCAAGAGAAATTTAGCTGTAGCGTTTTATCAGTGTATTGAATTTTCATAATTTATATAGCCCAGAGGTATAGGAAACAATTTAAATTGCAATAATTAATAGTTGTTTGATATTGCTCATTCTTCAGGGTCATGTTTTCCCCGTATGCAGGTATATGGCTTCTTTGATACAACCTCCTCAGAAATGAACAGACCTATTGTACTAAACGCCATTTCGTTTTTCACCTGGTCTTTGAAAAAACTCAGCTTGCCCTGGCCCCAAAATGTGACTTGTTCAACTAAAAATGTAAACTGCCATACATCCCACAGTGACGTGCTTAGAAGCTGCAGTCATAATGTGGGGGTCCCCCTGGCTCCTTTCTCCCCTGAGCAGAGGGAGAGCTGGCCTTTCAGAAGGGCAGCCTTGCTCCTTTTTCTTTCCAGGTGACCTTATGCTCCAACACTGTGCAGAAGTACGAGCTGGCTCTGGTAGTGGACGTGGAGGGCATCGGGGAAGAAGTGCTGGCGCTCCTGATTACAGCCAGGTATGGCACTCACCTGCTTCCCTCTCCCCCAGTCTCCCCTGAGCCTCCAGGAACTGCCTCTCTAGAAGGCAGCCCGCTGCTGCAACCTGTTCACACTTTGTTCTGGTTTGTTCTGGTTTCCTAGGGAAGGAGGCTGAATCTGATAGTCAGATGACAAAGCTTTAAAACAGCAAAGCACCTTTGATGGAGATAAGAGAAGGGATGTGTTTTGCAGTGTTAAGAATAAGAATGCTCTCTATTTCTGACTTCCTGACTTTCCACATATATAACTAAAAAGATTTTAGCAGGAAGAGGCATTGCTGTTTTTTTATTTTTTACCTTTAAATACAGTCTTCCAGAGTTACGCAGCAGAAAGAGTGGTGCTCGCAGTCCTGTGAGGCGAGATCCACTTAGCAGGACACTTACTATAACTGGAATGCGGCCTGAGATGGGTTCTTTTCCAACAATATAAACTCTTCAGAACCATCACCAGCTTCTCCCTTTTTAAACAAAGGCAGCACAGGGCCCTGGGGTCAGGTTAAGATCCTGGATTTTTTTGTTGATTTGCCTCCTTGACCAAATTACAGTCTTTCCATGGATGGTGTGTCACCTCCCAATGATGACAGGGATCCTCAATAAAATCATGGGCCACACTCTTCCCAAAGCAAACAAGTGTCCCGATCTGGGACTCTGGAGTAGGTATATGGACATGCCATTGAAAGGAAATAGAGAAAATCTGATGATGTATCAATTCCTAGAATTTAGGTCTGTCATGAATCTTAGGAAGGTGCACCTTCAAAAAGGTGCAGACATGCTGCTCGATGGGGCCCTTGTAATGGCACCATTTCGTGTGTCCTGGGCTTGGAGGAAGCCGAAGAGCAGCCCTGAAAGAACTTGAAGGTCAAGGCCTTGCCATGATCTACTTAGTATTCCTTCTAAAGACCTACTGATTTTGTTTGTTTGTTTGTTTGTGTGTTTGTTTGTTTAAAAACAGCACAAAGTCTTTCATCTGGTCCTCTCTGTACCCAAGGTAGCCTTTTTGTCTAGTCTTGCATTTCTTTTCTCTGTGGGTTTATTCTGGTGCTTTCCAGCCTGTGTTCCATGCAGCTATCAATAGGAAAATCTGAATTAAAAAAATTTAAAAAAGGAAGGTCCTGAAAGGCTATGAGTTTTCTACCATGTGTGCTCTGGGTCCCCAGTCAAATACTACAAACCCTCTGAGCCACAGTGTTTCAGGTAGTAACAGATTAGCTTTATGAAAGTCACTGGGTCAACTGGCAACTTCTTTTCTCACTAAAAATGAATACTCATCCCAGGTGAAATCCCAAGCTTTGGGGTTAACAAGACTCATGTCATTACTTTGGTGTAATCTATCTGTAGAAACCACTCAAAGACTCTCAACAGAAGAGTTGCTTTTAGCACTTGCTCCCTAGAGTAATTTTCCCAGAGAGCCAGCAGTCACGGCTTGCCTTGCCGTGCCCCCTGCCACACGTCAGTTGTCTCCTACTGAGCCCTTCCCTGGCACTGTGCTATGCCCTTCATTCAGACTATCTCCTGTATTTTCCATACCACCCTAAGAAGAGTTAGCGATGCTAATGGCGCTTCCTAGAATGACCTTCATTTTACCCACAAGCAAAATGGGACTCTGGGAGGGAAAGCAGCTTGCGCAGGGTTGTACTCGGAAAGGTCCGTATTTGAACCCGGCTCTGACTGATTCAAACGCCAGTGCTGCTCGCCATTGCACTGTATAGTGACTGCAGTGCCGCAGGGCAGACGTTGAGATGCACGGATACAAAACAAGACCCAAGTCACCCAATAATAGACCAACTCTCTCACAGGGCTTCAATTCCTCCCTCTCTGGCACACAACTCTCCCCCCCACACACACACACACACCACCCCCTCCACACTGAGCACCCTTGTCACAATGCCAGTTCTGGCTCCCGCAGCTGCCTAAGCCTACTGATCCAAGACAGCTGTTCTGCATAGGAATTAGAATTATTACCATTATTTAGATGGGGTGAGCTGTTGCTAGTCCTCGGGGGACTCTGGTCCAAAGTGTCACAGTTAGTTAGGACCCCATGCTGGTGGCATTTGCCCTGTTTGCCATGGAAACAGACCCCCTCAGGAACTTGTGCTGTGCGGGTCTCTTGCCAAAGGAAAGCCAAATGTGAAAAGCAATGGAAATGTTAGTTATTACCCACCCAAAACAGCTGTTTAATGAGTCCTGCTTCTGGCCCTTTTTTTGATTAAAAAGTGGTGGCTGGGGGCTAACGGAGAGGGATGACAGCAGGAAGATCTGAAAATGATTAATGTAGTTATTAGAGAAAACTATGTGACAGTGACAAATGTGTTTAACTTGGGACTCTGTGTTCTTCATATGTAAACATACTCTCTATTCTTTTAAATGCTTTAATTGAGTTCCTTCCTTTGAGCAGGTGTGTTGTACCTGCCCTCCACGTGGTTAATACAAAGATGGACTTCGGACACTGCTTCCTGAAGTACCAATATGAGAAAATGGTCCAGCTTGTCAACGATGATGACCTCCCTGGATGCTATGAGGTCCTGCCTCAGGTGAGTTACTTTATCCTTTTTCAGTGTTGATTTTTCCGTCAGTTGGATTTCCTCATTGAAAAAGAGAAATCCTTAAGAGTCTATTCCTGAACACATGACTTTTTGTAATTCTGATTTTTAACACTGGGATAATCTGGGGATGGAGTTGTAAAGCCACAGCTGGATTGCCACCTGCATGAACGAGCAGCTGCAGGTGTAAACAGTTGTTAATTTCCCAGGAAAATTGCCTTTGATAAAGAAATAAAGAGTCAATTAAGCCAACATGCATAAGTTGCACCTGCAAATAATTGACTGAATTCACCACGCGCAGGAAATGAGGCAGAGCTAGGAGTCTTCATTTATGCCTGTCTATGGCTGTGACTTGGACAGCTTCGCTAAGATATAGTAATGCAATATTTATAAATGGAATTTTTGGACTAGAAGGCTAGAGATAATATAGGAATGAGAAAGAAGGAGTTGCCTCTCAATGTGGTATGAAACAGATCTGTCCACATGCCACCATACTTAGCTAGGTGAGGATAAGCAGTCAAATGCATGTGGATAAAAGATTTTAAAAGATATGTACAGCCTAGAGTCATGGAAGGTGCCTAATGAGATGCAATTTACCAAGAATGCATGTGGGTTTAAAACTCAGTTCTGTAAGTACAGGAATACTAATTCGTGCAAACAATCAAATGGGGGTTTTATTTGACTACAATTTCAAAAGGAGTTAAAAGACCAACTAGGGGCCACAGAACCAAGGCAGAATTAGGCTACATCCGCTAAAGAAAGGAGATGGCCACTGGTCAAAGCAGTGCCAGAATTTTGTCTTCAAATCTTGACATTGTATTTTCGTAATAGAAACTTGAAAAGAAATGAATCATGTTCAGAGTAACCAGACTGGCAATCTATGTCACCTGGAAATCCAAGTCAGATGAGGGAAAAACACAGTGTTTAATCTGGAACAGACAAGACTCATCCAGGACAAAATAGCTACCATTCACTAGTCACAGGGCTGTTATAGAAAAGAGGGAATTAGAGTTATTCTGTGTGCTTCTCTGAGACAAAACCAAAAGCCACGGGTGGGGGTGACAGGTGACGACTTTTCTGACTCTCATATGCTTAACGGCAGAACAAGCTAGCCCTGGCAGCACAGCCATCTGCAGAGCCCAGAGCAGAGCCTGCATTTGGGGTGATGGTGAAGCTATTTCTGCACAGCTGGGCTGGAGAAAGGGTGAAGCACTTGCCTCAAGCACAAAATCTAAGGGGGAGCCAAAAAACTCAGTACTCAAGATAAATAGTATTTTCATGCCACATTTTAAGAAATCAAAACTAGTGCAAAAATTCCATGATAAACAGAATATCAAAACTTTACATAAAGACAGAATCAGTATTACTGATTTTCCTTTTGCCTCAAGCTCCAGTAAGGCTGAACAGTGGGCTTATGCAGAGGGATGTCGAGTTGTATTGGGCCACGTTAGACCAGAAGGACACTGAGTTACATTAGGGCCACGTTAGACCAGACCAGGCATGGAAAGACCATGGGGTGCTCAAGCAGGTGAAACCTGTACGCTCTATCCTCTCAAGCTGCTGTGGCTCTGAGAAGTGTTTCCCAGAATAACCTAAATTTATTTGGCCATGGGGTTTTTGTTTTATTTTATTATTTATTTTTTAAAGAATTTTTGGGGTCAATTTTATTGGGGCTTCTCACAGTGGTTAGAGCCACTCTGTCTTCAGAACAATCACAGCACAGGAACTGCGTCACCGAGACTGCCCAGAAAAGTCTGACCAGCTGAATCTTATTGCTTAAAATACACACATTCCCAATAACTGACATGGTAATGTACCTCATATGAATGTGTTAGCATTTGCAAATATTCCGACTGTAGCACCCAACCATCCACCAATCCCTTCTCATTCACCTGGAAAACAAGACGCATCAAATCCCCCTGGCCCCCTAAGCACTCCTTCAACTTCCCATTTCCATCTCTCTCCATGCACGGTGGCCTCCTATAGCAAGGGCCAGACTGTGACCGCTGCAATCAAGGCCATTCCTCCGGTTCCATTTTCTCCTTCTCATATCTGTAGGGTAGGATGCTGCCCTGAACCCAACAGTTAACGCTCAGACCACTTCTCCAGTCTAATTGGGGAAGGAAACTTGAGAGGGCCAGAATTCATCCATTTGATCAATTAACTAAAGAAGGGTTTATTTTGGCAAGACTTGATCTCCTTAGAGACGCTTCAGTGAGTTGTTTGGGATTTTTTTTTTTTTTTTTTTTAAATGGTGGAAGGAAAGGCATCTGTGGTTAATGCGAGCAGAATGGCTGCCATTCAAAGTATATTCACGGGAGAACAGGGCTGGGGGCTCACACACAAAGGGCAGATACACACAGGTTATCTAAAAAATCATTTGTTCAACTTGGATTTTGGTTTTGTAGACTCCAAACACAGATACCCGTTCACCTCACAGCCTTGGATTTGTCTGCTTTCGTATACATACATATTTTTTTCCTTTCTTACCATGACCTCAATGCTTACTCTGAATATCATTGTCCAGAGTGAGGGAAGAAGCAGACTCTTCCTATGAACAGGGCTGGGCCAGGAATGTTAGTTTCAGTTGTTGGCTGGCCCCACTCCGGTGATTCCTACCAAAGCTCACCTGGTTATCTGAAGCCAGACTACAGTAAGAAGAAGCCTGTGGTCCTGGACGGCTGCCTGCACCCCCCACCCTGGACAACCTAGACTCGTTACATGGGCTACAACAACGAGTTACCCACTTACAAAGTGGGGCAGTGGGACAGGGAGAGGGCATGAAACCTCAGATAACCAGCGCGGTTTTTCCAAGTGGTCAGTTTAAAAAAACAAGAAAGAAAACTTCTTCAGAATCAAGAGCAAACCCTGTGGGCGAGCCAGGCTGTGGGGCTGCCCTCCCTCAGGACCCACCGCCTCCTCATTTGTTCAAGGAGAACAGACACAAAGGCCCGCAGACTGTGTGCTTGGGGTGGGGGAGCCCTGCTCACCTGTGGGCACAAGCCAAAGTGCAGAGATGCAGACAGCTGCACCTCTGCCCACCACCATGGCTCAGGGCCTCCTGTGCACCCACAGAAGTGCCAGAGGTAGCCCCCACCCACGCCGGTGCACAAGACACCTCCTTCTGCTTCCACTGCAGCCAGGCTTTGTAAAGGCCAACTTGGCAAAGAGCCACAAACTTCCCTTTTCCAGAACAGAATTCTTGCCTGCCCACTGGTAAAGTTCTTGTTTTTAGCTCACTTTTTTTTTTTTTTAAACAAAAACCAAAGAGAAGGCAGTATAATCTTCTGCATCTGAACCAGTCTGCAGCCAGCCAGAACCCACTGGGCAGGGCCGCTCAAGGATGCACAGGGATACATTGAGCTCGTCACCTGGAATTGGAGAGCAGCAAGCCCCTGCCAAGCTCCCACACAACTACCTGTCAGTTCTCATCCTCCCACAGGATGAGCCCGGTTCCGGCTGTGCAAATACTTGCAGCAAGAGTGACAGTCTCTGGGCCTCGGTGGCTTCCTTCTTTGGCCGTGGGAGTGTTAACGTTTTATGTGTGATTGTTGTCATTGCATAAAAGCCAGTGATGCGCTGTAGAGCAGGGTTCTGGGCCGCATACGTTGGTAGACACAGGACGACATTCATTCAACTGCCTATTTCTCCATTTAAAAAACATGTACTGAGCATCTGTTTGGGGCCAGAAAGTGGGCATGTATTGAGATGAGGCCCAGGTGGTGTCCTCAGAAGTTTACAGCCTTTATGCGGTGAAGATGAACACACAGATAGCGTGTGCTATGGAAAAGGACTGCAGGACACTCCCTGGGGACAGATGAAAAGCTCTGACTCTGGAGCACTGGGGATTCCTGAGGGGTATTCTGGATGACTGTGCAGTCAGGTCCAAGGGAGTAAACATTCCAGCGAAAGAAAACACAAGTGCAAAGAGTTGGAGGTGGGAAGCAGTAGCGTGTGTCCGGGAAATCCTGGTGGCCTCTATTGATGTGGCACAAAGGGACAAGGGGGGGGTGGGTTATGCCTGAAGGCGCGGAGGGCCAGGTTATGGAAGGTGGCCATGGGAAGCTGCTGTCCTGCACTAGTTCTCACTGTGGGTAATATCTGCATCTTGCTGGCTTGTACACTTTGGAGTTGGGGCCTTATGCACACCCCACTTAACTAAACTTCCTTTTGGCAGAATGGGGGTTGCTTATCCCCACATCCTTGCTTGAATGGTGATGCATTTCTAAAGCTCCTCCACGGACACAGGACACTTGTTTCAAAATAATCGAATGTGTTGTTAATTTTGTACTATGCGGGGGGCTTGCTTACCCCTCTGGCCTGTCTCTCCCACCAGGTAAATGAGGCCTCACCAGCTGTGTTGCTCTCTAGTCCCAGCCCCTGTGGAATCATCTCGCCCCACAGCACCGTTGACATACCTTTGACCTTGGAGACCCAGGTAACTGGGGAGCACAGGTCCACAGTTTACATCTCGATCTTCGGGAGCCAGGACCCTCCTCTGGTAAGAGCCAATTTTCAGAATTGCAGAATTGTACTTCTTACCAAGCATTTCAAGTCTCTGCATTTAAGGTGCACACTATGTTTGCGTTTCCTTCAGTTGTTTGTAGTTCTAGAGTTCTACATTTTCACTCTGCAATGGTACAAAACTAGCAGTGTGTTACTTCGGGGATATACTTGAGCATACATCCTAAAGTAGTGGTGTTTTGTAGCACTTGTTCTTAAACTCCTATCAGGAATTTCTCACACACAGCGATGTCTCTGACCCTTCTCTAGTCCTACCAATCAGCATCTCTGAGGGGAGAGCAATCTGTTTTTTTAACAACGAGCTTAGCCGTTCCTGGTGCACAGCTGGGTTTGGGCATCACTCACTTGCTGCCTGTGGGCTCTGAGATCAGTGCACTCACAGCTCACTGGATCTTTTCCTGTGTATTGACTGGTCTCATTGTCCAAATTAACCTACTGAAGCTGGTAAGAGAAGTAGTCTCTCTCCAAGTGTGGGAAGAGAGAGACATGGAAATCTTTCTGCTGCTTGAGCTGAATCGGAAAATGAATCTTGAATCTTGACAGAAGCTGCCCGACAGGCTATGAATTCCTAGACATTTGGTTTATTTGGGAGCTGGATGACCAGCATACATTTGTTTGAAGTGATTCTGATTACTTAGTGAGTAGAATAAACTAGGATTTTGCTTTTATCTCTTCTATAGAAGATGCCATAGATAAGCCACCTGACTTATAAAGCAGCATCACAAAGGCAGGTCAACCCAAAAGGTGCCACTGGTCCAGGTTCCCTGCCAGCCTACGCTGTGCCCACCTTGCAGAAATGCAGCTCCTGGGAGCGTCATTTGCTGAGTGCAGCACTTTATGAAAGAAAAAGGGCCCTTTCCTCAGGCAGACATGGTGCCTGGCTGAGGGCACAGGGCGAGGGGAGCAGAGCAGGTGGATTTCAGTCCCCAGCCTACACGGCTGTGTGCAGTGGACGGCCCTGTGTGCGACTAGTAAAGCCACAGAACAGGGCTCAATGCAGCCACTTCTGGCTCTGAAGTGCAGGTCCTTAGCCCCGTGCTAAGTATTCTGCAGGCTGGCGTGCGGGCTGCCATGTAGACGACCATTACTCTGGTTTCCCTCAGTGCACAGCTCGGACCTGACCCAGGGAAGCAAGTCATCTTTCCTGGGGAGAAATTCCAAACTGGATTCACAAGTCTGACCAGCCCGGCCAGCCCTGTCCCTCTGACCACAGAGTCCGAGGGAGAAGGGATGTCCGTTCTAATCAGCACCCTTTTGTGCCACTGCTTTTTTATTAAAGGGGTGACGAGAAGCTTGTTTCAAGGCCAGCCGTTTTCAGCCATTCTTGTATACTTTCTCTCTCTGGGAACACAGGTATGTCACATAAGGAGCATCGGAGAAGGCCCCGTTATCTACGTACATCCCATTCAAGTTGATTTTGGCACTATCTATGTCCTACAGGACTCCTCCAGGATGCTCAACCTATCTAACCAGTCCTTCATCCCCGCGTTATTTCAGGCACACATGGTGAGTAGACTGTGGGACTGTCATGGGATGAAAATACAGCTTCGCCTAAGTCTCAGAGGCAGTGGCCCTAGTTTTGCAACGTGCCTTTGAAAATGATCACCAGAAGCAGAGATTTACATGATTCAATTGCATTAAGCTATGCCATTCTCATCCCCACTTCTTCTTTATTAGAATATTTTTGTTGACTAAGAAACACAATGTGCATGTAGTTTGGTAGACAAGCATATATAGTTACTATAATCTCAGATCAGGAATATGCTAAAGACGCTCACTGAACTGTCCCTCAGCCCAGCCCCACACCTGCAGAAAATACCTTTTAAATGTCTCGGTAACTGAAAATGCTTCCATATATTTAATTTGAACCCTTTGGCCACAAATTTGTTGATATTCTCGTTCTGTTTTTATATTCTCTCTTCCTTCTAGCAATATTTTAATGTAGTTTATAAGGATGTATGAAATACAAGATAGTATTTGCCAAAAGTAGAAATTAAAGAAAATAGTGAAACAAAGATAGATACAAAGATAGATATAAAATGGTTATAGAAATGAGTCATTTGTCTTATTTCTGGATATTCTATAATGACATTTAGATTTGCTAGTCTTCTACAAGCTATTTTTTTTAACAGAGATAGTTTTTGTGTGTGCAGAATTTAGGAATTTCTAACCCAGTTATTGAAGTATTCTTGAATTTAGAAAAAGCTTTCTAAATTTAAGTATAAAATTTAAAATAGCATAGCCCTTCTCCTGTCCCCAAATTATTCACATTTGAATAAATGCTAACATTTGGTTTCAACATTTGTCAGGTATTTTTGAAAAAATCAAATATTGTTAACTATAAAAGTCACTATCAGAATGAATAGGATCATAGTTTTCTGCTGACTTGTGACAGCTCCTCAGTCATTGGTCCCAATTAGCAGCCATTTACCATGATCATTATTCCTATTTATTATCATTTGTCGTTACTCCTGGGAAAGGCAGCCATTTCCTGTACAGTCACTGCTCTCTTTAACTTTTTGGACACAATCCCACTCTTGTTCCAGTGTCTTGTGGACCTTGTGTAAAAAATAATGTGCAATAATGTTTAAAGGAAAACCCTACAAAAAAGATGCCTTTGCTAGTCTTTATCCAATTAATTGGTGGAAAGCATGGGATTTGATGGGTTTGGTGGAATCGTTTAGGAAGTGTTGCTTCCAGTCCAGTTTTGTACATACAGAGTTCACAGTGGGGGGTTGGGGGGGAAGAGTCAGCCAACCTGTCCAGGGTGATGAGAGGTGGGCACTGGAGGGTGTGAGTGGATTACAGAGGAAGGAGCTGGGCAGACACCACAACAATGCTTACTTACAAGTACAGCAACTATTCCCTTTCTCACTGCCTCCCCTTTCGTTCTTCTCAGATATCTCCAGATTTCACTTTTTATGGCAACTTTTGGTGCATTTCAAGAAACAAAAAGTACATGAAGGATCTATTGTTTTTTACTAATATAATTTATAGATTGAATAACCCAACTAGTTGTTAAAATGGAACTTTTCTTTTCCACAAAGGTTTCATGGTTCCATCTTATGATTCTTTAATATCCTCTTAAGTCAGCAAGCTCTAGTTCCAAGGAGCGAAACGTGTGCTATAAGTGATCTGCTGTAAATGTGTTTGTCTCTCAATTCTCTCTTGGAAAACTGGTGTTTATTGAGTTGGTTGCCTTTACAGTATCAAAGTTGTTCCAACTGTAATTCTCATAGGTGAAAATTAAACTCTTTTCATATTTCGACTAGGGTTTGTGATGGATTTCCTGGTAAATACTCTGTGTGTTAATATTATAGAAATTGAATTATACTTAGAAATTAACTGCAGTGGGAAGAAATAGAAATATCATTTATTAATTTCAACTTCATGTGCAGTACTGAACCTGCAAATTCTTTCTTACAGAAATTACTATGCATTAGAAGTTTCAATTAATAGTTGTTTGTTCCCTAAGCCTACAGCTCTGTACCCAGGTGAGTGAGTGGTGGTCACATATTTATTGCATTTAATTTCTAGATCACTGAGAAATAAGCAGGGTCAAGGGCACATTGTTCATTTCTTCAGTTATTGCTATGAATTCAGGTCTGGAAGTTCTTCTCTTTTCCCGTGGATGCCCTGACAGGAGGGGTCTTTCTTTCTCCTCTTTTGGCTGCCAGCCCGCCCCAGATGCGGCACCCACTGTCAGCCGACTGTCATACTCAGTCTTGTGCATGGCACACACGTCAGGGCCAGCGCTGTGGTTAGATGCTCCCTCAGCAAGAGACATCTGTTTGTTAGCAGCTGAAGGGGTGGGGAGATGGGAAGATGGAAGCCCACCTGCACCGTGATGTTGGGAAGATAAATGACACTTAGAGCAATTTTGAATTTCTTAGAAATAGATGCTATACAAAAAAAAAAAAATGATTTTTTTTAAAAAACTGAAACCTCAGTATCATATGGAGTGAAGAAACACTGAAGATTATAATTTTTTCTTTCCATTAAAGCTTATCTTATCCTGAAAGTTAAAAAAAAAAAAAAAAAAGGACTAGTAAAAGATGAGTGTTCTGTGACCCGTAAGTTCTTTGTGTTGGAATGCCTGAAATACCAGCCTCCCTAAAGGTTTCCTGAGGCTGACTTATTTGGATTAAGCTGAAGGACTTGAAACAATAGAGTGAGTCACCTCCAGTTTGGAGGGGTAAAATATATCAGAACGTGAAAGGAGAGCACAAAAGGCCCTTTTGGCAAGAATCTGTGGGCTCTGCTTGTACACACAATGCTCCTTCAGCAAGATAGATGCCCCCTTTCTGGGTGACAGCAGAAATGAGGGCAAGAATATGATAGCTTCTTCCCTGGCCCTGGGACCTCAGCCCTGGGCTGGAAGATAGAGGCCTCGTCTGCATGGGTGCCCCTTGCTGGGCAGAGCAAGCGCAGTGCACAGCACTTGTCTGGAAGCATTTGGAATCCTTTCCCTTTTACTCTTGGCTCTAATTCAGTCTCGGGTACTGTTAACTTGAGAACTTGTGTACAAATGTCAGTGACACCTTGGGATGCAGCTGGCACTAAAACATCTTCACAGCGGCCTTCTGCCTCTGATCTGCAGGACAGGCCATTGTAGTTAGATCTTTAGTTTTCAGGATGCAGGATCCAGGAATTCTGATGCCTCATTCAAGCGTGGTTCATTTTCAACATTTATCTTCTTGGTCACTTGTCACAGCCATTCTAAGTGGTGTGTCAGCAAGAGAATCACTGGGCTTTCCCATCTCCTTCAGACCCTAAGCCACTGGGTTATTTCCCTGTTTAAATGGAGACCCCCTTCCTACATTTACTTGTTTATATGTCTGTCTCCTTCAAATGGCTAGGATCTCTGCTTTGATTTCCCAGCCCGCAGCAGCAGGCTTGGCAATTATGATGGTGATATACAATGATGTTAATTATGACTAAGGTTTATTTAGTTCTGTTCGCTGCTTTATATGCAGTATTTCATTTACTACGACTCTGTGAGAGAAATACTATCATAATGCCCATTTTAATGAGGTAGAGACAGAGGTGCAGACAGGTTAAGTAAATGGCCATAACCACGAAGTGGCAGAGCCTGGTTCTGACCCCTGGTGGTCCAATTTCAGACACATGCTCTCTTCCTAACTTTGCCTCATCAGTGGTTATTAAAATGGACCTGGAAAAGGTGAAAGGATTTTGGTTTCATGTTCAGAAAAGACCCTTGAAGTTAGACACCTAGAAGAGCAGGTTTTGCTAAAAGGGCACGAGAAGAAATTAAGGAGCATTTCTGAAATAGACAAAAGGACCAGATATTCTTCATTTTATTCAGATATGTGGTGAAATGTATATATGCAAATAACCTTCATGATATCATTTTTCAACCATAATTCCTTCAATTGTATATCTGAACTAGACGAAATCTACTTCCCCCCCCTTTTTTTTATCCTTTGTAATGTAGTATGACAAAACGTTCAGCTCGCATATGTAAATGTATGCAAAAATTCTTCACTGCTATAACTCTTAAAAGAGGTTTAAATACAAAGTTATGACACATTTTAACAAAATAAATAGACAAACCCAGAAGGAGACTGGCAGACATTTTATATTCAGACTTTCGGTGCTGGACCCAGTCCATTTTAGGAGATAGTGAAATTGTAGGCATTCTGGAAAGCTTGGATTTAATTTGTAGCAGCTGGTTTGTTGAAATCTGTATCTATACTTCATACACTGCACCATTCCTACACACCTGAAGCTCACAGTATAGATCTAGAACCTAGTCCTGCCTACGGAGCACTTACTGTTCTGGGGAGTTGGTGCTAGAAAGATTTCTCACGGACGAACAATCATTCTGCAAGGCTTTTTGATCGATGATGTTATTAAGATATTACACCCCATAATGTGTGTGACGAGAAGGTAGAATGAGCTGTTTCTCATCCTTCAGTGGGTAGGTTAGCTCTGCCCTCAGAATGAACCATTATTTCAAGGGAAGGAAACAGGTAAGAAAAAAAAAAAGAAGAAGAAAAAGGAAAGAAATGGGCATAAATCAGAAACCAACTGCGGTTGTTTCACCTCTTTATGTCCTTTTTTTATTTCTGAGGGTTTTGCAAAATAGTAGCTTTGTTTACTAAAACATTTGCAATCTAATCTTTGGTTTTTAGCTCGTAGTTAAATTCACGTTGAATATGATTTATGCCATAGCACTTGCTTGTGTCCTCCATATTTCCCCACTCCATTTAGGTTTACAGTGTCCACACTTAACAGATCAGATAACTGAGGTTCTCTGGGCTGCGAGAAGTGCCCAAGGTTACACGCTAAAAGAATGGCAGCCCCTCTGCTATAACTCACATTTTCTGAATTTTAGTCAGTCCTTTCTTGTTTCATCACAGAAATATTTGATTCTAGAAGTCGGTGTATATTTAACATATTTTTTAATACAGAAAAACTCAAGAGATACACTTGACACCCAAATCTAATACATGTTAACCTTTCCTACATTTACTTCAGATCCTTTATTTTGAAAAAATCAAATATTAAAGTTCGAAGTCCTTGCAAGTCCCGTTTCGTTCTTTCCCCAGAGGCAACCTTATCATGAATTTGATGTGTTTCCAAGCCATGTTTTTTATCTTATTACAGGTATATATGTATTCATAAATGCTAGATAGTGGCATTTTGTTGCTTCAAAATGTATAGAAGTTGTATTACTGCATGTGACATCGTGCAACTTGTTTTTTAGACTCAAGATTATGTTTCCAGTATCTATTCATGTTAATACATATCAGTCTATTTAGTTCATTTTAGCTGCTGTGTGTATTCCATTTACCAGTAGTATGTGTATTTCTTTGCCTACTAGTTGACAGTTGGGTTATTGTAACAATGCTGTAGTGAACAAAATATATGTCTCCTTGTTTACATATGCAAGATACATATATATATATATATATATATATATATATTTTTTTTTTTTTTTTTTTTTTTTTTTTCTACCATTGGAATAGTTGGATCTTAAGATAGGTATATTTTCAACTTCATTAGATATTGCCAAATTACTCTGCAAAGTGATTATATCAACGTGCCCTTCCAGGAGTGTTTGCGATATCTATTTCTCTAGTGGCTAAAACTTAGTATAGTCAGACTCAAGTTCTTGCTACTCTGAAAATGAAATACAGTTTAATTTGTATTTACCTTATTACTATTGAGGTAGAGAATTTTTTTCATTAGGGTTTCCTCTTCTGTCAATTATCTACTATCAATAATCTATTTGTAGATGTTCTATATGCATTGTGGATACTAACCCTTTGTTTATAATGGGGTTTTGGATTTTTAAAAGATGTTTTCAATTTTGATGTCAACTTTATGAATCTTTTACTTTCTTGTGTCTGTTATTTTTACTTGTGGTTTAAGAAACATATCCTTGCTCTTCTATGTATGTGAGTGAAGTTTATTTTTTCCATAAAGAAAGCCAGTTGTCCTATTACCAGTTACTTAATAGTCCTTTCATTTTCCACTGATTTATAATGCTTTCTCTGTTATACTCCAGATCTAATTTGTGCCTCAGTATATTTCTGAGCTTTTTGTTATATTCCATTTATTTACCCCATTGTCAATACCCTCACTGTCGTAAATACTACAGCTTAATAACAACACTGATAGCCAACGCCAAGTACGTACCAACCTCTGTTCTAAGTCCTTTCTATTATTTTATATAATTCTCAACAACTTGATTAGGTGAGTTTTATTATTATCTCTATTTTATTGATGAGGAAAATGAGGCACAGGGATGATGAACAAGTAGTCCAAATTGACACATCTAGAAAACGGGTAGTAGAGATGCACTGCTATAATTAGTCTGAATATCTATTAGGATTCATTTTATGTCCTTTAATAACGTCTCACACATCCTTTGTCATCTCTTCTAAGTTACTTCTCATGAATGTTACCTTATTTTCATTGCATTTTCTAATTAGGTATTAATCATGTATGGGAACACTATTGAATTTTGTATAATCCATCTGTATCAGCTTTCAATCTTGCCACACTTCTCTTATTTAATTAGTTCTAATTGTTGGTAAACTCTCATCTGCAGACTTCCTTTCCAGTCTTTAAACCTTGCTGCTTATTCTTGACCCATCGTATTGGGTAGGATCTGTAATGTAGCATTGAACAGAGAGTAAGTTAGAGTGGGCATCTCTGTCTTATTTCTGACTTCAATGAATGAGCTTCAAATGTTACACTTTAAGCATAATATTGTCTACAGATTTTTGGTAAATCCTGTGTCACATTAAGTAAGTTCTCATCAAAGTAGGAACTTACTTATTTGTATGTGCTGAAACTTAATGCATTTCCCATATCTAGTCAGATGATATGATTTTTCTGCTTTAATCTGTTAATATGGTGAATGAAATTAACAGATTTATTTAGTTGTGAATCACCTTTACATTCTTGGGATAAATCCAACCAGTTACTTATTTTTATTTTTTATAAGAGAATACAAATTTATTCATTTTCTCATTTGAAACCATGAAAGCCAGAAAAAAGTGACATAATATTTCTTAAGTACTTAAAGAAAAAAAACAAAACACAACTATCGACTGAAAAGTATATATCAAGTGAAAATACCCGTTAGTAGCACAGGTGAAATAAAGGCTTTGGCATATAAAGGAAAAGTAAGAATTAGCTTCTAGCAAACCTATCATTGAAAAATGGTTAAAGTGAAGAAGTCAACAAAAATAGTGGAATAGGAAACTCCAACCAGTTATTTATTATTTGAGTACACTGCTGATAGAATTGCTATCATATTATTTAGATTTTGCATCTGTTGGTTTAAAAATTTTTTTACATTGCCCTTTTCTGGGTTTGTATCAAGAATATTTTATTCTTATACTAGGAGTTAGCTTTACCTCTTTTTCTATCATTGAAAAGATCTTTATATAATCTATATAAAGTAGGATACATTCCTTGATGATAAAGCCGTTTAAGATCTTGGTGTGTTTATTGAGAGTGGGAGGTGTACAGGAAGTGGTAAGGAAATTTTATGTAATGATTTTTTTCTATAATGATTATTCAGATTTAAATTTTTCTGGAAAATTTTTATTCTATCTAAGTTTTCAGATGTATTGGCCTAAAATTATTCCAGATATTTTTTATGATTTAAAAATGTTCATACACTAATTTCTGCTCTGAGTTTTACCTTTTATTCTCTGTCTGCTTTCTTTACAATTGCTTTGTTCTTTCTGAAACACTTTAATTTGAATGTTTCACTTACATATTTTTAAATTTTAGCTTAATAGTACATTCAAAGTTTATAAATATTCTCTTTATGCAATGCTTTAGCTGCATAGCACATATTTTTATTTGCAATACTTTTTTATTGCTATAAATATAATCTCTACTGTGATTTTTCTCTTAATATGTGAATTGTAATAGGTATGTATTTTCTTAACATTTTCCCTTTTTATAGAATTTGAGTAGATAACTTTTAACAATAATGAAGCTGGAACGCATGGGTTGTATGACGTATTGTCTTTGAATTTGTGTTTGGGGGAATGTAGCTATGGTTGGTTTTTAGAAATATTTAACATGACCTTAAAAAAGAATACAGATTCTCTAGTCTTTGAGTACCATAAACTTACCATCTGTCTGTTTGTCTGTATATTTGTATTAGATCAAACTTATTGATTGTATTATTTAAATCTCTTACAGCCTTACTAGTTGTTTGTATAACATTTTCTAATAGAATTTTATCTAAATCTCCCACTTTTCCATTTCTCCTTGTAATTATGTCAGTTTTTGCTTCATATATTTCAGAGCTGTGTTGGTAGGTGCATATAAATGCATGACTTTTATTTCTCCTTGATATATTATTATTCTTTTTCCATAATATGTTGTCCATTTTTATCCCTATTTATGCATTCTGACTTAAATTCTATTTTGTCTGATAGTAATATTGCTATATCAACTTTCTTTTAGTTAGCATTTGCCTGATATATCTTTTCATTCCTTTATTTTCAGAAGTGTGTGTGTGTGTTGATTTGTTTAAGATCTCTGTAACTAATGTATTATCTTACATTTCTGAAGGTCAGTAATGTAAAATGTGCATATCAGGCTGTGTACTTTTTTGAGACTCTGGAGGAGAACCTATTTCCTCGCCTTTTCCAGCTTTTGAAGACCACCTGCATTCCTTGGTTCATGGCCTCTTCCTTCATCTTCAAAACCATCAGCATTGTATCTTCTCTGCTCTCTGACCTCTGCTTCAATCCTTACATCTTCTCTCTCTAACTGACCCTCTTGCCTCCTTCTTATAAGGACTTTTGTGATTACACTGGGCCCATGCCAATAATCCAGGATAACCTATTCATCTCAAGACCTTAATCACATCTGAAAGTCTCTTTTGATATGTAAGGCAACATATTCACAGACATTAGGGATTATTCAACCTCCCATACCAAGACTAACACTATAAAGTTTATTGTCATTATTGATGTATATGGACTCACTTCTATGTCATTTGATACATACTATGTTGATTTCTTCCTTCTTTTATTTTTCTCCTTTTCTGCTTTGTATTGGATTGATAAGTTTTCTCCAAGCCCTCTTCCAATTACTACTACCTCACATACATTTTTCCTGTAATTGTTTGGAAGCTGTGGATTTTATTTATTTTATTTCCTTAATTTAAGTAGCTCTACTTATATTGTTAACAAATAAGTTATATATTTTCTAACAATAATGAAAAAATTGAGTACCTTGGTCCTCAAGAATAAAATAAGGACCCTATCACACACTTATTAGCTCTTGACCTTTTCCCACTCCCAACCTTTTTTTATTATTGTGTAGAATTTTGAATCATCTTCTCTTTATCACAGAATTGTTGATTTTTGTCTGTCAGTAATTAGCTGCTCACCAGTTACCAAATAGTTTGCCAATTTTTCTCCATTCTTCTCTTATTTTATACATCTTTCTGCTTCCTTCTTGATTTGGATTTCTTCTTGCTAAATTACATCTTTCTAAGTTCTAGGCTAGAGGTCTTATAGGTAATGTATGTTTGACTGTATCTTGATTTCACCTTCACTCTTGCATGATAGTTTAGCTGAGTATAACAGGTTTTTCTATTTGACAGTTTTTTTTCTTTGAAGATTGATCTCTGTATCAACTGTTGCAGATAAAATTCCACTGTTAGTCTGATTCTTATTTCTTTATAGGTAATTTGTCATCGTACTAGTTGCTATTAAGACTGTGTTTTTATTCTTGACTTTCTTAAATTTCACTTTAATGTATCAGAGGATTTAACCCTTAAATGCTGGAAAGTTTTTTGGCATTAACTCTTCAAATTTTTTCTCTGCCATCTCTTCTAGTTTCTACTTTGAGAAAAAAAATATACACACACACATCCACATATGTGTGGGTATGTGTGTATATACACATACACACATATGTTCCCGTACAATTCTATGTGTCCACTTTTATTTGTCATTCATATCTTTCATATCTTCATCTCTCTTTGCTGCGTCTTCAGTGGTATGCTCAAATTTACAAATTTTGTCATTGATTCTGAGAAATTTAAAGTTTATCTCACCTATTTACTTTTTTAGTTTAATTTCAGTGACTATGTTTTTTTCACTTCCAAGATTTATAATTGGTTATTAATATCCATGATTCTTGATTTATTTCTCTTATATGTTTTTATTTCATTATATATATAATTATTATTTATTCATTATTATATATGTATAATCCTATCCTGCATCTCTTTGAAGATCTCAGGCACATTTTCTAATTAAATTTAATTAGCTCTATTGATTACTCAAGAATGAATTTAATAACTGATTGTTTGCAGCTGTCCTTTTTAGCATTTGGAATTTTAAATGACAGATTAACCTGGTTGGGGGGAGGGGTATGTTTTTCTCTCATTCTCAGTGCTCTTACCTCCCTGTCTAGCTTTTTTAACATTTGCCCTCACCCTGAACAGATATCACTAGTCCAGAATCAAGTGTTGAGCCTTTTTTCCCTGTGGCAATGATGCAGAAATCACAGATTCGGTCATTGTACTGATCAGTGGCTTAGTGTATGTCCTGTTTACATGACAGTTTCTACTTCACCACAACTGTGCCCACCACCACTGGCACAAGTATGTGTGTAGACGATAGCCTCAGAAACATCACTGCTTTGTTTAGCCTTCTTCCAAATGCAGGGAAGTTCTCTTGGCTGGGGATCTTGGTCCTTATCCCTTACTTCCTGCGGGATATTTTTGGTTTCCATTTTTCTCCCTTGAGCTTCCTTTACTGGTTTGAGGACCTAGAGACCAAGAAGTTTGTGGCTTCAGCCTC
Source organism: Rhinolophus sinicus (assembly GCF_036562045.2). Taxonomy (NCBI): domain Eukaryota; kingdom Metazoa; phylum Chordata; class Mammalia; order Chiroptera; family Rhinolophidae; genus Rhinolophus; species Rhinolophus sinicus. The sequence goes on along the minus strand of NC_133760.1, from coordinate 28,925,991 downwards.
TTCTTTCTGTTTCTGTTCCATTTCTGGTCCGTACTATGTTTATCTTGTTTTTGAGTATAACTATGCCTGGTTCTTCAAAATTTTATCTCTTTTTTTCTTCTATGTGCTAGAGTGAAAGGCATGTTTTAAAGATTAAAGTAATTGATTTATAGTCATTTCTTTTAACTACTTTTTATAGTGCTTTATATATTAACAGTGAGCACTTACATAAGGATGGTGAAATATGTCTTCGGTTGGCGTAAGAGTACAGTTTTTATGTCTTTGCCTAATTGTAAAATCTATAAAATAAAGTCACAGGAATGAAAAAATAAGAAGAGAATAATGTCCTAGTCTACCATGGTAGGCATCTTTTCTTTTACCACATAAAGTCATAGTCATTCCAAAATGGATTATGTTCTTCCTGAGTCATACCAAGTGACTCATTCAGTGACAAAAGGATACCAGTGGCAATAATATCAAGAAACTTCCAGAAATAAAGGTTTGTGCTTGATAGCAAGCTTTGAGCCTCTCACCTACACCCTCACTTGAGACCTTTTTTACTTTGGCAAAGCTAAATGTGAAACCCAGAAGACAGATTCCAGCAGGTCATATTGATTATAAACCACACTGAGAGAGAGAAAGCTATTGATTGTTAGGTAACATGGTTGGTCAGCATCTTCCCTGAATTTAGAATGATGGCTCTACTGATTGAATATGATTAGTGTGAGTATAAGCTAAAGCCAAAATGAAAGGAGAAGGTTTGGTTCCCTTGTCATTAACGAGCTATCCAGAAAATAAAAGAAAAATATATTGGCTTCCTGCATGCTTTTTAAGCCTTTTCATCTTCATTCTGCCTGTTCCAGCTTTTAATTAGCTTCAGCAAATTGTTTTTTCTAATTATTATTCAGGTATACAGTTAATACTTGTCACCACAGAGGGAGATTAAGGTAAAATTTCCTTTATATGGATCAAATGGTTGTTTTTTTTCAAATCCCACCTTCCCTCCTCTGTAAAAATTTATAACTTTTCCCCCATTACCAGCATCATAATCAACCCGACTGTTATGGACTAACTGTTTGTGTCAACCCCAAATTCATATAATGAAACCTGAACCCCCAATATGATGGTATAAGGAGGTGAGGCCTTTGAGAGGTAATTAGGTCATGAGGGAGGAGACCCCATGAGTGGGATTGATGCCCTCATAAAAGAGACCCCAGAGAGCTATCTTGCCCCTTACCCTATGTGAGGATATAATGAGAAACATGGCTGTCTGCAACCTGTAAGAGAACTCTCACCAGAACTCTACTATCTTGATACTGATTTGAGACTTGTGCCCTCCAGAACTGGGAACAATTTCTGTTGTTTACAAACCACCTAGTCTATGGTATTCTGTTATAACAACCTGAACTAAGATGCCAACTCATGTCACTTTTAAGGGATGGCTTTCATTGTCATTACCAACTAAAGAATCTATTCCACCTGTTTATGCACTGACAGTAGGCAGTCATATTCATTAACAAAATGAGAGAAAGAGGCATGGAGAGAGGGAGAGAATAAAGCTATCATTGTTTTCCATAGAAGCAATGGATAATGCTCAAACTGAAAAATTGAGAAGTAGCAGTAGATTACTAGAGCTATGGAAGCAAACACAAAAGAAAATGCTAAAAGAATTGATAATGGTTGTCTCTGTTAGTGGGCAAGGGTAGGAATAATGGGGAAGAGCAGGAAAGTAGGTTCAAGGAACTACTTTTTTTTTTTATAATATGCCTTATTAGAACCATTTGACTCTGTAAATTGTGTGTGTGTATACATTTCATAAAAATTAAATTTAAAAATTTAAATCACCCTACAGGACAGTACGTATAAGAGCGCTACCATTTATGCAAGAAAAACTATATATGCAAATATAATTTTTTGAGTCATAAGTATTTCTGGCAAGATATGCAGAGAACTGCACAGTGGCTGCCTCTGGGGATGGTAACTAGTGGCCTTGGGCAGGCATGAGAGAGAGACTCTACTCTTGAATCCATTTGAGTTTTACATTGTGTACATGTATTATTTATTTTTAAAGAAAAAATGTCTAAGAAAAGCAGAAACTGGGAATGAAACCGAAGCAGGCAAGCAAACAGAGTTAAAATTAAATGGGCTCTAAAGAGTTGAGTTAGGATGAGTCATTTATTCAATAAATATAAGTGTGTGTCTTCTTGTTATATAAAAAACATTATCTTTATAAAAACAAAAGGAAGTGAAAGATAAGGGAAAAAGTCACTCATAGTGCCACCCTGCAGATAACACTATTAAATTTTTGGTGAACACCTTTTGGAACTTTACTGTGTGTGCATGTTTGTCTGTGTTTTCCTGCCCTCTCCCATCAGATAATCTCTATTTCGTTACCAGCTATTTTCCCTCGACAATATAGTGCGGGCACTTTTGATATGAATTATTAAGGAATGTTCCTGTCCACATCATTTGCAGTGACTGACTTCATTGCATCGTTTGGCTCCACCACAGTTGATTTCACAAATCCCCTACTCATAGATTGTGTTCAGTTTTTCACCACTGTAGGCAATGCTCCTGTTATAATTGCTGCTCACATCCTTAACTAAATTTTCAGAAATGCAATTGCTATGTCAAATGATATGAACGTAACTGAAAGTCTCAGTACATCTTACGAAATTATCTCCCAGAAAATTTGTACCAATTTACATCTCACCTCCCCCACACACACCAGCAGTGTTGAAGAATGCCACCCTCTCCCAGGCTCTTGCCAACATTTTGCTTGTTTTTGCCAAGTATAGCAGATGAAACAGTGTTGTGTTGTTAGTTGAGTTTGTGTTTCTTTGGTTTGCTGGTGATGCTGAACACTTTTGTATGTTTTATTGACCAATATATACATTTTGAGCATCTTCCCCAGGCTTGGCACTAACTGGGCTCACTGTACTTACTAACTGGAGTGAGAGACATAAAAGGAAGTCGGATGGCCTCTTTCTTCAAAGAGTTTACAACCTCAAAAAAGAAATGAACACACACATAATAGAGTGTTGTAGTGCGCTGTGTTTTATGCAAGCACAGAGGAGGAAGTGGTAAATTATTCTATAACATTAAAAATGTTCGTAGGTAGGAATGTTTGAGTGGAGACTTGAGGGATAAGGAAGAAGAGGACAGGGCAATGGGTGTACACTTCCAGAGGACAGCAGAGTTAAATGTGATGATGTGCGGCACACTTGAGAAGGGTGAATGGCCTGGCATGGCTGAGGCCAAGGGTACCTGCTGGAAGTTGACAGTGCCGGGGAAATCAGCCTGGAAAAGTGCATTGGGGCCTTCTTAGGAAGAATTTGCAGTAGATCCTCCAGACCAGAGGCTCCTAGCTGGCATACCAGTCTTATTTTAAATAGAAAAGTGACAAATATCCACCAGACAGGTTCCATCAACCCCGGAAATTGCATGTAAAGTGTAGGAGATATGAGAGAGAGAGAGAGAGAGAGAGAGAGAGAGAGAGAGAGAGAGAGAGAGAGAGAGAACATTATCTATGGAGGGGCTCTATAGTTTCCTCAGAGGGAAGATTCAGCACCACTGGTTCAGACATTGGAGTGCCATCCATTATCTTCAGCAGGAGAAGAACAGATCAGGACTGTAAAAGAGAATCCTGTCAACAATGTAGACTGGGGGCGGGGCACAAGCAGGAAGGAGAACTGGATGTGAACACTGGAAAGATAATGTTAGTAGTAAGCACACTTTATTGAGTGTAGGTAAAGTGCCAGGTGCTTAGCACCCATTTTATTTCATCTCCAAGTAGCACATTTAACAGATGAAGAAACTGAAGCCTAGATTTTAACATTAGTCCAAGGTCACCTGGTTACAAATGGCAGAGTCTACAGTTGACCGAGAGATCATGTGACTCTAAAGCCTGCTCTTTTAATCATAACCCTCTCTGCCTCTCTTGTAAAGCTCTAGAACCATTTGTTTTGTACTTCATCTCCTAATTTTCAGTTAATTATTTTAAGCAGCAAAGTGACTCACTTCAGGGCAGAGAACTGTACGGCTAGAGATACCATTTAGAAGACAAATGGGAGAAGCCTCGGTGACTGTTCATTGTTCTTGTTCCACAAAGAATTGATTATCCGCTGAGATAATAGTATAAATCCAAAGACATCCCTCACTCTGCACGTTGGTTCCTGTTGTTATTTGTGTCCTCTCATTCCATGGAAGGAAATTCTTGCAGATTTCAATGGGCAAACGCATCATTTTGAAGAACAGTGCACAGTGCTATTTTCCTCAAGCTTCATAGTCATTAGTACTACAGAACAGGAGGTCTGCCTTAGTAGATTCACTCTAATTTATTGTTGAAATGACATGTGCAAACAATAGCGTTCACTTCTGTCTTTTATGGCAAATATTAAATACACACCAAGGACACTTATGAAAGCTCTGACTGTTTTACCCTAGAAGCTGAGCACTGCCTAAGAAGGGCCCTGATATCTTATTGTCAAATAAAAAGCAAATGTTATCTTTAGCCATGTGAAGCCTCAGGGAGAAGGGCTTAACACTAATCACCAGTGGGCATGGAATTCTGAATTACAAAAGATCACACTTTTTCCATCTTTTGCACAGTCTGTTATGCATATGCACGAACAAACCTTCTGTATGTGTTTTTCGTGGGCTGCTGTAATGATGCTGACTTTCTAGCCCCAGTTCACTGGGGAAAAAAAAAATAGAGGCAGCTATTGCTGAAGTTTTGGTAATAGACTTAGGAAAACTCATTTTTTTATCATCTTTAGGAAAAACATATGAAACCCTGTATTCGTTTCTTATTGCTATATAACAAATGACCACATACTTAATGGCAATTTCATTATCTGTTTCCATGGGTCAGAAGTCCAGGCATGACTTCGCTGGATCCTCTCCTTAGCATCTCAAATAGCTGAATTCAAGGTCTTAGCCGAGCTCAGCATTCCTTTGAGGCGGTTTGGCTAGGGAAGGATCCACTTCCAGCCCCCTCAGGTTGTTGGCAGAGTTTTTGTTGTTGTTGTTGTTGTTTTCTTTGCAGTTGAATGGCTGAAGCCCGCATTTTCTTGCTAGCTGTCAGCCGGGGACTGCTCCCAGCTGCTGTAGAACCACCCGCAATTTTCTACCATTTGGCTCCTTCCATAGCCCTCTCACGTTTGGAATCTGTTCACTAAGAGCTCAATCTCTTCTAAGGGCTCCCCTGATTAAGTCACGTCCACGAAGGAGAATCTCCCCACCTTATAGTCAACTGATTTAGGACCTTAACTACATTTGCAAAATCCCTTCACAGCAGCACCTTGATTAGTGTTTGATTAAATACCTGGGAGAAGATAGCTGTCTACCTGGAGAGGGAGATCTGTGGGCCATCTCAGAATTCTGCCTCCCATCAGCCCTTATGAAACGCTTCTCCTCTGGCAAGAGTACTGTATGTGCATGCTTTCTTAGCACTCACCTTTTTTTCTCAGTTTTGTCATCTTTTTTTTTTTTTTTTTAGCAAATACTACTGAGCCCATAATTATGTGTCATGTGGGGATTTCAGCTTTTGGTAAAATGATTGATAATAGCTGTCATTGATGAGGACTTACTATGTACCAGACACTATTCTGAGTTTTACGTGCATTACCTCTTTTAACCATCACCACACTCTATGTAAAAAGTGCAGTCAGTGTCATGAAATACAGATGAGAAAACTGAGGCTGGGCATGGCTAAGCGACAGGCCCGGTGTTTGACAGCTAGACACTGGCATATTTAGTACTCAAACCTGCATCTCTTTTCCTTCGGAGACCTCCTCCCTAACCCGTTTCCATTAGCTGTTGTCTTGCTGGACTGTGGTTTTGAAAAGACTCCTGAATGCCCTCTGTAGCCATTCGTCCATTCCTTCTTTAGTCCAATTTGCCATCCAGTAACAGAAAATGTCACATAGACCAAATCCTCCCTAAAAACAAAGGACATCCCTAAAAGTCAAATACCAAAGAGCCACAAGGGTGTGAAAGTGATTTAGAGCCTGACTTTTGGTAAGGATAATCTAGTATGTTAGCAGCTGGCATTTTAATGTGCCTTGTTCTTGGATTCTATGATATACTTTGCTGCCTGGTTTTATGCCAAACATTGATTAATAAGCTTCATCAAAAAGAAAATTCACCAGTTCAGCCCTGGAGAGCAACTTCAGGTCTTTTTTCCAGAGCAGCCAATCTATGTCAGCAGGAATCAGAATAGAAATGGTACGCATCCATTGAAAACTAATGTCGCCTGACTTGAAATAGCACTTATTCAGGTGACACCCTCTCTTCATTGTGAACAAAGGATTGACCTGTGCCACTGTCTAGAGGAGAAAAATAAGTGGTTAGAATGGGAAAGATGACAGTACCCTTTTCTGAAAGGCATTTGCTTTTTGATAAAAAAGGACAAAAATGGCATTGATTTATATTTTACTCGTAAGCTGAGTCTCCTAACTGAGCACAACTATATTGAGTGCTCTAAGGCCATGAAATTCGGGAGAAGGGCCAGCAGAGTGAGATGATCTTGCCTAGAACATTCTTGTTTTCTCTTCTAGATGCCCCTCAATTTGTCCTAACAGCAGATGGATATAAACTCTGGGCCTACAATTCCCATCGGAGTTGAAATACCAAGTTATCTTCCTGTTTCTCTGTTCTGATGGAGTGACCTCTTTACCTTTCAAAATCTGAGATCACGGGAGTTGAGGGAAGACCTAAAGATATGGCAATAGAGTGAGCCAACAAGGTAGCTTTTGCAGAGAGTAACTAGCAGTTCACCATACCCATCTCCCTTTACTCTTGGACCCAGAACTAGACATTTCCCAGCTTCCTTTGCAATTAGGTGTGTCTGCATGACTCAGTTCTGGCCAGTGGAAGTGGACAGAGGTGATATATACCACTTCCAGGCTTGATGCATAAAGTCTTAGCATGTGGCACCCCATTCTCTTCCTTCTTTTGTTGGCCAACTGGATGTCACTGTCCAGAGTGGCTTGGAAGCCACAAGTTAAACAAGTCAGAATCTGTTTAACTGGGGTCCTTGAATGACTGGATGGAAGAGAAGCCTATCCTCACCACTGCCACCAATTGGAATTCATGTGAACTGGAAGTGAGTTTTTGTTGTATTAAGCCATTGAGCATCAGATATTTTTGTTACAGTGACTAGCATTACTTTATATAAAATAGTAACCTAGCCTCTAAAAATTGGAAGTGAGAAAGAGAAGTAGTTCTAAGTAAGGAGAAAAGCTGGTTATCAAGCATGATAAATCTATTCCATGTATTGCTTTAATTGTGTAAGTCAGACTAAAAATGTGCCCAAAACTCCTATCTACAGTAATAAAAACTCTGATGAAATGAAGCTATAGTCATCCATTAAAAAACATCTGCAAAAAAATTATTTTGCATTTATTGCTGTTTCAGAACTCATTTTTGTGTCATTTTCTATGATTAATATGTTAGAGGATTTTCATGTTTTCACTTTGGGACTATGTCTTAGTTCAGGCTATTGTAACAAAGTACCATAGTCTGGGTGGCTTATAAATAACAGAAATTTATTGCTCACAATTCCCGTGACTGGAGTCTCAGCGCGGTGGAGTTCTGGTGAGAGCCATTTTCCAGGTTGAAGACTGTATTTGTCATATGGAAAAGACATGAATTTTGGGGAGCCGAGGTGGAATGTTATGGATAGAATGATTGTGTTCCTCAAAATTCATATGCTGAAACGCTGTCCCACAATGTATTAGGAGATGAGGCTTTTGAGAGGTAATTGGGGTTAGATGCGGTCGTGAGGGTGGAGTACTCATGAATGGGATTTTATTAATAAGAGTCCTTAGAAGAGAGCTCACTTGCTTCCTCTGTTTGGCTTTTCCCCACGCAAGAATACAATGAGAAGCTGGCAGTCCTCAAACCAGAAGAGGGTTTTTGGCAGAACTCAACCCTGCTGGCACCCTGATCTTAGACTGCCAGCCTCAGGAGCTGAGAGAAATAAACCTCTGTTGTTTATAAGCCACCCAGCCTACGGCACTTTGTTCTGAGTATAGCAGCCCAAGCTCAGGCAGAAATTGGTGCTGAGAGTGAGTGGGGTGATGCTGAAACAAATGTGTCAAAATGTGGAAGTGACTTTGGAAGTAGGTAATTGGCAGAGGCTGTAAGAGTTTGCAAGTGCATGCTAGAAAAAACATACGTTGCTGTGAATGGACTAGGACTGTTAAAAAATGTGCTTTGAATAAATTAAGAAGATATGTTAGAAATTATTTCTTTGACCTCATATGAGCCAAATATCATGATATTCAATCCTTCTAGTTTCTCTTGTCGGTAATAATGTATCTGTAATTCTTCATCTGTAAATGTAGCTATACAATGTATCTATAAATATCTGAAAATTAAATTTATGAGGATTATTTTCTATTTGTTACTAATATCTTAAGATAAAATTATAAATAAATGCAAATTAATGTTCTGGAAAGATAGGCTTTGCTTATTGTTTTCTTAATATTTTAGTACTTTACTAGGGCTAATTTACTATTATCAGAAAAGTCAGAGAGAAAATTTCAGAAAAAGAGATTGAGTTATACAAGAATCAGCTTTTTTTTTTCATGAATTTTTTTGGAGTAGAGATAATTATCATACAAATATCCTGTCTCAACTCTAGTTTATCTAGTGTGGTATTTAATGTTTATTTTCTCTTATATCTATGTCCCTAGAGATGCCCCACGTGAAAAGATCAGGAGTAATAATAGGACTCTTGACATAGAGTTAAGTCTATAATTTCCATTAATGCCAAAATTAAAATAAAATTTCATCTACATCCTCATTATAAACAATTTATTATCTTGAGAACTGTTCTCCTTTGCTTCATTTAATTTATTTCAATTTTAAAATGCAACTTATTTATTAGTTCCTCTATAGACTTTCAAACCAGCAGGAAATATAACTAGCATTCTGGTCTGTCCTCAATTGTTAGTTGGGAAATTAGCATTTTGTTTTAAATGTTGGATTCTCTTTATTAAATACCTGTGAGCCTGTTCCTAAGAGAGTGACCATTCTGGGCTAAATTCAGTTTCTGAATCTGCAGTAGGGCCAGACCTGGCTTTTAGTGACATTCCAAGGGCTGCCACCCTGTGAGATTCTGCCTGGCTGAAATTTCTAACTCTTAGCTGCAAAGTGGGTGTGCATTCTTCTTTACAGCGATCATCAGCGCAGCCCTATTCCAAACCTGACCTACGCCGTCAAAAAGTATCTGGCTCGTAGCCTTACATTGTGCATATTCACCCATAGAGCTACCTGTCTTTTACATTTCTTTCTTTTTCTTTTTGCTAGGAGAAGCACACCATAGAAAGTAAAGGGAGGAAGGAAAGTTTTGGACTGGAATGTCTTCTCCAATCCAGCCCACAGAGTATATTTTACATTTGTTGTTAAATACATCGTTTTCCTCTGTGTCCTTTTCTTCAGAGGGCTTCTTCTTAGCTCTCATCCTCAGGAGAATAGGAGATTCACGAGGGAATAATCAAACCCTTCTCCAATGAACTGGAGGCTTTAGCTTTTCTTTCAGTTATTATCCTGGAAGTTTCTAAATGATCTCCACATCTCTTCTTTTTTCAGCCTTTTCCCAATGCATTGTTGGTAATCACTAAATATTTTCTATGAACATTAATCCATATACGTATTTCTGAATAATTTCTTCTCCAAAATAAAACAGGACTATCAGAATTGATTGAAATGATATAGCAATCAAACTAGAGAGACAATGCTTTTGGTTAATTTTGAGTTAATTGTTTATATATAAAATTAGAATGGAGTAAATTTCATTTTATTAATCAATAGCATAATACAATTAGGAATCACACACTAATTGTATTATGCTATTATAAGCTCATTTTTACAATTCGAGAGTGAAAAAAAAACATGTCTGGTATATTTAGCATACAATCCAAAGGTTTCAACATTCTCTGCTCTGGAAAACATCTTGTTCTTTAGATTCTCTGAAGCACTTTCACCCATATCTCCTTCTGACTTGAAATATTGTTGTTTACATGTTGGTCTCCGTGTGTGTCATTACTGTCAGCTTCTTGGGGGCAAGGAATGTGCTTTGGACATTTTTGTGTCTCCTGTAACACTTGGACCTCAGAGCCATTGAATGTGTATTTACTATATTTAGTTGAAAAGTTCTAAAAACAATTTGCTTATCAAATTTGTACATAACTAAGAGAGATTGGAGTAGTAGCTATTAAGTCAAATATCAGGGTGTTAAAATATCTCAATAGACTGAAAATTTATAAAAATAAATATAAATAATAAGACCTGAATTCAAAAATACAAAAAACAAAATTAGGAACATCATAGGTGTGTTTAACAGTGAATCACACACAGCTGAAGAAAGAATTCATGAACTGGAAGATAGCTCAGAAGAAATTCAAAATGAAGCAGAGAGAGCAAAACATTGGAAAATGCAGATGAGAGACTAAGAGACAGAAAAAATACATTAGGAAAGTCATACACGTATATAATTGGAGTAATGAGAGGAGAAAGAGAATGAGGCAGAAACAATATTTATAAAGGCTGAGAATTTTCCAGAAATAAAAGATATCAAACCACAGATTCTAGAAAGGTAGCAAATTCCAAGCAGCATATGCAAATAAACCCATAACTAGACATGTTAAGGTGAACCTGCGCTACAATCAAAGATAAGGAGAAAAGCCTTAAAAGCAGCCTGACAAAATAGATGTATTACCATCACAGAAGCAGAATTTATATTTTTAGATTAAATAAGATTCTTATAGCATGAGTCATTTTATATGATTTGACATCTTAAGCAAATTTCCAACTTCCTTTGGAACCTATTTGTACCATGTAAGGTTTTCTTCTAAAGCTGGAACGTAGGATTTGAAGGACTGTTAAACAAAAGAGAGAGATTCAATGTATCCTATTTAGTTCCAAGGGCATGGACCAAATACTAGTATATGGAAGGTCCAAGAAACCCAAATATGTCTCTACTTAAGATAAGGAGAGATATCTAACAGTCTGAGTTATTAGCACCTGGAGAAAATTACCTTATATAAGAAATGAGTTCTCTAACCTCAAAGGACTTGATCAAAAGGCAGATACAGTAGCTCATTTATCAAATATTTAGTAAGCACCTACTATGTACCAGGCATAGTTATAGATGCTGGGGCTATATCAATCAACAAGAGCAACAAGAACAAAAACGGCAAAAATCCCTTCTATGGAGAGCTTACATTCTAGTGCAAGGGCACAGACAAGCATAATAAATAAGTCGATCATGTACAATGTTAGAAGATAATAAGTGCTGAGGGGGAAAAATAGAACAGTTAGGTAAAGGGCATCAAGAGTACTGGGGGAAGGGTTGCAATTTAAAAGGCGATGATCAGAGTAGACTTCATTGAGAAGTATTGTTTGGCCTTGAAAACGAGTGTGAGCTGTGAAGATTTAATCAGTCAAAGGGAACTGATTGGTGAGAGTTGCTTTCAACTCTATAATTTAGTTGTATCACATATTTCAGAATAAGTATAGAATTTTAGCAAATAGAAATTTATTATTATTAAATAATAGAAATCAAGACAACATCCTATATTGTGCCTATTAATGAAAGCTGTTCATCCTCACCGTAACATCATAGAAACTTTGCACTGGAAAAGCATTTCTTTTAAAAATTCCAAATTCCAGGAAGTGTGTTGTGTCTTCTATTGACACGCTCAGAATTTGGTGATTAGAGCAGATAATTAGTATCAGCTTGTTAGAGACCTGGGCTGGCATCTAGACAAAGAGATGTAAAGAATCTTCACAGAGCATTCAAAAGTAGAATTGTAGATTTGCTCTGAAGAATCAAATTGCTTTTTGAAAAATGAAAAGTCCACAAACAACCAGCTGTTTTGATTTGAAAAAATGATGTTTGTCTCTGATGTTGAGTTCTGCATTGCCCGCCATTTTAAGTATAGAAGGGCTTTGACACGTGCAGAGGGAAAAGCCAAGAATATCTTCACTGTGAACTTGTGGTCTTGTGTTGCAGGCACATAAAAAGTCCCTTTGGAGAGTTGAACCCAGTGAAGGCGTGGTTCCCCCGGAAACTGATATTCAGCTGACAGTGACGGCCAACCTGAACGATGCACTGACCTTCAAAGACGTGGTCATTTTGGAAATTGAAAATAGCAATACCTATCGGATTCCTGTCCAGGCTTCAGGAAGTGGTTCCACCATTGTTTCAGATAAGCCCTTTGCTCCAGAACTCAATTTGGGAGCGTATTTTAGGTAGGGATGAATTTTCATCGATATCACATCTGTTGCATAAGCTGAACATCACCTCTACTTTAGAAAATTACTTTCAATAGAACTAGCCGTCTCAGTCCCTCCCCTTTCCAGTCTTCACTTTCCCCCTCCAGATGGGTACAGCAGACCCAGCAAGACACTTCCTAGTCATAGCTTGGTTGCATTCTCCACGCTATGTCCCACACTCCAGAAGAGACGGTTCATAGGACATGCATTATTCTCTCAAACTCTCAGTGGCTTCTCTATGACCAATTTAGAACCTCAACCATGATTTCTCCCCTTTGATTCCTGTTAATCTTTCTCCATGGATGTTGAAAATACAGATACATCTTAGTGGTAACCTAACTAGAGTATAACTAGTAAAGTGAAAATTTATTGCAAATGTTTCTTATCAGGAATTGCAAAGCCAGTAATTTTTTTTTTTTTTTTTTGGTATTATGACCTCTGTTTGCCTCCCCATTATAGCACCAGTAATCAAGATGGTTGCAATTGCCTCCACCTGATCACTCAGGAAAAGCTACAGCATCTAAATATTTAAATAAAAGGTGGTAGAGCATAGACACCTCTGTAAAGAATGAGCCAAATGTGGCTTTAAAAATGTATGAAGTCTGAATGCTAATGGGGGAGGATATGTGTGGGGATTTATTCATGGTTTCTAGAAGAGTCGTATGACTGTCTGGGGCCAGATGAATTTGTACCTGTCATCACAATACTGTGAACAAATCTCAAAGGGGTACTCCTGCTTTCTAGTAGCAGGCCCTGAAACCAAGATGGACACACTGTGCTTAGAGAACATGAGTATGACAAAAACCACTGAGAAGCCCCCCACAAACCCATCCAAGCCTCCTTTCCTCTGTTGTATCTACAAAACATGGCACCTGATTGAAAATACCATAAGCCACTAGGAATTAAGTAATAGGCAAGTCAGATAGTTGAATTGCGTGTTTTTAGAGAAGCATCCATTACAGATTTGGATCAACGAGATATAAAAATGCACCTCTCTGCCTGTCTATTGACTGTAAGCTAGAGCATTTTGTCAATGTATTCTATACTTCTAGTTCCAAATTTCTTTGTGAAGTGCACTCACGTATAATTATAGAAAATGATATACTGTGAACCAGACTTGGTTATGTGTTCTCTTTAATCTACAAATATTGTCAAATAGCCCCAAAAGATATTCCGTCACTTGCCTGGAATTGAGAGGTTTAGTCTATAGTTTTCCTATGAATATAGAAGCAAACTGTGGCTTTTAGCTGCCAATTTCCCCTCTGCCTAAACCCTATCTTTTTTAAAGGACATAAAATCACGATGCCAGCAATCTCCAGAAGAATCATCCAAAGCAGAGGTGCATAAACTGCAACCCATTGTTTCTGTAAATAAAGCTTTATTGGAACACAGCCATACCCATTTGTGTACATATATTTTTTTATGGCTGCTTTCACACCACAGTGGACAATTGGGCCACAGTGACCATGTGGCCCCAAAAGTTTCAAATATTTATTATTCAGCCCTTTACAGAAAAGTTTGCCAGTTGGGGGCATATAGGTCTAAAAAGTTACCCATATGCCACCTCTTCTGATTACATGTTTTTGAGCAACTTCCTTAAATTTTCAGTTTCTATTATTTCTTCATCTATGGGAGTAAAATGGGAGTAAATATAGTTTTTATTACTGGGTTGCTGGGATGGTTGAAAGATACATTGTGAATAAGTGGCAGAGACCCTGCCTACTTTATATACAACGTATATTATTTATTGTTTTCCCCAAAACTACTGAGTAAAGCCTCCAGTGAGCATGCCCTGTGGACACATACCTAGAATGAAATGGTTACACCTGACAACTGGCAAATACTCCTGATTATTTATCTGATGCTTCAACTACCTTACTAGATATGATATAATTTCCTGGGGAGGAACAGATGGGATAAAATTGCAAAGCCTAATAAAATTTTAAAAACAGTTCTGAGATGAGTTTTCTCCCTGAAAGAAAAAAATGTTTTAAGTTTATGAATCAGTAAAAAAGAAATTCCAAACAAAAATACATTTGAATCACCTTCCCTTCTAGGATCTTAGAAATCCCAGTGTTTACCAAAGAGCCAGATAATCAAGAGGTCCTTGATAAATATTTGTGGCATAGATGAACGAGGGAGTGAAATAGCAGCATCTGTAAAGCAAGTTAGTCTGAGAAAAAATGATCAGTACAGCTGATATTCTGGTCCATTACAGTCCTCTTGACCTTTGGTAAGGCTTAGAGGGTATGTGTCATTTCTCTTTGAACTCCCCTTCAAATGGAGTCCATCACAAGACATTTCACTCAGTCAGTAGCAATTTACTCAATACAATTTGAAATATGCTTCTCTTCCAGTAGGCATTTTGCTTTCCTTTCACTCTTTAGAACCATTTCTCGTAAATTAGAAGTGGTTTTCACATGAGCTGTGTCTGTGTGTTCTGTGATGGGCTTGACCTGCTGCGAAAGACTGAGGCTGGGTGGGATCACTTTCCCACGGCCCCTTCCCTAGTAATGACAGCTCAGGGGCCCAACCCAGGTCCCTGACTTGAGTCTCTGGACCCCATGAGTCGGTGCTACTTTGTCCCACTGCTATGGTATCTCCTAGTAGCATCATGATGTAGCCTCCCTACATTAAAAAAAAGTAATAATAATAATAGTATCTATTTTGTTGCTCACTTTTAAAGTACTTCCCGGGGGTCAAATCCCAAGGGTGAAGAGCTAAACACAGCATCCGAAGCTGAGTTTTCTCTATACCTGCCTCCTCTTTTCCAGCCTGGACACCTGTTACTACCGCTTCAAATTGACCAACAAGGGACGTCGCATCCAACAGTTGTTCTGGATGAATGAAAATTTCTGTCCCCAGAAGAAGCTGAGCAAGAGAGGCCTAGCTAAGAAGGGACTTGCTAAGGGCCAGCACCAGCACCAGGGCTCCCAGGCACCCAGGGATCCCCACAGCCCCGTGTTTCAGCTCTACCCAGTCAGGATGGAGCTGTACCCAGGCCAGTCCATCGATGTGATACTCGAAGGCTATTCTGCTACTCCCAGAGTAAGAAGATAGCATATTTAGAAGCTGCTTTTCTCCTAAATAAATCTTTGCTCTATCTGTTTCTTGGGAGAGTTCCTTGATGTTTATCTAAAGAAAGGATGTGGCTTCTCAAGAATTGCATGCACCACTGGGTTACCATGGCAGCACCCACTGCTTTCAAGGTTCAGCTCTGCTCAGTTTTCTCTTTGTTTCTACAGCTACCATGAACCCAACCTTAATACATTAATTAAATCAGGTTCTTACCCCCAGGGTCCAGTGACCAGCCAGCAAGTCTCTAGGAGAGGGATATTCAGCATTCAGCCAAAGCTGAGTCTCCGATGAGGCTTAGCAGCGTTCATGTTTATTCAGGAAGGGTGTTTGTATAGACGCTCTGGGCTGCCTTTCCAATCCAGGCAGCATCCCTGTACCATACTGGATGCCCAGTATGGGGCATCCCTGTTTCCTTCCCTCTCAGCCTGACCTAACAGCATCACATTTGTAATTGTCTTTTTGTGTGTCAATAAAAGAGCCGCGTTTCTCTTCAGCAACTCTGAAATTCTGCTCTTACTAACATTTTCACCGTTCTGCTGAAACATTTATGCAGATCCAGGCCATGGCTCTGTTTTTTCCTGTTCCCCCACGGACACTGGAAACCGTCAGAAACCCAAGAGAAACTTCCCAAATCACTTGGGAGCCTCTCCTACCTCACAAACGCAGATTTTGTGAAGGAGGGATGATGTTTGCTTGAGCCCCTCCTACTGAACTTCCCCCCCCACACACACACCCGAAGTAGGAAACAATAAGAACTTTATCGTCCAGCAGACAAGACGGCCAAGCTGGTCCATTGCTTCACTGCGGAATATGTAATGTGGTCATTCGTGCTGGTATTCAGGGGTTCACCCAACTGTCATGTCACTGAGTAAGTACCGCGAACTCTGCCAGGCCCGCAGAATGCCAGCGTGAATAGAATGCGGTCCCTCATTGCAAGACCCTGGCAGCCTGTGGCAGGAGCGCGTTGATAATGTGACTGGAGCTGACCATAGTTTTAAAGGCATTCCATCTGCGCTGCTAGGGTTCTAAATTCAGTTTAGTCTTTACTAAAAGCTTCTCTCAATGTTCTCCCAAGTTATGCTGCCTAATTGAATTCGTTAACATCTGAAACCTGAGTGATCTTCAACACAAGCTCTTCATGGTATAAGTCCACTTGCGGTCCTTTCCACTTGATAAAAATCTGGACCCCTGGGGGCCAAAGGAATATTCGTTTCTGTAGCATGATTTTTAAATATTGTAGTATGAGAAGCAAAAGTTTTCCAGCCAACGTTTCTGACTGGGCTGATAAGCAATATTAGGTTGGTGCAAAAGTAATTGCGGTTTTTGCCATTATTTTTAACCATTTAAACCGCAATTACTTTTGCACCGACCGAATGTAACAACCACTGAACTATAAGCCCAGAAGGATTTCATCTGCCTTGTCCCTCACGGTCCAGGATGTTCAGTCCCTAACAGTCCTGATCCATAACTATGCATCTTCCATATCTATCTGTGTATATATTGGTTGAGCAGAATGTAAATTGACTGTGTCCTCAGGAGCAGTCAAAAGGAGACACAAGATCATCCAGGACTTATTTAGCCCATCGGACATTAGTTGTGTGAGAGAGCGAGCACCATCCCTGAAATGTGCTGTTCAGGAAAATGGGCTCTTGCCCAGTGCCCCCAGGCAGGGAGTTGACAATCAGTTTGCCGCTGGTTGAGAATTAAGTTTTCTGAGCTATGGGTGTTCCCACAATGCTGGTCTGTGTCGTCTGCAGGTAGTCACAGAAAAGCTGGTGTGTCACGCCACCATCGGGGCGCAGAAGGAGAAGAGCTTGGTGATGACTGTGAACATCATCTGTGAGTTTGTAGCACCGCTGATCCAGCTCTCCGCCAAGCAGCTCACATACCGACTAGAGAAGGTCAGTGGGGCTGTCCTGGGGAGGGCTGGTGCTGCAGCAGGGTGTCAGCACGGTCATGTTTTCCCTGGAGAAGCGAAAATGAATGGGAAGCCTTTGCACCCACACCCAGCCTAAGTTCCTTTCAGCTTCAGAGGCCAATGCACCTTCAACTAAAAACTCTGAATCAAAATCTTCATTCCTTTGAAAAGTAAATTGCTACGGAAATTCTGCTTCCATCATCTCTGAGGCATAAGACCAAAGTGAAGGGGTATTCCAGTGCGCTGAAAATGCACTGTAGTCGATCATTTTACTTGGTAGAATAAACATCACAGTTTAGAACGGGTCGGAGTAGAATTATTGATAATTATAATCGTGAGAAGAGCTACCACTTACTGACTGGTTTGTGCTAGTCACTGAGCCATGTTCATTAACACATTTCCCCAGTTGTTCTCACAACAGTCTCTGCTGCAGCTTCTGTTATCATTCCCGTGATACATACGAGGAAACCAAGATACAAGTCAGGCCATTATGCAGCTCACCTAACACTGCTTGAGATAATCAACTTAAACTATTTGATTCACATTCTTAAATTATATGGCTATAAATGTCCATGACTTTATATGGCCAATAAGGGCAAGCAATAAATGGGGAGGCAGAGGACGGGGAGAGATGCAAATGACTAGTGCTCAGGGCAGAGAGTCGGGCTAGTGAAGAGGTGAGGGAGGTACCACAGTAGGACTTGACCTACTCAGCAAGCTTCCATCACAGTGTTATTTACCATTCAAAACAGATGTGTATGGAATGTCTCTTCCAAGCTGGTGACTGTTGGTGCTGAAAATCTGGTGAATCCGCCAGACATGGTCAAAGCTAAAAGACTGATTGAGGTCACAGACTGTAAACAAATTATTAAAATTTAGTTGTTTCAATTACAATTCTAAACAGTCCTATGAAGAAGAGGTAGAATAAGGTGCTGTGAGAGCACGTATCAGGTGACATGGCCTTATTAGTACCTGTGATGACAGATGGCTTCCTTGAGCAAGTGCCTCAAGTTGAGACTTGAAGGAAAAATGAAGTTAGTCTGGTGAAGAGAGAGAGGGAGAGAATGCTAGGCAGAGGGAGCAGCACACATGAAGGGCCTGAGTTAGGAAAGAGCTTGGTGAGCAGAAGGACCTGAAAGGCTGCCTGAGACAGAGGATGTGCCAAGCATGACATGAGGTCCATCTAGAGACGCGGGCAAGGGCCAAAGAGTGTGGCGTGTTCTGGACTTCGGGTTGTGTTCTGGGTGGCCACTGGACAGCTTTAGGGAGGAGAGTGACATAGTCAGATTTATTCCATGAAACATTTACACTGGCTGCTGAGTGGAATATGCCAAGCACTGTGTCGGGTGCTAGGAGTACGACAGTGAGGATGGTCCCTTCCTGATGAACCTCACAGCCAACTGGGGAAACCAAGCATTAAGTAAGCCATTGGCCCATAGTGTGATCTGTGCTCTATACGAAAGGACTGGGTGTGGCAATGCCTGACCGGTCATGGGGGACCAGCCAGGGTTCCTTTCATTACCTGGAGGCTTGCAGGAGAATGGTAAAGACCCCTGATTCTGGTAGAGGATTTCATCATACTTTCTTCACATTAAATAAGTATCTTTTGAGCACCCACCATGGGTACAGTGCTCTGCTAGGAGATGAATAAAGGAGCTTATCATTGAGTAGGGGAGGTGAGATATACAAGTTCAATTCAAATCAACAAATACTTTTTTGAGCACTTACAGTGAATGAGGCAGCAAAGACAGCAAAAAGCCTGGCTTAACAGACTAGGAGGGAAAGTAGACACTGAAGAAGTAGAATAAAGGTTTCAATTACAGGATGCTAACCTAATTGTGACAAGCTCCATGGGACATATAAAAAGAAAACACTGCAAGAGTTTCTGCTACGTTATGAAGCTTTCATTGCTATTTTATAGTCTTCGTTTTTTAAGTAATCAGGAAAGATATTTATTGGCAACAACTGCATCGAATTTAGTGGTATCATATTTTCTCTAAATATTCTCAGAGAAAACTCAGTGAATATTTATTGAATAGCTATTCTGTATAAGACATTATAGTTATATTAAATACGCAGCTTAGTTTCTTATTAGACTTTCTTTTCTGAGCCCGTAAATACTCATAAAGGATGTGGATAGTGTTCCTTTTCTTCTCTTTATATCTTTAAGCCTTTTAAAAATAGTCTGTTCTTGTTTAAATGTCTATTGTTTGAATTTATTACAAGAATAAAATAGCAAATATTCTAATGTGGCAGTAACTTATTGAATTAAAAAAAGAATTGCGTCACACTCCGTTTGTTTTTTTCCCTTCTCTCCTTCCCCTCAAATATCACAAGTTTGATATCTAACTATTGTTATTTTTCATTGTTCATTTCCTGCTCACATTTAATCTGTATGAGGTACAATAAAAAAATGCAACTTCATTACCCAGTGTGTGCAAGAGGCCTGTGAGGTCTCAGTGTTCAGATTTAATTATGTAACACCCAATTATCTATTCTGTTTCCTTGTTTGCAGTTCAAGGCAGTGGATCTGATTTTGTACATTAGACTATAATGATACCAACACTGCCTACAGGAAGAATTTTTCTGTAACCGGTGCCTCAGATTTGATATACTTTATAACTATTGTACCATTCATAAGCCACAGAGATGAAACCACATCTTTGTGGAATTGAAAAGGTCAATTGAAACCAGCAGCCAGTTTGCTTCATGAAGTCTAGCAGGAAATCCTGTCTCCTGATATTTGGGGAGACAAACAATCCAGAGTGAAAGGGGTCATTTTAAAATAGAATGGGTTGTCTATGCATCGACTCCTTCTCATCACTAACCTCTAAATGGCCTCTTGCCAAAACCAACCAAGTGTGGCCTCTTCACTTCAAAGCTACCTGCAGTGACACAGCAGCCTGGGGGAAGGTCACTGCGTGGACAGTTCCCTGTATGGGCCCAAAGTGCTGCTTTATCCCTCCCCCGAACTGTAGTATGCACTGTGCAAATGCAACGTAAGTCCCACACCTGCATTACTGTGTTAGAGGGAGGGAAACGGTGGTAGGCGTCTCATGGTAAGTGCCAGACCAAACCCCTGTGCAAGGGCTAATGGAGTATACCTGAGGCAGGAGGCTCACGCCAACTGTTCTGGACTGAATGGTGTGTATCCCCCCGACCCCAATTCATATATTGGAGCCCTAATCCCTAATGTGATGGTGTGGGAGGTAGAGCCTTTGGGAGGTGATTAGGTCATGAGGGTGAGGCCTTCATGAGTGGGATTAGTGCCCTTACAAGAAGAGATGAGAGAGAATATCTCTCTCTCTCAGCCATGTGAGGGCACAGTGAGAAGACAGCCATCTACAAGCCAGGAAACGGGCCCTCACCAGACCCTGGATCTGTTGGCACCTTGATTTTGGACTTCTCAGCCTGAAGAACTGGGAGACATAAACGTCTGTTGTTTAAACCACCCACTCTATATTTGTTATAGCAGCCTGAATGAAGCTACAATGGGTGCTGGTGACCCAAGCTCCACTGGAGTCAGGGGATCCAGGAAGCACAGTGAAAGGAAGACTATACTGGACAAAGAAGTAGAGATAGAGTCAGATGAAAATGTGGAATCAGGAGGATTTATCTAAAAGCAGAACAAGGAGGAAAAAGCAAATCAAAACAGAGACCTGGGAAAAACAGGCTAGAGTTGTTGGAAGAGCCAGGGCATGATGGGAGGGAGATACTCTTTGGAGGCCATGGATTGAGGCCTCAGATCACCTCCTGCTGATATTATATGAAAGGACTGCTTTTCTAGGGCATGCAAAAAATAATGTGGACCCCCAACTTCAGAATGAGAAAAATCCAGTCTGACCAGAAACTTCTGGCTCAAGATCCATTTCTGATGCTTTCTCCAGCTGAAAAATTAAATTTGATATGTTCAACAGAGTGGAAAGATGCCTCTAAATCAACTATCCCAGTGTTATCAGGAAAAGTTTAGAAGAAACAGTTATAAGCATTTGTCAATATAATAAGTTAAGTATATTGGCAAATTGGATATTTTAAGCATGGAAAAAAATATTGTAAAAGGACAGTTCTTCCACAAGATATCACTAATGTATTAGACTTTGTTTTATGACACTGTGGAAACTGCTATAGTAATTGTTCTATCCAGAGGCATGGATTGTGTAGGTATTTTTAACCAGGCAACAAGAGAGTAAGAAATCTAATCTGCGTTTTCTGACTTCTGTAGGTTCACTTCTCAGTAGTCCACTATATATTCCACATGGTTTATCTAAATCTCTATAAGAGAAAAAAAGAGTATATATTATGAGACTTTTGTTACTAAAGGCTTAGTATGTTTACCATAACTTGGTTTGTTTCCACTTTTTCTTTTTTCTCAGAAACCTAACGCTATCTTGGAACCTGATTACCAGCCCTTGGTCATGAAGAACATTTCCACCTTGCCCGTGACTGTGTTGCTCTCAACAAGCAGACCCTTTGTTGTCTGTGAGACTGACAAATCTCCGCTGCCCTTAACTTCTGAGGTAACGTGACGAAGGACCGTCCTCACAGCTGCTGGGGCGTGGGGGGGGGGGGTGTAAGAAAGGAAGAGAGTAATGTCACTGACTTCAGTCCATAAAAATGCAAAGAATTCAGGGAACAAAGAATACAGAAACTTTTAAAGAAGTCATAAATGAATTCCAATATTGATCAGTAGGAAAACTATTAGGAATAGCGTAAGAACTTCTGGCTCTTTATGATGACCCTTTCATTCCTGCCAATTAGAATGAAGCTGATCTTTAGAAAGCAGTGACTTCACAATAATGATAGTAAAGACCTTTTAATTCCCCTCCCTCAAATCTGACCAAAAGTTCATACGCAAGGAAATGAGGAAATAGCCAAAGCCCGGTCCCTAAACCAGACCAGCCAGGCCATCTCCAGATACTGAGAAAGCTGAGCCGGTCTGAGGGAGGAGGCTTGAGCTCCCCAGGCCACCAGTCTGGGGCAGGATGCAATGTTCTCTACACATCCCTGCAAGATCATATCCGTGATCCTTTGCTGGGCATGAGGGCAGCAGTGGGAATGGCTGGGCCATGGGACAAGTGGCACGGCAGAGCTGTAAGGAAGGAGGATTGAAGGAGAAACTAGACCCACATACCGTCAGCTAGTGGAGAAGTGGTATAAGGGAAGAAAGCAGGGCAAGCAACAATTGTGAGATCTCAGAAGAGGGAGCCCGTGACTTAAGGAGAGTTGCTATGAGTCACATTCAGGGAAATGGATCTTTGGGGGAGGTGGGGACAGAGCCACTTAGTGAGAAGGTGTTGCAGATAGTATCCAACTGGCAACTGTAAACTGTACTGCTGTCTTCTCCTGACCCTCCCACCAATTCTTTAGCAGGTTTCATTCAAACATGAGCTGGGAAAAAAACAGCTAAGATCTTTAAATACAGAAATAAAAGGAGGAAATAATCATAAGGAAGAGGCAGATGAAAACCTACTGCAAGGGGACTTAGGCAAGGAAGACCAAAACTCTAAACATGTAGTTCTCTGTGTCTCAGAGAAATTGCAGATGATGTGACCTGGTCATTAAAATAAGCTCAAGGAATGAATTACAAGTGTTCAAAGAGCAGATAAAGAGTGAACTCACAGAGCAGAGGACAACAAATGGGTGAGAAAATGAAAATTCAGACACAGGCAGCTTTCTCAGTGTGAGCGGTAGATTAGACCCATTCTTGTCCCTCCTGAAATCTTAATAAGATAAACATAGGCATGTTCAAAAGGAAAGAAGCCCAGAGCAATACAATAGAAGGGAAGAGGGTGGTGTAACCAAATCATGAGAAATTTAAACAAATTCTAGAAGATAGAATGGAATGGGTTGGCAAAAAGGCACAAAAAACCTGCAGCCTAGAAAGTTCTCCATTGAGGCTGCAAAGATGTGGGAGTCATTCCGCCCAAGTAGCCTGGGCTCAAAGGCAACACGTGTGAGCAGAGTGCTGAAAATAGAGAGATTCCATGGGCACCAGACAGCTGTCCCACTCGACCCCACACAGAAAACACAAGCAGCTGGCTTGGATCCCAAGACAAGAAAGATAAATGCTCTTCCCCAGAGAAACAGAAACTGATCAAAACATTTTGGAAAAATTTAATGTTTCTAGTGTCAGTGTCGGCACCCTGAAATAATCCTGGTTATCTGGGGTGTGTCTACTGCCTGATCATCTCTTCTCTGCCCAAGGAAACTGTTCTGTAGACCAGCCCCTACTGCAAGAATTGAGAAATGGTTGCCTCTGGATTGTTGGGACTCCAGGGTGGGTCAGGAACTACTTTTTCTTATAATAACTCTTATAGTAGTTTGACCTTTTATATTATTTGCCTGTATAACTTTAATAAAAACATACATATAATTTAAAAAATAAAGAGTTTCTACAAATCAGCAAGAAAAATACCAGTAACCCAATAGAAAAATAGGCAAAGGAAATGAACAGAAAATTTCACAAAAAGAAAATTTTTTTTCCCTATCAGGTTGGAAAAGAGCAAAAAATGCATAGTGCTTTGTGTTAGGAAGGGCATGTGGAAATAGGGATTCCCCTATAGTGTTGGGAAAGTACACATTGGAAGACAATGTGGCAGTAGCTATCAAAATTTTAAATGCCCATGACCTTGACCTAGTTATTGCACTTTTAGGAATGTATCATACAAATATAAACACAATATACAAGATGACATATAAACAAGGACATTCACTACAACATTGATTTTAAAAGCAGAAGATTGCCAGCTAATATCCATCAAGAGGAGATTGGTTAAATAAATGATGGCAGAATTATGTGATGGAATAAAACGCAGCTATTAAAAAGAATGAGGTAGCTTCATATACACTGATGAGTGATCTCCCAGTAAAAAAAGAGAAGTACAAAACAATAGTGCAGAGTGTGCTATCATGTGTAAAAAACAAAAGAATATGTAAACAAATGTGATTTTATATCCGTACAGTATCTCCACAGAGCAGAGAAAATACTTGTAATCTTGGTTACCTCAGGAGAGAGGAATAGTTGGCTTGGGTAAGAGGTGGGGAGATGGGCGCAAGGGTGACTTTTCATTATCTTATTTGAAAATATAAATTAAATATTTTTTAAAATATGGCTACACCTTGTCTTGGGACAAAATGATAAAGACTACTGAGCAGTGAGACATACCTTAGTGAAATTACTGGGCTTACTGATAACCAAAGAATCCCATGGCATCTGAGCAGAAAAGAAGAGACCCCATCAGGGGAAGATTTTAGACTAACTTTGGACTTCTCCACAAAAATACTTGATGCCAGATGGCAGTGGGGCAATACTACAGAATTTTGAGAGAAAGAAAGTGGGACCCAATTTTATAAGCAGTCAAATTGTCCTTTAAATATAAATGTAACAGGTAGACACTCTCAGAATGCAAGGAAGGACTCAATGAATACAGCACTCACTGCAGCTTTGTAAAAAAAAAAATGATTTGCCATTGAAATACAAATATTCAGGAGAAGAACCTAATAAGGCACTCAGAAATGGAAAAAAAAAAAAAAAAGGAAGAAAAACAACTGAGGAAAAGACTGGCAGGAGGAATGAGTTCGTTAACTCTATAACTGAGACTAAACAACTTTGGTGGTTAGAATGTTTTATGCCTCAGCTTTTTAAAATTAACACTACAACCAATAACAACCAGGAGTTGGGGGAAGTATAAGCATGCTGGTTTCATCCCCTTTTCCAAATGGGTGTCAATGAGATATTGTCTAAAGGTGGAAGTGCTTAATACTTAACCATCTTTCTTCTTGATCATAAAGGAATAATAGTAATAACTGGCATTTATGTACCATACATTATGTGCCGGGCACTGCTCTGAAGACACCACATGTATATTAACTCATTTCAGTCTCTTAAAAAGAGGTAGATACTATTTTTGCCCCTATTTTACAGATGGAGAAACCGAGAACTAGGAAGGCCAAGCCACTTTGCCCAAATTCATAGAGCTAGTAACTGGCAGATCAGGATTTGAACCCAAGCAGTCTGGCTCCAGAGTCCATGATTTTAGGATTAATATCTCTTGTATAAGAAAATTTTTTCAGATGTTTTTTGTTTTGTTTTGTTTTTTGTTTGAGAAAAAATTCAAACATGTTTTTAAATAAATTCTTCTAATTCTATTTTTGTAAAATTTTATTTAGCCATCCATCATGTCTGGACTATTGTTTACCAAATGTGAACTCTGAAAAATAATATATGGTGAAATTTTGGATGACTTTCTAATTTCTTCTTTGTGCTTTTATATATAATGTAAAATTTTGTGGCTATGTATCATTTCTATAAAACAACAAAGTCATTCCTCTGGGAAACAAAAAGTGTTTAAGTCAATCTTCAGGGATACTTAAACACAGGATTGTGATACCAACTGCTGCAGATGCCATGGTCTGCACGAGTGGGTCCTGAATTGTGCCCAGCCAGCTGTGCCAAGTGGCCAGCCAGGCTCTCAGATGGGATTAGCCAACAGAAGAGTCGTTATCCTCTCTCTGACTCTTGAATCAGGGGAATGGCACTGTCAATTGCAACCATCTAATCATGTCACTGATGTGCACAGTTAAATAC
Source organism: Rhinolophus sinicus (assembly GCF_036562045.2). NCBI lineage: Eukaryota > Metazoa > Chordata > Mammalia > Chiroptera > Rhinolophidae > Rhinolophus > Rhinolophus sinicus. The sequence continues at coordinate 28,900,141 of NC_133760.1, read as the reverse complement.
CTGAACCGTAAAACTCAGTGGAGAGGGGGGTGCTTTGTAAACAGATTCCTTCCTGTATGCATGTCTCTTGACTGCCTTGGGGCACTTTCTGCCAAACCAGGAGGTGGCTTTCATGCCGATTAAATACGGGAATTGAGCAACTCCTGAAAAAGCCAACTCATAGACAGGCTTTCTATAAAAAGGAAGGTGTTACTATGGCCTTTGCAACAAGGGACACATGGGGATTTGAATCAAAGAGAGAAAAGAACAAATGAAATCTACCCAACAACCTGTACAGCTCTGGAGTGTCATTTTAAGTTGAATAGAAAACAGCAGAAAGTAGATAACACTGTGCTTAAGAGTTAGAATCGCAGACATTAGAAAAGAAATTAAATTACCTAATCCATCCCTTTCTGGGTCATCCTCTACAGAGCCCCACCCCCAGTGCTTTAGAAAGCCTTTTTAAAAATTTCTTAAGCCTTTTAAAAAATTTCTTAAGCAAAGAACTTTTCCCATTTGTCTAGGAAGAGCATTTTACAATTTAATTTATTTTTAGTTAAGAACATTTTATAATGGCTACTCATTGTAGATTTTCCATTTTACAACTCCTCCATCATTATAACCTCACAACTTTTGTCAAAATCTCTTCCTTCAAATCACTCCTCTCCAAATTCTTCTTGCTTTCATTTTCAACTAATAAAATATATGTGCACATATGCCAGGGGTGCCAAAAAAATGTACACACATGACTTGTATTCATCTTTTGTTGTCAGTATATATTGAGTATTACAATTTTAATACAGTTTTTTCCTTTCTTAAAATGTCTACATTTTTTGGGACCCTCTGTATATATAAATATCTATAGCTATTGACAAATATGTATGAATAGCTATAGGTATGGATATCAATATAGATATACTAGTTGTTTAATTATGTGTAAGTGTGGATAAAGTGTGGATATATATGTATTTCATGCTAATCTCTGTGTATGTATCTGTATGTGTGTGTACATAAATACAGTTAAATAACTTTATTTGTCCTGTTTCATGTATCAGATTGGAAATGCATAGTACAAAGGTTGGTAATTCCCATTATCTTGTTTGCAGCCAATGAAACTGGGGATTGGTGAAGAAAAAAACCTGCTGGTCAAATTTGACCCTTCCCACCGAAATGATTTGAACAACTGGGTGGCAGAAGAAACTCTGGCAGTCAAGTATGTGGAGCATCCTCAGGTAGACATCCTGAACCTTCGTGGTGAGGTGCATTACCCCAACCTCAGCTTTGAGACCATGGAGCTGGATTTCGGCTGTATCCTGAACGATACTGAGGTGATCCGCTACGTCACCATCACCAACTGCAGCCCGTTGGTTGTGAAGTTCCGCTGGTTCTTCCTGGTAGACGACGAGGAAAATCAGATAAGGTACCGCTAGCATAACAATCCTTCAGAGGTCTTCTCTACTATTCATTTTCTTCTCCTCAGGCTTTGCATTGGTTCCTGTATTCTGTACCCTGGTCCTTTACGAATACTTCCGGTTTTGACAACTGATTATTGACATAAATAACAGAGCCTAAAATCATGGTCCCTCCTGGATTTCCAAGAAGGAATAGCAGATAAAACATCTTTGAAAGCCCCAGTCACCACCAAATTAACAAAACGATATGCATAAGCCTGCTTTAATTTTGGAGCATTAGAAATTGGTCACTAAAAATTAAAGTTTCTGTAGAATTTTCACTTTTTAATTTTATTAAAATATAGCTAACATACAGTATTATATTAGTTCAGGTGTACAGCATAGTTATGCAACACCATGGTAAGTCTAGTAACCATCTGGCACCATCCAACATTATTACAATAGCATTGACTATATTCCCGACCTGTACATTACATCCCCCCGACTATTTTATAACTACCAATTTGTACTTCTTAACCCCTTCACCTTTTTCACCCAGCCCTCCAAACCCCCTCCCATCCAGCAACCATCAATTTGTTCTCTGTTTCTTTAAGTCTATTTAGTTGTTTGTTTATTTTGTTTTGTAGATTCCCCATATAAGTGAGATCATATGGTATTTGTCTTTCTCTGTTTGACTTATTTTACTTAGCATGATACCTTCCAGGTCTATCCATGTTGTCGCAAATGGTAAGATTTCATTCTCTTTATGGCCAAGTAATATTTCATTGTATATATGTATCACATCTTCTTTACCCAGTGGCTTATCGATGGGCACTTAGGTTGCTTCCATTTGGCTATTGTAAATAATGTGGCAGTGAGCATAGGGGTGCATATGTCTTTTCAAATTAATGTGTTTTTTTAATTCAGATAAATATCCAGAAGTGGAATTGATGGGTCATTAGGTACTTCTAGTTTTAATTTTTTGAGGAACCTCCATACTGTTTTCCATAGTGGCTACACCAATTTGCAATCCTACTGTAGAGTTTTCTTAATAAGCATTTCAAACCTAAAGCATGAATTAATGCATAGCACAATACACTAAGTGTGTGCTGTACGGAGCGCTATGGTCTGCATATTTCAGTGGGTTTCATTCTGACCTGTGTATGTACACATAGGTGTACATGTACACATATGTACATGTATACATATGTATATGTACATGTACACAATAGTGGGAGGTGATGAGTGCCAAAAAAGAAAAGCTGTCTTTACAATATTTGTGTTTAAAGCAAAAACATAGACACAGACAACAGTTTAGTGGTTAGCAGAAGGTAAGGGGGCAGGAGCATAATAGAAGAGGGAAAAGGCAGTCAAATATATGGTGATGGAAGGAGAACTGACTCTAGGTGGTGAACGCAATGCAACGTATAGATGATGTATTATAGAATTGTACACTTGAAACCTATATAATTTTGCAAATCAATATCACCCCAATAAATTTAATTTTTTTTAAAAAACACCGATATTTGTGTTCAGAGGTATCTCTCTGTTCAATTAAATTTAAGTTCAATTAGAAGCTAAACCCAAGCTTAATTTGGAAAACACTCCTTTAAAAAATAAAAACAGGCTGTTTTCGTCAGGCCTCGGGAACATTTTATCTGGGTCAAGCCTCTGGTGATCAGGACAAATGGGCTTCTGAGTATGTCCTTATTGGATGTTTTGACAGCTCAGTTTTCAGCATTGACTGTTGATGGTCATTCTTAACCGAGGAAGCCTCGCGTTTCCTTGGCTTGTTGGCATTTCCTATGCACAATCGTCATCCATATGGCAGCCACCCTTCCCTTGCCAGCACTTGTACCACGGTAGTGGTGGCTTGCTCTGGATGTTTTCCGTAGACATCTGAGGATGACCCAGCATAGCACTGAAGCCAGGCCTGGGCCTGAGGGATGGAACCTGATCATTAGGTGTCAAGGACTATTCAGATTTGGAGTGAAATTCTGCAGAAGATGAACATTTAAAATCATTACGGAAAAACCGGCCAACCTGACCTAATGAGCTTCGAATACCAGATTCTGTGAAGTTATTCTGATGTAGCACAGCTAAGTGAGTTCATTTATCTGGGAGCAAAGGACGTGCTTATTTATGTTTTATTTTTGAGAGGCCATTTCCATAATTAAAATAATGACATTTTGATAATGTGCTTGGCCAGTACTGAAGATGATATGCTTAATTTTTCATTGGTTTAAGCATTCATTTAACCTTTTTTTTTTATTTTCTTCAGTATCTTCCTATGGCTTGATATTAAGCCTCTGCTTATAATTAATTTTATTCATTCATTCTTCATTCATAGAGTCATCCAGAAAACATTTGATTAGTGATTCTTTTATTTATTTATTTTTTTATTGGGGAAGGGGAACAGGACTTTATTGGGGAACAGTGTGTACTTCCAGGACTTTTTTTTTTTTTCCAAGTCAAGTTGTTGTCCTTTCAATCTTAGTTGTGGAGGGCGCCATTCAGCTTCAAGTTGTTGTCCTTTCAGTCTTAGTTGTGGAGGGTGCAGCTCAGTTCCAGGTCCAGTTGCCGTTGCTAGTTGCCGTTGCTAGTTGCCGTTGCTAGTTGCAGGGGGCGCAGCCCACCATCCCTTGTGGGAGTCGAACCAGCAACCTTGTGGTTGAGAGGACACACTCCAACCAACTGAGCCATCTGGGAGCTCAGCGGCAGCTCAGCTCAAGGTGTCGTGTTCAATTTTAGTTGCAGAGGGTGGAGCCCACTATCCCTTGTGGGACTCGAGGAATTGAACTGGTAAACTTGTAGTTGAGAGCCCACTGGCCCATGTGGGAATCGAACCAGCAGCCTTCGGAGTTAGGAGCATGGAGCCACCGGGCTGGCCCCTGATTAGTGATTCTTGTGCACCAGATAATGTGTGAGGCTTCTGGGATATAAAAGTAAATAAGACATGATTGCTGGCCTGAGGCTGTTGGGGAACCATATGTGTAAACAATGGTGGACGTGTGATAATGCCACGCTCTGAGGAGGGACAGAGTGTGGACAACTGCTCAGAGGAGCCGGAGACGGCTGCACTGAGAAGCACAGTTAAATGTTCCAGATGGAGAAGCAGGGAAACATTCTAAATAACAAGTACAGTATGTTTATATTAGGTAGGCTTCATGGATTCAATTCTATTGCAAGTGACAGGAAACGTGACCCTAAGCGAAAAGAAAAAGAAAAGGACATTCATGGGTTCCCACAACGTGAAAGTACAGGTTCATTTTGGCTTCTGGCCTGGTTTAAAGCAAGGGCTCAAACAGTGTCCCAGGCACCAGGATCTCTGCTCTCTGCTCCCTTCCCTGTGTTAGCCATGTTTTCAGATCAGCTCTTCTCCCATGGTCCCCAAATGGCTGCCTTCACTCCTGGGGCCACATCCTTGCAGATTCCCATCCTCTGGAAAGGAACATGAGCCTTTGTCCCAGAGCTTCCGTGAGATTCATTCTGATCAGACCAGCTTAATCACATTTCCTGTCCCCTCCAGCAAACTGTCAAGGGAGGGGGAAGCACTGATCAGCATTGGCCCCACACCAAGGGCTGCAACGGTAACCTCAGAACCCCTGGGCTGAAGAGGGTGGGAATGGGGCAGATCCAGGCAAATGACAGCCACCTACCAGTGTAGACAGAGGGTAGTATGTCAGTGTGGCTACAACGCAGACTTCATGGCTAGGGAGACGCGTCTGGGAGGAGATTGGCAGTAACGTGTGAGAGGCCCTGTATCCCAGGATAGGAGTTTACACTCCTTCTTGGAGACAGTGGTGCGATTTATAGACAAGAGTCAGGTTTTCTCAGAACGATAACTCTTAGCAGCGTTCAGCACAGTTGTCCACTCACTCCTTTCTGGCTTTTCCTCTCATCCCCTCAACTGACTGCTCCTTCGTCTCAGCTCTTGGCCAGCAGCAACTGCGCTGGACTGGTAGTACACAGGGCTCTCTCTGGCCCTCTGCTCCTCCTGACAATTGCACTCCCCCCACAGCTTTCCTTAGCCCCTGTTGCTGAGGCTGCCAAATGCGCATCTCCACCTAGACCCCTCTACTGAGTTCCAAGCACAGCACCTTGATGTCTTGTGGATGTCTCCTAGGGGACTCACATCCAATATGCCCCACACTAAACTCAGGCCCCCCCATTTCCTCCTTGCATCTCCTCTAGGGCCCCCTGTCCCCGTAAATGACATCACTGTCCTGGAAGCCATCCAGATGCCTTCCTCTCCCCAACCCCACCCACTTCATCAAATCTGTCACCAAGTTCTACCTATTCCACCTTCTATAAACCTCATATTCTCATTTCCACAGTCGTTACCCTCATTCAGTCACCATTGCCTCTTGCCTGGACTACGTGACAGCCCTGAATTGGGCTCTCTGCTTCCACTCAATAGGAATGTGATGAGCATGGCGCAGCCCTTTTTTTCAGCCTTTGATGACACCCGTGCTTCTTAGGATAAAGCACAAAATACTAAGTTCTGCAAGGCTCAGTACAAGCCAGTCCCCACATTTCTCTCCAGTTCCTTCTCGTTTCACTCTGCCCTCCCCACAGTGACTTCTTTGTTTACCTTCCACTCTGGCCTCTTTCCTCTCCGGTGCTGTTGGTATCTGACTGCTCTCTCTCTGCTGGAAGCTGTTCCCCACTCCTCATCTAGCTAGCCCCTGCTCCCTGATCAAGTCGCAGCTTAAACGTCCTTCCCCAGGGAAGTCATCTCTGGGACCCTGGCCTAGATCAGAGCCCGTCATAGGCACTGGTAGCCCATCTCCTTGGTGACTCATCACATTTGTAATAATGGCTCAATGTCCAACTTCACAGCTGGCTCTTAGTACCCATGAGGCCAGGGAGCACGTCTGTCCTGTTGCCTCTGGATCCCAGAGCCCAGCACAATTGTTAGCACAGAGTCGGTCCTCAGAGGGTGTTTTTTAATTAATCAGCTGCTCCCCCTGCTCCCACCACTATTTGTACTGACAGAAGAATCATTTCATAACTGGTTTAAGATTCTTTTCTGTCAGCTTCCTGGTACCTGCCAAATGGAAAGGTTCAAGGCATAAATGTCACCTTGAATAGCAAAAAAAAAAAAAAAAAGCCACTTACCTTCTAGATGGGCTCTCTCCGTGCCGGCCTTCAGAAAAACATAAAGCACTCATTGGCTAAAGGTCACTTTTATCAGCTATATCAACATTAACCTTTTCTCCAATTAGAATTCTCCTAAGCCTTACAGTTAGTAAAAGAAACAGAAAGGTAGAAGAGGCTTTTCTTCTTCTTTTATTAGGCAGGGTATGAGGCTACCTAGACACTCAACATTTCCTTCCTGTCACAACATCCATACATCTGCTGTGTGTGTGTGTGTGTGTGTGTGTGTGTGTGCGCGTGCATGCGTGTGTGGGCATGGGTGTGTGTACGTGTGTGATTTTGTAGGCAATTCTGACTCAAACATTTAAAGCATCTCTCTTGTTTGAGTGTATTTTCTCCCAATTTGGCCCTCATATCACATATAAGAACAAAAAAAGAAGTAAAATGGCCAAGCAAGCGTGCTAAATAAGCACTCCATAAGAGGAAACACCAGTTATTGGTTTAGAAACATGCTCGTTCATGTGTATGACAGGGTGACTGTGGTGGATGAGAGTCTGCGCCACTCACATGTACGCAGGTAACGAGGAAGCCGGGATGAAATATCAGGGCTGCGTGTGCGTGCAGCATAGCAGCACGTCGGAATGTGCCCTTTATCGGGTCTGTCTCTTTGGCCTGACTGCTCAGCTTGATGAGGACATGATGCTTCATGGCATCTGTGTGAAAAAGGAACACGAGGAAGCCCACACTTGAACCAGCCTTTACTTCTAAGAGGCCAGGGAGAGCCGAGGGACGCAGGCTCAGCTGGCATCCCTGCCCGGGCTTAGAGCCACAAAGCTGAGGCTCGGCTCGGAGTTAGAGCCTGTGAGCCAACAGGTCTCCAAGGACAGCTTTGCCTTTTCATTTCCAAGTCAGATTATAAGTAAATGGAATGCGAGGACCCAAGGGAGCCCAGCCCTGCGGCAAAGGAACATGTGTTGTTCTCACATTGATTTTTCTGTGATGAGCGTCAGTCATTCACTATTGTGATTGGAAGACGGGGGTGGAAGGGAGGTGGAGGAAACCTCGTTTTCTGGATGCTTCCCGTCTTTTCATCATCTCTCAATTTCTGTTGCCTTGAAAGCAAGACTTTTCTAAGACATGAGAATATTAGTGGTATTTGAGGTCCTGGGCTGTGGTTGGACATTGCTGGTTAGAATCTGGGCTCTGCCCCTCTGGCCATGTGTCCTTCTGGCCTATCCCTGTGCCTGGGTTTACTTAACTGTAAAATGGAGGTAATGTAGGAAACTAGAAGAATTGGTGTAAGGATGAAATGAGGCACGTCTGTAAAGTGCCTATGTCTCTGAGATACGAAAGAAAATCTGACATTGGTGCCTTTCAGATTCCCTTCGGGCACCTTCTTCTCCTTCATTCCTTCGTGCCGAGTGCTGCTAAGTGACATGGTCCCCAGGATCCTAAAGGGTGAGAGCTGTAGGGCCCGTAGACACCTGGATGATGGACCCAGACCCTTTTCCTTCTGACCAGTGGTAGAAAATCCTTTTTCTATACCAGGCCACATTCGGCAAAGCTGAAGCCAGGCCTTGGCAAGTGATGGCCTGTGTGTGGCTCAGGAGGGCCAGGCCTGGAGTGACCCCTGTCCTCCCTACCTCTCCTCCCTGCAGACAGCTAAGCCCAGACCTATGATCAGGGGCAGGCCCTTGCTTTGCCCAAGGGTCCAATCAAGAAAACATAAATATTTAGGGGGACACATGGTTCTTTATTTTTCTTTCAAAACAGAAATCGTTTTATTGAATTGCATGGGGCAGGCCCTGGGTGTCCTTGCACAAGGCTGTCCTAGGCTGTTCAGTGTGCAGGTTATGAGCCTGGCCTCGGAGGCAGGCCCGTGCTCAGCTGCCTGCCCCATGTGACCTTGGCAGGTGGCTAAGCAGCCCTGAGCTTCGCCTTTCTCATCTGAAATGAGGATGATGATAATGGTACCTCCTACATACAGATGTGGTGAGGATTGAACTAGCCCCTACCTGCAGAGCTCTCAGAACTGTGCCTGTCACATAATGCATGCTCAGTAAATGCCAGCTGTTATGGCCGTTCCTTTATTGGGGAAATTGAGTACATTGGCACCTCTCTAATGTTAATACTGGGCCATGCTCGAGAAGCAGCATCCCAGAGGTGGCTCTGAGACATTTTCTCCTGAAATCAGTCTGAAGCCATTTCAGGACATCAGGAGGCCTCACTGGGTCTGAGGGGCGCAGGTGCCTCTCTCTGGCCTAAGCTTTGGTCCCTTCCATAAATATCCCTCTCTCTTCCCCACAGACCCCATACCTCCCAGAACCCTTTAAGCCTCTGCACTTGTGTTTTTTCTTTTCTGCCTTCCAGAGAAGTTTCAATCAGAGACAAAAGCAAATATGGAGCCCTGGGGCTAGAAGGAAAGCAGCTCTCATAAGGGAGCAAAAGGAATCAAAAGAGGTGGCCATAGTTGACCTCGGGCAAAACACCAACCTAAGATCTCATGCGCCTCCCACCCCCTCTCTCCCCTGACTATTCCCCACTTATGTGTGAACCAGAATGCCAATTTCACAGCCCAAAGAATGAATCCAGTGTGAATATGGCCCAAGCCCCTCCCCCATATTAATTTCCTATTGCTGCTGTAATAAATCACCATAAACTGGGTGGCTGAAAACAATAGAAATTTATCCTCTTCCTGTTCTGGAGGCTTAAAAGTCTGAATCACCTTCACTGGGCCAAAACGAAGGTGTCAACAGGGCCACACCCACCTCTATTCCCTCCAGAGGCTCTAGGGAAAGGCCTTTCCTTGCCTTTCTCGACTTCGAGAGCTATATTCCCTACATTCTTTGGCTTATGGCCCCTTCCTCCATCCTCAAAGTCCGCAGCACAGCATCTCCGATCTCTCTTTCTCTTTACAGAGGTTGTCACATCCCCTTCTCTATTCTGTGGAGTAGTGTCACCCTCTGTTTCCCTCTTATAAGGACACTTGTGATTATATCATTGTGCTCACACAATCATCCAGGACAGTGTCCCCCATCTCAAGATCCTTAACCTGTTCAAATCGGTAAAGAACCTCTTGCTACAGAAGGTAACATTCACAGGTACCAGGGATTCAGACGTGGACATCTTGAGAATGTCCATCATTCAACCTACCAGACCCGCCTCCCCTCCATCCCCATCTACAGCAAGTTCTCACTCTCTCCCAATTCAGATTGGCTTTTAAAATGATCCACTATTAATGTCTATACAACGACATAAGGCATTTTTCAGTTGTAAGTGATAGCAAACCTGACTCAAACTAACTTTACAAAATAGAATTTGTTGTTTCGCTGAGAATGTCTAAGTAGAGGCCTCAGGCACAGCTTGATCCAGGGTTCAGGCAGTGTCACCTGCACCTCTCATCTCCCCCACCATTCTTTGGCTCCGCCCTCTGCTGTGTTGGCTCCATTCTCAGTCGGGTTCTGCACACTTGGTTGCAAGATGACTGAGAAGCTCCAGCAGCTCCAGCTCTTCATAGGCCAGGCTCAAGCACACAGAATGAGACAGAGGCTCTTTCTCTGAAGTCAGCACTGGCACATGTTTTGCTACATCTCACTAGCTCTGGTTGATTCCTGAGTCCATCCCTGAACTATGGCCTGGGCCAGGCTGGAAGTTAGAGATAGGCTAGTTCCCAGAGGGAAATGGAAGGCACTGGAGCAGAGAAAGGGAAGATGGATGCTGGGCAGCAAAGAGCAAAGGTGCCCACCACAATGACTGATAAGGCCCATTGCGTTTCCCTTGTTAGTCCCAAGCCAAAGAGGTGGACATCTAACCATGAACTTAGGTGCCAGCTGCCTGGAGGAGCATTTGAGGGACAAAACCCCTTACCAGTGCCCCAGAGACATGATAAGCTGGTAGACCCCTCAGACACTATTGAAAAAGCAACTCATGTGAGACCTCTCTGCCCATTCCCAGCACTGCCGCCCCATGGCTGGTGAGCCCAGAGCACCAGTTTCATAGGGACCTTCACATTCCTGGTTCTGCAGCTTTTGATCTTTCATGTGAAAGATAATGCCCATATGGTTGAAGATATCCGGTAAGACCACCCACACAGTGTGAATAAATTCACATCTTTACTAGGGGAAAAACCTCTTTTAGTAGCTTTCTGAAACAAAATATGTCTCAAGTAGGAAATGTTTCCTGTAGACAGCTGTGTAACGCCAAGTCTTCAATAAAGAGATAATTTAGGAGCATGAGAGGAAGACTCTGTCATTGTGACCAATAGCAATAACTATAATTGTGTGCCTACCATGGGTCAGGCTCAATTCGTACCCATTTATGTGTCTTAGCTCATGTCACACAACAACCCTGGAAAGTAAATATTAACATCTACCCTTGAAACTGAGGCCCCAGGTGCCTGACAATGGATCAGAACCCCGGGCCTACACTGACTGTACAGCCTTGGCCTTAGCCAGTCTTCTACTGACATATCAAAGCACACTTTTCTGTTATTATATTTTATTTTTAGATATCTTTATTTCATTTATATGAACCTTTTATGAATACTCTATCCAAATGTTGTACTAGATGCTGTGGAACTGCAAAGATAAATGAGACCAAGCCTTGTCCATGCGAATGGGTAAACCAGCAGTGGTGATGATGGTGGTGGTTTCAGTATTTGTCCAATTTGTTCTTGTGTGTTCTCATCCGCACTCACCGTCAAAGGCCCTGCATGTATGTGCAAAACATGTGCGTGCTGAGAAGTGGAGAGACAGCTGTGGGGCGCTGCCACCTCGCTGCACTTCAAAAGCGAGGGCTCTTCCTTCTTGTACTCCACAGTGGGTATCCACCATGCTAACCAGAGGACCACTGTAGGACCTCTCTTTAAAACCTTTTGTTTTGAATTTTTAAATGTTCAAAGAAAACCATGTTGACCTCTTTAAGAATCAAGTTGGCCTGAGCAAGAAGTAACTGCAGAGGCTGACAGCAAATACGTTAGAATATCTGTAGGGCTTGCTTCATGAGAAGGAATGGGAAGGAGAAATTGACAAGTAACATCCTGAAAACAAGCTAAATGTATAAGATTCTGGTCCATCAAGGACCATGCACCTCACATCTACCAGGTGGGAGGTACGAGGTGTGATCAAACACTACGGTGAATGTTTAAATAAAAATTTATTACAGTAAAAGACACATTGCCATTAATCCCCCTCAAAATACTCCCCCTCACTTTGACACACTTATCCCATCGTTCTTGCCACTTTCTGAAGCAGCCCTGGAAGTCCTCTTTCCTGTTATGTTATGGAACCATAACAGAGTTGAAATTGTAAAACAAAGGAGAAGGGATGGCCTATTCAGTAAATGATCCAGGGATAGTTAGTCATCTATAGAGGGGAAAAAAGCAAAAGTGGATCCCCAAACGCAAGCTCCACCAAAACTTAATTCCATATGGGTTAAAGATATAAATGTGAAAGTCAGTTTTTTTAATTTGAAGAAAATATAGGACAATGCTTGATGATTTGTGAAGAAGAATTTCTTAAACCAGATACAAAAAGCACAAAATCTTAAGGAAATTATTCATAATTTCTACATTAAATTTGAGAACTTTTATTCATCAACAGACACCATAAAAAATTAAAAGACAAGTCACAAACTGAAGAAGGTTTTGGCATACATATTACCTTCAAATTATGTCCTAATATATAAAGTATGCCTTTGAAGAAAACACTTTTAATTTGATTTTAAAATGGGAGAAAATGGTAGTCCTTTCATAGAAGAGGAAATATGAATGTCCAATAAAGATATAGAAAGATACTTAACCTCATTAATAATCTTGAAAATGGAAATTAAAACAAGACCTGGCGAGCACTGCATACCCACAAGATGGAGTAAAATTAAATACGACTTTACCAAGTGTAGCTGAGGCTGTGGGAAAATAGAAGCCCAAACATTGTCAATGAGAGTGTCCACTGATACAGTCACTTTGGAAAGCAATTTGTCCTTCGTTGGTAAAGATGAGCATGAACATTCCCAAGGCCAGGCCCAACCTTCTAGCCTGTCTGCTTTTGTGTCATCTTTCCTTGGTTCACCTTCTCTCCTCAGTACCCAGCTGGTCAGTACATCCCACCAGTTTTTCCTCAGAAGTGTGTCCCAGACCGATCCTTCCTTCAGCTCTCCCAGCTGTCTCCTTACCCAGCATGCCTCCCTCCACTCTGCTGGGTGGCTTTCTTCTTCCCCCTGGTTTCTCCTCGCCCACACCAGAGATTACGTTTCTTCAGGCTACACTTCTGTCATCTCATTTCCTTCCCTCTGACATCTCTTGCTTTTCAAGGCCAAACTTTCTGTCTGTGCTCCTCTGTCAGTAACCTCTCACTCTTTATATCTCCAAGCTCTCTATGCCTTTGCCCCCCGTGCAAGTGCTCCACTTGTTAGAAAGCCCTTCTCTTAGTCCTCTTGCTGCATTAAGCACCAACCCTGAATGAGGCAACGTAAGAAAGCAGTACACTGGTCTCCCCCCTTGACTCCCCAACCCTGCTGGCTTTGGGGCCCCTCACTTCACTGCAACTTCTGGAAGACCAGAAATGATTTAATTACTCTGTGTATTCCTTGACGTCCACTGTCTTTTTATTGTAAAATTACATCATATATGCAAAAGTGTATTTAACATATATAGTTTAAGAATAATAATGAAATGAACATCCATGTGGCATCAGCCCCATTATAAATGTGACATTATTGGTAAACTCAAAGCACCTTGTGAAAGAGAACAGTGTGAGGTCGACCTCAGCAGGCCTGCTTATACTCCATGCTGATGCTCCTAGAAGCCTCCCAGGTCCTCCATCACCCAGGCCTTCCCTTGTCCATCCATCTAGAATTTCCTGCTGTGATGAGTCAGCTAAGTTATCTGGTCAGGGGATCAGATTAGCCTCTGGGCCTAATAGGAGGACTGTAAGCCATCTTTCAAATCCAAGCTTCCAGAAACAAGTTCCTGCCTTTGTAGTTGGCCTGCACGTCACTCAGGCCAAGCAGAGGGAGACCTTTCACTCTCTTCATATTTCACTTGAAAGTGATCACCTTATTAGGGTCCATACAGTCTGCTTCTATTTGCAGTTCAGTGTAGTCCAATCTCCTGAGAAACCATACCCCTTACTCCATAGAGAAATGAATTGGGCTGTTTTTCATTTCAGTTTTGAGTGTTACAAAACTTTTTGTATGGCTTTTATATTATTATAGAAGAACTCTAGTTTCCTTATTGTAGATTCATTCTTTTTAAGGCATCTTCCTAATGTCTCCAATATTGGTGGAGGGCATCAGCCTTTTAGGTATTCAGCGTGAGCTAAGCTGGCTTTTAAAGAAATCAGTGGAAAGTATCAATTTATATATCTGAACCTGAGTTAGGGGTATGTCTGCTTGGTTCATTTACCGATCTGATTTTTTAAAAGAGTCCATTTGATTTATGTATGTGTTCATATTAATTAAAATCCCCCAAAGCTAGCTATAGCTACTGAAGACCAGACATGAAAAGAAATTGACTTTAAAAACCATCCTGTTTTGAAAATCTTTCTAAAGAGCTTCGAAGCTGATTATAAGGGAGATTTCACAGCATAGCAGTTTGGGAGCCTTTCTAAGAGCATGCAGCAGTGGGGACACCTTCTGGAGCTTTCATAGAAGTGGCCATTCCTCACAGAAATGCCCCTGGAGAGCTTCAAGGTAGATTCAGGGCACATTGCTCCACTACTCACCTCACAGAAAAATCTTTGTGGGAAGTCACTCAAAGGCAGGGTTAAGTGTATCTTGTTTTTCCTTATCTAGATATAGTCAGAATAGGTCCCTCTTCTTCCAAAGAAAGTTCTACAAAGTACAGTGTATCTCCTTTATGTCATGGATTCATATTACTTTTAAAACGAAGAACCCTATTTTGTGAGGCACTGCCATGAGCGTGGCATGGCCTGAAGTAACCAAGGAGGAGCCCTCACTTGTTGATCAGGTGGACTGTCCAGTAAAGTTGTTAAGAGTGTGAGCTTTGGAGCCAGGCTCACTTTAGCTCAGCCACTTGCTCTCAGCCAGTTTTGTCATCTGAAGACTGAGGACCATCATAGTACCTTACCTCATCGAGCTGTCGTGAAGATTGGATTCGGCAGTTCTTATCAAGTACTTAGTATAATACCTGGTAGAGAGTAAATGATAAGTGTTGGCTGCAGTTACTTAATTAGGGCCTGTCTTAACCTGTTCAGTGACTCGGGTGGCTTTATAAACAACACTTCTTACTGTTCTGGAGGCTGGGAAGTCCAAGATCGTGGTGCAGACAGTTCAGTGTCTTGAGGGCCCACTTCCTGGTTCATAGATGGCATCTTTTTACTGTGGGTTACATGGCAAAAGGGACCAGCTAGCTTTCTGGGGTATCTTTCATAAGGGCACTGATCCCAGTCTCAGCCCTCATGACCTAATGACCTTATGGCTTAGGATCTCAGCATAGGACGTTTGGGGGGACAAACATTCAGATCTAGTGGGGCTCTCATTTTATCACCATTCTGTGTGAGCTTCTTGCCACCATCTTCGAAGTCAGTGAGTCTCAGCCTTGAATGAACATTAGAATCATACTGGGAGCTTTTTAATATCAAGTAAATCATAACCCTTCAGTTGGGAGGCAGGCCTGAGATGTTCTCGAAGTTCCGCAGATGATTCCGATGGACAGTTGCAATGAGAATCACTGTTCTAGAAGCTCCCACTGCAACTGCTTTTGAGAACCTTTAAAACTATGTGTAAAGAAAGGTCTGAGTAACTTGAGTTTCGATCGCTCAATTATGTGCCACCAACGTCCACCTTAGCACAGTGGCCAGTAGGAAGTGTTCCGGGGTATAATAAAGTCAGAGGCTGCGGCAGGCTGCTCTCCGTAAAGGGTACATCTCTGTAGCTCACTTCCCCTTCTCGTGTGGCAGAGCTAGAACGCGCTGGTAGGGAAGGCACTGAGCCAGCCCCATCTGTTTCCATCTGTCATTTGCTTCCCATTGTGGGAGGAGCAGCAAGTGTAAGACCACAAAGCCAGGCAGTAAATATGGAAATACGGCCGGGACTTTGTGTTTATGCCCAGAGAGGCTCAGGAATTTGCCCACTTTTAACATGATTTAAAGTGATAATTATAATCTGCTCCCTTTAGCAGCAGGAATCAGGGGCCTATCTAATCGGGAGCAGGATTGTGATGTGTAGTCAAAAGAAGGAAAGAGGGAGCGAGGGAGAGAGGGAGGGGCTTAAGAAAAAGAGAGAAGCAGAAGTTAAATAGCTGAGAGGACGAATGAAAATGTAAAAAGACACCTGATAAGATCTAGCAAGTAAAGATGAAAGGTTTGCTTAACATGGCTCGCAGATTATACATTAAAAGCAGTGGAAATATGAAGTATAGCTGTAGAAGAAAATATCTCAGCAATAAAATCAGTTATGCTGAATGGCACACATTCATACCCTTGAATTCGTGAAAACTCAAACTGGACCTCTGAACCATGCTAAGAGCATTCATAAGACAACAGTGGCTGCCATGGGTCATTTTCTCATCAAAATGGCAGGGGTGGGAGGGGTGCTTAACCATGAAGGGTCCCTCAAGCTTCACTAAGGAGTCTGCTTTATCCTCAGGAAAACGGAGAGTCTTCTAAAAGGTTTAAACTGGGGAAGTGAAACGATCAGGAAGTTCACCTGGGCTGCGGAAGGTAGGATGGGTCAGAAGGACAACCCGAGAAGGACCACACTCTGAACCATATTGTGAACAGTGATGGAAAACATCACCCAATGGGATGTTTTCTGTTTTATATCATTTATACAAAAGTAGAAATCAGGAAGCCCACATAGAAAACAGTGTTAGACATCCAGACAAAAGAGAATGGCAACTTTGGCCAGAAGGTGAAAATGGAGATGCAGTGGGAAGTTCCAGTGCATAGTAGGAGATGAAATGGCAGGACCGTGGTCCTGGGCTGAGCATCCCATCCTGAGAGACCACAGCCCAAGTCTCTTCCCACTCCCACCTCCCCAGCCTGTCTGTGAGCAAGACTGAGTAGCTAGCTGAACAGAAGGGACGGAAAAAAGAAAACAGTGGAGAAAACAGTGGGGGCCACCACAATCAGAACCCTTAGTCACCTATATTCCCCCTACATTTGCCGTTTGTGCTTTGAAACCCCCTCTGCCCAACGCCAGGAGGAGGAGGTATGAAAATAAAGCGGCTATCCCCGTGGCTGCTGTGCGCACTGCTGGCCATCACTGACTCTCAACTCATGGCTTCTGTACTCTTCATTATCATCGTCATCGTCACCATCCTCCTGCTTCTCATCCTTTGTTTCCACTGGGCACGGACACACAGCCTTCTTCTACAGCAAACTTCTCGCTTGTCCCAGAAGCTGGGTCCTCTCAATCCTTTCTTCTTTACATATACTTTTCCCCCAGACTATACATCCTTTCTGCTCTTCACCTAAAAAGCACCACTCTTCCTTCCAGATGCAATTAGATGATCTCCTCCTGCAGGAAGACTTCCTCACACATCCAGGGAAAGTTGGTCTCTCCGTCTTCTGAAGTCCAATAGACTCTTCCCTCATCTAAATTCCAACAGGCTCTTCTCTCATCTGAATTCCAACACTGATGCTCATTCACCACCCCCAGCACAAGAATAGTTCATGTACATTGGACATTTACTATGACTCAGGCACCCTGCTGAGTTCATTACATGAGCTAAACCTCACAACAGTTGGATGGGGCGGGTTCTGTCACTAATAGCAGGTCACATGGTGTGTAAGTGGGGAAGTCAGAATTCAAACCCAGGCCCTCTGACCCCACAGCCGTGTTCTGAACACTGTGCTCTCTGTACATCTTCCTGCTGGAGCACTTGGACCCTGCATTATACCCATTCCTATGTCTCTGACTCTGATCCCCGGGCCGCTGAGTCCCTTGAAGCAAGAATTGGCTTTCTCTTATTTGGAATCATCCAATGCTACAGTGGATTTTTTAGAAACAGAGCCTGAGATGGGATTCTTGAGCAGGTGATTTATTGAAGAAGGGCTCTCAGGAGAAACTGTAAGAGAGCAAGAGAAACAAAACAGGGTGGAGGGGAAAACGAGAGGAAATGTGATTTCAGAAGCAGTCTCGCCCTTGCCTAAGCCCATGCGGAGCCCTGGAGTGTGAATTGCGTCAGAATTTGTCCCACTTAGAGATGAGGCTGGGCTCTTCTGGCCCTCACCCTCATCAAACAATCCTTGCCTACAGTTCATACCCTAATAGGTCTGAGGACGTAACCGCCCAGGCAGCTCTACCCAGCCAGGGCAGTGCTCCAGAGAAAGGTGCAGCCAACACCCACAGCACCCAGGGGATGGGTGCACCATTCCAGCAAAGGTGATCTAGACAGTGCATCAGCAGTATCTGCTACAGTGGTAACTGCAAAAAAAATATTAAACATCATATAAGCCAAACAAAGCACACCTGTAGGACCTTTTTTTCAGCCCATGGCTCTTTTCACCCTGTGTATGTAGTAGACACACCCAGAATCAAGGTCCAATAAATCAATGAATTAGAAGTCATTATGTCTGCTACAAGGCTGCCCCCATTTTTTGAGACCTCAGCGGCACCGCACAGACTTCAGCAGATGTCCAACATGTACCATTCCATCTCCAAATAGCGTCCGAAGTACAACACGAAATATTAACTGAAACACAAACATGTTCTTCGGGGTTTTATTTTGATGCAACACTGCTTCCAGTGAAGGGAGAACAGGAAATAAGAGTGGTGGACTTTTAAAAGTTGCAGCACAAAAGATTGTATTGATCCTAACTCACCCAAGAACAGAAAATAAACTACCGCGTTTCCCTGAAAATAAGACCTAGCTGGACAATCAGCTCTAATGTGTCTTTTGGAGCAAAAATTAATATAAGACCTGGTCTTATTTTACTATAAGACCAAGTATAATATAATATAATATAGTATAATATAATATAGTATAATATAATATAATATAATATAATATAATATAATATAATATATAATACTGGGTCTTATATTACTTTTTGCTCCAAAAGACGCATTAGAACTGATGGTCCAGCTAGGTCTTACTAATGGGGAAACAGGATATGAAGAGGGAAACTGCTGAGCCCAAACCAGTGTGGCTGATTGACAGTGTGACATTCATGCAGTTTTGTCACACCTAAAGGGAGGGTTTCTTTCCTGGCTGTCCCAGTGAGTCTGATGTGGGTAGCTCTGGAACTGGAGCAATATCGATTTTTTTTTTGTTTGCTATGCATTCTCTTTTAAAAATAACTGAATCTAATCCTGTTTGGGTCAGCATAACAGGAAAGTGGTCATCTGTTCCTGAAGGTAAAATGAAATCTGATCCAAAAAAACTCTACCAATATTCTATTTCAATTTTTTTGGAGCAGGTTTTTGATCTTAATGATAAGTGGAAGCCTTTGTTATGATAAAGGTCTCGCTGTTTCCTATGGCTCCGTCTGTTAGCAGTAGGGCTGCTTTACTTGTCTCCTTTGTTTGTTTCCAAAGATACCTCTCACTTCCCAAATGTCCAGGTAGCGTTATCAACCAAGTTATTTTTCCTCAGGTCTGCAGGTGCTCTACAGCTTTGTATTTTTCCTTTACAGATATTCCCATGTGCTTTTCTTTTTTTTTTTTTTTTTCCATTGAGCACAACATCCCAGGGGGGTGCAAATGTGGGAGGAGGGAGTGCTATTCTGTGGAGCAGCAGTCTGGCAGAGTCTCCCCAGGTGCCTCTGCTGACCTGGGGTGATTTAATAAATGCTCTGAATCATCCTCTGCTGATTGTCACTGGCCCTAGCTGGCAAGGCTGAGTGATAGCCCCATACTAATTATCGGCTCCACTCCTTGGCTGTCATGTTGCCATTCCTACCCATGGCAGGTCCGAAATCTGCTGTACATTAGGATCACCGGGATGACTGTTCAAAATCTAACTCCTGGGCCCTACCTGAGACCTGCTGAATCAGAATTTACCCAAGGATGAGGTTCAGGAATCTTCATTTTAATGGCTTCCCAGCACCCAGCCCAACATGGGTCTGCCCAGAATGGTGTGGTTTCCGCCTAAGGTAATGTCAGCTAGAGACTTCTGACCTGGAATAAGCCAAATGGAAGCTCACAGAAGAAGATGAAAAGAGCTTTTCCACTCTTGTCCAAGGCCATCACAGGCAGAGACAGAGTGGACGTGGAGATGCAGAATAGTCGAAGTATCCCGCATGCTATGTACCTGTTCTTATCCATCCATCCATCCATCCATGTAATCAGATATATACTGAGCTCATGCTCTATGTATAAAACCCTGGGCTATGGGGGCTAAAGAGGGAACACCTTGGAGCCTGCCCTCCAAGAACTCACTAAACTGATCTCGCTTCTAAAAAATAGCAAGCAGAGCTCAGCTCAGAGCCTTCACCAGGCAAGAAAATAATCACGTGGATTTTTTCCATCAGACTGATTTTTCTAAATATGGTACCTAAAACTGGTTTTTAATTTATAGTAACAATATAAAATTTTCCTTTAAAATGAGCCTGTTAATGAACACTGCAATGCACTATCACTACGTATTCATTTCAGTGGTAAAATTAAAAGGACTGAATACCAGGTGCAGGTAAAGATGTGGACCAACCGGAGCCCTCATACACTGTGGGTCTTCATCTAAAATGGTATAAAACCACTGGGGAACACTGTTTGGCAGTTTCCTATAATGTTCAATATACATATACCATCTAAGCCAGCAGTTTCCTCCCTAGGACTTTACCAAAGAAGAATGAAAACATATGTCCACATGTACCCTGAGGGGAACAGGAAGAATGGGGGAGACCCGGCTACTTTGGCCTTTGTGACATCCAAAGGCCTTTCTATTCAGTGAAACCTAGATATATGGCCTTCAGCATCAGCTGATCTCTGAGATCTTGAGTGGCAGCAGAGCGAACTGGTAGGGCCAGGACCAGGGGGAAGCAACCGGGGTCCCGAGAGCAAACATGGTAGAAGGGAGGGTCATGCAAAGGCTGAGCCACACGTACAGGACCAGAGAGTGAGTGCTTCATCCTCGTCCCGGCCTTGCTTTCTGACTGTCTGGGGGCGGGATCCCTGAGTGCCAGGCCTGAGTGCCCACTCCGTTCCAGGCACCGTATTAGACGACATAGTCGACACAGTGTCTCAAGCGAGCCCACAATCTAGCAGAAACGGGAGAAGGAAGTGTGAGGGGGGAAGCCCGGGGGCTGTGGGTACTCAGAGAGAGACACTGGACCCAGACTGGGAAGGATGGTCAGAAAACTTTTAGGAGAAAGTGAAAGCTCAGCTAAGATTTGAACAAGGGAAGTAGGGCAGTCCCTTCTCGACCTGCCTGGTCTAGGATTGAGAACTTAGCCTTAGAAACCAAGAACCCACCCAGGCACTGACTGGCCACTGCTGATGTGACTGTGTTTTCCCTATGCCTCTGTAGATTTGTGACATGGCCGAGGAAGCCCTACAGTGCCCTCCTGTCCCAGACGGAGTCCATCCCAGAAACCTCAGCATCTGCCAGCTTGCCAGCAGTGCCAGCAGTAGAGTCCCCTGAGATTGATCTAAGTGACTTCGTTAAGTAAGTGAAAATGCAAAGCCAGAATGGATTTAATAGCATTCTTCTCTCTGCACTGACATACATTGTCAAACTCATCCCTCATTTATTCATCCAACCACTCACCACCAGCCAACAGTTTAACACATATACCTTGCATGTGTTAGGCCCTGGACTAGGCATCTCAGACATGGAACTGAAAGTCATCTCTGCTCTCAGGAGGTCATAGCCTCCCGAGTCCTGGGGGACTGAGCCCTTCCTATCATGTTGTCCTCTCCATCTGCCCAAGGTCTGCAGCCAGGCTCAGTCAGGTCAAGGGTAGCAAGCAGAAAAGGATATGACAATTGATCAAACATTATAATCTCATAATAAAATGCTCCAATAAATGATCAAACTTAACATTGGACACTGGGGACACATCCAAATTGTCTGAAGAATTGCTAGAGCTTCCCAGAACTTTTTATAAGTCGGACATGAGCTTGATAGACCAGGAAAAAAGGGTTGGGACCTACAGAAAATGGACCAGTTTGATGCCCTAGACAGCTTGTGTGGGGGCAACTGACTTCTTGAAAAAGGCGTCCCTTGAGGTAGAGCTCCACTTATTCCCTGGGCTGCAGTGGGGGTGGGGGGTGGAAGACAGGGCTCTTAGGTTGAAAACTGTTGTAATGGCTGCCAAATGAGTGATTTTCCACGTTTCATTAAATTCCCAGGACTATCCTTGTGGATGAAAAATTGGGTTCCGAAGAAAATGAGCAGGAAAAAGCACAAGTGCCAATCCTGGGCATCTCAGATGTACGTTTTCCTTCCCTTGGGCAGGTTGGCAAGTTGAAATTCCTTTCCATAAAACAGAGGCACAGCCAGGAGCAGAGTGGCAAGCGCAATGCTAGGGTTTGGCTGCAATGAGGCTGAGAGTCTTCATCCGGGTCACTTTCCAACCAAATTCCCACAGAGCCGACACCTCAGTGAGAGCTCAGATAGCCCAGCAAATAGATTCTCTCTGTAATGGAAAAGCCAGTTACCGCTAAACCTTGGTGATCTCTTCCCAGCCCCTAGATGGAAGCCACGAAAGGAGAAATATTTTCCTCAATAATTTGTAAAAACAGAGGAAATCAAGAGGGTTTACAAATGCATACCTCTCGATTCTTCTAGAATGATTCCCTAAGCAAATCATGGGAGATGCCAAAGTTTATGTATAAAAATGTTTGTTACAGCCCTTTAGAAATAAAATAGCAAAAGACTGAAAAAATAAATTATTATATATTCATGATGATATATTATACATTCTTTCGAAAGGGTTTGTCTCAGTAGTGGTACAGTGGGGTAAGCAAGCATTGTGACACTTTGTAGGTAGAAGTATGAATTGGCATAGCCTCTGTGACATACAGTTTGTCAAGTGTATCAAAATTTAAAATGCATAATTCCTCTGCTAGGATATCATTCACCAGATACCCCTTTACGTTTACATAAAGACATATAACTATTCTTGTGCACTGTGACTTTGTTGGTAAGAGCAAGAAAAATTGGAAACAACTCCACCAATAAGAGACTAGTTGGATAAACTAAATTACATCTGCGCAATGCAATACTATGAAACTCTTTTGCAGAAAATGAGAAAGTTCTTTATATACTGATTTGGAGCAATCTCTGATATAGTAACTATATGTCCTAGTTTTTAAAGTATTTTAAATGATGCACGTGATGAACATTTAGTCACATGGGAAAGTGGCACGCATGTTACAATGTCAACTGAAAAATCAGAATACGAATATACATAGGGTGCCAAAACAATGTATACACATTTTAAGAAAGGAAAACTGTATTTAAATTGCAATACTAAATATATACCGATAAGAAAAGATAAATACAAGTCATGCTTGATTTCTGCAATTACAACAGGTACTCAAAGTGGTTCCCAGCAGCATCCAGAATCTTCTCATTACGGCGAACTACTGCTTGAGCAACATTGACCAAAGTGTCCACTTGTATACATTTTTTGGCACCCCCGGTATATACATACATATATACATATATCTACAGTATAATCTCATGGTTGATTTATGTTTCTTTCTTTGAATCTTATTTTCCAAATTTTTTAGAATGAGTATGTATGTATGTATAAAACACTTGTCTTTTAAATGTTCTTTTCTTTTTCTTTCTATTTTCAAAGATATTTGTCATAGAAAACTCAAGAATACAGAAAAATGAAAGCAAAAATCCTCAAATTCCAACCATTCATAGAAAAATACTACTGAACTTTAGCAATATATCTATTTGCATATGTAAATCTCTGAATGAATTGATACCTGCTCACACCTTCAGGTGTGATACATAGCCATGGATGTAATTTTACATAAATGTAACTGCTTTATCACGCAGTAATATGTTGTACACAACATTTCTAATCCATAAGTATACGTTGCATCATCCTTCATGGATAGAGTACCACATACACTTCATTTAAAGTGATACCCTATTGATAGGCATTTAGTTTGCTTCCAGAGTTTTGCTATTATAAATAACACTGCAATAAACATCCTTGTACATACATTTTGGACACTTGTCCAATTATCTCTGTAGAAAAAAAATGTACTACAGGAATACCTCAGAGGTCCTGCAGTTTGGTTCCAGACCACTGAAATAAGGCAAATATCGCAATAAAGGAATTTTTGGGGTTCCCAGTGTATGTAACAGTTATGTTCACACTATACTGTAGTTTATTAAGTATGCAATAGCATTATGTCTAAAAACATCAATGCACATGCCTTGATTGAAAAAGACTTTATTGCTAAAAAGTGTTAACCATCATCTGAGACTTCAGCAAGTTATAATCTTTTTGCTGGTGGAGGGTCTTACCTTCAATTGGTAAAAAACACAAGCAATACCTGCAAAGCACAATGAAGCAGAGCGCAATTAAACGAGGTATGCCTGCATTTTGAAAGCATATACAACCTACTTCATTTTTCTGTTAGCAGTGAGGAGGAGCTCATTGATGACCCATTATGAATGCTTGCCAGCTTTTCCTCGCACCTTTAATTTCTAGGGAGTAAAAGTGAACTCTGCTGAAACAGAAAGAATAGACCCAAACCAGAGCCAGGTGGAGTTTCAGGAATCCCTATGGTTATCTGAACAGGATGAAATGCTTTCCATTGGGATAGAAGAAGTAAGTACCACCTCATGGGCCCTAAAGGTATCTGATACTAACTCTTCTTACTGAGCACCTGCCCCAAGTTAGAAATTTAAATCTTGCCAGAGCACTGTTACCACCACAACCATTTTATTTTTCCGGGGTGCTGGGCTAGTCACTTTTCATGGAGTCAAGCCAGTTAAAGCCAGGAATTAATCTGTAAATTGAACCTTAACTTACCTTTTGCAGGCTTGGCATCCCGATAGATGCTCTCCTATAGAATGACTCTCTCTGCAGGTGTTTGATATTTTGCCCCTCTATGGAGTGCTAGAGCCCAACGGTAGCATCCAGATATCTTTCACCTTCTATGGACACTGTGACATCGTGGCCCAGGCTAAAGCTCTGTGCGAAGTGGAAGGAGGGCCCACCTACGAGATAATCCTGAGGGGACAGGCGTCCCTGATCAGCTATTCCTTTGACACCCAGGACATTAACCTTGGATTACAGGTATTGCCAACCATCCATCGGGAGGAAATGTTCTGCTTTTGCCTGAACATCAGTCATCGTCCTAGTGCCTCCTCTTCCTCGGGAGCCCCATCATCACAGTCTCACCATCACTGCATCCTGGATCCCTCATCGGCCTCCCTAACCCTGGTCATCCGCCCTCTGCCAACTGCTTGCCAGACATTTTCACTTGCTTTTCTCACTGTCTCTGAAATTCAGCGTGTTAGACACTAAAATTTGCATCTTCCCTTTCAGTCCAGAAGCCCATTCGAAACTGTCCATTTCTTTCAATAGCTCTACTACCTTCTCAGTCCCTTCTCAGCCTCCAAGGCATTTTCCACTGCACTCTCTCCTGCGCCTCCCACATCCCTACAGCATCCGTGTTTGCTGATTTATCCAGCAGGAGCCCTCTGAGTCAGTTTTTCCCTTCCTATCGCCTCTGTGATTATCACACCACAGGGTCTCATCAAGCCAGGCCCACATAATTACAGCAGTTCTTTTCAAACTGTAACGTGCATGCGAATCATCTGGGAATTTTATTCAAGTGCAGATTCTGATTCAGTGGATCCAGGGTAGAGCCTGGGAATCTGCATTTCTAACAAGCTCCCATGTGATGCCTACGTTACTGATCCACCCGACCCTATGGAAGTAAGGGATTACAGCCCACTCTTAGCTCCCGCTGCTAACCCGTTTAAACGTCCTTGCCCGGTAGATTTTCCCCAAATCACATTTTCATCCTATCAATCCATGACAGTTTTCCCCAGCAGCATTTGGGAAGGCAACACAGTACTGAGAAAAGAGCATGGTTTTGTAGTCAGAAGAACTGAGATTGTGGGGACAGAGCCCGGAGTGCAGTTTCCAGGCTCTTGGCCTCACGTGGAAAGGTGCTGGCTCAGGTAGTAAATGGCCATCAATTGTGATTGGATGGCCATCAGTTGTGGCTATTTGACCGTCAGCCGTAACCAGTGAGCCATTGGCCACTAATGTAACTGCCGTGGCTACACTAGCAGCAGATGGTGGCTAAGCCAGCAAGCGCGGATTGCAGTTAGCAAGTGGGGTTGGTTGGTTGGCAGAGAAGTGGACAGCAGGTTGCAGATCGTGTGGCTTCTGCTTCCTGTGTCTCCAACCCAGCCGCCAGCGTGAATATAGTGTTATGACTCCCCTATCTATGGCTCCGTGGGTGTTCCTTTTTGGCCTCACCATATCCTGCGTTCTTATGCGGGGAGCGGGACCAGAGACCCTGCATGACAGGGATGTTATCCTGGTTTTACTTCCTACTGTCTGTGTAACCTTGGGCACATCCCTTAACTTCTCCAAGCCTCAGTCTCCCTCATCTATCACATGGGAATAGGGTAGTAATGCCTAACTCATCAGGTGGTTGTGGTTACTTAAGTGTCTGCTCAATACAGTGTGTGGTTCAAAGAAAGCCTTCAATCAGGAGTCACTTTCTCTGTCACTCAGGGGACCCGAGCCAGGTTCCTCGACGTGGCTGAGGATACCCTAAGCTCCTCTATTGACGGGTGCTTCTTACATTAAACTTTGTCTCTCATAGTTCCCTATTATAGCCCATTCATTTGTTTGCGACCGAGATGGTTTACCCACTGGCCCTAATGCACCCAGCCCTTCCTGCCTCCACACTTCCTCTTATGTTATCCCCCTCATCCTTTATCCTGCCAACCCCAAACCTGTACATACTGTATGACCCAGCTCGGCTCCATTCCTCACTTATCTTTACATCCTCTTGGGATTTAAGTTTAGTCTTTGCCGTAATATAGTATACCTTCTAATTTTTGCTTTGGAATAATTGTCAGTTAATTCTGTGTCTATATCCTCTCTTCCCAATTAGGTTTTGTGTTATATACTCAGAGACCATAGTATATCTCGTACCAAATTTTAATGGGGATGAGATCCCCATTATATAACTACTGCAGGTATAGTTATTGAATTGTGAGTGTTAATAGGTTAAGGATTGTGCCTAAAATCAAGTTCACCTAACAGCTGTTGAGGCCTTGTTTATTGCATTGACCAAATAGAATTCTCTCTCATTCCTCATCCCCAGGGTCCTCTGGGCAATTGGATCTGGCTCAGCTCAGAGGATATTCTTTGAAGCAATTGGTCCTTGCCCTCACTTGTCCTAAGAACCCCTGAAGTAGCCTCAGGTTATTGGACCTGCTGATTAGCTGCTTAATTAAGTTAGCAAAATCTCAGGAAAAAGAACACATCTGGCCTATTATTTCCATGTCCCTGATGTATAAATAGAAAACTTCATTCTAGAAAATTCTGAACTCAAATCTTACGTTTTTTTTAAGAAAAGAACATTTTCTTGGTATAGAAAAGCTCACTTTAAGAATTTTTGTGGTAAAGAAACAGAAGTCTGGGGAGCTTAGATGCTCACCCCACAACCACACTGAAGTATATTAATTGTTAGAAGAACTAGATGGAGCCAGGTGTCCAGGGTCTAGTGTCCCTTCCGCCCTAGGGGGCACCTTTCTGTCATACTAGAATGGGGATTGGCGGCATCTACATCATGAAAACTAAAATCCATGTCCGTGAGGCACGTTTGTCCCACCACCTTTGTCAGGATGCTTGCAGCATCCCAAAGAGGGGAGGACAGACAATCACTCTTCTCCTCCTTCTCCTATCAAGCTGTTTCACCAAGTCACAGAGACTGAAATCACGCTGAGGAACACTGGGAAAGTCGGCTTTGAGTTCAAGGTTCTCACCGACCACCAGTCTGCGCCAGACAGCCTTCTGCCCGGAATGCCGCTCATCCTGCCTCTCTCGGTAAGGAGCCTTCCCGCCCGGCATGGCCATGAGATAATGATCAGGAGCCCAAATTCAAACCCACAAGCTACACTCCAGAGGTACGTCAGAGTACACCAAACATTCACTACCAGCAGTACGGGTGTCATTTTTTAATTATTATTAAAATGAAAGAGTTCACAAAGGCAAAATAAATAAATCTAAATAAGCACTTCACTCATTCATTAAACGAGTGTTTGAGTCCTTCACTAGCTGGGCACTGTTCAGCCACCAGGGATTCAATAGTGAAGAAGACAATACAACCCCATGGATTTTTGTCCCATGATTCTAAGAATAGTTGCTCTCCACGTGTGTCTTCACACTTCCCTTGTAATTCCTTGGAGCCGAGGGCCTCCTCTCCACTGACTACTACAAATAAAAGCAATTTTTCATTAGCAGGTGTGAAAACACCAGTGGCCTGCAAATCAGCTTAGAAGAAAAGGGAGGTGGTAGTTTCTTGTACATACGTTCATCTATCAGTTTTAAGGAACTGTTGTTGCGTTTTTCTCATCGTGAAAATAAATCTTGCAGGAGGAATGTGAATGATGTATAACAAGCACAATAGACCCTTGGGATTATCCAGCCCATCACACTGCCAGAAGCAGGCGTCCACTGTAAATTCTAAAGTTCTCTGTTTTTCCTGCTGTGTAGGGTTTTATCAGTTCACTTAAAGAGCAGATGTTGAAGGTTTACTACTTACCTGGAGTACCTGGGGTCTTTCAAAGGAGTTTCCAGATACGGATCGCCCACCTTGACCCAGAAAATTTCACACTGAGTGGAGAAGGCATCTTTCCCCGTATCTGCCTCGACCTCCCCAGGAACCTCAAAGGTACTACTACCCACTCATGTTTCCCCACTGGGACATCTTAGCTTTGCTTCTTTGAAGGTTGATGGTTAATTAATTGCGTTATTTGCTTGGCAGTCCTCAGTAGTTCCCTTCTGTGTTATTCATCAACAGCAAAAAAAGTCGAGTTGAAATTGACTAGGAGATCTGAGTTTAGTGAGACAAGACATGGCCGTGGGAGTCCCAAATTAAGATCCCTGGCCAGTTTTGCCATCACTGGATTTCTTATAGAGGCATCAGGAAATTGCACTTCCCAAGGCCTTTTCTTCCAGCACCCATTACTGCCGGCTATAATCTCATCTTGAGTGGTCCTTTCCCAGCAGCACACTCACAGATGGCCGTTGAGAACACAAAGACTGATTTTACTGCAAAGGGAGTACAATTCTCAAAATATAAACTATCCTGAAAGGCAACCAAGGTTCTGACCCCTTATTTTGGCATTCCAGAGTACGGAGGCTCATTTAGACTGTTATTGTCTGCCCACATGTCTAGCAAAGGCTTTCCTGATAACATATGGCCTCCAGAGCCATCCCTCTGTACCAGAGTATTTCTGTCTTGGCAGATCCCAAAACTCAACTCAGCAGCTCTTTGAGACATAGAATCTCTCTGGGTCATTCTTGCTGGACGTAAGGTCAAGAGAAACTCCTTGCTCTTCTTTTGACTCCCTCTTCAAGCTCCTTGAAATCCACATCCCCTAAACAGTGTCAGAGTAAGCCCTCACCCCTCAGCCTTTCTTCCTCCCCATTCCCCAAAGTCACTAACTCAACTGTTAATAATCATCTATTAAATCCCAATTGTCTGTTCCCTGAAAAGATGAACACAAATATTAGTAAATCTAAGGCCATGTCACACTCTAACATCTAGAGTTCCAGCTAGACAGGAGTGAGTCCACGTCCACATACTTTTATCATTGTCAGGAAGGAAAGCCTTTACCCCATGGTTAGTTGAAAACCGAGCACCCAGCTGGCCTCTCAAGGCAGTAGACATGGTTTGTCTAGACAGGGCTTTAAAGTAATTGAAATATGAATATGCTTAGTTGGGTCTTCTGTGCTCCACTTCCTCACAGTCCCAGCATTTCTTATTGTTTCTTCACAGGCACTGTAATTACTTTGCCTGTCTTGCTCCTCAAGCATTTGCGTTTGTACTGCTTACTGGTGAACTGGGGTGCCTGAAATCTCTCTACCAACTGCCCACCCTGTCTGATTCAGGGGATCGTTTTGCTTGTTCAGTTGTAATTAAAGCAACTTGACCCAAATATATTCTTGTTGTTAATTGAGATTTAATAAACATGAAGACTAATTTAAAGGTTGACCAACAGTCTGGGTTTGTCCAGCATGAGGGGTTTCCAGGTTGTGTAGCTGTCAGTGCTAGAACTGGAAATGTACCAAGAAATCTGGGATCCAGTTGGTCACCCTACGAGTGACTTCAGATGTTGCTGCCATTAATTTTTTGAGAACCACAGAGTAGCTCACTAAGGTATAATCTCATTAAGCTCAGTGAGGTCTCTGATACAAGTTCCACTCACCCACAAATTACCTCACCCTCTAAAGCAGAGAAAACATGGCAAGGGAGGTACCAAAATGTTTGCTTCCCTTCTCACTTTATTTGCCCTTAGCTAAGAGTCTGTGTTGGGGCATAATTCATATATTTCTAACCATCCCCATTTTCTTTTCCTTCCAACCCCCACAGGAAATGAAAAATATGAAACCTTCTTTAATCAGGCCAAACAAAACCTAGAAAAAGAGTACAACAAATATGAAACATTGGATCACTTAGAGATAACTGAGGAAATGGCTGAGGATGAATCTTTTGAGGTAAGGTTAGCCTCAGTCCACATAGAATGTATGTGGCAAAAGGACAATATGTGCAAAAGCCCAGGGGCAAGAAGGATGTGATATCCCTGAGAAATAGACAGGAGAAAAACGTAAAGCTAAAGCAAAGAAGTGGGGATATAAGGGAGCCAAGATGAGCCTGAAGAGGTAAGCAGCCCCCTAGTGAACCTATTAATGGTTTTAAACTTGATCCTGAGGGCAACGAGTAGACACTAAGTGTTTCAACTAGGACCATGGGTAACCTGATTTTACTTTTCTTAAAAAGTTTCCTCTGGCTGCCTTGTGGAGTTCCTAGAAGACCTGGGCTTGGGGGAGATGAGAGTAGATGTAGTGAGATCAGTTATTTAAAAAGCTTAGGGAGTACTTCTAGATGAGAGATGGTGGTCGTGTAAACAAAGATGGTGACCAAAGGACTGGGGAGAATTGGGAAGATTCAAGAAATATTTCTGAGGTGGATTGGTCAGGGATTAGGGATTGGTTGGATGTGGGGGTGAGGTGACCTCCAGGTGATTTGCTTGGATGACAAATAAGGAGGGGGCACTGATAGAAAACTCAGGGGAAGAAGCAAGTTTAGGGTGAAAGAGGAGGAAGGAAAGTGAGTTCAGATGGTCTGTTATTACTCATGAGATTTCTTGCATCATCCAAGTGGAGATGTCCAATAGGGAGTTAGAACCATTGCTATGGACCTGGGGAGAGAGAGAGGATGGAGAAAGTGAGGTAAGAGTCAGCACATGTCACTGTCATCACAGGAAAAGGTGCACTTCCCTGGGAAGTGTGTTGAGTGATCAGGGAAGAGGTCAAATTCGCAGTAGAGACCTCGTGTACCCAACAACTAAGTGGGGGAGGACAGCCAGAGCGGTTCTGGAATAACCACTGCTTTACAGCCATACCCACCCCAAACGTCCCCATCCCTTACCGCTGGCAATCACTAATCTGTTCTTCATCTCACTACTTTGGTCATTTCAAGAATGTTATATAAATGGGATCATACAGTATATAACCTTTTGGGATTGGCATTTTTCATTCACCCTGATGCCCTTGAGGTCCATCAATGTCAGTAGTTCATTCCTTCTTATTGCTGAGACTACACATGTATACATATGCTGGTTTGCTTACCTCACCACACCCCCCATAAAAATGTTAATACCACAAATAGATTGTATATCTGTTTGTGTACTGTGGCCCTTTGGAGGGCCACATACCATTGTGATAGCTAAGATTTTTTTTGCCCCCTCCAAGAATCAATTTTCACCCCCTTAGATGTGATATTGCCCACATTGAGAATGCATATTCTAGGAGAATTTGCTCACTTGCTCGTCTCTCTTGCTCAACTCTCTCTTGCTCTCAGTTAAATGCTCAACTCCAGATGGAAGTAGAGCGACTTATAGTCGAAGACTATGCCCTAGAACATCAGAAAACAGTTATCCCCAATCCCATGGACGATGGCAGCCACCGGAGTCGCCGCAGACTGGCCAAGTGAGTGCCCTTCCGTGTTGTGCTTGTTTCAGGGAGTAGCAGAGCAAGAAGTGCTGCCCCCCAGAGTGCTCCCCGAAATAATGGTTGACCGTTTAGGAATGCAATCCACTTGCCTCTGGTGTCTGTCATCCTCTAGCATCCAGCCCACCGGGGAGAGCTCTGGCTGTTCAAGTCAGAAGCCTCCAGCTTTGCCTAATGGACAGGCCCGGTTTCAGGTTCATGAGGGCCCACGCTGAATGTGTGTTGCATAATGACTGAAACAGCAGTGTGAACTTCTGGAGGCCTCGTCTCCGTTCTGGGAGCCATTAGTTGTTCTCAGTTGTTCCCAGAGTAAAGCGTGGTGCAGAGAAGACAGAAGACAGCCACACACACTCTCGTTTGGAAAAGTGAGTGGTAAGGAGAGCTCATTGCCCGTTTCAGAATCCAGCTGCCGGAGTATATCCTGGACTTCGGCTTCATCATCCTTGGCGATATCCGAACCCACATCATCAAGATCACCAACACCAGTCACTTCCCAGTGTCCTTCCATGCAGAAAAGCGCGTCCTTCACGACACAGGTAACCAGGCTACGCCTTGTCATTTGTAACACTGTCCCACCACATCTGTCATGTCTAACAAGGTCATCTGGACTGGCTTTCTGGAACAGTGTCCGTGCTGCTCCTGGGATCAGCTGAAAGAATTTGGGGGTCATTAATTGATTCCTTGAATGGTCATCCTGCCCCAGAGGGGCTCTATCTAAAGCAGTTCGTTTGCTATTTCTGTTTCCCACAAAGAAATTTTTGTTTGTCTTGGTCCAGGCTTCAGTACCGAGCTAGATCGTGTAAAGAATCTGCCTTACTGTGAAACGGAAACATTTGAAGTGAGATTTGACCCACAAGGGACCAATCTTTCTGTTGGCCACAAAGAAGTCATTCTGCCCATTAAGGTAAGGTGCACTGTTGGGCCCAGCTGACCCCCGCCCCCCAGCTTCCAATCACCCGTGGGATGACCCAGTTACTATTTCAGAGCCATGGTTCTTCTCCCAACCCTGTGCCATGTGCTAACAGCAATTTTATGTCCACTTTAGGTGGTTGGAGGCCCAGCAGTGCACATCTGTCTCCAAGCCACAGTGACCGTTCCCACTATGGCACTGTCTTGTGAAAAAGTGAACTTTGCCACAATTCAGTGTGGACAGTGCCTCATGGAAACCATTCAGCTTTCCAATCATCTCCAAGTCCCTTGTGAATGGTTTGTCCACAGCCCTAAGCCATTTAACAAGGTAAGTGAGTTAAGCCCATCAGTCCCCCTTTTCCCATCTCCATTTCAGCCAGATTTGTACTTCCAGGCATTGACTCGCCTGATCAAAGACTTTCAGTGACGACTATTACCTCTTGAATAAAATCTAATCCCTTAGGCCAGCACTCAAGGATCTATCAGACCAGGCTATCTGGTGAATGTCTTATTCATCTTTGTACGCCTGGTACCCACACATTCCCTGATACCTGGGAGGTACTCAGTAAAAGTAGGTTGAGTGAGTGGAGGATGGAAAAGTCAATTTTCCATAGACAATGATCTTATTATCTAATATCTATTAATATCTATTAACCAGCTGGAGAAACACATGCCAAAGTACTTAAGACAGAAGCTACGTGCTGAATTAAAGCCAAACACACGGATCTTTGAGGTCCAGCCTACTTCTGGGGTTTTGCATCCTGGTGAGAAGTCCAATGTGCAAGTGAAATTCATGCCCAAAGAAGAGGTAAGCTTTAATGAAACGTGGTTTCATTCAGACTCTGGATCTCTGAGCTTTACTCAAAGACCATGCTCGATTGGTCTCCAGGGAAGCGTTGAGTGGCCTGTGCCTCGCTGTTCTGACTATGACATCCCAAATGCTAGTGGTTCATGTAGGAGCTGTGTGGCCTGGTGGCTAAGAGAACCAGCTCTGGAATTAGCAGACCTACCTAACACATTGACTTTTATCAGCAGACCCAGGAGAGTAGCCTTCTGCCTCTGCACTGAGAGGCTTCATGACTTTGAGCAAATTCCTTAACCTCTCTCAACTTCTGTTTGCTCACAGATAAAATGAGAAAGAATGCTATCATGCGTCAAAAATCCCTAATTGCAATTCTGAAATCCAGTAAGCTCCAGAAACTGGAAAACATTTTCATAAGTTTCATACCCAGAAAAACCTGTCTGAACTGACATGAGGCTATTTAACCTGTATTTATCCCACTTAGTTTGCAGAGTCAAACATTGCAACTGCAGAAATATTAATGTGTTTGACTACAGGGGACCCTGCTGCTGATATTAGGTAGCATAGGGTATATGAATGTATTTACCTTTTTCAAAATCTGAATTTGACAGCATCTGGCCCGCAGGATTTCAGGTAAGACATTATCAACTGCGATAGCTACCTCCTAGGGTCATTTTGAAGATTAAATTAATTAATATGTTATAAAATACACAGCATACTGCTCTATATGTAGTAAGTGTCTCAATAACTGGTACCTGCTACCATCAGTGGTTTTAATAATAATACGTACTTCCTGGTAGACATACTCCTTGGGTCTCACAAACACTTCTTTTGTGAACACTTTCAGCACAAAGCTATTCCTGACAAAGAACATACTGTGTTTCCCCGAAAATAAGACCTAGCCAGACCATCAGCTCAATGCGTCTTTTGGAGCAAAAATTAATATTAGACCCAGTATTATATTATATTATATTATATTATACCTAGTCTTATATTAAAATAAGACTGGGTCTTATATTAATTTTTGCTCCAAAAGACACATTAGAGCTGATGGTCCAGCTAGATCTTATTTTCAGGGAAACACAGTAGTATTTAAAAATAATAAAAACCTAGAACTAGAGATAATCTCAAGAGGTTACACAGTAAAGACTCTTGCTCAAAGGTTAAGGCATTTGAGAGATGTTTTTCTCTGTTTTTCCTTTTAAAGAAAAAAATCAGTGTGAGTCTTTAGAATACCTATGGTTAACTCCCATTTTCCTGGTAATGGCTTTGAAGAAATGCTTAAGAATCTACAGTGAGAAAAAAGAAAAGTGAATGACTTCATATACGATTCTAAAGTAAAGTCCCTGTTTCTATCATTATCAAGTTCTCCCAACCCTTTTAAAATAAAATAGAATGAATATGTTTTTTGTTTTTAGAGAGTCTTAAGACTGTCAGGGGGTTTACTCAAGATTTTGGATGTTTTATTGAATGAAGGAAATACCAGTAAATGTAGTTTAAAAACAATAGATTTGTTCAGACAGTTCTATAAATGTTGAGTTGGAATTGGTCAAAGTTAATAAAATGTTTCCACCACTCCGGAGAGGATTTATTGGCTGTACACGAGGAATGCAGCCCGTACAATCCACGCATACATCTGCAACAGCATCAGCAGCACAGATAAATCAGCTAGGTCCTTTCTAACAGCTCCTAGGCCTTCTAATATGTGTTCAGAATATTCCATGTGAGAAAACAAGGGAAGGAAGAAAATGCTTTTGAAAGATTTCCCTAAAAAGCAATGAAAATATAGACGTTTGGATCATAAGATGCTAATTCCATAGAAAACCCTCTCAACCAATAATTCATTCTCTTACTGTCTCCAACAATAGATATGTTTCTGTGCATGGACGTATGTCCATGCACATTCCATCCGTCCTGATTTTCCCCCTTGAACTAAAATAGTGAGGAGCTCTTCAAATCATACAGCCAATCGTGGCCTCCAAACCTGAGCCATGAGCCCAACTGTATCAGAACAACCTGAGCGTCTGGTTAAAAAGGCAGAATGCCCAGCCTTACCCTGCCTCTCCCAAGCCAGGATCTCTAGGAATGGGGCCTGTGAATCTGCATGTTTACATAGGTTCCTCAGTGAAACCAGATTCAGATAATTGGTATCACTGTCAACTGATATTTGGGGTGTAATTGCATCAGATGAACTGAAGGCCTTAGCTGATTATTCCAGACAAGCTGCTTAACTGTATCTTCAAAAAATGGAAATATGTTCATTCAGCTTCTCCAAGAAACACACCTGGAGACATTTTTGAATGCAAACAGATTATTTGAGAAGTGCAGGGAATACCATAGAAAAGTAGAAGGTGAAAGGGTGTGTGAGTGAGCCAGCTACCGTGGAGATTGGAGCTTAATCCCACTGGAAACTCTGAGAAAAATATACAAGATGCACATTTCAGAATTGTCCCTCCCAGGAGCAAGGGCGCAGGGGTCTTTATGCAGTAATTTCTGAGAGTCAC
This sequence comes from Rhinolophus sinicus, assembly GCF_036562045.2. Lineage (NCBI taxonomy): Eukaryota > Metazoa > Chordata > Mammalia > Chiroptera > Rhinolophidae > Rhinolophus > Rhinolophus sinicus. The sequence goes on along the minus strand of NC_133760.1, from coordinate 28,864,308 downwards.
TGTTTGAGGACTGCTCCCAGAAGGTATTACTTCCCTGGCACGTCTGCCCTGCCCTGCCCTGCCCGTGGGTAGCCAGTCCATGAAATGAGAGCCCAGAGATGGAGGCCCAGAGGTAAAGATAGTAGCAGCAGGACATCTGAATGCACCGGAGGTCTGAGGGAGATGAGCGTGGCACTCAGAAGTCCTTCTGTAAGTGATGAGGCATTGGTACAGTGCCTGGCACGCTAGATATGCAGTACTGATACTGTAATAGAAATTGTTCTTGCACAATTGTTTAAGAAATGTTTTTTTCTCCTAATGTAAACAGGATCATTGGTTTTCAGTTTTACATGACATGTAACAGAAAAAAATTCAGATGTTTGTTTTGTTTTTATGATTTCCAGAAATTCTACAGTCAAACCCTGGTATTCCAGATTGTGCAGGGTGCTCAGAAGCTTACGCTGCTGGTACAGGGACAAGGTTTGGAGCCACGCCTGGAATTCAGTCCTTCAGTTCTGGAGCTGGGGCCTCTGCTGCCTTATGCACCTGGAGACGAGGCCGAGGTGGTGGTGAAGAATCCCTGCGACTTTCCCATTGAGTTTTACTCCTTAGAATTTGACCAGCAGTATCTCCTAGACGAGAAGGTGAGCAGAGGCCAAAACTAAACTACCGTTTTCCTACCCACGCTGGGCCCTGCCATGTTCTCTGGCAGGGACAACTGCCCCGTGACCTTTTCCCATCCTTCACCTTGAGCCCTACCTGGGCAATTTAAAGGTCACGCCGTAGCATCTCTTGACCTACTTGCCCTGAACAGAAGCCCATTGCTTCTTTGAGATCTCATTATACATTTTAAACAACCAAGAAAAACTAATACATGCTAATAGTTAAAATTCAAACTGAAAAACGTATGCAGCAGTCATTACATTTGAAGTGAGTTTCTTCGTAGCGTATAATTGAGTCTTTTTTAAATACATTCTGGTAGTCTGTCTTTAATTGGTATATTTAGACTATTTACAGTCAATGTGATTACGCTTGGGCTTAAATCTGCCTTTTTTTTTTTCTGTTTGTTCTGTGCTGCATATTTTCCAATTGCTACTCCATGTTCTTTTTAACTTTAGGGGTTTTTTTAGAAAAGTTTTAGGTTCACCTCAAAATTGAGGGGAAGGCACAGAGATTTCCCATCTACCTCCTGCCCCCACACATTCATAGCCTCCCTGATTATCAACATCCCTTCTAGAATGGCACCTTTGTTATATTGAGGAACCTACACTGATGCGTCATAATCACCCAAAGTCCACAGTTTTCATTAGAGTTCACTCTTGGTGGTGTATGTTCTATGGGTTTGGACACATGTATAGTGACATGGATCCATCATTATAATATCATACAGAGTATTTTCACTGCCCTAAAAATCCTCTGTGCTCAGCCTATTCATCCCTTCCTCTTCCCAACCCTTAGAAACCACTAGTCCTTTCACTGTCTCCATAGTTTGGCCTTTTCCAGGATATATATAATTGGAATCATACAGTAATTCTGTAAGCCATTCAAAATGATATTCAAAATGGTATTCTTTTACTCTAAGTCAAAATTATATCCTTTTATTCTAGTTATGCCTGCTGGGTAATCATCTCATGTACACTTCTTCCATGTTTTGCTTCTTATATTTATAGTGTCATAGCTTACACTATCATAAAGCCAATAATTTTCAGATTGGCTTCTTTCACTTAGTAATATGCATTTAAGGTTCCTCCATGTCTTTTCATGGCTTGATAGCCCATTTCTTTTTAGTGCTGAATAATTCCATTATCTGGATGTACCATAAATTAAATTTATTGGGGTAAAATTATTTAATGGTTAATAACATCATATAAGTTTCAGGTGTACAATTCTATTACAGTTCTATAATATATCATCTGTATATTGCATTGTGTGCACACCACCCAAAGTCTAGTCTCCTTCTGTCACCATATATTTGACCCTCTTTACCCTCTTCCTGCTTCCCAACCCTCCCTCCCCTCTGGTAACCATGATACTATTGTCTGTGTCTATGAATTTCTTTGTTTTGTTTGTTCAGATGTGTCTTTTGCAAATATTTTTATCTCAGTCCGTGGTTTGTCTTCTCATTCTCTTGACATTGTCTTTTGCAGAGCAGAAGTTTTTAATTTTAATGAAGTCTATCTAGCTCATCAATTATTTTTTTCATGAACCATGCCTTTGGTGTTGTATCTAAAAAGTCATCACCGCACCCTAAGCCATCTATATTTTTTTATGTTATCTTCTAGGAGTTACATAGTTTTATGTCTTTCATTTGAGTCTACACTCCATTTTGACTTCATTTTTGTGAAGGGTGTAAGATTCATCTAGATTTGTTTTATTGCATGTGGATGTCCAGTTCCAGCACCATTTTTGAAAAAAACTATCTTTGTTCCATTGTATTGAGTTTGCCTTTTTGTCACAGGTCAGTTGACTATATTTATTTGGGTCTATTTCTGGGATCTCTGTTCTGTTCCATTGATCTATCCAGGTCCATTTTTTACTATCTCCACCTTGCTCTCCTACCTTGAGGTTGAACTGTATGAACTATACCTTTATCTAATACCTTTAGTACCCCACTTCTTAGAAACTGCCTCTTTTTTCCCTACAATGAGCAATAATGAGCTATTAATCTCTTTTTCCCTCTCCTCACCACCCTCTAATTCAAAATGATATTCTTCTAGTTCCAGTTATGCCTACTGAGTAATCATCTCATACACACTTCTTTCATGTTTTGCTTCTTGTATTGTTAATGTATCTATCTATAGTGTCATAGCTTACACTATTAAGATGTCAGAATCTAATTTCCATCATTTAGTCTTAGTTCTACACTTAAACGTATTCAATACTCAGCACCAGTCCTTGTGATGAAGCTTCTCCAATCACTATTGGGTTGTCTAAAGCTCATTCTTTAGTGGATTCCTCAGGTAAAGATCATGGGAACAATATTCCCTCTGAATAACTGTTTATCTCTGGGTTTTATGCTTGAAGATCGGTTTGATTGGATACAATCTCCTTGGCTCACATTTTCTGCATTTTAATATCTTAAATGTATAGCTCCATTTTTTTCTCATAAGGTTTTGCTATTCATGAAGTCTGATGCTTAGTTATCTATTGCTTATTAGTTATCTATCTCTTAGCAACTTAAAACAATAAACATTCATTATCTCATGTTTTCTGTGGGTTAAGAATTCGGGAATGGCTTAGCTAAGGTGGCTCTACTTCCTTAGGACCTTCCCCCAACTTGGCCTTTGAATCTTCAGTCTTCTTTATACCTAATGTTTATGTGCTGCCCAATTTGGATGCTGCATCCAGAACTTTTTCTCAGAATGAGAATATGTTCCTCTGGAAGGGAGTCTTCTCATTTGGTATTTATGAAATGCTCAATGGCTTATGTTGGCTCAGCATCCTTTCTTGTGAGTCGAGTTCAATGGAAAGCAGAATCTAACACTCTGAGATTTGCATGTAGTTTTATTAGGAAGCACTCTCAGGAACAACACCTACAAAAAATAAGGAAAGTAGAATTGGGAGAAAAAGAAGATGAACTGTGACGAGATTGCAACAGAGACGTCAGCTGATCCCACAGGAAGCTCTAGAGCTGGGTTGGATGTTTAGAGTTACCCAGTTGAAGCAAGTTGGTCAGGACTTCATGTCTCTGCATCACCCCATCTTTGACACCTTCCTTCCTTTCCCCACTGATCTCTGTCCTGTATCAAAGCTCCGTATATGAATGGGTCGGTCCTAAGCTCTCTCTTCTAGTTCCTTGGTCAATTTGTCTCTCCTGACATCAGTGCCACCCTATTACTCCAGCTTTAGAAGTCCTGCTATCCAGTAAGGCAATCCTTTCTCTTTATTCTTCTTTATTCATGTTTTAACTATTCTTAGATCTTTGTTCTTCCATATATATTTTTTAGAATGAGCTTATTAACAGTAGTTTTCAAACAACTGAAAATAGTGATCCTGGAGAAGGGTCACCTAACAAAACAGATTTTTCACACCAATGGAGCCAGGTGTCCCTCCCATCACCTGCAGCAGCCATAAATTAGGTCATATAGGAAGTAATTACTTTCTAGAATGTTATTTTACAGTATTTTATAAATACACATACACACTAAGGCTGCCAGATTTAGTAGAAAGAAAAACATTTTGCACCATTAAATTTGAATTTCAGATAAGCAACATTGGACATATTTATACTAAAAATTATTCATTGCTTATCTGAAATTCAGATTTAACTGGGCATCCCATATTTTATCTGACAATCCTAATACACATTTCCTCTTCACCCACGCGCGCATTCTCTCTCTCTCTCTCTCTCTCTCTCACACACACACACACACACACACACACACACACACACACATAAACATGCTTAATACCATTTCACTTGTTTTTCCCTGGATCCTCCATTTATGAAATAACCACCTTACCTAGCATAATATTTCTAACCACAATATTTTATAAGAATGTGTCACTAAAAGTAGATAATAGAGTTCTGAAGTCTTGTCAATGGAAAAACAAAAAGAAAAACAGTGTATGTTATTTTTAAAACAAGAAGAAAATCCCTTTACGCGTGTGAAATGCCTGGGCTCAAATGGGGCAAAATAATGATTCTGTATCCCCAGGTTTAGGGCTCCACCTGACTTTTAGATCCCTCCAAAGGCTCCTGCTCTTTGTACACACCGCACCTCTGGCAGGAGCAGGGTTTGACCAGATGGGAGGGCAGACCCACCAAGGGCTGTGGGAGGAGCTTCCAGTGAGAGTTACAGCAGCTCCCATCCTCCTCGAGCAGGTCTTGCGAATGCTGAAGGGTTATGATTCCTACAACACCCTGCTGCTGCCACCCCGCGTCCCGGGAGAGAAGCTGCCCCCAGAGGTGTATGAGTACTTTAAGGAGATTAAACGGTCAAAAGAGGAGCAGATGAAGATGAAATATCTGGAGTCTCTGGCACAGGAAAATGGTGAGAACTCAGCTTGGGGGCCCAGCTCCTGCCACTGCCCTGACCCTGGTTTCTTTGACTTGTCTCTGCTGGGAAACCAACTAGTTATTGAGCACCTGCCAGGTGCAAGGCAGGTGCTAGGTGCCTTATGCATTTTGTTTCTAACCCTTACAAAATGGTACTCATTGTATGGCTGCTTAGATGGAGACACTTTCTGCTCTCACTAGAAACTAGTGGGGAGTTAAGACAAAAACAGCTAATCTAGAGCTAGATCTAGAACACTTGCTATCTACCAAGTTCTGTGCTGAGGGCTTCATACATACAGATGCGAAACCAAAGTGCTGAGAGGCCAGTTTTAAGAGGCAGAATTAGGGTTCAAGCCCAGGCCTCGGACTCCAGAGCCCATGACGGTGACCACTGTACCCCACAGCTTCCATGTGTGTGCCTAGATAATGAAAGCTAATATGCATACGTCTCATCCAATAGAGATCAGTGGCCTAAGAGAGGTAGGGGAGGGGAGTCACATGAGGAAGAGGTCGGCCCTCTATAGCCCTAAAGGCTAAACCCCAGTCATGAGGCTGGACTGTGTGCTCATACTCGGGCCCTTTCTGGCCCAGCACCCCCGAGTTACCCCATCCTCCGCCAGGGGCTCCCTGTGTGCACCTGAGCCTCAGCATCTCTTGATGACCTGTAGGATTCCGTGGCCTGTCAAGATGCACACTTCTCTTTCCTGCTTCTCTGTGCCTCTTCCCAGAAATGTGCCCTCCCTGTTCTTCCTTGCTCTCTTCTTTTGTGTAACAGCCATCACATGAGTAATTATTTTCTTCATACCTGTCTTTCCCCCAGACAAGAATCCCCTTTAAAGGCAGTGATCACGTATTCCCCACTCGTAAACCCAGTGCATGGAACAGCACCTGATACATTGTAGTGCCCAATAAGTATGTGCTGTAAGAGTGAATGAATGAGTGAATTGAGTGGAGTCCATTTCTCCTGCTCTTGGGTCTGTCTGGTTGTCTCTCAAGGAAGCTAATCAGAGAATATTAGTTTGCCCGAAAAGGAGAAGATGAGAGAAGAAAGCTGCCTGTCCACCCAATCTCCTGGTCATATAAGTCTGCTAGAAATGCCATCACAAATCCCACAGAATGGGTGGCTTAACCAACAGAAATGTATGTTCTCACAATTCTGGAGGCTGGAAGTCCAAGACCAAGATGTCAGCATGGTTCGTTCCTTCTGGACCTACCCCCTCAGCTTGTAGATGGCCGTCTTCACCCTGTGTTCACATGGTCTTTACTCTGTGTGTGTCCTAATCTCTTCTTATAAGAACACCAGTCATGTTGGATTATGGTTAGATTAGGGCACCCATATGACCTCATTTTAACTTAATTACCTCTTTAAAGGTCCTGCCTCCAACTACAGTCATATTCTGAGGTACTGTGGAGTTAGGACTTCAACATGTGAATTTTAGGGGAACCCATTAGGTCCATAACAAGCACCCACTGTTTCAAGCACTGAGCTGAAGTGCTGGGGAAAAAGATCAGTGAAACAAGCCCCTGCCTTTGAGAAGTCACAGTCAGGAAGGGGGTGGGGGAAAGACATTTAAACTCAGGACTGCCTGGTGGCCGAGGTAGAAAGCTATGAGAGGCTGCGATGTACAAAGGACTTCATGAAGTCAGAGTAAGGCCCTGTCATTCTTGTCCCCATTTTTTCATCCCCATCCTTACACACCACAGTTGTGGGCTCCTTTTTCCATTTGGCCCATTGAAAGGTCTAGAGCCTGGGCTCCAGAGAGAGCCCAGGAAGACGCACATTCTACTTCTCACTAGCACTTCTCTGAGCATCTGCTCACTCTGCTCTCTCACGCTGTAGGCCATCCTTCTCTGCTTCCCATACCATGTCCAGGAGACCTGCAACCTTTCCGGCTCAAATCCAAATTCTAAACAAAGCAGATGTCTTGGCCCTGAAATAGAGGAGGATCAATTTATACAATCACAGTCCTATGTACCCAGTGAAACTCTGGCATAGGGGCAGTGAGGAGGGTGCTGGGCAGACAAAAGGGTAGGTGTAATTAACAATGACATAGAGAAATGTTCATGATAAGAGGGAAAACGGGCTACAAATTGGTATGTACAATATGATCCCACGTTCGGTTGTGAAAAATTAAAAATGTGAGAGGTTGCTAGCTCTCCTGTACTGGTATCATAAAATTAAGCTGCAATTCCTCTGTCACCATTTCTTTATCTATATCTCTTTTGGCAGCTGAATTTTATAATGTCTTGGTCTTCTGAATTTTCCAAATTTTCTGGAGCAATGTATATATATATATATATATATATATATATATATATATATATATATATATATATTAAAATGTAAAACACTCTGGGCAGAGAAACTCACTGCAGTTCTCGTTTATTTGGGTTGTATAGTCCAGGATAATGGTAACCAATTCAATGATTCTCCTCTTTGTCTCTCTTTCCTTTTCTGCCCCCATCCCTCCCTTGTTCCCTTCCCAACTTTTCCCCATGTGTTTTCATTTTTGCTCTCTGGCAGACGATGAAGATGTGTCCTTGTCAGATCAGGGAACCTCCACCGTAGTGAAGAAGACCTCACTGAACCGAGGGATCTCTGTCATGTGTGAGCTGGGAGAGTGGCAGGAGTCCAAGATCAACCTAGATGAAGAGGAAGATGACGAAAGCCTGGAAAAAATGTTTCAAGGTAACAAAGCATTTTAATACTTTGGTGTCAGTTCTTTCTAAGCAGAAGTTGGAAGACTGTTTGATGCCTTTTTACCTTTCTCCATGAAATGTATCCTCCAAGCCTTCTAGCATGACTATTAATTCTGTGACATGAATATGCCATCATTTATTTAGCCGTTTCCCTTAATGTTGCAAATTCAGCTGGTTTCCAACATTATTTTTCAGCAGGAGAGATTCCAACAAATGAGTCAAAGAGAATCCGTATTTGTAGTCCTAGTAGCTGTGGGCAAATTATTAGCCAAAAGGGCACTCTCATGCACTATAGGGGGAGTGATGACTGTGGCAACACTTGCAGCAGATTGTTTGTCATTTTCAAACAACAGCATTTAAAAAGAAAAAGTCGTTCCCGTTTCCATTGGAACCCATGTGAATTCTGGCATGCCTGCATGCATGTACTTACGCACATGCACACATATTCCGGGGGTGCCAAAAACATGTGTACAAGTGGACACTGTGGTCAACATTGCTCAAGCAGTAGTTCGCCGTAATCAGAAGTGTCTGGATGCTGACAGTAACCACTTTGAGCACCTCTTGTCATTGCAGAAGTCAAACGTGACTTATGTTCATCTTTTGTTATCGGTATATGTTATTACAGTTTTAATACAGTTTTCCTTTCTTAAAATGTGTATGCATTTTTTTGGCATGCATTTCTAATTCACAGCTGACAAGATACAGAGCACTGACAGCCATTCCACAGAGGAAGCTGGGGAAGTGGAGAACAACCCCGTGAGCAAGGCGATTGCTCGCCACCTGGGCATTGATATTTCTGCAGAAGGCCACATGGCCAAGAACCGGAAAGGCATTGCTGTTATCATCCATGGGACACCTGTGTCAGGTAGGCCACAACCCAACTTTTTGGGTCTACAATGAAGTTTGCACGTATCATTTTTGAGGCAGTAAAAGACTCTTTTGTTTGAAATTTATATACCGAAGGATCATTCCCAAACTGTTAAATTGCCAACCTCAGAGATGCAGGGTTAGAAAAAGAGTGGGGACAACTAATTTTTAATTAATACTTGTACATCTCTGAATTGTTTGAGCTTATATGCTTTCAATAATTTAAAAACATTGAAACATTATAGAAAAATACAAGACATTACATTATTTAAAAATACAAGACATTATATTATTTTAGAATAATTAATTCTAAAACTTTATCTTAGGAAAATAATTAATGACTGTGTCTTATATTAATTTTTGCTCCAAAAGACGCATTAGAGCTGATTGTCCAACTAGGTCTTATTTTCGGGGAAAGATGGTAACAGCATGAATGTTCACCGCAGTGTTATTTACCATAATAGAAAACTGAGAGCACTTGGAGCCTTCAATACGGAAGACTAGTTAATTAAGCCACAGCACATTCATATAGTGAATTATATCACTATTAAAAACTGAGTCTTGTTCATAGCAGCATTATTTACAACAGTCAAAAGGTAGAAACAGCCCAATTGGCCACTGCCAGATGGATGGACAAGCAAAACATGGTACAATGGGATAATATTCAGCCTTAAAAAGGAAGAAAATCCTGATATATACATACTACAACATGAATGAGCCTTGAAGACATTATGCTAAGAGAAATAAGCCATACACAGAAGGACAATAATCATGGAATTTCACTTATGTGAGGAAACTGAACTAGTCAAATTCATACAGACAGAAAGTGGAGTGGTGGTCTTTTACGGGCTGGGGGCAGGACGAATGGGGACTTACTGTTTAATGGGTACAGCGTTTCCATTTAGGAAGATGAAAAAGTGCTGGAGATGGGTGGTGGTGATGGTTACACAACAATGTGAATATACTGATGGAACAGAACTGTACACTTAAAAATGGTTAAAATGGTAAGCTTTGTATGTATATTACCGCAATTTAAAGAAAACAGTGCCATAGAAGTGTACTGGATAAATAGAAAGGTGTTCATGATATATCATTTTAAGTGAGAAAAAAATGCCATACTTGTGATTTGTAATCTGTATTAATTTCTTATTGGTATTATAACAAATAACTACAAACTTAGTGGCTTAAAACAATGCAAATTTACTTTCTTACTGTTCTGGAGGGCAGAAGTCTAAAATGGGTCAACAGGGCTACATTCCATCTGGCGGCTCTAGGGGAGAATCCATTTCCTTACCTTTTCTAGCTTCTAGAAGTGTTGCCTCAGTTCCTTGGCTCATGACCCCTTCCTCCAGCTTCAAAGTCAGCATCTTGCAGTCTGTCTCTCTTTCCTTTCATCATCACATCACGTGTTCTGATGACCCGCCTGCTTCTCTCTTTTAAGGACCTTGTGATTACATTGGGCCCATCCAGGTAATTCAGGAAAATCTCCCATAGGAAGATCAAGGTAACATATTCACAAGTTCCAGGGATTAGGATTATTCAGCCTAAAATAGTTACATATGCATACTTACTAACCACATGCAAACTCATCTCTCTGGATGAGCGAATTATGGATCTTGTTTTTTCTCCTGTTCTTTCTGAATTTTCTGCTTTCTTTTCAGTATGTAGGTATTTTGAAATGAGAACAAAAAACCCACACAAGCTATTCTTTAAAACAAGAGTCTTCCTATTAGAATCAGAGATAGGAAGAGCTACAAGATTCTTAAAGACCATCTGATAGAATCACTTTTTAAACTGAGGAGAAAATGAGAGGACGTGGGTTGCCATAGCACACAGCACATCCGTGGTAGAATTAGGAGCAGAATCCATAGTCCTGACTCGTGACTCAAGTCTTCCTTCTCTTTTCTGTGGCCACCTCTGGCCACATGAGAGACGTAGAGGCAGAGCAATTAAAGAGAGCCCTTTATAGGGGCCTCTGTTCTAGAAGCTTCTTCTGTCTATGACACGGAGCAAATGAAAGCCGTGAAATTCAGTCCCCTAATCCTTTCTATAGGAAAGTCAGCCACAGCGGTCAGCATTGCCAAGTACTATAATGCAGCCTGCTTACACATCGACTCCATCGTGCTGGAAGCCATCTGCGACGGCAGCAGCATCGCGGGGCTCCGGGCCCGTGAGCTCTGCATCAGGGCTGCCATAGAGCAGTCCATGAAGGAAGGAGAGGAGTCTGGTAAGAGCCGATTCCCCTGACTCTCTGTGGTTAAGTGGCCAGCACCCCCACTGGCAACGCCCATCTTCTCTGTTTCCCCTTCCCCCCCGAGCCTTCCTCCCACAGCTCGGCTGAAGGCTGACATGTCATGCTAGCTTAGCCTGGAGAAGAACTCTCTTCACCAAGCCTCTACGGCTCTCCTGTTTGCCCAGTGCAGGCACTCATGTGGCACGGCAGGGAGCAGGACAATGAATAAGACGTGGCCCACACCTTTGGGGAGGGGGGCGGTGACACCTGGAGAGAAGCAGACATATGCTCGTTCAGAGCAGAGGAAAATAATGCAACAGAAGTACTGGCTTCTGTGAAACAGCAAGTTTGGGACGACTGAGTTCCAAACAAGCGTGATTTGGGGAAGTTTTCATGGAAATAGGCTTTGAAGGAGCAGAAGAATGTTGTTGGTAGTGGTGAAGACCAGGACATTCCAGACCAAGGAAGCAGAGAAGCCAGTAGTAAGTTACAGGTGGGAAGGCAGGCTGGGGCCAAGTGTAACTGACCTTGATGCCAAGATTAGGAAGTTGGATTTTGTTTGGAAGGCAAAGAGATGTTGGGCCATTTTCATCATATGGGAGAAATGGTCAGAAAGTGGCTCTTGCATTGTCTTTTCAAGAAAGTAAGAGTGAAGATGAAGATGAAGGGACCTGGGAAAGCTGACCTGGTAGCCACCTGCATGGCAGGGAATTGAGGGAGTGGGAGGCATTCAGGGTGCTCACACCAAGATTGCTAGTTTGGAGACCAGGAAGAGAGTGATGTCATTTACCAAGATAGGGAACGTGGGAGCAGGAGAAAGTGTGCTGGAGAGGAATATTGAGGTTTTTGAACCCCATAGTAGTGACAGAAGTCAAGAATCCTGGCTCCATCGGGTCATCTAAGGACATACAGGGCAGGAGAATGGCTGCTCGTGGGGAAAGATACTGAAGTAGAGTTGCCTGCTCAGAGCTGAGTCATTTTACATAAATACTCATAACAGCAGGGCATCGTTCCTAACAGTGGACCATGCCTGATAGTTGGTAATTGGGTTGGGCTTTCAGGCATGTTCCCTCCCCTAATACCTCTACATGGGACACTTAGTGAAATGGAAGATTCTTTGCTTGGAAGATAAGAGAAATAGCTCTTTAGTAGTGTAGGGGAGGAAAGAATAATTTTCCTTCTACCCTTCTGAGTTCTCAGCCGAGACCCCTGTAATAAAAAACAGATTAACAAGAGAAAAACACAAGGTTCTCCACAAGTGTACTTCATGTATACGTGGGAGCTAGTCAGGGAAAAACGAGTAACTCAAAGAGGTCGCTTCAGAATTCAGGATTAAATACCATCTTAATAGGGAAGGGAGAGGAGGGACGTAGACGTCTTAGGGGAGACAAATGATTTTTCGGAACGATGAATGGAGCCTTAGAAGAATAAGGAGGTCTGATAGAACGTGACAGAGTTTGTGTGGGTGTGGTGTCAACTTCTAGTCTCCTCTCCTGTGATCAGAGCCGCTCTTCCCTGGTTGATGAAACTCCCAGAAAGGAGATTTGTGGCAGTCGAGTTCCTTTTGCATGCCCGTATTTAGGCAGATAAGGGGAGTTCAGAGAAAGCCTCTCCAAGAATTTTCTGTTTTCCAAGTGCCTACAGCTCAAAATACTCAATATATCAGAGCAGCATATGTTGAGGTGGCATGTCCTGAAACTCCTATAGCCATTTTTTGGGATGGCATATTCTACTACCCTTCATTGGTAACCCCACGCTGAATCATAATTTTGGTTCTCTTAGATTTTTTTTTGTTTCCCTTTCTGTCATATAAACTACATTTTACTGAGGTGTTTAGAGCTGTGTTGATTTGTCCTGTGACAAATTATGAACTTGAGCTCCCTGTCTGAGAATATAATGTCAATCTAAAGACCTAACTGGGGGAGTCTACCTCAACAAAGTGAGAGCTGCAGCCTCTGGAGTGAAGGAAGTCAGCCCTGAAAGTTCCAGAAAGAGAGCAGTGGGATGGACAGAACAGGATGGGACCTTGGGGAACACCTACATTTTTGGAGGAGGTGGTGGAGGCGAAGCCAGGGGAGGCAGAGATGGCAGAGTGGAAGTCAGAGGGGTGGTCCATCAGGAGAGCAGGATGCAAGGTAGTCAAGGAGAGAAAGAGCTGCAGGAGGGAGAGGAGCGAGAAGGGCTTTCCCGGCGCTCCAGAGGCCTGGTGAACTCCAGGCACCCTTCCAGCGTTATTTTTCTCATAGCCCTTGTCACTAGTTAACATACTATTTATTTTACTATATTTCATTATCTGTCTGCCATCACTGTAATGTAAGCTTCTGGCTGCAGAGATTTGTGTTAGTTTTCTTCACTAATGTATTCCCAGAACCTAGAATAGTGCCTGGCACATAGCAGACACAGAATAAAGATTCACAAAAATGTATCGAATCAATAAATGAATGTAATCAGAGATTGCTGTAAGTTCAGATCGGATGAGCCCAGAAAAGGGCCGCTGTAGTTCACAGTTCAGAGGTCACTGGTGACTTTGGAGAAAATCCTTTCAACGGAGGGGTTCAGCCCAAACCCCATGTGCTGTGTGCTGTGGAGTCAGCAGGCTATACTGAAGGGGAAGCGATAAATCTAAACCTGCCTGTCCTGTATGATACCCACTGACCACATAAAACGTGGCTAGTACAAATTGAGATGTGTTGTAAGTATACAATACATGCTGGATTTTGAAGATATAGCATGAATAAAAGACTGTAAATAACAGTAATTGTTTTTATATTTTTGTAGTATTTTACATTTATATTATCTATTTTTATGTATTTAATACTTTTTGTATATTTTATATATTGGGTTAAATAAAATATACCATTAAAATCAATTTTTAGTGGCTACTAGAACATTTTAAATTACATGTGTATCTCATATTATATGTCCATTGGACAGGGCTGGTCTAGACCGCTGTTTTGAGAACTTGGGCAATGAAGGAAAGAGAGGAAGTGAAATGATTATCTTGAAAGAAATGAAAGATCAAATGAAAACTTTTGTTAGTACTGTGTCAGAAAGAACAGATTTTTTAAGAGATGGAGGAATGATGCTATGGACAGGGAAAGGTGAGTGCACAAGGAGAGCACAGAAGAGATTCCACAGCAGTCAGTGGAGGTAGAGAGGGGCCGAGGCAGAGAGGAGCTCAGCAGTGAAGTGAGCAGGTATGGGGGCGCAGGCGGCTGGAGCAGTCATTATCAGGGCAGAGCCTGGAGGGGCTGGGGGTGGTGGGACCTGAATCGGCCCCTGCAGCTCTGTAATTGGAGTAGAACTTTGGTACAACTGCTCCATTGATGGCTTCAGACTCTTTGCCTATGTCGTCCACCCCCCCATCCTCCCACGTGCAGTATGGAATCCTTGTACAATAATCAGCTCCTGGGGGAGGGGAGGAGGGACCCACATGAGAAGAGAAAGCAGAGTAAGTATAGGGACAACTCTCCAGGGAGTTCTGGGGCTTATTTGCTGAGTGGTGAACAAGGAGTAGTGAGTCTTAACAAGTCTGCCTGAGAGGTAGAGACACATGGAAGCTGCCCAGCATACAGCCCCATCACCGCGTCTTAGGGCACCAACAGCGTCTGCTAGACCCCCGTTTTCCTTCAGGGGCAGGTAGTTCATCCTTGTAGAGTTGGAGCCCCAGAGGACACAATGAGACAGGACTTGCCGTTGTGGTTGAGAGGTTAGGAGGGGCAGGAGTTTATCATAAAGGCCAAAGGCACTCTAGTAAGAATTTTCCTGAACAGATGTCATAGAAACCCTTTTAAATAATCACATCAACCACTGATTCTGAAAGGGAACTTCTCAGTGGGTGGGGGTGCAAAGGGGTGGCGAACTGATTAGAAGGAAAGGCAGAGGCGGAACAAAGAAATGAATGTTGAAGCCATATCTGCCAACAGGTTCACTGGTATTACCGGGCCTATATGTTCATTTGGGCATTTCTGCTGCAGACGCAGAGCATGCCCTACCCAAGCTACTCACTGGCATCACCACTGCCTAGAAGCACAAAAGGTCAGGTGTTAGGTTTCCAGGGCAAGGCTGCAGTGTGCCAGAAGGTTCCAAAATCATTGCCCTCTGGGCTGGAAGAGAACGTGGGGCAGATTAACATGGGATCCACTGGGCAGAGGAGCAGTGAAAAGCCCTGGACTCCACTAAGCCATCGCCATCCACTTCAGGGAGCGTGGAGCCTCTTCTGCCAGCCCCTCCCAGCCAGCCGCACAGAGAGAAGGCTTTGTCCTCCTCAAGAGAATCACACTAGGCTTCAGCATGCCACCCCCACTCTTATTTCCTTAGTATCCTCAGCTGACGTTTAATAGCAACCCACTCTCTCTGTGTAGTCCAGGAGGTCGCTCTGAGCCAAAATGCCATGGGACAAGCACGACTGAGCAGTGAGACCCTGGGCAAGTTAACCTCAGAATCCATTCTGGGAATCCCCGAGATTAAACCTGCAAAGCCTGTGCGTGGGAGCATGCCGCTCGCCAAAGGCAAGTCAGAGAGCCACAGCTCTGGGTCTCAGAAACAGCATCACCAGCACGCGTCTGAAACACCCCAGGTACAAATCAGGGCTCCCCAGAGGGGGGCGGGGATCCTTCGTCCGCGGCATCCTGCAGCCAGCCTACCACAGGCTCCTTCCTCTGGGTGCTCTCGCCTGGCACCCCTGCTGAAAAGGAGCTTTACCTGGCAGTTGTTCATTCAGCAAGTGCTTTAATGTTCTAGGCACTGGGTTGGGCGCTGGCCAAGGGAAGATAAATAAAGCAAATACCCCCGCACTCGAGCTGCAGTAAGTCTGATGAAGGAGGTGACCATACCTTCAAATATTTGCAGTAAAATGAGATTGGTGACAAATAGGTGTGTACAAAGAATTAGGTTGAACAATATGAAATTGCCAATATTCAACCGTTTGAGAACTCCATAACAGCAATTTTTTATATGGCTCGACCTAATACTGAAGGAATGCTAAAGGTGAAATCATTAATATAAGTTGTGGGAGAGCTTCAGGGGAGTCTTGGAAAGTCATAATCAAGTCAGAGAGTTTGAGCTATGTGCCAAAAGACTTTGAGAACAATCTTGGGAGAAGAGCAGTGCTGAAGCCAGAGACAGTGGATGGCACTGTGAGAGGCAGGTGGGTGATGAGTTTTCAGCGGGAAAGTGGAGTCAAGTGAGTGTAAACTTCTAAGATGTTTGAAAGAAAAGGAAAAAAAGCATGTTCAGTAGAGTAGCCAACCCAGGATCAAGAACATTCTTTCTCTTAAAGGAGGTAGAGGCACAAGCAGGTCTGTAAAGACAGGAGCTCCTGGAGAAGTATAAGGTGATGATCCACCCAAGAGGGAAAGCGATTCCAGGAGGAGACAGGAAGGGCAGGCAAGGAGATGGGAGCCAGCTTCCTCTAGAGTCAGTGATGGTGATGACAGATGCAGCTACACGTGGGGGAAGTGAGGAGGACAGCAAAGGTTGGAGAAGATTTTGCTGAATGGTTCCAGGATGTGTGCAGGACGCAAGGTCTTTGCCACTCTCCTCAAGATGCCCTGCATCCCAACAGCCTCAACAATTCTGGCAAAGAACCAGAACTTGACGGTGGACAAAGAAAAGGTAGTTGAAAATGCTGATGATCTTGCCAAGACAGGAAGCCATAATTTCACATTTGTAAGATTTCTCTAAGTGACTCCCAGCAGCCCTCATGCAGTGGCAGAGAGAGAAGTTATCATTGTAGCATCAGGGGTGTGCTCAGAACAAGGGGAAAGGCGGTTGAGAGTGACATCTATGTGGAAAGACCAGCCTAGGTAGAAAAGGAATTAAGGAGAACAATAGAATGGGGAAAACAGGAAGAGCAAAAGCGTCTGTGAGTCTTGATACAATCTGAGTGCTGCAGGGGTAGTGAGAGAGGTGGATGTTTCAGAGAAGGTTGCTGAGGTGGAAGGAGTGGAGATAAAGGTCCCTATAGGAGAGGAAGCCCACGTGTTAGATGGGGCGGGTGAATGGAGAATTAAATCGGGCAAGTGGATAATAGACCATTGAATGGGACGAGTGGATGAAGTGGAGGCGAAGGTCTTGATGTGAGAGGAGGTACGTTAATTGGATGGGACATCCCCCAGGGATGAATTTATGCCAGACGATATCTCTGATCTTCACTTTAGTCATATGTTCTTCTAACACGTTGAAAACTGAAACCATTGACTCAGTTTCTTTTAGAGCATCATCCTTTTAACCCTTTTCCAAGATCTAATATGGTGTTCTTTACAGAGATGTTTATGGATGAACTAAAACCCATATATTTGTATGAAATAAACAGGATGTCACAGGGAACCATTTGGTTTGGTTTGGTTCTGTCCATCTGAACAGTGAAGTAAGGCTTTCTAGAATATATCAAAGGCAGCAGAAAATTCCAATGCTGACTCCATCCCCTTTCAGTAAATAGGGAACCTAAAGCCTGTACAAGATGACAGTAGAAATCAGATCCCCATATGTGCTCTGTTCCCATGAGATAGATCTCACATGGTTTAGACAGCAGTCACCCTGTCAGAGTGCTTTACCCAGAGATGGCTGTTTGGTCTTCTAAAGTTCTCCTAAAGCATGAACTCTCCAATGACTGAAATTTTAGTCATTCATTGCAAATGGGAAGAAATATGTAATATGTCATATAATGAAGACATGACCTGTAATATCAGGTCATTTATTTATAAATCACCTTGGAAAGCACCAGTTCGAAATTCTGATCTCTCACTTCTCAATTCCATGGCATCCTCAGCTATTCACTACTGTGATCATATCCTAGACCTTATTCATCTTTACCCATAAACTCCAAGGTCTCATATCACACATTTTACTTTCTGACGACCATCTTCTAACTTTACAGATGACTTACTCTGGAAAGTAATTGGTTCCATCAAAACATCTATTCCCCATCTTTACGACCTACCACCCGCTTCGCTTCCTTTCTTACCCAGTTTGGATTCTGTGGTCTGTCACTGTTGGCACTCCCTTGCCCTTCCCCTTCATCATACTCTCCAAGCAGAACTCCAGCCCTGGTAAACCCAGTTCTCCACCTCCTCCATGCAGGGCAGCTGAACGTAGCTGGAGAAAATTCTCATCTCTCCTGAATGGTCTTAATTTAAATTTAAGACCACAAATCTCAAGTGGACCCTTTGGTCTGCCTTAGCAAATTGGCCCTCCATCTCTTCAAGATAACTATTTTATTGCTGTTATCACTCTCCAAACCTCTAAGACACTTTCCTCTTCCTCATTCTTAGCTAATGATCTCTCTTCTGATGTCACGGAGGGAGCAGCAATAACCAGAAGGCAACCACCAAAACTTTCCACCACCAGATCTACTAGACAGCCTTCATCCTAACCCAGCACCGTGTCTTCCCTGCAGCTGAGGAAGTGTCCCTGCTCTCATCCAAGGCCCTGCACCTGTGTACTAGATCCCACCTATTCTCTCTTACTCAAGAGCTAGTTTCCTGCAATTGTCCCATCTCGCCCATTGTTTTTCCCCCATCTGTTGGATCCTTCTCATCAGCATTTATGCATGCTGCGTTACCTCCCATCTTTAAAAATACTTTCCCGTGACCCCAGCTCCCTCTCCAGCTGTTAGATATCTTTGTGTTCAAGGCAGGAGATGATGGCAGCAGGGTCGAGGACAGTCATGGTGGAAAGGCTAAGAAGTAACTGACACAGGATGTATTTTGGAAGTAGAACCAATAGGAGTTGAGCCATTTCTCAGCTCCTCTTCAGACCAAAGGAAATCTGCACAATTGCCTCCTCATCCTCATCACCACTGTCTCTTCCACCTATTCCAATGAGGCCTTTGACCTCCTCACTTCACTGGCTACTCTTCTCAAGGTCATTGGCATTCACCTTGCCAAATCCAGTGGCCAGTTTTCTATCCTCGTCTCACGTGACCACTTGGCAGCTGATAACTCCTCCTGGAAATGCTTTCTTCACTTAGCTTTCAGAACACCGTACTCCTCCACTTCTACTTTCCCTTTCCCTCCATTCCTCCCATGTCTCCATCTCCTTTAGATTCCTAATTTTTTCGGAGTAGGCTAGGACTGAGTCACCTATTCTTTTTTTCTTTTTTTTGATATCTACCTTTTCTTTATAGGTGATCTCACCCGGTTCATTACTTAAATATTTTCTTTGTATACTTAAATATTTTATTAAACATTCAAATTAAGTATTAAAGTACTTAAGTATTTTCAGTATGCTTATCACCCTCAAATGTTATCTCCAGCCCTAATTTCTCACCAAGCTCAGGTTCATATATCCAAACTCACATTCAATATCTCTTATCAAATGGCTTAGGGACATCTCAAAATCTACATGTCAAAAAGTGATTCTATGGGCCTGCCCCGTGGCTCAGGCGGTTGGAGCTCCATGCTCCTAACTCCGAACGCTGCCGGTTCGATTCCCACATGGGCCAGTGGGCTCTAAATCACAGGTTGCCGGTTCAAAGTCCCACAAGAGAAGGTGGGCTCCGCACCCTGCAACTAAGATTGAACAGGGCACCTTGAGCTGAGCTGCCTCCTGGATGGCTCAGTTGGTTGGAGTGCGGGCTCTCAACCACAAGGTTGCCAGTTCGATTCCTCTAGTCCCGCAAAGGATGGTGGGCAGCGCCCCCTGCAACTAGCACCGGCAACTGGACTTGGAGCTGAGCTGCGCCCTCCACAACTAAGGCTGAAAGGACAACAACTTGACTTGGGAAAAAGTCCTGGAAGTACACACTGTTCCCCAATAAAGTCCTGTTCCCCTTCCCCAATAAAATCTTTTTTTTTAAAAAAAAGTGATTCTTGCTCCCCCTCCAAAAAAAAAATACAAAAAAATTGTTCTTTCCTTTCTTATTAAATAACTTCACCATTTTTCCAGCTTGCTCAGACCAAAACTCAAATAGTCATTCTTGATGCCTCTCTTTCTTTCACATCTCATTCCAAATCCTAAGTGCCTCTGCTTCCAAAATATGTCCTGTATCAGCCACTTCTCACCACTGCCACCAGGACCACCCTCATCCCCACTGCTGTCATTTCCTTCCCTGACCATGAAAATATCTAACGTTTCCTGCTTCCACTCTTGTCACCTCATGCAGCAGGTAGAGTGGTCTTTTAAAGTAAAAATCATATCATTTGTTCTATCTAAAACATGCCAACAACTTCCTATAATACTTGGAATAAAATCCAAATTACTCACTATGGCCTACAGCCCTGCATATTCTGGCCTGACTATGTCTTGACTTTAAGCCTGACCATCTTCCCCATTGCTACTCAGTTCCCATCACACTGGGGTCCTGTGTGCACTCCTGTTCAGGCAGCTTGCTCTTCCCTCTCAGAAAGACTCCTCTCCCAGGATCTTGCCTCATTCTTGCACGTTACCCACGTCATGTGACCCCCCTTTCTCATAGCCATTGAACAACCCTGTCATCTGGCCATTTTTCCCTAGCACTCATCACTATCTGAAGTTATGTTATTGGTTTGTATATTCATCTGACCTTTTTCTGCCTCCCCCGTTTGAATGTAAGGACCAGACTGGCAGCAACATGGCCACTCCTTTGTTGTCGTGTCCCCAGTACTGGAGGGGTCGCTGGTGTACGGTAGGTTCTCACTGAATATTTGGTGAGTGAATGAACAAATGTGCATTGTTCAGTGCATATACAAGGCACCTTCCACAGTGTTGTCACGTGAAACTTCCAACGGTTCTTCAGTGAAGACAGGAATCTTCCATTTTACAGGGCAGGCCCCACATTACAGATGAGGAAATGAGGCCCAGAGAGAGTCTATGCTTTCCCTGAGGTCACGTGGCTTGTATGCGTAGGAGTTGCTGGGACTCCAAGCTGGGTTCTAACTCCCGATCCTTCTCCCACTCAACAGGTTTCCTCCAGCCCTCTCCCCTCGGGGCCCGTGCAGCAGCGGCTCAGCATCAGCACCAGTATCGGAGGTGAGACTGGGCTCCTGAGCTGTGTGCTCCCTGAGGAACTGCTCATTCAGATCCTGGCCGAGCGCATACAGGTGCGTCCCTGCCCACCTGCATGGAACTGCAGGGCTCACACACGGTCCCCATGCTATGAGCTGAGACTGAGCCATCGCCCACCCATAAGAGCTTAGAAACCAGGGCCCTTGGAGAGGGAAGGTGGGTTTCTTCACCCTCAGCGGTCATTGCCTTGTCCTTTTGACAGCCCTTGTCCGTCCCTGACCCTGGCTCAGTCTGCTGCCTGAAGCCATTCTCCTTAAAGGATCAGTGATCAGAAGGTTACACATTAAAAAAAAAAAAAAAAAAAAAGTCGTGGTAAAGCCCTACAGTGATGTTTTAAAAATTATAAGGTGGAGCCATTAAAAGTTAGAATCTGGAGGTATGTTAATTGCTGTAAAAATAATGTTTTCAATATGTTATTAAGTGAGAAGAGCAGATTATGAAATAGTATACAAAACACAATTACATTTCTATTAAAAAAATTCATAAATGTGTGTCACACACATAGTAAAAGCTCAAAGTACACGTTAGCTGTGGTTATCTTTGGGTAGCAGGATCATAGATTTTTAGTCTTCACTTCTGAATTATTTGACAATGACATATTGCTTTTAAAGCCAGCAACACAATAACTGTTTCCATTTTTAATTTTTGTAAGTGTTATACAGTTAAAGAAAAGAAAATCAGCAGGATTTGGCAGGGTACCACTTAAGCCCGTTTGCTACCTGTGGTTTACAGAAAGCTAAATTGCTCACCGGGTCCCGGAGCTCTATGTTTGCTTTGGTTGTTCAGACTGAGCCACAATATTAATTGCACACTTAAATAGAACAAAATTAGACTTGAGGTTCCCAGAGGAGGAGGAATGTCATCACCGGAAATGATTCATGTTAAGATTTGGACGGCTGCTGCATTACAGACACTGTCACTCTCCACTGATTGGAGCCAGGTGGTCTAGTAAGTGTGCAGGAGTTTCTGGAAGCCAGATGAAAGGCAGAGAATCACTGGTACAGCCCAAAGAAAGCTTGTAGAGCGGCGCTACTCAAAGTACTGGTCTTCGGTGAGCTATGGAGTTGCACTGCCTCCTTCATCAACAAAGTCTTGCTACAAAGAAAAAGAAATGGCAGCCAAACTAAATAGTGTCACCCTCTGACAAAAAGCTCTCGTCTCCCCAAACACTGGCAGTAACCAGTTCCTGGCCAGTGGTGACCAGTCAGTGCACTACACTTTGGGTAACACTGCAGTGTAGCAGAGGCTGCTTGTCAGTGGTTCCTATTATCAAAACCGTTACACTCCAAGGCAGTAATACCACTAAGAAAGGTAGAAATGACCCATCTGCCACTGCTGTCCTTGCTGCCTATTTCTCTGTGCATGGGGACATCTTTCCTCTGCATCCTTCTTCCCCATATCTCACGGATCTTCCCAAACCCTCACTTTAACATTTAGTTTGTTTTCCTTATTTCTATAGAGACAGAATAAGCCCTTTTATTTTCTACAGATATGTATGATAAAGGTCTTCCATGACTGATAAAGTGTTTTTGTTTTTCTCTCGTTTTACACCAGCACCTTGAATTCAGCACGCAGTTCAATGATATTTTCATCGAGGCCCAGTAGGTCTGCAGAACCAACTGCAGCACTAGTAAAAAGCACCGACAAAAGCAACTTTGTCGAGAACAGGTGGCCTGTGGCCATGGTAACTGTCTGTGCTCTCTCTGGTTTCAGCTGAGTGACTGCTACCGAGGGGTGGTGTTTGACAGCCTCGACACGCTCTTTGCTCGGAACGCGGCTATTGGCCTCCTGTGCCTGCTGAAGGCCATCGGCAACCGGGAGCACATCTACATTCTCAACATGGCACAGGATTACGCAGCCATGAAGGCCCAGGAGAAAGCCAAAAGGGAGCAAGAAGGCAAGCCAGGCCCCGTACCCTCCTGGACTATCCTCCACTGGCCCTAGCAGGTCTTGCTGCTAAACAGAGTGATAGCCTTTTATAAAGGCTCCCCTGCCAGAATAACCCGTTGGGCTTAAGTGAAGCTATGATATTTGCCATCTCATTGGTGCCCCCACCTCTCCCTGTGAGGTGGCTGGAAGTTCTTATTTGCATGTGAGGGAACTGAGACAGAAGGGACCTGTTGAGAGATTATAGAATGAAGGGTGAACTCAGCTCTTCTGACAAGAGACGCATCCCTCTTTCCCCCATTATCACAGTATTCAGCTTCATCTCCTCGATAATTGCCACTCACCTGATGGGAACACATCACGTCCCACCTGGATTCAGATAACTGATTCACTTGTTGGTTTTGTTGAAGCCAACTCTGTGTTTCCTGTAAAACTACAGGTGCTGCTAAATTTTACGAAACAGCAACATTTGAGCCTACTGTGTACCAGGCACAGCAGCAGACCTTTCGTATACTTTATGTGTCTTTAAATGGCATGCTAGCTCCATTTTGCTGATGGGAAAATGAGGCTCAGAGATATCAAAAGTCTTGTGTAAGATCACATAGCAAGTCATTAAGGTCTCCGTAACTCTAAAGCCTTTGCTTTTTCTGTCATTACACCAGTGGCCTGGAAAACTTCACTGATTAATAAATAATACAGAGAGAAGGGGGGTCGGGGAGAGAGAGAGAGAGAGAGAAATGTTAATGCAGTAAGTTCCCAATTTAGTCAGACGCAGACCTAGAAAATTTTGACCCCAAGAGAAGAGGTGACATTGTCTCTGGGAAGCAAAATCCTGCTGTGTCTTCAGCTCCATCCACATCACTGCCCTTCCTCTCTTGGCCTGACCTCTCTCTTCTGGAAGAATCTATACAAATTATAATGCTTTTCCATTGAAGGAAATATTTATAAACACTGAGCTCTCTTAGTTCTTAAACAGAACTCAAAGACTGCTTCCTTATATTCTCATTCGGAGAAAAATAGTTAGGAAAAACGACCAGGCATCCCCCAGCAATATTTCAACCTCCAAGTTCCTAGTTTTTCAGAAAGCTCATCTCCCCATAATAATCAACTTGAAAGAAATTTTCTCAATTGTCTGTAGATTGAAGTTTTTCACAGTTGCATATGGACTCTTTGCCCCTCAATCGTCTACATTCGAAAAAGCCCTGAGTGGTAGATGAGGATAAAGGGGATCAAATATATGGTGATGGAAGGAGAACTGACTCTGGGTGGTGAACACACAATGAGATTTATAGATGGTGTAATACAGAATTGTACACCTGAAGTCTATGTAACTTTACTAATAATTGTCACCCCAATAAACTTTAATTAAAAAGAGAGAGAGAAAAAGCCCTGAGACGACACACAGTAACAATATTATTGTATTAAAATCTAATTTTTATTGAACACTTATGAATGTGCCAGGCACTGAACTAGGCATTTTACATGACTGCTTAT
Source organism: Rhinolophus sinicus (assembly GCF_036562045.2). Taxonomy (NCBI): domain Eukaryota; kingdom Metazoa; phylum Chordata; class Mammalia; order Chiroptera; family Rhinolophidae; genus Rhinolophus; species Rhinolophus sinicus. Next base: position 28,840,162 of record NC_133760.1, on the reverse strand, counting down.
TGGATCCCCACAATAGTCCTATGAAGGAGGAATTCGTCTTATCTATGACTATTCCTTGGTAAATGTCAGAGAAAGGAGTCAAATGCAGATCTCTGAGCCCAAAGCTAACATGAGAAGGTAGGTGAGACTGTTGTCCCCGTGAAGTGTGAAAAGTGTGGAAAAGAAGCCGAGTGCCTTTGTGCTGAGTGTGAAGCACGTTTCTGGACCTGGATTCTGCAGGGGGTGGAAGGTGACCCCTTTGGTCTGAAATGGCTCTGTCACCCTGAGCTCCTCGGTGGCATATGTTTATAATGGGTAAAGTCCATGGGTGGTGTATTCCTTTCCAGCGCTGCTGTAACAAATTACTGTGAACTTGGTGACCTAAAACAACACCGACTTACAGCTCTGGAGGTCAGAAGCCCTAAAATCAGGTGTCAGCAGGGCTACGTTCCTTTGGAGGCTCTAGTGGAGAACCCGTTTCCTTGCTTTTTCCACTTGCTAGAGGCTGCCTGCCTCCTTGGCTCATGGCCCCTACCTCACAGCTCTCTGCCCTCACGTCACCTCCACTCTGTCCTTTTGTGATGATATTGTGCCCACTTAGATAATCCAGGAAAATCTCTCCAATTCAAGGTCCTTCACTTAATCACATCTGCAAAATCCTTTCTGCCACGTAAGGTAACATAGTCACATGTTCTAGGGCTTAGGACAGGGACACATTTGGGGCCACTATTCAGGGAAACAGATGGAGGCCAATTTTGGAACTGTGTGAATGAGGGAAGTCCCAGCAGGGGTTAGAAAAACTGTTGCCACACCAGCCACCTCTCACTGTCACAGACGCTCCGAAGCCTGTTCAGGCTGAGAGCTGAGCCATGGGGGAACCTGCAGCCAAAGCTGGTGAACCACTTTTCCTCACCTTCCTGTCTCTGTTCCCCGCACAGAGCACAAACGCAGGGAAATGCTTGAGAAAGAGAAGGAGCGTCTCCAAACTATGGATGAGGAAGAATACGAGGCCTTGACAGAGGAGGAGAAAATTGCGTTCGATAGAGAGGTTCAGCAGGCCCTCCGGGAGAGGAAGAAGAGGTGGGACTCAAGGGCTGGCCTCAGCAGAAGCACCGCCCCCTGGAGACTGACTGGGGTCGTCCTCCAGGGAGGCGTCAACAGCCGCGGGAGACCCAGGCAGATGACCTGCTGAGAGCAGGAAAATATCTTGCCCACCCAGGGTGCTGGTCACTGCAGCCTGGCAGGGTTTTTCCCATTCTCCTCTTCTTCCTTCTCTCTAGGGGGGCATTTGGGACTAGGAGGAAGGCTGTGTAATATAATAGGGGGAGGGATTTGGGACCCCAGTGCTGTCCTGGGGCTTCCGCTGGCTCCCCCTGACCGCTGCTCCCTGGGTGTGTCTCATCAGCCTCTGCTCAGGTGTCCACAGCTGGTGACCCAGGGCCACTAGCTCAAAGTGGGCGTGGTGGTTGCCCCCCAGAACTCTGCCATTTCTCCTCCTTCCCTAGCCACTCTCTTGGCCTGTGGAGGTCCTGTCCATCCCCTGAGGTCTGCCTCTTTCTCCCAGGTGACCCTCGGCCTGGGCAGTCCCCCAGAGACCCTGGGCATGCTCCGAAGCCAATGCTCTCAGCCATGTCTGTGCCCCTCCCTGGGGAACACACAGGAATGACTAGATTTCCTCCACACCACCTAGGGCCCAGGGGACTCGGGCCACTAGCTCAGGCTCTCAGATACAGGTGGGAGTGGGACACATATCCCAGGCAAGGAGGGACTCCAGCAGGAGGTCTCTGAACTCAGTTTTCTCTGCCTGATTTAATGAAGGGAGATGGAGAGGTTGGCAAAGGAGATGCATGAAAAGAAGCTACAGCAGGAGCTGGAGCGGCAAAAGGAAGAAGATGAGCAAAAACGGAAGACCAGAAAAACAAAGCAAGCACCAGGAAAGGAGGAACCGTCCCTGAAGAAACCCCAGACATCAAGCCGGCAGGTACCCCTCCTCCTTACCAAGAGGCAAAAGCAGAAGGATCAGCCATTGTAACTGGCCAATCGATCCAACACATTTTCCCTCCAGAAAATGGACCTAGTACTAGAATGCTGTTTGGCTTTTATGGTGGAGCAGGAGGGAGGCAAAGCACCCACATCTGATTGCCTGCTAAGTGTCGTGCTTATTCTTTGTTATGCTGTCGTCTTCGCATCCTGCCCACCCTGCGAGGTTCAGAGTTTGTCCTTGACAGCGCAACAGTCAAGGAAAACTCTCGGCATAAGCTTGTGCTTGCAGACAAGTACCAACAGTGTATCAGCCTGCCAAGCTTAGCGGTCACATCTCTACCCACTGTGATGGGGGCAGGGAGGCAGAATGGCCAGAGCAGCACTCAGGGTGGCTGTCATGGCCCCGGGGTGTAGCTGGCTGGTGTGCCCATTGGCTGTTTCAGCACCATGAGTTCTGAGGGTGCAGCTCAAGCCAGACTCCCAGACAAGGTGCAGACTGGTCCCAGCAGGTGAGCGAGACAGTGACCACAGCATTCTGTGGCCTCTCCCACGGCATCTGAACGCAGGTGCAGAAGGGCCATCTTTGGTGATCTTTTCCTATTGATCCTGCAGAACAGTATTTCTCAACCAGGAACACACATAAAGTCACCGTGCACCTTTGTCACAATGTACCCTGCCAGGCCCTAGCCAGACCTGTAATAAGAAAGGACCACTGAATGGATATTTTGATAATGGTCCCCAAGGTGACTTTTAGATGCATCTCTGGTGCGTATAAGAGGTGCCTAGAATACTGCGAGGCCTTCTTATAAAAATAAAACATCCTCTTGCTCCTTTTTATGTGATTTGCTCTCGCTGTAAGCATATTTTATGTGTTTTGTCTTCTAGATTACTACTTTGTCCAAACTAGATGTCAAGATGGACACAACAGAAAGAAAAATCTCTGTGAAGGAGCAGGTAACGGATGAGAAGGAAGAACTAAGCAAGAAGAGGAAGACCCAACTGGAGGATAACAGCATCCTTGGGTTTCCTGTTGTGCAGGAGCAAGAGGACAGTGAAGGGGACCTCTCAAAGGACGCTGACAAGACTTTGGCCCAGAAGTTTAAGACCTATGAGTTGACTTGGAAGGATATCCGGAACATCCTCACATACTGGGACCGGAAGCAAGGAGTTCAGCTGCCTCCTGCTGGGATGGAGGACCTGCCCCACGAGCCCGAGGACCAGCGCCAGGTTCCGTCGGGGGGGCGCAGGGGCCGCAAGGACCGGGAGAGGGAACGTGCAGAGAAGGAACGAGCCGAGAAGGAGCGCCTGGAGCGGGAGAAGGCCGAGAGGGAGCGTCTGGAGAAGCTCCGGGCACTGGAGGAGCAGAGCGATGGAGGAGAGGGAGACCGGGAGGAGGACCAGGAAGGGAAGCGGGATCTGGGTGTGCCCTTCATAAACATCCAGACACCTGACTTGGAAGGCTGCAGCTGGAAGCAGGCTCTGGAGAATGACAGGCTCCCCAAAGCGGATCAGGTATAGACTCTTCTGCAGGACGGAGGTATAACAAATCAGGTAGCAGGTACTGTGCCAATCATCGCTGAAGTGTTTCTTTCTACATAACGTCCATGTCCCCTCAATTCCATTCATCTCTGATGCCCCCTTGGATAAGACAGTGGCTAAAAGGACCTCTTCTACTTGGGGAAAATCCACAGAAAGTTCCACAGATCTAAATTATTCCATCTAATTGCATAAAAGGCCACCTGTAGGGTTGATTTTTAATATTGACAGTACCAGTGGTACAGGCTGGCAAGGTGTACTTTGGGGTGAAGCAAGAGGCTCAACTTCTCTATAAACTTTTTCCCACAAGCTCCCCACAGTGACAGAAATTATATTAGGTTGGTACAAAAGTAATTGCGGTTTACAAGGTTAAAAACAATTGCAAAAACCATGATTACTTTTGAAACAACCTAATACTATTCAATAGCATTTTTGTTCCTAAAAACAAAATGTAGATATTACATATCCAAAAGCCACCTCGGGCAGTGGTTTGCAGGGGATGGTTATTATAGCCTTTTGTCCAGGGACAGACTTTTCCTATAAAACACCAGAAAGCAAATGTGTTAGGCTGCAGCTTATACAGTCTCTGTGGCAACCACCAACAGCATGTAAATGAATGGGCATGGCTCTGTATTTACAAAAACAGATAGCAGGCCAATTTTAACCAGGAGGGGGCACACTTTGCTGACTTAGTTTATCAGAAACTAGATGCAACCTTAAAAAGTAGAGAACAGAGAACAGAGCCTGAGAAGGATATATGGCAGGTAAGCATTGATGGGAGGATGGGGGAAATGCAGGAGGGCAGATTCTGACGTGATGTGGCCTCGCAGTCTTGCCATAGTGGTGCAGGGCCCAGGGGGCAGAAGGCAATTGCAGGACACACAACACCAGCTCCACTCCTTGGACAGTTCTGCGTCGGGTCAGCCTGGGAAGGAATTGTTCTTTTTTTTTTTTTTTTTCCCCAGAAATATGTTTTTTTTAAAAGAGCATCTCATCTTGTTTTGTACTCTATCTAGTACTATAGCCAAGATCTTCTTGCCTTGTTTTATAGCCTCCACATTCCAAACCATAGGTCAGATTGTGGCTAAAAGAACTCCCTGGCTCTATTAATTTAATAATCGGTACAAGTTATTCATCCCTTTCCTCACAAACATTCTAAATCCTGGGCGTTAACTCTGGTTACTCATTAGTCAGGAAATGTCTTTCGCGGCCTAACCCACAGGATGAGAAACATGGAGTTCCATGAAGATACGTACTTACCCACAGAGCCTCATAGCCCGTTTGGTCCACAGAATGAGCACTCGGATGGTCTATAACATGTACTAGTGTGATGACGACAATTAATCTAGGAATAGCATCCTTCTTCTGAGGGTTTTACAAGTGGAAAAGGAAGTTACTGCTAAGTTTTCAAGCCACCTGCTCTGGAGCCTGTTTGTGCATTACATGTCAGAGCAGAATGCAAGAATGCCATGGGAATAAATTCCCTCTCAGGTTTCCTTTCGACTTCTCTCTTCAGTCCCACCCTCTACGCTAGTCCCAGAACCTTTGCTTTTTTCCTTTGCTGGCATTGACCTGCTCCAATCCTAACTTTCTTTCACCTTTTAGGTGAGAGGAAAGAACATTTAAAGATAAAAGAAAAATTAACATGGAATCTGAAAATAGATTGAACAACTGTAGACATTAGAATCTTAAGAGCTGATCTCTTTAAACAGATTTATTGAGTGCCTACTGTATACTAGATGAGGTTTTATGTTGATTTGGTTCCTGTCCTAATGGAGTTGACAGTCCATTTGCAGAGACAGACAATGAAACAGTCACAATAAAGTGACAAAGGCTATGATGAGAGAGATAAAGGGAACACACAGCCTACAGCAAGAGCCCCAGCCAGGTCTGGGGCTGTGGGGTCTGGAAGGATCCACAGAGCTGTGTCAGAGGCCCTTTACACCCCTCCCCGGACACATGCCCACTGCAGTGGTGTCTCCCCAGAATGCCGAGGGAAAAGGCGGGAGGCCTAAACCAACCTGTGCTCACGGGCAGGCGGCTAGGGGGTAGCCCGCCCTCTGCTCAGGAAGTTAACAATGGGCTTTTCCTTTAGATCCTAGACTCCTTGGGTCTCGGTTCATCTGGACCGCCCATCCCACCTCCTGCCTTATTCTCAATCATCTCCTACCCTGTGAAGCGGCAGCCTTTGGCCACGATGGAAATCCTGAGGCATTTTGTGTTTGTAACTCCACCCCAAGATCTCTTCCTGCTGGAGGAGAAAAAAGAGGTGGAATCAGAACCAGAGTTTTCAAACACCTCCGGCTCTGTGAAGGTAAGGAGTGAGCTCACCCTGACCTTGGCAGGCCTTCAGACGGGTGCGGAGACAGTGTTGCCCTCCGCATGGCCAAAACTTGAGTGTGGTGGTTTCCCTCGCCTCACTGGGGATCCTGCCTGAGGACCCCGAGTGAGCCTCTCTTAGCTCCACATTCCCAGGGTCTGACTTTTCCTGCTTCCCAGGAGGAGACTGAAAATGACTGATTTTCATCTACCTACCTTACTGATCCCCGCTGGGACGGTTTAGGGAATTTGTCAAATTACTCTGAAGCTCACCTGCAAGAAAAACAATAAGCAAAACTAACTCTTTTAAAAAGATAGTAGAATGTATTTGTGAAGCTATTAATATTAATAAGTATTAATAAATAATTCATACAATGCCTAAGAATACAAGAATGAACAAGCACAGGTTAAGGGAACACACACCACTAGAGAAAGGAGAGACTACTGAAGAAATTGTGATGGGAAGATTGGATATTTTGGGTAAAGTCACTTTTGATCTCGCCTGACACAATACAGTAAAATTAATCCCAGCTCTATTAAAAATATAAGCAATCAAAATGAAATCATGTAAAAGTAGAAGAAAATATATAGACAATTACTAGAATAAATCACAAAAGAAAAATAGATTTCACCAATAATATGCAGAGACATATGTATTAAAAAATTATGGAGGGGCTTTTTATTTCCAGAAGAGTATGGTGGCCCAAAATTTGAATCTCTCCACCCAGCCTCCTACAAACCATGCATATCTGCAAAGAATAAATAAAACCAGCAGCAAATAAAAATCACCTGCAGGCTCTGCCTATAGCTCAAGCAGGTGACAGAGATTGCCTCAAACTTCAATTTACAACTAAGTAGGAAATCACCATCTGCAGTGAGCAGCATCAGTGGGCAGTCCTTACTAGAGCAGAGTTCAAATTTAAAAAAAAAAGATAAAGAAGGAAAAATAAAGAAGAAAAAACATCAGAGGGGGCTATTACACCAACCTCTTTTCTGAAAAGTGGCCATTGCCAGGAAAGAGTTAAGCATTCTTGAACATAATCATTTTAGGAGGAACTCTAGCTCACCTCCAGTTGATGAAGGAAAGCTCTTCAATCTAGAAGAATGACAGCTAAAATTAGAGAAAGAATGGTAGAAATAGAAAAGCACTATTCTGTTATCCCCAGTGGGGGAAAAAAATGATTAAGGAGTGCCAGAGGATAAAAAAAAAAAAAAGCAGTGGTTTGTTGAGGAACAAGACACTCTCTCGAACTAGTGTGTCATCCCACAGGTGACTGGCCGGCTGCAAAGGGAAATGTCTACTTGATCATGGCCGGATCTGAAAGGCACCCTCTGGCCCCTCAAACACACTTCACATCTGTAATCATGGGTCAATTTGACATTATCTGTCCCTTGTTGTGATGAAGGGTAATATGCACAGCATCCTCTGTGAATCTGTTTAAGTTTGTAAGCCTAATTTTCAGTTGACAGAAAATACAGGGAATAAAGGAATAAGCTAGATGACACTGAGAATAGGTTGAAAATTTCAGACTATGGAATATTCTATAAGAACATAGATCTGGACTCTCCAAATAATCAGTGTGATTGGGTGGGTAGTCGTGGGGATATAAAGTACAGGATAGGGAATATAGTCAAAAATGTGGTAGCAACTTTTTTTATACTGCCAGGTGGGTACCAGACTAATCGGGGGGAATCATTGCGTAAATTATATAAATGTCTAACCACTATGCTGTACACCTAAAATTAATATAAAATCATACTGAATATCACCTGTAACTGAAGAAAATAAATAAAAAATAAAGTAATACATGAAAAAAAAAAGATGCTAAAGAAACACAGTAACCAAATGTAATACAGGAACACACACCCTGCCAGCTTCAAGCTTTCTTTAGGGATATGGCCTCCTCCTCAGGGAATGGGATGCCAAGGAAAGCACTAGACTTCCCTTTACTTCTCTTCCACTCTAGTGTAGTAGGCTGGGCCCTGCTGTGCTCCAGGCAGCTGCCAGCACCCTGAACGTGCGGCACAGGCACCCCAGCGTGCAGACGTGTTGTAGGCATCTCTGTCTTCGGTTCGTGTGTATGTAAGATGAGTATTTAAGACCTCGTGCTCATTTTTAATTATGGCCCAGGAGGAGCAGGCCGCCTCATCTAAGGGGAACAAACAGAAACAGAAAGAAAAACCAGATCAGGCCCGCGAGACTCAGAAAGACAAACGTCGCATGGCCGTCAACAGGAAGGGCCTTTCCGGGGCCACTTCGCAAACCGTTGGCCCGCTGTCAGACCTCGACCAGAACAACTTCTCTGGGCAGCACTTCCAGGAGAAATTCATCAGGTGGGCCTCTGAGCGACCCGGGGAGGGAAATGCTGAAGCCCCACCTGGAGGGTGTGGCAGCAAGTGGGAGGGGACAAAGCTGTGCGCCCCCAGGCCTAACCCCAGCAGGACGGGGCTTCTCCCAGGCGGCATGCCCTGTCTTCGCTTGGCACGAAGGAAGCATTCTCACTTGAAAAGCCTGGATGGTCATTTGCAGGTTGAATCATTTCCGGTGGGTCGTGCCAGCCAACGGTGAGGTGACGTTGCGAGTGCACTTCTCTTCTAATGACCTCGGGAACTTTGACCAGACGTTTAACTTTGAGATCCTTGGAACTCGCCGCCAGTACCAGCTTTACTGCCGCGGTGTCTGCACTTACCCATACATTTGCCAAGACCCAAAGTAAGTGCATTTTATTTTACGAGACAGAACAGGTTGACAGACACATTCCAGGCCCCTCCTCCCCCCATGTTACTTTGAACAAGGTGGCTCTTAATACTGGTGTGGCACTGGGACAGCCTGCCAGGTCCTCTGGGCCTGGGCTCCAATGTCTTAGACATTGACTAAGCCACAGCAATGACGTGATACCATGAGGCTGAGATCAAGACGTTAATCGGGGAGAAGAGGGGGAAAGTCTTCCTATTTACTGCAGGACTTTTTGTCCTACAATATGACTGTATGGGCGGGCTTTCCTCTGATCTAGTGAACACCACTATACGTGCTATGAACCACACAAAGGCACCTGGCTGAGCAAGCTAGTGTGGCAAGCACCCCTCGCACCTCTGCGAACCTTCTATAGCTCATCCAGCAAGAGGAACTCTTTTACAATTCTGACTAAGGAGCTGCATTGTACAAGGAACTCAGAAACTGGTTAATATCCACAGGAACTAGTTTTCCAGAGGGGTTCTCAGGAGATTTTCTAGCTTGGCACAAGCGAACAGGAAATCCAACTCAACTCTATCGTCAGCCCCTCGTTAGGAAAGACACCAATGGGCATCTTTGTTCTCAAGTTCAAACTGTACTATTTTCACTCAGGACCAGAGGGGAAGGAAGGGGCAGGAATAAAGGCTCAACAAAGGTCCTCAAATTATGCATCATTCTGTCTGCAGACACCTGGACCCTTTGCTGAGTAGGGAGTGTTGGGGTCATGTAAACATCAAGTGGCATGTTGAATTTCCATTCAGGCAGCCTCTCCTCTTTTCCTTCCATGTATTCAGAGTGGTATTCTCTCAGCGGAAGATGGACATGAAGATAAATGAAGTCATCTTTAAGACATATGTTATGAGCATGGAGAGGTTTTACTTCGGGCCACTGCTTTGTGGCAAATCAAGAGATAAGTAAGTGTTCCGTTATCTCAAAGCAGATTTCAGACCCCTGCACTAGACTCCTGAATGGTACATGCAGAGTTCCTGTGTAGACATAGCTTTTACTAATGCTGCCTCGATCCCTGAACCACAAATTAGGAGAACTGGTTTTTGTAGCCCAAGTTTCTGCTAAGCACCAGATGAATGGGGGTGCAATTTACCCAAGGGAAAGCCTGGAAGAGGACCAGGTTTTGGTGGGAGAAGGATGGGATCCAGAGTTCACTTTGGGATATGCTAAGTTTGAGAGGCTTGGAAGACATAGCTGGTAGCCACATAAAGCAGGGAATAGGCTAACAGTTTTGGTTCTCAGAGAACAGAGGCCTGTCTTCAAGACAGCAAAAGCCATGGGTGTGGATGAGATTGCCTAAGAAGAGAGGACAGTAAGGAGAGGACCACAGATGGAGCCCCGAGGAGCTCCACCACTCACAAGAGTTGAAACCAGCAAAGGAAATGAGAAAGAAGGCCAGAGCGATTGGTGGAGATCAGAAAGGGGTGGTGTCACAGAGCCACGAGGAGAGGGTGTGGTCAGCTATGCTGAATGCCATAGAGAGGACAGAGGGGGACATCGGTGTCCACAGGGTTCAACGTCACTAGGGCCCTTAGCAAGATCCCTTACGTGGGAGTTCTGAGAATGAAGTCCAAGTGAAATGACGAGGGAGTCAGTGGGACGTGAGGAAATGGAGACAGGGTGCAAAGGTAGCTCTTTGGAAAAGCATGGCTGTGAAGGGAGCCAGAGGAGTTGAGAATGGGAGGGAGACATAGAATCCAGGGAAGGCTGTTCTTACAATGTTTGGATGCCAAGGGAAAGTAGGGAGGAAGAGGTTGGAATTTCAGGAGAACAGAAGGGCCATCGGCTCCCTGAGGTGACACAATGGGATGTGTAGATTGGCCTTTGCCAGGAAGAGGGACCATCACTTCATGAGAGGAGAGAGGATGGTGAGGCAGCTTCAGGTGCAGGGAGGGTTGCAGATTTGGTTGAACAGTGAGGAGGTTCCATGCAGCTGTTTCTCCAGGGTGAATGATGTAAGGACATCCCTAGCAGTGGGGGAAGTTAAAAGTGTTGAGAAAATGAAGAAGGTACGAAACAGTTTTTGTGGAAAGTGGGAGAGGGAGAATATTAGAGAAATCGATTAAGGTGATCAGACCGAATTGGAAGGCCAGTGAGGTTGACGATCAGCTATGTTTAGCGGTATTAGTTTTTTCTGTTATACACAAACTTCTTATTATATCGGCAGAGAGATGACACCAAAACTGGAACCAAGGTCTCAACATGTCTTCACTCTAGTGGATGCTGTGATGAATAGAGAGGGTTTATTTCTGTGCTTCTTTGGTAGAACTAATGAGCCATCTTTGTTCTCTGTTCCCTTAATCTCTCCACTTTGTTTTCTGAGATGCTGGACTAGAAAGTGAAGGTGAAGAGGGTTTGCTGGTGACGGAGAGGATCTTCAAGGCCCAGGAGAAGGGCTCAGCGGAGAGGAGGAGCGTGGGTCAGGTTGATGGACATGAGATACAGAGAAGCGTGGGGTGGGAGTCAGGGAAATGGCCATTCAGAGAGGCATGGGTGCAGAACAGCGCTGGAATTCACCAGGATTGAGGGCCAAACAGCACTGCTCCAGGAGGAGGACAATTACGTGGCCCAGAGACAAGGGCCGGTGCAACCAGGTGTAATTCATTTATTCGTTTCAACCTTCCTGAGCTTTAATGTCCTCATTTGCAAAATGGAAAATAGTAGCACCCACCTCACAGATTTGCGGAGACTGCACTGGATAACACACATTAAACTTTTAGCACAGTGACAGATGGTGGTGACCCCCGGTTGAAGGTGAGGGCCACCACCCCTTTGGCAGTCACACAGAGGGTGCGCTGTCTCTCTGACTGATTTGGTCTCTGCCATTCACTCTCCTTCCTTCCTCCATCATAGCCTGTCCAAAAAGCTTTTTGCACTGTTTCTGGGCACCAGTGGGTGCTGCGGTGCCCTGCTTCCCTGACCTGTGCTATGATCTCTGATGATCTGCTTCTTTACTGGCAGTTCTTGCACTTTCTATGGTTTCTTTTCTGCTCAGTATCATTAACTGAGCAGCTTCCACTGCCCGTGCTGCTCGATTCTGTGACTCTCTTCCTAAGGTACCAAGGAGCAGAAACAGCCTTGTAACTGAACAATGCAAAATCAATCCATGGCAGCATAGTGACATCCTGTGCAGGTATAGAATGTCATCTCTAAAACAGATGTGAAAGAACATGTTACTCAAATGGTCATCTGTCCTGGGAATATAAGCACTGAGAAGGATGCTTATATTTCTCAGAATTCTTTGCAATTATAAAAACTACCATTCATTGGGCATTTGATATCTGCAGTTGTCCCCAGAGCATTCGGTGCACTATTTCATTTAATATTCACAGAAATCCCAGGAGGCATCATCATCCCATCTTAGAGATGAGGAGGAAACCAAGGTTTGGGGGGTCAGGTCACGGCTGCAAGTGTTCACAAAGCTTGTGTTCTCAGCCACGTGCCACTGCCTCAGTGTAACCGCACGCTCCTTTGGAATCGCCTTGTACCTCACAATCTCCTTTTCCGCCTGAACTGTCAGTCAATCCCCACATTCCTCACTTATCCCTCTTTTTTGTCCATTTCCAGATACAAGTCATCCTTGTTCCCAGGCAACATGGAGACACTGACCATCCTGAACACTTCCCCAATGGTCGCGGACGTGTTCTTCTCCTTTCAGAACGATGTCAAAGCAAGCACCTACTTCTTGGAGCCTGTCAACATGATTCTAAAACCCAATGAGAAACAGGTACAGTCCCATGGAAACCAGTCCACCAGGGCAAGGCTTTCTTGGGAAATTGGAGGCCCTGGCATCCTCAGTGGCAATGTACTTTGTTGTAACGCTTCCATTAGATGCTGACCATATGGGCCTACCCGACTGCAGTCGGGGTCTTTGAAGACAGCGTTGTCTGCTGCATCAAGGAGAACCCCGAGCCAGTCATCTTCAAATTAAGCTGCCAGGGGATCCGCCCAGAACTGGAGCTGGAGCCCCGGCAATTACATTTTGACCGGCTCCTGCTGCACAGGTCAGAGCTCTGGATAACACCAGGACTGGGATGGAATTGAAAGAATATTTAGTTCTAGGGTGACCCACTCACCCTGATTTATTCAGGACTTGCCAGGTTTCAGCACTGAAAGCCCTGTGTAATGGGAAACTTCTGGTCCTGTGCAAATCAGGGTGTTTAGTAACCCTACTGAGTTAACTTGGGTTCAGTGGCTGGACTTCATCAGGGTCAAGCCCCCATCCTCCCACCCTCCAAGATCAACTGCCAAAGTGTGTGCATATTTGCATTTTTTCAGAAGGACTTGCTTTTTCCAGATTCGCAAAGCAGATCCTAAAAGGTTAAGAATCTTTGGTCTCGAAATTAGAGTACAAACAGAGCATATTAGCCCAATATTAGAACTTACATATTCATTCACTGGAATCGTTTTATTCTAAATAGAGAATGCATATTTCTGGGGCTGCTGGCGGAGAATATTGTTATGCTGTGGATCCTGTATTCTTTGATCAACACCATCAGGCCCCGTTCCATGATAAACACCGAGTAGTGAAGCTAAGCAATATTTGAAATAACCACAAGTACTTTTTCTGACCTGCCATAATAAATCAAAATCATTTGAAACTGCTAAAATGTCTTTTGGTCTCTGCAGAAAAGAATCCAAGGTCGTTCTTCTCCGCAATGTCACACCCCTGCCCGTAGCCTGGCGGATCTCCAGCCTGGAGCACCTGGGCGACGACTTCACCGTGTCCATGTTACAGGGCTCCATCCTCCCCAGGGCTGAGTGCAGCCTGCAGGTGCACTTCCAGCCCTCCAAAGCCGTCAACATCAAGAAGGCCATTCGGTTGGAGGTGAGGCTTCACACATCTTCAGACTCGGTCATCAAAATGTGTACACCTCGGGTTCCCTGACACACGTACCAACACACACTACCAACCTGACACCCACTACCAACACAGGTACACACACACGTACACACACTATCAGCAACAGACACTACCAACATATACAAACTACTAACACACACACACTGCCTATATACACACACTACCTACATACATACACACACTACCAACACAAACACACACACACACACACACTACCAACAACAAACACTACCAACATACACTACTAACACACACAGTACCAACACAAGTACACACACACCCACTACCAACAGACAATACCCACAGACACACTACCAACACACGTACGCACACACTCTAGGCCAGGTCTCCCTGTTACACGCTCCCTTCTGAGCCCATTTGACAACTCCCAACCCACACTACCTTGCTCTGCACACACTGTAAGCTCCGTGAAGGCAGTCTTGTTCATAGCTGATTCCCAGCGCTAAAAACAGCACTCAATCAATATTCAGTGAGGGAATGAATGAATGAATGGTGTTACTGTCCCTAGGTGAGCATTAGATTCTTGATTTCACACCCCAACCCAGGGGTGACCCTCAGATTCCTAACTCAGGAAATGTCACCTTCCATCCAGTTGCTCCCACAGACACCTAGGAACCATCCTTGATTCCCCCTTTTCCTGACAGCCTCCCTTTCAATCTAATCCTCCAACAAGTCTTGTCAATTCTGTGTCCATCCATCTACTTCTCTGTCTGTACTGGCCACCTGCAACATCTCACCTGGACGTCTGTGGAGGCTTTCTAGCTTGTTTTCCTCTTCACATTCCCCACAAATGTCCAGCGACATCGTGAAAAGGCTGGTCATTGTCCTTCTTAAAGCACTCTGCTGGCTTCCAGCTGCAGTACAAATAAAGCCCAGGGTCAGCTGCTTCTGAAGGCCCGCCTGCCTCTGTCTCTGCATCTTGCTCTACCCTTACTCGCACTCATTGGCTCCTGTCACATGGTCTCAGCTTTTTCCTGTTATCCTTAGGCCCTGTGGGGAGATGGCTCCTGCTTTTAGGGTCTGCTAACTGCTTCCACAGATGACCATTCCATCGAGGGACTCCCCTGTTTGTGCACTCACACTCACGCTGTCCTTCAGAGCACCACCCCTTTCTGGTGTTATCCCACTTCTTTCTTTACTTTCTTATGCGAACTCCACTGGGGCAAGAGCTCTCCTGAATTGTGCATTATCTTTATTGGTTTCCCAGGGCTGCTTTAACAAAGGGCCACAAAGTGAGTGGCTTCAAACAACAAACACATATTCTCTGACAGTTCTGGAGACCGGAAGTCTGAAATCAAGGTGTCTGTGGGACCAGGCTCCCTCTGAAGGCTCTAGGGGAGGATCCTCCCTTGCCTCTCAAGCTTCTGGTGTCCCTTGACTTCTGGCTGCATCCCTCCAATCTCTGCCTCCATCTTCACAGGGGCCTCCTCCTCTGTCTATTTCTTCTCCTTTTCTGCCTCTTACAAGGACACTTGTCATTGGATTTAGGGTCCACCCGGATAATACAGGATGATCTCATCTCAAGATCTTTAACTTAATTACATCTGCAAAGACTTTTTCCAGATAAAGTCATTCACAGATTCCAAGCATTCAGATAAGGACATACTTTTGGGGGGCCACCTTTCGACCCATTACCCCATCATATCCCCAGTGTTAGCACAGGTCTGAACATAGAAGGCACTCAGTAGAATCTGTCGAATGGATGAATGAAAAGATGTCACTGATTTTTGATGCTTGAATCAATTCTGCAACAATCAAGGGGTCATCCAGACTTCTCCTTGAATACCTCCAGGCACAGAAAACTTACCAACACTCCAAGCAGCCTGATCTTCCTTTGAACAGGACTGACTGTTAATGCTTCCTTAGGTTGAGTTCAGCTTTCTCTCTGTAATTTACATGAATTAATCCTGTTTCTACCTTTTGGAGCCTGTCAATGGATCTAATCTCTCTTATGACCTACCCATGACCTCAGATAGTTGAAAACATATATTGATAGATTTATTCAATCCACCAATGGGTATAAGTCTAGAGGTAATAGTCAACATTTTTAACACCAGTCTCCACACAGACACTGATGTCTGCACAGTGAACGCAGGCCATATGGCTGGTGGAGGGTCGGAAATATGCTGCCTTTATCCTTTAGTTGCTGGATCTTGCGGATTCTGGGCTTCCTATGGTTGGCATGGGGTGAGAGGCAGGCAGCAAAGGGGATACTTGGAGAGGTCATTGTGACAGCTGTTTACCACCTAGTATGGAAACCTTTCTATATTTTAGCTACTGACGTGGCATCCTGTGTGCTCCAGCAAAGCACACACAGTGGGTCTCCTCTCAGGCTCCCTGAAGTGATCTAAGACTCCTCTCCCCGCCACTATGTGCTTTCAACATCTACACGAGGAAATGCCTTGCTTTCTGGTCCCTTTGTACAGTGCTCTGGGGAACTCATTTGTTTAATTTGTGTGCCTCTTAAATTGTCCTCCCTATTTTCCTCCATTACAAAATTTAATTCTGCCTCCTGCCCCACCCATACACACTAGTGAAGAAGCAAAAGAAATAGAATGTTCTGGGTACTTGGCATCTATCAGTAGAAGAGTACTGTATACATTTGGGAGCTGATAATCCAAGTTCTTTGTCCTGTTTTTCCCTCCTACTGTCAGCCCTTCTTGTCACCTCTGTCAGAGGGTGGGCAGCAAAAGAAAGAAGGTAAAACTGAAGTTGGTCCAATTTTTCTGTGAGACACTGGGAAAATGCTTGATGAAAGAAAAGATGGTAACTCTGAGTTAAAACTTGAGTTTGGTGACAGGTACTGATTTTCCTCTTGGCACCCAAAGCACAAGTAATGGGGAGTGGTGACTTCATTTTTCAACTCGAGGCTTCAGCAGAGAAGCAGGTGGTCTCCAGGCAGAGCAGGAGAGCCATACCCACTGCCCAATGGCTCTTCACATTGACAAACAGACCCTTTATCACCCCCTCATTAGTCTCAAGACTCAACAGTTGGGTCCAGCTGACATCTGACACCAGTTCAGAGGTTCCTCAGGACAGTAAAGAATTACCGGGGATGACAGTGGAGACGGCAGTGAGCAACTGGAGGCTGAGGGCTTGCTTTTTTTTTTTTTTTTTTTTTTTACATTTCCAACTTTAATAGTACTGTTCTCGTAAATAAAACATTTGAAATTTCCAAAAGAGAAGCATCTTATTTTATATGAAAAATCTAGCATGTTTTCCACATGTTGAACCAGAAACAAAGCATAGAACAATTCAGATTTATAAAAATGAGTGGAGCAGGGATGATTAAGAATATACAAGTTTTCCGTTTCCACTGTCAGAAAAATGCTCTTCAGGTTTATTTTATTTAAAAAGTTCTAAAGAACACTTTTCTGCAATGTATATTCACAGCCCAAACTTCAGTAATGGAGCAACAATCATGCAAATCATTTAAACCCAGTAATCAGACAAGATAGAAAATGCAGTCTCTTTTCCCCATTCCTGCATTGACTGTTGACACCAGCATTCCCTAAAGGGTGTTCTGAAGAACACTGACCCTACCAGTGAAGACCAAAGCTAAATCCATTTCAGAAATATTGCACACCATATCCCCTTGTTCACGATTCCCACTGCGGGTTACCTCGGTCAGGCTCCACGCACCTCGTGGGTCTTTCTTTTACTGAGGAACTTCTCTTACCCCGACAGGTGTTAGACGTGGACAATCTTGTTGGAGTTGTTCAGGTTGAGAACATCAGCATCTTTGCAGAGTCCTACGATGTTGCCTTGGACATCACCTTTCCCAAAGGTCTGTTGACCCCATCAAGGAAAGTGTGTGTAGAAGTCACATCTTATGAGTGCAGTATATTCCGTGTGAAAAGGAAGACTAGTGGTTGTCGGGGAGGGGGTAGAATTTCGGTTAATAGTAGCGCAAGCCCCAGCGTGATACTAGCAACATTGCTGTGAATCTCCATTTCTCCAAATGGAGATGACAAGCCTGGGGGGAGAGTCCTAAATATAAAATTTGCAGAGCTCTTTTCTAAACAGTCACTTGAGAGTGAATACCTGTTTTCTGTCACCACTATTAACAAATTACCACAAGCTTTGTGGCTTAAAACAATACAAATTTATTATCCAACAGTTCCATAGGTCAGAAAATCCAACAGGAGTCTCACTAGGCTAAAATCAAAGTGCTGGCAGGACTGCATTCCTTTCTGGAAGCTCTGGGGAGGAATTCGTTTCCTTGCCTTTTCCGGCCTTAAAGGCCACCACATTCCCTGGCTCGTGGTCCCCTTCCTTCATCTTCAAAGCCAGCAAGGTTGGGTCAAGCCCTTCCCACACTGCCGTCTCAATGGTTCTCCAGTTTTTGTCCCCCTCTTCTACTTTTGAGGGTCCCTGTGACTACACTGGGTGCCTCAGAGATCCCAGGATAATCTTATATTAAGGTCAGACGATAAGCAACCTAAATTCCATCTGATACACTAATTTATCTTTGCCGTGTAAAGTAGCATAGTCACCGGTTCCAGGAATTAAAACCCATCTTTGGGGTTGGGGAGGGGGTGGCATTATTCTTCCCACCACACTGCCCTAACCCCCAGGTTAGACCCCTCCCTTTAGTGTGCACTGTTCCATTACCCGTATCTCTGCTAGGTCTCCTCCTCAACAAGATTTATAGAACATTAGAGCTACATATTTGCCTAGATTTCATTAGTCTTATGTACAAAGATAGTTATTACGGCATAATGTGTAACAGTGGAAGACAGGAAATTACCTAAATGTCTATCAGTAATGGAATATTATTATTATAGGAATAATATTGTAAATTATGGAATAGCCATATCATGATATATTATGCAACCGTTAAGATCACATTGATGAATTCAAATATTTTTTTAAAAGATCACATTGATGAGGAATTTTTAACTATGTATGGAAATACGTATGATGTAATGCTAAGTAAAGCAATATAAATTTATATGTAATATCCCAACTCTGTGTAGTATACACTTGATACAAATTTTTTTTTAATACTGGAAGTTTTAGCTAATGGGACACATAAAAGGAAGGACAGTGGTCCTAGGATGGAAGCCAGAGGGAGCTGCCCTGTTGAACTGGGTGCAAGAGCGCTATCTATTGTATGTTTACTACTAAGACTCAATTACAAAAGGTTTTTCTAACCATAGTGTTTTCAGAAAGCAAATCCACTGAGATTGTCATCGTGGATTTTCCATGTGAACTTCAGTAGGAAGTTCCACTGCGTCTCGCTCCCAGGCCCACTCACCTCTCCCCACCCCGGCCCCTGGCCTCTGCAGGAGCTGAAGGAGGCCTCGATTTTGGGACTGTGAGGGTCATGGAGGAGGTGAAGCAGCCCCTGCAACTGAAGAACCGTGGGAAATATGAGATCATGTTCAGGTAACCTGAAAGCATCGGGCATGTGGTTGTCTACATCCACTCGTGGCGAGAAGAGTGTGTCCGGGGGATTTAAAAACAAAATTCACTGAGGAAATCATAAGAGTGATCTTTGCCGTTAGCCTGCCTTGCCTTCAACACATGCAATTCCAACCGCTAAGAGAGCAGAGGTTTTCACACTGCTTTCAACTCTGTGACTTTCTAGGGACCTTAAGGGTCTTCTGAATACACCTGGAGCCACAAGGATCTGGGGGAGGGGAAGACACTGAGAGGGGGGAGGATGTGAGGAGAAGATCCTGGGGTGAGGGGAGATCCTGGGGTGGAGGGAGGGACTAGAGATGGGGGGACCTGGCCCCAAGCTGTCCTGCCCTCCTTTCCGCTCTTCTCTCTCTCCTAAGTTGGCATTTGACATAAGATTTCGTGTGAAGAAGGGATGTCCCAGTTGTCTTTTTTCCTTTTAAGAACCACTGTATTATACCTTTCAAATGGCAGCCTGCTGGAATAGAGGTCCAGCTTTTGCTCATCTCTTGAGATTAAAAATGAAACACTAAATCTGGGAGATTCCTCAGAGAGGACAGGGTGGCACTGGGTGGGGGGAGGGGGGAGGTCACCCGTGCAGGGTCGCACAACCCTCGGTGGCAGTGCCAGCACTCATGGCCAACCAGTTTCTATGAAAGATCATCCTTCCCCCAGAAGAATTTACAGTTGATAAAGGAACCCCTCACTGGCAAACTTGGAAGAAATTCAATGTATTCATGAAAGTTTCATTTCAGCTCAGAGAACGCTGAAATTAGAGAGGTCCCACCTCGATATGACTATTAGTTAGAACTGTGTATGGAAATAATTAAGTGTAAATAAAAGCTTAACAAGCCTAGAAGAAAGCCACAGGCACTTTGGAATTAGGGCTGAATGGAATGTTGCCCGTTTCTGCGTTTTGTTTCAGATTATGATAGGGCATTAGCTCTGCTGTTTTAGGCTGCATGGAGCAGAGTCACCCTGGGGTTGGAACAGGTAATGAGGGGTTTGTGCAGGCGGTGAGGAGATGGAGACACCCAGCATGCAGCAGTGGAGTGACAAGGTCTCCTGGGGCGTGGGGTTGACGTTTGGGTCCCCACGGCAACTCCAGCTGTCCCGCCTCCTCTTACATTCCTTGCTCCTTCCCCAGTCCCCCTGCCATTCTCATGAGTCAGCTTCTCTCTGTGGCTTCTCACCTCACCCCCACTGGGCCACAACCTTCCTTTCTGAGTGCATCTGTTGCATGGCTTCTGCCCCCTGCTTTCTCTTGTTTCTTAGATCCCCTGTCTTCTGCATCACTCACTGTTCCTTTTGTGTGTACTGCATTCAGTCTCTGAGACAGGAGGGAGGGAGGGAGGGAGGGAGGGAGGGAGGGAGGGAGGGAGGGAGGGAGGGAGGGAGATGAATTAATTTAGTTGATCCTTATCTAGCATCAAGTGTCCCTGTTGGACAGAAAACTCCTGCAAAGATACCTGTTGACCATAGGGTAGAGATGTCTGTCTTTGCCTCAAGCATCAATCCCTGGCCTGTCAATCCTGGCTGAAGAGGGGTGGTCACCGAGTACAATACACAGTGGACACAGCTAGGCATAGTAGTTAAACAGGGCTGGAGCCTAGAGTGTCAGGCACTTAGCAGTCTAGAGTCTCCTCTCTAGTGTCTTGGGTTCCCTGAATAATGACTTACAGTGATTTTTATGCTTATCTTCCAGCTTTTCTGTGGACTCCTTAGGGATTTCAGCGACCAATTTAAATTCTATGATCTCAGTCCAACCGAAGAAGGGCTCATTGACCACAACAGAAAAGCCCACAAATGTCCAGGTGTTCTTCCATGCGAAAAAGGAAGTGAAGGTCGACCATCAGCCAGTCCTGCGCTGTCAGGTAAAAGAGCACCAAGGGGTCACTCACCAGTGGCAGCATTGTGGGACTCATGTCAAGAAGAAGAGTACATGGTCTAACCCATGCTTCAAAGGGAAAAAGGGAGTGCTGGCCTGAGTGGCAATCAGAGAGGATACACCAGGGTTTGGTCCCCAACTAGCAGGCACAGGTAGGTCAGGTGGGAGGTATGCAAAGTCATCAGAAATTAAAAGTGCCAGAGAGGAAATGTGGACCCTGGTCTTTGGAGAGCACCTGAGACAAGGAAGCTGAGTTCACTCATCAAAAGCAAAAGAAGAGTGAAGAAGTGAAGCAGGGGGCAAAAATTGGTCTATGTTGAACCATGGCTAGTACATAGTCTTAAGTTTGATGTTCTTACTTGCTAATATTGTTGATGCAATAAATATAAAGAGAATGAAATAAAAAACTTGGCTTCATATCAGTGATGAAAATAGGGAATGAAGGAGATAGTCATGGGAATCTGGAGCTATACCTATGGCTAACATTCTCCCAATTCTTCTTCCCTTTCTAGATCATTGAACCCAATGTCGCAGAAGGAGGTGAAATCATCGCCAGCATCCCAATTAAATTTTCCGTGAATGCAGTGTTCTCCAAATACAGCATCAACCCACCCTCTATCATCAACTTTGGGGCTTTGATCTGTGGCACTCGTAAGAGCGCCACCCTCACCATAGAAAATCAAGGTGTTACTGACTTCAAGTATGGCCTTTATAGGCTGACGGGGGAGAGCCCCATTAATCAAAAGAAAATGTAAGACAAATATTTACGTAACTCATGTCATTCCCTACTGCTTTGTATCTTACAAAGGTTTTTCATTTATGTTATCTAAATTCTCCCAATGCCCTTTCGTGGGTGAGATTAGTAAAGTTAAGAATTGGCCCATCCAAAATGACGCAAGAAATCACCAGTAGATCTCAGTTCTGACTACAGATTTCACATGCTTTCTAACTGCTATCAGACATCCGATAAAGTTTAATTGAATGAATGTGAAGTCTTCTGTTTGGGATTGCGTCTGTTTTCCTGGTGCGTCTAATGTGCTACAGGACTTGCTAGTAAGTCATTGTCCCATCTATCGTTCTGTAGGATGTCAAGACACTGTTATAACAGCAAGCTAAGTCAAAAGAAATCATAGGTACACTTCATGATCGGGGGATGGCAAAGGGTACCCTGGAATTGTGAACTAGAGAAAGCATGGTGATGCCTTCCGTCTATCGGGACTGTTTTTACCTTCTCCCCATGAAGATACTTTATCACAATAGCTAACTTATTAGTGGTTCCAGCAGCAAAACATGTTTTATTTAAAAGGTTGCTCTCAATCAATTCACCAAAACAATTTACCTTATTGAATGCTTTTGGCCCTTATTTGATTGTCATATTCTTTTTTGGTAAATTTGGGATGGTTTTGCCAATTCCCAAGGCATTTTGTCTAACTTTCTAATTGCCTTTCTAATTAATGAATTATTAATTTAAATGGACTTTCCAATTAATTGTTTTAAATCATATATACAGCTTTACATTGTTTGTAACTGTTTTATATTTTTGTGGCTATCCTCTTCCATTTTGACAAAGTTTGACTGTATCAAGAAAATTTTTGTTAAATTGTCTAAAGTCTTTCTTCCAAATTTAATTTCAAACTAATTTTTTATCATTTATTTTATAATAATTTAATAATATTTATTTATCGCTACTAAGACATAAATATGCTTTGCTTTAAATTGCTTTTAATTTAGTTTTCACTTTGGCATACACAAATTTTTGCAAAACACTCAAGAGGGGGTAGAGCTTCAGTTGTTCCGGCCAGTAAGCAAATGAATGCTCAAATGTATAAAACACTCAAAAGTTTAAGATTGCACCTCAAATACATTTGAATATTTTAGGAAAATAACTTCTAGACAAACTAATTACTGGGTAAACTACCTTCAAGTGAAGTGAACAGTTACCAAAACCTGTGTTAGTGTTATTGCTCAAACTATGTCTTAATAACACCATGACTATAAATGTGAAGAAAAGGGACAGAATGTAATCTACTTGCCATTTCATTTTTTTAAGTGAGATTAGGTAAAAGATTTGATGTTTACAAATAACTTCCACACACTGCTATGCAACGAACACAAGTAAACATTTTTACATGATTCTTTTCTTGCAGTAATTTTTAATGTCCTTATGAATCATATTTAACAAGTACAATTAGTGCATATTTTTATCACAATTGTTCAATGAGTTTGACTAATGATGAATGCTAATTATGCTACCCCAATGCCCTCTTGAGCAAAGAAGGGCTCTTCCCCGTGTTCGTAGGAAAAAGGACCTGGCAAGCAGGCAGATGGGTGGTGTTTAATGTGATTACCCCAGCCTAAGTGTGTACTCCTGCTTGTTTAAGCAGAATCAGCAATATTCGGCAGGCAAGATCCCGGGAAAGCGACAGCTTCAGCAAGACTGGCCCTTCCAAAGCAACCAAGTTCTCCGAGTCTGTTCAGAAAGATGTAAATATCACTAACCAGGTGAGTGCCCTTTTCCTTGTTCACAGAAACCCTGAAAGGCCACATTCCAACTAGTTCTTGCAACAATTACCTCCCTAGGATAGCAAGATTTGAATCTACTGTAGCGGGAATATTAAACAGCTACCTTGAAATATCACTTTTCCTTTTAAGACAAGGTGTTATGACTTGATTTAGATATCCTCTTGACAGCATCTGATGACTGGTGGAAGGGCTCAGACTCTGTGCCCCACTCCACTTCCACCCCTCCCGCCCCTCCCACCATTTCCTGCAGATCCGCTTCACCCACGGCATGTTCACCGTGTACCCTGGGTTTGGCTCCGTTCCTTCCGGAGGCATGCAGACCATCACTGTGGACTGCGTGGCTGACCCCGTGGGAAGGAGTGAGGAGTTCATAGCTATCGAAATCTCTGACCGAGACCCAAGAGACCAGCCCACTGGCATTCTTTACACCCTGTTGGCTGAAGCCTGTCTACCAGGTACTGAGCACTCAGATTGGATATCACCCCTTAAAAGACCTTTCTCTGAAGCACCCCCCACCATGCAATGTCTAGCAAAAATAGCTGGGCTGCTGCCTTTGGGACTTAGAACTTCCTCTAGTGTCTCCAGCCATATTTTTCCTTAAAGACTTACAGAGCACGCACACCTAGAAAGGATGTATAGCTTTACACTCCCAGTCTTCCTGAGTTTGGTCCAGGATCCTCAGATGAACAGTGTTCCCTGGGAACCACGGTGTGATGGGATATGGCCCATGACTCAGGAACATTGAATCCTGCTCGTGACCAGGTCACGCCTTGTGGGCAACATAACACAGAGAACAATGGTCAATGACTAGCATGCTATATCTTTAACCCAGCAAGATCTCAGATGAAGCACGGAGAGAACCAAAGTGAGCCAACGCCTCCTTCTTTCCTAAGTGCACCCCAGCTCCTGGATCTTGCCCCTCTTTACCATTGGGAGGAAGGGTGGTTGGGGCCTGGCAACCAACAAGAGCAGTACAAAAGAAGGTAGACTCTGTCCCATCACCCACACCCTACCCCTCCTCTATGACTGTCCTTTGTCGGCACCCAAACCTCCAAATGGAGAATTACAGGAGGCAGGAATTGGGCTCTCAGGCCTCATCCCGGTCTTCCCTCCACTCCCCAGCCTTCGTGACGGACAACAATGCCTTGATATTTGAGGAGCACCAGGTCTGTCGCAGCACCAACATGCACAGCATCCTGCAGACCATAGAGAGCGGGGGGCTGTTTGTGGAAGATGAGAACAAGTTCATCTTCAGGAACATCCTGGTGGGCCATCAGGCCAAGGCTCGGTTCAAGATCAGCAATGTGGGAAAGATCGCGTGTGATGTGAACCTTGCAGTTAAGCCCATCTCCAGCAAGGTGAGCAGCCTCCCGTGGCCCCAGCCACCGAGGTTGGCAGACAGCAGGGGAAACCGCTCTTGGAAACCCCTGCTCTGGAGCCTCGATACATGAGTGGGGGTTATCTGGCCCTCAGGCCCTGCTGGAGGTTATGAGAGGGAACTGGGCAGTTCCCCTTGGCCAACAGCCATACATTTGTCCCAATGGATGTCTCCTCTGGGTACCTCTGTGATGAACTGGTACTCAGGAATGAACAACTCAGTCATCCATCAAACACTCACTATGTGCCTACGATAGACACAGCATTATGGGGAGAGCCAAGACGAGCACCCGCTCAGGCAGGCTGCCTCCGATTGCATATTCATCTGGTAAAGGAGATGTGGGGGATGTCAGATTGTAAGGATAAGGTGAAATGGTGAGCATTTATTGAGCCCCTGCAGTATGCTAGACACTGTGCTAAATGATTTATTGACATTTATTACCTCATTTCATCCTCACAAGTTTGTAGTATCAGACTTTGTATTATTATCCCCATTTTATAGTGAGGGAAATTGAGGCTCAGAAAGGCTAAATTCTTTCCCTGGGTCCCAGAGCCTAGGGATACAAGGGTAGGTTTAAAGCCAAGCTTCATTCACACACAAGGCAAATAATATGTACCCATCTCAGGGTCTGCCAGACTCAAAACTTCCTTCCCCTCTGAGTCAGATCATACTGAGATCCTTTTTCCTCACAGTGGAAGAGAAAATTCAGGATGCTGAGAGAGGGGGCTTAGTTAATATGTGATATGTTTCACCCACCTTTAATTTCCAATCAGGTGTGCTGCAAATACCACCTAGTGTCATCTCAGCTGCTTCAGTTCTCTGCCCAAAAGTGGAATCTTGGCCCAGGTGGTCCTCGTGCCCCAGAACTGGCATTGTTCGCATCGCTGATGGTGGTGGGGGAGTCACGGAGAGGGCTGGCCTAGCCTAGAGCCGAGAATAGAGTATGCATTCCCAAACCCCTGCAGAGGGGCAGGGTTTGAGAGTCTGATTTCTTTTCTGACTTCCCTCAGGCCCTGGTGACATGCAGTCATTACTCTCTAACTTTATTTGGTACACGAAGGGATAGCTTTCTTTCTATTCTCTACCAAAAACGTAAAAAAGTGAGCAAGCCTGATTTCTAAACAAAGATAGGTTTTTAACAGGAGGTTTGCCGACATTATATGTTTTCCTCTTCCCTAATTTTCTCCCTAATTGGCAGACTATCCGTTGGAAAAAACAAAGAAAGCTTAGTGCCCTCAGCTTGAGAAGAAGAGGAAATAGTCAGTCTTGAATCCCACCGGCCTCCCATGAGAATGAAAAATGCTTTTGACTTTTGAGGCCATGCCAGGGGTCCCTATAGCTTTCCCAAAACACTGTCACAAGATGGGAAGAGATCAAGTGCTATGGGAGGGAGATTGTTCTGGCTAAAGCTCTTAGAGTTGCAAGGAGCAGAAACCCACTCAGGATAATCCAAACAAAGCAAGGTTTGTTCCAATGCATCAGAGAGCTCAGACGAGATCAGGATGCACCACGCAGCCAGAGCTCTGTGCGACTGGAACTGCCACCTAAATCCCGCCTTCAGAAGACCAGTAGAGGCTCTGTCCATCTTTCAAGGACCATGGGTCTTTCACTTATGCTGTCTCCATCTGGCTTCCAGATCAGCTTCAGATCAGCAGCCACCAATGATCTCTGGGCGTCTTAATTTAGTTCTGAGAGACAGAGATTCATATCTGACTATCTAAGACCTAGATTCGTTCATCTATTTGAGTCACAGATCACAAGTCTAGCCATTAGTGCTGAGAGTCTCAGAGTATCTAGGCTGCTCCTTCCAGGGGCCTGACTATGCAGGCAATGCAACATGTCTATTGCAGAGTTTAAAGGAGGGCGAGTTCACAGCAGGGGCAATAGAGATAAGCAGCATGCCCCGTGTAAACACAAATAGCTAACATGCACGCCGATCCTGCCCCGCCCCCAGGTTACTGCTCGCATCATCGATATCTTTGAAGTGGAACCCAACAAGATGTGTGTTGCCAGTCATTCACACGCCTTTGCCACGGTGGCCTTCACCCCGCAGACCATGCAGACCTACCAGTGTATCTTTGAGGCCACCTTGGATGGCTTGCCCAGGTACCAGCTCCCCAACAGCCTCCCCTGAGCAGGGCTACAGGCCACACTCTCCAGAATGTCATCCCTGCCATGCCAGGCTGACAGGCCTCAATCTCCCTATTCTCTACAGCAACCTGACCAAGAACCGAAGCCTCACGTTTGATATCGTGGGAGAGGGGAACCTCCCTCGAGTGACCGTAGTGCGGCCAATTCTCCAAAATCAATACGGAAACCCCTTGCTCCTCTTTAAGAGGCTTCTTCTTGGTCATTCAGAGAAACTACCTCTCATCCTCAAGAACAACGGCGCAATCCCCACCCAGGTACTGCTGGAGGGTGAAGCGTGGGGTGGAAAGGGAAAAAAATCATTCAGAAGTTAAGACTTCTGACACTGGGGTCTCTGCCGTCCCTAATTTATGAGGACTTCTTCTTAACCTGTATAAGACATGGGACATGCAGAGGGAAATCAGGTATGGCCTCTGCCTTCCAGGAGTGTAAGAAACCAGATTACACAGTACACTAATAATTACTGTGTGAGGCAGTGTACAGTGATATACACTAAGCTTAGTGGGTAAGATTATGGGTAGTGTTAGTGTCTTCTTTATTTTTTTTACTTTTTTCCTGTAATTAACATTGCATTTGTAATGAGGGGGGAAAAATCATTGGGGTAAGAGATGTAACATCTGTAGGGACTTCTAGTTCAGCAATTAAATTATGTTTTTATTTTACAAAAATGCTAAATTGTGTAAGGGTTATTATGCAAAGGACTGTAGGACTTTTAAAAATGTTCTACTCCCATCTAGGGGATCACGAAAAATTTTGCTATGAAATGACATTTGAGCTGGGCATTGAGGATAGCTGGGTTTCACGTGGTGGGCATGGCAGTTGAGTACCTCCCAGGTAGAAAAATAAAACTCCAAAGACAAAGGCACAGAAGCAAAAAGATGTAAGGTGCAAACAGGAACCAGTAAGCAACCAACTTTGTAAGAGCATAGTGTACAGGTAGGAGAGAGGTGGGCGATAAAAATAGAAGGTAGAGTAAGCGGACAACTTGTGGAGCACTTTGGAGTCTATATATATCTTAAACCCTACAAGAAATTAGTACTGTTATTGTTGTTGTTGTTATTTGTACAGTTAAGGCTCATTTAGATCTACCCGCATAGTTATCATTTTTATTGCTTTCCATTCCTGCGATCCTTTTCCTACATATTGAAGAATACTTGTTAGTAGTTTTTTGGTGGTGAAATTTCTGTTTTTGTTTGAAAATCTCCATTTCTCCTTCATTTTTAATGTAATTTTTACTGGCTATAGAACTCTGGGTTGGCAGTTGTTTTCTTTCAGCAAATGGGAGATATAATTCCAGAGTATGCTGGTTTCCATTGTTACTGCTGAGATGTCAGCTTTAAGTCTAAAATATCTTTTAAGGTAATCTTTGCCCTCAGGCTGTGGTTAAGATTTTCACACTGTATTTGTTTTCTGCACTTTCATTATGATGTGTCTAAGTATGGATTTCTTGCATTTATCCTTCTTGAAATTCACCAGGCTTCTTGATTCTGCAATTGATGTCTTACATCAGTTTTGAAAAATTCCTAGATGTGTCTTTGACTACTGCATCTCTCCTCCTGGGAAGCCAATTAAACATGTGGAAGACCATCTCACTATATTCTTTATTATGTTTTACAGCCTCATTGTATTTTCCATCCATTTTTCTCTGGGCTTCATTCTGCATAATTTATTTTGACCTGTTTTCAGTTCATTAACTCTCCCTTTAGCTGTAGCTAACCTGCTATTAAACCTTCCATTAAATTCTTAAATTACTATATTTTTCAGTTCTAGAATTTCTATTAGATCATTTTTCAAATATATGTAATTAGTTTTTTGAAATTTCTAGCTCCATGCTGAAATTGTCAGACTTGGTTTTTATTTCTTGAACACAACAATCACAGCCGTTTTGCAGTCTATATCTGATAATCCCAAAATCTGAAGTCTCTGTAGGTCTGTTTCTGAAATCTGCTATTTCAGCTCATTTTTGCTCATGTTGTCATGTCTTCACATGCCTGGTTATCTTTGGTCATATTTTGGGTATTGTATTTGAAAAGTTTTTAGAAATAATTAGACTAAGAATGATGTTATTTTTTTATTTTTATTTTTTTTAGTTTCAGGTGTACAAAACAATGTAATAGTTAGACATTTACACCCCTCACAAAGGGATAACCTTCTTCCCCCAAGCTACTACCCCTCTGACATTGTATATAGCTGTTGATGTTTCAATCTAGTTGTGAAGGGCGCAGCTCGCAGTGGCCCATGTGGGGATTGAACCGGCAACCTTGTTGTTAAGAGCACCGCGCTCTGACCAGCTGAGCTAACCAGTGCCCTACATGTATCATTCTATCTTGCCCATGATGTTCATCACGGTGCCAACATTGCTATCTTCTAAAAATGTCTGCTGATACCTCATACCTAAAATCAGATACACAGCTGTAGTTTTTTTTAAATCAGATATACGGCTTCCAGTGGGCTAGATAACATCACTTTTCTCCAAGTAGGTCAGAGGCCCCCCTTAGTTGTCCTATTATCTTGGTAAGATACTCAACATGACACTATCGAGCAACTAATGCCCTAGTACCTAGGAGATACTGGGTTTCAGGAACCCACATTCATGCAAGTCCTCACAGAATGACAAGTGTTCATTCCATTTTATTAGTCTAGGTCAGGGGCGTCCAAACTTTTCTCAACGTTTTTTTACCAAGGGCCATATGCGATAAAATACACAAACAGCTGGGCCACTCACTCGAGGTGAAGTACGTATTGCCTCACCTGGTTTATTTAAGTAAACTATATTTTTGGAATTTGCTGCAGGCCAATTAACAATGGATTGCGAGCTACAGTTGGCTCGCGGGCCGCAGTTTTGACACCCCTGGTCTAGAGTATCGTTTTAACTGCCTTTGTCAATAGCAGAAGCCTCAACAACCCCATTTTGACACAACTTAGCTGGGTGATCTGGAAAGTACCTACACTCTTAGGCCTCTAGTTTCTCACTCGGATAACAAGAGCTGGACTAAATTTTCTTTTTTTCTCTCAAGGTCTAATATTTATTATATCTCCCTTTTACTAAGAAACAAGCAATTGGGCACTAGGCACAATGGCTTTTTTGGGGGTACTTCCCAAACAACACAGTATGTCACTCCAAACTCAAAAATCATGAGCAGCCTGTCAGTGTAACACTCAGTCCTGCTTTCCTTCTGCCAGCTGCATGTTGACCTACAGGACCACCTAGGAGTCTTCTCCCTGAAAGGGAGGCCCACTACCTCCTACATCTACATCAAAGAGGAAAACAAACCCCATGCAAAAGGTAAGTAGGGGAGAGTAGCTTCTAGAGGACAGTGGGTCCCGGTGCTGTTTTGCTAGGGAACTAATCAGGACCCAGCCAGATTAGGATGCCAGTGTCACCAATGGCCACTCTAGGCAATGCTCATTCCTCCCCTCGGGCTGCTTTCCCTTGAGTCAGGGTCTTCATGGATGCATCTTCCTTTAACGTGGTTCTAAATCATTCTTCTCTCCTCTCTTTGCAGCAAAGAAAGCTCATACAGCCTCTCTGGTTGTTCCTCCTGGAGACACAGCAGAATTTGATGTTGTTTTCCACTCCCAAAAGGTTGGGAGAATGACAGGCACCATCCACTTATCAGTGATCAACAACCAGTACGAGGACACGGTCATCCACCTGGTGGGAGAGGGCTATGAGGACGACGTCACTTTGGACAACATCCACGGGCTGATGGTTTCCGGCAGCCAGGAGGCCTCAGACATCTCCGAGGCCATCGAGGAAAACACTATGGAAGACTTGGTGGCAGGTGGGAGAAGCAGCAGTGAGGTGTTGACAGCTCTTGGCTCTTGGGTCATTTTAAATGAGAGTGAAATTTAAACAAAAAATCTACTAGCTTCCCGGGAATTGAGGACGGAACCGCCTCTTCATCACAGTATACTCCATCATGCCTGGCTCGGTCACTGTATTCATTCCTGTGCTCCCTCAAGGCACAGTTATGGAGCCTCAGTGGGCATGGGCCAGGCACTACACTGAGCCCTGGCGTTCCAAAGAATAAGAAGAGTCCCTGCCCTTAGGGCGCTTATAGTTTGAGCTCAAATTCCAGTTTAGCTAATAAGCAAAATTCAAAATCCAGATTCCAGATTACCTAAGAAAAGTGAATATCTGTCTCTCTATAGTTTTCCCTTTCTTTTTCTTTTAGCTGGCTTATGTTGGCATTGTGTGTTTCGTCTGAACCCTGTATCCTAGACGTTCTAAGCAAGTTGGTGGGCTTCTTTAACTAGAGAAGATGTAAGCTTGTGCCTCCTCTAGGACATCGTTCTCCACAGCCTCACTACTCAGGGCACTGTCTGAGAACCTACTGCGTGAGCATGAGCTGGCAGCTTCTTAGGAATGGGAATTTCAGACCCCACCCAGGCACCTCACACCAACTGAATCAGAATCTGCATTTGAACAAGATCCCTGAGTGATGTGTGTGTATATTAAAGCCTAAGATGTGCTGCCCTGCAGTATATCAAGTGCTATGGCTTCATTTGGTTGACTATACTTTGGGGTAGGAGAAAATTGACTTCATCATTATTATCAAAAAGCATTTGCTAAGCACTCTGATTATGTGGCTAATCACTGTAAAGTGAGTTATAAACACAGTCTCACAGTTTTTCTAGGAGCTTGCAGTCCTGGAATGTAGCATTGGGCAGTCTGTATAATATGGGTTAAAATCAACGCTCCTCACATGTCTGGCGTTTTCACCCCTATTCACAGCTACAGGGTGACATCTCTCTTGTCAGAGGTCAAGCAGGAGCCAGCAGTGAACCGTAGTTTAGAAACAAAATTTCATACTTAAAATAGAATTGCCAGATTTAGAAAATCGGAATATAGGAGTCCCCATTAAATCTGAACTTTAGATAAACAATGAATTATTTTTAGTTTAAGTGTGTCCCAAAATATTGCATGGGATATACTTATGCTAAAAATTACTCATTGTTTACCAGTAATTCAAATTTAACAGGGACTCCTGTATTTTATCTGGCAACCCTAACTCTTACTAGTATTGTTTCAGTAGACAAATGGAGTTGGAGATCTATGTTTTCTCTCGGAGGTGAAGGCCAAGGTGGATGGACGGACTTAATGGGTGGGTGGATGGATGGATGGATGGATGGATGGATGGATGGATGGATGGATGGATGGGGAGACTCCCCCAGGAAGGAAAGCTTACTGCTCAGGACTGCAGGTTTTTTCTAATACAACCATCCAAGGAGGGAGAAGTTCATGCCAGTGAGGCACAAGTCTTTCAGGTGCTGCCTCCTTAGGGGCGCGAGCCCCAGGAGGAGGCCAGGGAGGACTCACTGACCTTCTGCTTCTGTCCTTTAGCGGCTCTGGTGGACCACATCCAGTTTGGGGACTGCCACATAGGAAACAGCTATAACGTGAGCTTCACAATCACTAACCACAGCCAAGTGAATGTGCTACGGTTTCAATGGCCCCTTTTAGCTACAGTTACCTTTTCCCCACAGGTAAGTGAAAGCCATTTACTGTTTTCTGGGCTCTCTTAGGCCTAAGCCAACTGCAATTTGATTGTCAGTCCATTTCCAAGGATACAAGGGAAGGCATGGGATGGGTGAATCTCAAGCTGGAACCATCCCTCACTCAGAGCTGATAGCAGAGGACACTGTTCGCGTCCCCTCTGGTCTAAGAGCAGAGAATGGGGTCTGCCAAGACTGTTGCTAGGCTGACACTGTGGAATTCCATGGAAGCCAGTAGGGATGAAAACAGGTCCCAGTCTTCCTACCCCACGGTGCAGACCTATGTCCCCCTAGGTGTGTGTTCTTTAAGCATTAGTCCTGCAAAAGTGGTTCTCTGAAAGCTAAAATGGGGGTGGTGGGTTCTGTGGACAACTGAGATTTAGAAAATGGTACAAGTTGCGTCTTTCTCTTAAAGATTCCCAGTGCCCTTCAGCATAATAAAGCCTAGTTAACTGTGTTTTACCTGGAATTTTCTAACCCCTTCTGTTAGCATCTCACAGCACACATTTTATGAATTTCTGACCAAAGCTTGACATTGACCAAGGCCTACGACAACATGATAGTATATCCTAGCCTCTTGCCAGTCATTGCATTTCATAGCTAGTTCTTTTCTGAGTACCCAGGACACTGGGTAACCCACATATGCTCCTGCTCTGTTATAGCCACCAACTCCACTCAGACATAGAACTCGAGGGGGATAGATCACGGTGGGGTGGGGACCTTACTTCTAAATCCTTGAGTGCTATCAGGAAGAAGTTTTGCTTCCTGGAGGGATGTAAAGCATTAGTCAAAGTAGGCAGAGATAGCTTCTTATAGTCCATTTAAATACACCCACATACCACACACACATACACAATCATACACACAAACATAAATACACACACACACACACACACGCACACATATTTGTGGCCTTCAGAAGTACTAAGCTTTCTTCTTCACTTTCCAGAGGAGGGAGAGTTTTTTACCTATCCGAAACACAAAATAACTATCTGTGTGTGTGTGTGTGTGTGTGTGTACACATATATGGTATGGTATATATATGGGGTTTTGTATGTTTGTGTTGATGCATGATAAATGATTTTATTCTATGGACCAAATTGGATTTCCCATATATCTGATATACTTCAGTGAATTTCAGCCTTTTTGATCAGAGCTCCTTTATACTCTTAAACATGATAGAAGACCCCCCCAAAGAGCTTTTGTTTATGTGGATTATGTCTATCAATATTTACCATATTAGAAATTAAAACTGAGAATGTTTAAAAACATGCATTTATACTATGAGGCTATACTAATCAAAACAGCATGGTACTGGTATAAAAACAGACACATAGATCAAAGGAACAGAATAGAGAGCCTAGAAATAAACCCATGCCTATATGGTCAATTAATCTATGACAAAGGAGGAAAAAAAAAAAATACAGTGGTGTAAAGACAGTCTGTTCAATAAATAATGTTGGGAAAACTGGATAGATACATGCAAAAAATGAAACTAGACGACCCTCTTACAAGAATATACAAGAAGCGGGCGGCTGGATGGCTCAGTTGGTTAGAGCGTGAGCTCTGAACAACAGGGTTGCTGGTTTGATTCCCACATAGGCCAGTGAGCTGCGCCCTCCACAGCTAGACTAAAGACAATGAGCTGCTGCTGAGCTGCCAGAGGGGTGGCCAGATGGCTCAGCTGGTTAGAGCATGAGCTCTCAACAACAAAGTTGCTGGTTCGTTCGATTCCCACGTGGGATGGTGGGCTGCACTCCTGCAACTAAGATTGAAAACGGTGACTGGACTTGGAGCTGAGCTGTGCCCTCCACAACTAGATTGAAAGACAACGACTTGGAGCTGGTGGGCCCTGGAGAAACACACTGTTCTCCAATTATTCCCCAGTAAAATTAAACAAACAAACAAAAAAGAATATACACGAATAAACTCAAAATGGATAAAGACTTAAATGTAAGACCCCAAACCACAAATACTACCAGAAGAAAACATAGGCAGTAAACTCTGACATTGCTCTTAGTAGTATATTTTCTGATATATCTCCTTGGGCAAGGGAAACAAAAGAAAAAAATAAACAAATGGGACTACATCAAACTAAAACTTTTTTGCACCGCAAAGGAAACCATCAGCAAAACAGAAAGACAACCTACTGACTGGGATAAGATATTCGCTAATGATACCTCTGATAAGGGGTTAATATCCAAAATTCATAAAGAACTCACACAACTCAACATCAAAAAACTAAAAATAAAAACCCAATTAAAAAATGGGCAGAGGACCTGAACAGACATTTCTCCAAAGAAGACATACAGATGGCCAATAGACATATGAGAAGATGCTCAATGTCACTAATCATCAGAGAAATGCAAATAAAAACCACAATGAGATACCACCTCACACCTGTAAGAATGGCTATCATCAGTAAATCAATAAACAACAAGTGTTGGTGAGGATGTGGAAAAAAGGGAACCCTCGTGTCCTGTTGGTGGGATTGCAGATTGGTGCAGCCACTATGGAAAACAGCACGGAGTTTCCTCAAAAAATTAAAAATTGAACTACCTTATGACCCAGCAAATCCACTTCTGTGTATTTATCTGAAGAAATCCAAAACACTAATTTAAAAAGATATATGCACCGTTATTTACAAGATATGAAAGCAACCTAAGTGCCCATCAATAGATGACTGGTAAAAGAAGATGTGATATAGATAGATACATATACATATACATATACATATACATATACATATACATATACATATACATATACATATACATATATGTATGTGAAATATTAATTACTCGGCCATAAAAAAGAATGAGATCTTACCATTTGCAACTACATGGATGGATCTAGAGAGTATTATGGTAAGTGAGATAAGTCAGACAGAGAAAGACAAATACCATATGATCTCACTTATATGTGGAATCTAAAGAACAAAATAAACGAACAAACAAAACAGAGACAGACACACAGATGCAGAGAACAAACTGATGGTTGCCAGATGGGAGGGGGGTTGGGAGGCTGATTGAAAAAGGTGAAGGGATAAGAAATACAAACTGGTAGTTACAAAACAGTCACAGATGTAAAATAAAGCACAGGGAATATAGTCAATAATATTGTAATAACTATGTGTAGTGCCAGGTGGGTATCAGACTAATTGGGGGAATCACTTCAGAAATTATACAAGTGTTTAACCACTATGCTGTGCACCTGACACTAATGTAAAATACTATTGAATGTCAACTGTAATTGAAAAAAAAAAATGGGATGAATAAAAAACATACATTTATTCATTTTAAAATACAATAAACCCATTACATAGTAATATAAATAATGTTTTTATGAAAATGGCTATATTTTCAAAAAAAAAAAACTGTGTGAGAATAGTGGCATTATTTTACATTTTTATAAATCTCTTTAATATCTGCCCTGAAAGAAGACACCTGATTCTCATATTTGCTTCCGTACTCAGTGTAATGCTGTATCATATGTCACATAACCTCAAGAAAACTCCATTGTACATTCATGAGAAAAAGATTGAAAAAGTCAAATGGGGGGTGGCAGATGAGGGTAAAGGGGATCAAATATATGGTGATGGAAGGAGAACTGACTCTGGGTGGTGAACACACAATGGGATTTATAGATGATGTAATACAGAATTGTACACCTGAAATCTATGTAATTTTACTAACAATTGTCACCCCAATAAATTTTTTAAAAAAAGAAAAAGTCAAATAACATCTTAGTATTGTGATGAAAATAGTTTGACACCGTGGATTCCTGAAAAGGTCTTGCGGATCCTAAGGGTCGCCAGGTTACACTCTGAGAACTGCTAATATGCTGTGCACATCTGTCCATAATTTGTATAGATCATATTAATTAAGATGCACGGGTAGTTAAGAGTGTGGTATCTAAAGCCATTGCCTGGATCACAATCCAGATCTTCCAAAACTAACAGTATGACTTTGAGTGAGTTACAAGTTTCCTTGTCTATAAAATAGGGGTAATAGCTGTACATCTCATATTGTCCTCACAGGGATTGATAGAATGGTGTACAGGTTTAGAATAGTAACAGTGTGACACATATTAGCAACACTAGTTTTTATGATTGTATTTCTATATAAAAAGCTTTTGTATATATTTAAAATAATCTACATATACAGGCTTGAATGATGCATTTTTTGCCAAGTTTATTGGCTCTACCCCTTCTCTAGAAAGTCACCATCAGGTAGCAAGAGTCCTCAAGATGGAATTCACAGAAATACTAATCCCAGGCTCTTCCCCAGATTGGCCACCTTCACCCTGGTTGTGCCAAAGACACAGTGGTGACCATGAAGTCAGACATCCCCATCAACCTGAAGAAGATGGGGGTCAAGTGCAAGGTCTCCAAGATCACGTTTCAACTCCCTGCAGACCAGGTTCCCGACTGGGATGACCGCATGCGCACAGTCAAGTGGGTGGACGTGCCCAGAAACATGCCTGGGACTGTGACTATAAAACGAAAAGTGAGTAGGGACTTCCAGCACAAATCCGACCCGGACCGCTATTCCTGGATGCCTGCTGCTCTCAAGTTCAGTGTGTCATCCTTTCCTTCTTTGATGGAAAAAAGAAAAAGTTCCCATTCCACTTGACCTTGATTTCAAAAGTGACAAACTGAACTTCCAAGCATGCCATCCCCACTACAAATGTCACACAAGCTACGCTTCATTGATAGAGCTTTAGATTAAGTCTGGCTATCTAGTTGAGTAAGTCCGCCCACATTTTCTTCCTTCAGAAATGTCATGCCTAGTCTTTCAGTTGTTTTCTTTCTCCCCTGGGTGTTCAGTGTTAGATTCGTTATAATCTTTGGTTCATGACAGAATTCTCATCTTTGGTATTTCCTTTTCCTTCTGATTTACTTAATCACATTTTCTTTTTTCTAGCTTACTTTATTGTAAGAATGCAGTATAGAATGCATATAGCTGTAAAATATATGTTAATCGACTATTAATATTATCAGTGAGGCTTCCAGTCAACAGCTATTAGTAGTTAAGTTTAGGGGAGTCCAAAATTATACGCAGATTTTTTGACTGTGTGGGGGGTTGGTGCCTCTAACCGCTGCATTGTTCAAGGGCCAACTGTATTTATTAATGAAAACTCTGATGGAAACTTGATTGGACTTGGATTACATCTATAAGTCAGTTCAGGAAGAACTGACAATTTTATAATTAGTTCATCCTTTCCATTAACAAGGTATATTGCTCTATTTATTTTGATCTTAAAGGTTTTTTTTTACTACCATTTGGTTTGTTTAATAGTATTAGGACTTTTCGGGTTTTTGTTTTGTTTTGTTTTTCTGTTCTTGAATCTATTTTATTAAATTATTTTTCTAGGAGTTTGCCCTTCAACTAAGTTTTCATATGTATTTTCATAAAATTATTCATAATATTTTCCTATCATATGTTTAAATCTGGAGCACCAATGGTAATGTCCCCCATTTCATTTCTGATATTGGTTATTTGTATTTTTTCTTTTTCTTCTTGATCAAGCTCACCGAAGGTTTTTAAAATCTTTTCAAATAAACAACTTTTGGCTTCGTTGGTCCTTTCTGTTTCAGATTTATTTTCTATTTCATTAATATCTGTCTCTATCTGTATGATTTCCTTTCTTCTATCTTCTTTGGAGTCCATCTGACCCCAAAACTTATATCTGTGCCGTCCTAATGCCCTCAGTACTGTCTTGTTTCCTTTCGTTTATGAGTAATTTTGGATTTGCCTTAATCATTTGTTCTGGAACTTGAGTTTGTGAGTTGGTGTTAATTTGCATGAGTAGAATAAAATACTGTGTTATCCCCTCCACCCCCATTACCCCTATGAGAAGCTAGCGCTGCCTCACTGACAACAGGGCTACCTTTGTTACAGGTGATAGAGACGGACCCTGAGCCTGCTCACTCAGTGCTGGAAGAGCACTACCGAGAACTAATGCTTCAGATCAGTGCCAATGTGAATTTTGCTTCATACCAGTGCCAGACGAGAGACGTGCACTTTAAGGAAACTCTTGTTTACCAGACCCGAGTGTTTGAGTAAGTCGTCAGAAGCCTCCCACTCTCCTCGGAGAGGCTTTCATTCCATCATGCACTCACTGGTTCACCAAACATTTATTCCGGTCTACGACAGTGTATATCAGGCATCGTCTGTGTAGCACACACCAGAGTGTCTTCATGGGTCCAATGGAGCATTCAGACCCACGAAGCAATTGAAGTTCACACTTAAAATATAGGCCAGGAAACACAGCCCATCAGGAGGGTGGCATCAGGCGCTCAGCCTCAGTGGGAACAGTCCTTGCAGCCGTCCACACCACCACCCAGGAACTTCTTGTTGGCTCCCCAGGTGACAGCTCAGACAACATCTATACTGGTGGGGATGGGATCCATCCTGCTTAGAAGCTCCATGACCAACAGAAGCCAAATGTTTCATAATCACTCCATAGGTATCGCTTCTTGTGTCAAGACCTCATGCTTCAGAAAACCCCAAAGCTGTAGCTTCCTTCCAGAGAATCATAATTCTTCCCAGACCAGATGTGACTTACCAAGCAGGGGTCATTTTTACTATAAACAATGTTGCTTAATAAGACAGCTGACATTTCTCCTTTATTTTCTCGGGAAACAGAGCTAGAAAGTTAGTTCAAAGTCAAAATTGTCCTTGGAATGACAAAGGGTTATGTTAATCCTTCACCCACACTCAGATGCAGGGATACAAGGATGCACTGGGTCTTGCTTTCAAGAGGGGAGTGGGGGAATGGGTGAAAATAGGTGAATTGATGGTTGTTGCGACATGGTGTATATAGTAAGAGTCCCTAAAACAGACCAAGATATGGGAGAGACAGTGTCAGGGAAGGCTTCCCAGACAAATTGGTACCCCAGCTGAATTTTGGAGAACAAATAGGAGGTAGCCAGGTGAAGAAGTGAGAAATAAAAGGGCCTTTTAAAAAGGCAGAGAAAGCAACATATGCAGAGACAAAGAGAGAAGGCCTGTGACTCATCTTTGAGAATTACAAACAAAAATGTAAGCCACTGACATTTCTACTTTGTAAAACTTAGTAATTAACTGGTTCAACTCATTTTCATTTGTTGCACGTAGTGTCCTCTCAAATTATAGAACCAAAAGACAGGGGACAGAAGTGGGATTTTCTGCTGACGCCCATTTCACCTAAAGCAGGGATCAGCAAACTGTGGCCCGGGGGCCACACCCAGCCCGCCACCTATTTCTGTAACTAGAGTCTTGTTGGCACACAGCCATGCCCATTCGTTTCTATATTGTCAGTGGCTGCGTCGGTTCTGCAGAAGCAGAGTGGGTAGTTGCTGCAGGGACCCCCAAAGCCAGAAAATCTCATTATCTGGCCCTTTACGAAACAGTTTGCTGACCCCTGACCTAGAATTCTTTTTATGAAAACCATGCCACTAAGATCTCTCCACTTCATAAAACTTTTCTTTAGGGTGAAGACGAGAAGACCAGTACTCATCAATTCACACAATAAATACAAGCCCCTGAGGCCAAAGCACTTGACTTCAGGCATCCCTGTGTGGTCTGCCTGGATGGGATAATGGAGATCTAATCCCCAAGCCCCACCCTAGACCTACTCCCACCCCACCCCCCAAAACTCAACTTTTACTGCTCCCCTAAAACCAAGAAGAGCATGTGTGTTTCTTTCTCTTACACAATCATGTTCTTGTGTCAAGACCTCATGCTCCTGCTGTCACCATCTATGACCAAGTTTAATAGTGATTCCAGAAAAAAACTGCGATCTCCCAGTTCTTGTCTTAGAACAGAGAAATTTGAGGTGGGAAAAGGCTCTGCTGATTCAGAATCTGGCACTAGTCTGTGTCTTAGCCAATGCAGGCCTCTCCGGAAGGGGTCAGATGGTTTCTGATGACAGGGACGTTGTTCCTGCTGAGAAGTGATTCAGGAAGTGAGGGGCTATAGAATTTGCACCCCAGGAAGGTACTGTCAGGTGAAATAGACTTTTGTTTCCTCCTTCATGAGAATTTCTCGGATTCCAATGATACACGCTGAGAGCACACTGCATAGGGTGCCAGTGATATACAAAATGATTTTAAGTGCTAAAACTTTGGATATTTTTAACTTTTAATAGCAATGTATATATTTTATGTGTTTTACAAGAAAGTGGAGTTGGTACATCAAATGCACGTCTTCAGGTAAAATTGCTTAAAACTTGCCTTTTGCAAAAATATTTAAGAAATAAAGTGACTTGACTTAAAGAAAAAGGTTAAATAACAGTACAAATGATGTGCAGACAGGACAAAAATCATCTGCAGCATGTTTCTCAAACCCGTTCCCTGATCTGTTTGCAGGTTTGAACTGATTAATTCAGGCAACGTGCAGCTGGAATTCAACTGGATCTCAGAAGAGGCGGCAAAGGCTGTGAGCTTCGCAATGCCGGATAACCAAGGTAAATGCAATGACAGGTAAAACCCAGGGTTTGAGCTTGTCCCCAATTAGAAGAACTTTGTTCATGAAGAAGTGAGCTCTGCTTCAGCGGCCCCCAGGTAGCTAAGGAGAAGCAGAACACAGGCCTCCTGCCGTCTACAGAGCCAAATGGGCCTGAGAAACTGAAAAGCTAACGTCTGTCCTCCTGGAGCCTGACCTTGGCCCCCCTCAGGCACTCCCTCACATCCCTAGGAATATTTTCTTTTAGATTTTAACCTTCTAGGAGAGTACAGACCCTTAGAGAAAATGATGAAAGCTATGAACTGTGTCTCCCAGGAAAATACACACCATGCCCAATTTGCAGGTGACATGTGAAACACTTAGAAAGGGGCCCAGCACTTAGTTGGCAAATATTCATTACTCCTGCTTCACTTTTGGAGATTCCCAGACCTTCTTAATGGGCCTTTATCCGTGGGCCCCCCGATTGTGCACTCCTACTTTAAAAACAGTGATTCTCCAAAAATGATGTTCACAGCCCATTATTTTTGAAGCAAAAGACCCACAGACTTCTACTTGACTCACTCCCGTAAGCCATAAGGAAACAAATTTGAAAACTTGAAGAAAAAAAAAAGGAAGAAGAAAACTTGATGGAAGTAATAGAAGAATTTTTCATGAGTACCTGTGAGAGCTACTATAATTCTTACCCCTAGTGCCTGAAGTCAAGTACATTGGCTAGAAACGGGGGGCTGACAGACCCCCACAGCAGGTCCCTAAGGACCTGTGAGTGGGCTGCCTCGTCCTGTCCTCCCACTGCAAATGCAGAACATCACCGGCTCTCTGTCTGCCCACAGGTTTCTCTCATAAAGACCAGCTTAGCCAGGGCACACTGCCCACAGGCAGCACTCTGGACAGTGCCGTGGACCACTGGACCGACGTTTCCCCACTGGCCTTCTCTGTGGAGCCAGCCTCAGGCGTTGTGCAAGTGGGGAAGACTCAGAAGATCAAAGCGAAATTCTCCCCACTGGAGGTTGGAGACTTCGAGAGCAATCTTTTCTGCCAGTAAGGAGATGTGCTCCCCACAACAAA
Source organism: Rhinolophus sinicus (assembly GCF_036562045.2). Lineage (NCBI taxonomy): Eukaryota > Metazoa > Chordata > Mammalia > Chiroptera > Rhinolophidae > Rhinolophus > Rhinolophus sinicus. Next base: position 28,798,360 of record NC_133760.1, on the reverse strand, counting down.
GCCCGGCAGCTCTTATCCCTCTTCTGTCCCACCACTACCACCATTCTTTCCAACCCTAGACCCCTCCACAGACTCAAATGGCCAGATTTCCCTTTGGAAAGATTCAAAGGGGCCAGCCTTTGGAGAACAAGGGGAATTTGGTCTTTTGTATTGCTCATCAGTCCGGTCCAGACTCTTCCTCTGGCCCACCTCTCCCTTCCCAGCCACATACAAAAGTCCAACTGGGGAATAAAATGGTTGGCAGCCAGGTGGGTTCCAGTCCTGCGACCAGCATGAACTTGGGAAGGCGTTGTCATACCCTTACTGAGACGAGGTCTCCTTAACTGTAAAATGCAAAGTTGTTGTGAAGACAGAATAAGGTAATTCAGTGAAGCTTAGAACAGCGCCTGGCACACAATGAACACAACAAACATTACGTGGTAGACCTGGTGCATAGTAAGCAAGGAATAGATGGGGCCCAGACCCCATTAGAAAGAAGCCAATCCAATAACCCCTGGCAACGAAAGTCCCTGATGTGGTACCCACTCACGGGAGAGCTCCATGGAGAATTCCCACCTTCCAGAGGGATTCCGTGAACCATGGCCTAGGGTGGCTGAGCCATAAGAGCCTCCTGGAAACCCTGCAGTCACACTGCAGGGACCCTTCCCACACCTGGGCCACCTAAGCTAGGAGCTGGTGCTGGAAGTCTGCTCACATCCAGTTCACATTCTCCTAGGAGCTCAGGATACTTTTTAAAGATTTCTGCATTACTTTTCATATCCCACTAGGTGCCTGTGAGAGCACTGACCCAGAGGGTAAGCCTCTGTGCTCACTTTACAGCAGGGAGGTTTTCTTACCATGGCTGGAAGAAATAACCTGAGGCCATACTTAGGTACACAGAAGGAACCAGAATTCAGGCTCCTCATACTCAGCGCATTCATGCATCCATCCACTCAACAGTTAATTAATGAACACCTACTATGTATCATGTCCTATTCAATGCACTGAGGTTATGTTGTTGACCAAGACAGACCCAGCCTCTGCTCTCACGGAGCTCACATTCTGGTGGATGTAATGTTCATTTCCAACCAACTAAGAAAGCAACAATTGATTAAAACTAAAAAATAAGTAAAAATATCCTTATCCTCTCAGGATTCCCAACCTGCGGCCTGGAGAGCAAGGCCCAGTCCTGTCAGTAAAAGGGCGGAGCTTCTTGCCCTTCTGCCATTTTGACCTGAAAGACTCGGACTACATCAGTGGTTATCGGCGCAACCCAGATCTCCGAGGGCCTGGTGGTGGGGCTCTGGATCCGGACACCCGGGTGATTGAGTTCACCAGCGTGGGCATAGGAGGGAATAATCTCCGGTGAGTTGCTTGACTTCATGTCGGTTGACCCTTCTAAAGAATTCAGAGGAAGAATTCAGAGAAACAAGCTAGATGGCTTCTCAGAAGCAGGCTCAGTATCCGGGGTTTGACTTAAGAGAACTGCTACAGTAAGGAAGCTGAATTCTGTCTCCTTAGTTTTGACATGGGGGGCAATTTAGAAGGCATAAAAATATAACGCCTAACCACCATCTGGACCACAGATGATCACTGGGACAGAAGGGTCCTTGGCATAATAAACTCCAAAGTCCAGTACTCCAGCCATACTTTGGACCCCCAAGTGAGATGCAGTTTTCATTTCTACAGTAACAAAGTATCTGGAACAGTTCTGATTCCCACTTAGGAGGATTGTGTTAGGGCAGGTCCTAAGAAAGTTTCTCTTAATCCTCAACCATCTTACTCTCTGCTATCAATTCTTCCCCCTTGGCCAGGACTTTTACAATCCTGAACCCGACCACTAGCATCTATTCCTTCTGCTGGATCTCTGAAGAAACTGAAAGTCTCCAGAACCCTCCAGCCTTCACATGCCTTACAAAGAAAGGCTTCATCCACCCTGAAAAGAAAGCTGAGGTGTGTGTGTGTGAATGAGGACCACTCGACCCAGGGCTTTAATCATTCTATCTGTCTCTGCACAGCAGGTTAGGGGTATAGAGATAGAGTTGGGGGAAGAGCCTAAGGGTGCATCTATCAACAAGTATTTCTTGAGTGGCTACTATATATGTCAGGCCATCCGTGTGCACAAGACAGACCTGAGCTCTTTTGATTGGCCATGGAGAAACAGATCTCTAGGGTTTGCAGTTTTAAAAATTGAGATGATCAAAGTAAGAAAGGGGTACGGGGCACCAATGCCTGGGGACTCTAGGAGTCTTAAAGTAACATGAGGTAAAGCGTTACTTTTGTCCAAGGGACTGACGGCAGTGAAAGGACATAGATGTGTTTTTACTTGGTCCGGACAAAGGGCAAAACCGAAAAGTGGAGTCATGTCCCGTGTCCTACTGTTTACAAAGTGATATAGGTTAGGGGGTCAGACTTAAATATGAACTTGCTGGCCAAAACAGATCTACAGGCCCATGGCCTGTAAGGCCTGCAGAGCTCTTGAAGGCAGAAACGAATCCATGAAACAGAAATGACAAATTCAGATGCTTTCGGGGAGGTCATACAAAGGAATGAAAAGGCCTAAGGGACAATGGCAGGGATTGCGGGACACCAGAGCTGGCCGGCCACGGTGCTCCGGCCGATGACCACCACACAGACAAGTGGACCCAGGGTTGCTAACTCCCAAACTTTTCGGGAACAGTTAAAATTCCGAATTTCTATCTGAATCGCTCCATTTCCACATGCCATCTAAAGTTGTAGCGTGAAATATTGTAGCCGAGCCAACAGAGGCCGTGGATGGGGTGGACCCCTTAGAAAGACCTCTGAGCAAACAGACACTGATGTTGCTGGAACAACCAAACTTACACGCCCTCCAGAGAGGGTAGAAAGGTAGTAATGATCTGGTAATGTCAGCCATCGTTAACCCCACTGCAGACAAGCCTCTAGGAGCCCACAGGGTAAGTAAACAGAAGTGCCTCTTACCACGCTATTCCAAACTGTTTTCTTAGATTGTCTTCCAGTTCACGCCTTTCCATCTGGACATCACAGAAGCATTCTGGAGTTTCTTAATCCCCGAACACAACATCACAGTCCCTTTCCTGCTGGTAGGCAGAGCCTCTGACCCCCTCATCATTCTGAACAAGTCACACCTCAACTTCAGTTGTCTCCTCATCGGTAAGGCTGGCCTGTTGGTTTATATTTAGAGTTGGCGTGACATATAGGGGAGCGGAGTGGGACCAACCAGCAATGAGCTCCAGGAACAGACTTGGGTGGGGGATTTTTCCTGGTGCCATTTAGAAGCATGTTAGAGGGCTTTTCTCATTGTTCACAAAATCATAAAATATTTACTTTCAGTCTAACTTCCATCAAGTATCTTCTGAACCACACACTAATAACCGAAGGAAATTTAGGAGCCTTACTCCAGATTCTACTTGGAAGATTCCTTCAGGGCCTGGACTGACTATCTTCACTTCCAGAGCCTCATGTCAGCCCCCTCCTACTCGTGTGTACTCCCAGATTATGGGCTGTACTTGTTTTCTTCTTGGTCTGTGCCACAACCGTCAGATTTCTCTGCCATCCTTTCACATATTTATTTGGTTCAACAAATATTACCAGGCCCCTTGGATTACCTAGGCACTCTTCCATGAGCTGGGAATGCAATGGATAAAGGCAAAGTTCCTACCCTCATGATGCTTATATCCCAGGAATAGGAAGCAGACTACCAAAACATAAAAAAGCAAACTATATATAGCATGTCAAATGTTAATAAAGTGTTCTAGAGAAGAGTTAAGCAGGTTAGAGGGGTTACAGAATGCCGGTTGGCAGTGGAAAGGTGACATTTGAGCAGAGACCTGAAAGAAATAAAAGAAGTTACTGCAAGGTTTCTTACAACCCTACGAATCTGTCACCTGGGTGGGTGTGTGTGTGTGTGAAAAACTGAATTAATTACTAAAATTTTAGTAATTCAGTTTTTATTTATAAAAGTAATACTTTATAATAAACCAGTCAGTGTGGTATTGTATAAGGAAAACTGTAATAATCTCTCCCCACCCATCCTATCTCATCTTTCTCTTTCCATCAAAGAAAACCAGTAGCAGTTTGATCTGTATTATTTCCATACATATCTTATACTGATAACATATAAGTAGACGGGGAGATTATGATGTTTAGTAAGGTTTTGAACAAATGAGAAATGTATCATAAGAGTAATAACAGCAAGACAAACAGAATGTAATCTAGGAATGCCAGGGTGGTACATTTAAGTATAATCATTATATTAGCAGATTCAAGAAGAACAAACATGTAATCATTAATACCTATTGAAGTCATTGCTAAAATTTAGCAGACATTCTCAATAAAAACTCTAATAGGAAAAGCGGAATAGAGGAAAACACTTGAATAAAGAAGATTAACCAAAATCAAGAGGCAAATGTTATCTTATAATGAGCCACTAAAACCACATCAATTAAAATCAGAAATTAGGCAAGGATGCTTGTTATCACCATTATTATCGAACACTGTCTTAGTGACGTTAGCAAATACAGTGAAACAAGAAAATTAAATAATTGGCATAAGCATTGGGGGAAAAAGAGACAAAACTATCTCATTTACCTATTGCTGATTACTTCATACATTAAAAAGTTCAAGAGGCTCTAGAGAAAAGCAAAACAAACTACTAGAATCAACAAGATAATTTAGTAAGTGTCTAGATGCAAGACAAGTATGTAAAAAACCAATAGTTACTCTTTCTTTTAGTGGTAAGTGCCTAGAAACAGAAACAAAAAATTGTGTTCACTATTGACAAAACCTATATAATATCTAAGGATAAACATAAGAAAAGCACAGGACCTATATGAAGTAAACTATAAAATCTTATTAAAATGCCCCCAAACAAAATCTGAATATTTGTCAATTCTCCCAAAAGTTCCAATTAGAATCCTAGCTAGAGTTGCCAGATAAAATACAGACACACACTTAAATTTGAATTTCAGATAACAGTGGATAATTTTCAGTGTAAGTATGTCAGCATAAGTATGTCCCATGCGATATTTGAGACATACTTCTACTAAAAAATTATTTGCTTAATCTGGTAACCTTCATCCCAAAAGGATTGAGGGGATGGGGTGAGAATTGGCTAAAAGATTCGAAAGTTTATGTGGGAAAATAAATGCTCTGTAATAGGTAAGGAAAGTAAGAAAAGTCAAAATAGCGTTAAGAGATGAATTAGTCATGGCCCTGTCAGGACACTCATGACATACCCGAGGTCTAATTTAAAGAGTTCAATGCAGGGATTCAGGCAGAGTTAAGGGGCCTACCAGGAAGGGTAAAGCTCCCCTTAACAAAAGCAGGAAGGCATCGGGTCTGAAGGAACAAGGAGGAAAAATGGTGTTGCCAGAATTCCAGGAGCGGCGACTGAGGCTGAGGAGCCACCCACCAGGAGCAGGCAATTCATGGAGTAAAGTTCCAGAAGTGAGAGGTGGAATCCCCCCCAGGAGAGGAAGGTCACTTGTAGAGCAAAGGAAGAGGGGTAGTCAAAGGCGGAGAAGCTTGGAAGAGAAAGAAGTTAGAGAATCTCTTCTAAGGCTTCCTCTTGCTTGTGGAGCAGTGTCTGCTGAGATACTTCAGGAACAGGCATGAGCTTCCACTGAGGGCTGGTGTTTCCTCCTCAGGCAGAGAAGCCAGGGAGACCGTGCAGATCATCAACAGGGAAGAGCAGGGCTTCCATTTTGCCTTCCAGGACAACTCCCGATATTCTGAAGGTTTCAGTGACAGCCTGGTCATATGTCCCATGGAAGGCTGGCTCCCACCACAGTCCAGGTAAGGACAAAGGAAGGCCCCCAGGACTGCACCCTGCCCCAGGCCTGCCAGCCAGGAGAATCACTGTCCCTCACAGTGCCACATGTCTAGTCTTCCATCTCTAAAATTTAGATATTAACCGTTCTATTTCTGTCCTACTTACTCCCTGTTTTTTATTTTCCTAATGAATTGTGGAGTATTGAGAATTTTTAGTCCTGTTTTCAATATTTTCTCTTATATTTGTATTATTTTCCTTACTATCTACTGTATTGGTGAACCAATAAAGGCAGCGTCCTACTGTGCTTTGCAAATCTTCAAAATTCATGATAATTTGGAGCTTTGATGCCTTTTCCTCATAGTGTATCTGCTAATCCATCAAGCTTATGTTATTTAGCAGGTCTTAACCGTGGGCCTATTCAGCTAATCTGCTGTCTTCTTCCCCAACCAGGTTACCAGTTGATATTTTCTTAACACCAAAGCAAGAAGGAGATCTGAACTTTAATTTGATCTGCAATGTGAAAAACAAAGCCCACCCTTTAACCTTGAATATCAAGGCCGAGGGCTACACTATGAATGCAATGGTCAAGTGCAAAGACAGGACTGGCTCAGTCACTCTCCTGACTCCCAGCCAGACCACCATTGTCAATTTCTATGAGGTAAAACTGTGAGAGAGTCTTGCTCCTTCTTGGTTTCCACACTGGCTGGGAAAAGCAATATTAGTGAATCTCTCTGTTTCAAATACCAGGAAGACCAGGAGAACAGGAACATGTCAGGAGCAGCTCCAGCCTCAGAATGTATACAGCTCTGATGTGAAAGCTTTTATTTTTCATAGGTGGAGAGATAGATGGTAGGGAAGGGGAAGAATGTTTGTTGTTAAACATACAGGCAGAATGTTTGGGTACCAAGGGAGGTATAAGAATGAAATTGCAATCTTATTCATCAGATATGAGGGGCCCCAGTACTCAGTAGCTCTTGATGGAATATGTGACCCCATTAATCTAATGATACTCAACTCACTAACATCATCTGCCATTCCTATTTCCCAAAAGATATTTTCCCCCAACATGTTACATACCCTGATCCCAGAAAAGGGAACCATGGTTTGCATTCACTCAATATACTGCTCTGTTCTCTTCCCTCAGGTGGAGTTGAATGAATGTGTCCAGTGTGAATTCACCTTTATCAACACTGGAAAGTTCAGCTTTAGCTTCCATGCAGAGTTATCCGGCCCCAAAGCCCTGCTGCAATACTTGGCATTTTCACCCATTAATGGCAGTGTGGACGTGGGACAGAGTGCACCTGCTGCCCTGTCTTTCCAACCATTGAAAAAGTGTGTCTTGAAGGGCCTGGAACTCAGAATCAAGGTGAGATCATTTAACATTGGCCAATACTGAAAGCACTCCCATTCTATCCTGAGAGATTAATTCTCCTGTGTGTTCCTGGTCTTCTCCACCCTTCCAGAAACTCCTGGAGAGTGGTTGTGTTGGAGATAGTCTCAAAATTTCTACCGTAACAGCCTCAACCATGGTTGTGGTGCCTGGTGAGTAACTGTCAATTGAAAAGCAGTTGACCATCCATGCACTGGAATATCATGCAGCCATTAAGTTTAAAATAAATAACAGAGATAGATGAGAGAGAGAGAGAGAGAGAGAGAGAGAGAGAGAGAGAGAGAGAGAGAGAATATGTACATTTTCCAAGATAAGTTATTGAATGAAAAACCAAGAAATTGTGATGTCAGCAGCGATGCCAAAGAAGGGCCTCTGAAAAGCTCTTCTTTTGTAGCAATGAGATATCTGGCAAAAACTGTCAAAATCAACTTTTTCAGAACTTTTTTTGTTTTTCAATTCCAAGAGTTTATTTAACAAAACGTTCAACAAGAAAATGTACATGACTCAATTTTTATATTGTAGTAAAACAGCAACTGTGGCAAGGGGACGTGTGGAAGCAGTTAATTTCTCTGGTGAACAGAGCCATTCTTTATACTTGTTCCAAGGCTACTAACATGATGATGCTATTTTTTCGAATTACCACCGTTCCAATATTGTTCTGTTGCCCCCTAGTTGCTATCTCCACACATTCATCTAACAAGATGCGTAAAGAAATCAAATCCCCATAATTTTCCTTTGACCTGTCTGCCACCGTTTAATTTCAACAATAACTTCTTGTCCATAAATTTTTTCAACTCGGGAAGGTGAGCTTTGCTCATGGTGCCTACTCAGCGAGCTCAAAGAAGCCTCCCCAGAACTCTTGAAACTAACCACAGGCTTGCAACAATCCTAGGAGCATTTATTCAAGAAAAATGGCTGAATATCCGTAAGAACAGCAAGCTCTGTGTTATCTTAACTTACCCTACCCCCTCTCCCAGCTCTGCAGTACCCTTGAAAACCAACAACTCTGCAATCAAAGTGAAAATCAGCATATGGTTACACTATCAGACAAAATCAACTACCAGACAGAAATTATTACTAGAGACAAAAAAGAACATTTTGTAATCGTAAGAGTCAATTCATCAAGAAGACATAGCAATTATAAACAGAGCCCCAAAGGCAAAACTGACAGAATTGAAGGGAGGAAGACTATTCAACAATCGTAGTTAGAGATTTCAGTACCCAATTTACAATCATGGATAGAACAACTAGATAGAAGATCAGCAATGAAATAGAAGACGTGAGCAACACTGTAAATGAACTATACCTAAAAGACATCGAGAGAACACTTCAACAACAGCAGAATGCACAGTCCTCTCAAGTGCACATGCAACATTCTCCAGGATAAACCACATATTAGGCCATGAAACAAACCTCAAAAAACTTAAAAAGATTTACATCATACAAAGTAGGTTCTTCAACAGTGGAATTAAGTAAGAAAATTTGGGATGCCTAGCGTAAGAGACTCTTTTTCTTTAAATGATTAATTTATTTAAAAGCTTACATTGAATTTTCAGAGATGATGCAACATTCAACTTCTTTTCATTTTTACCAAAATTGTTAAATATATGCTACCAATAAGAATTTGAAAAAGCTATTGAGTAATAATTATGTGTTCCTTAAAGCAGATACGTTAGTTATTTTACAAAATAATTCCAGAGGAAATAGTTTGTTTCTGTGTTTACATAAAATTAATCGAGCTTTTTAGAAAATATTTCTAAGACTAGTTTGGAGCTCAGATAACATATAATATAAAGTTTTACTCTTTTGTTGAAATAAACAAAATAAACAAAGAAAAACCAAGACAAAAATTTTAAAACAAAACCCCAACTGTTGAAGCTAGAGTATTTTTCATGGTGAACTGATGTTTGCTTTTGTTTTCCAGGTTCTAGATTTTCTTATTTATATTTACATTTTTATTACAGTTTGAAAATTTTTTGTGTGTGTGGTAAAAACACTTACCGTGATATCCACTCTCTTAACACATTTTTAAGTGTACAATACATTATTGTTAACTACAGGCTCAGTGCTGTACAGCAGCTCTCTAGAGCTTATTCATCTGTTTAACTGAAACTTTAATAACTTCCTCTTTCCTCCTTACTCCCATAGTCCCTGAGAACCACCATTGCACTCTTTGATTCTGTGAACTTAACTATTTTAGATACCTCACCTAAGTGGAATCATGCAGTATTAACCTGTGACTAGTTTATTTCATTTAGCATAATGTCCTCAAGATTCATCCACATATTGTAGAATTTCTTCCTTTTTCTTAAAGCTGAATAATATTGCATTGTGTGTGTGGACACACACACACCACATTTTCTTTATTCATCTTTCAATATACATTTAGATTGTCTCCACATCTTGGTTATTGTGAATAGTGCTACAATGGACATGGGAGTATTAATATTTCTTCAACATCCTGATTTCAATTCTTTTGGATACCAAAGCCAAACAAAGACACCACAATGAAGAAAACTACAGGCCAATATTCCTGATGGATATAGATGCAAAAATCCTCAACAAAAGACTAGCAAAACCAATCCCACAGCTGATTAAAGGGATCATAAACAATGACCTTTATCCCGAGGGTACAAGGATGGTTCAACATATGAAAATCAATTAATACGATACAACATATTAACAGGATAAAGGACAAACATCACATGATCATCTCAATAGATGCAGAAAAAACATTTGACAAATTTCAACACCCTTTCATGATAAAAAAAAAAACAAAAACCTCTCAACAAAGTGGGACTAGAAGGAAAGTACCTCAGCATAGTGATAATGACCATATATGAAAAGCTCACAGCTAACATCATACTCAACAGTGAAACACTGAAAGCCTTTCCTCTAGGGTCAAGAACAAGGCAAGGATACCACTCTTGCCATTTCTATTCTACATAGTACTGGAAGTCCTAGCCAGAGTAGTTAGGCAAGAAAAGAGAAGTAAAAGGCATCCAAATCTGAAAAGAAGAAGTGAAATTGTCCCTGTTTGCAGACACCATGATTTTATACATAGAAAACGCTAAAGACTCCATTTAAAAAAATATGTTAGAGCTAATAAACTAATTCAGTAAAGTGCAGAGTACAAAATCAGCACACAAAAATTAGTTGCTCTTCTATACATTAACAATGAACTATCTGAAAAGGAAGTTATGAAAACAATCCCATTTACAATAGCACTAACATAAGAATAAAATAGGAATAAACTTAAGTAAGGTGATGAAAAACTTGTATATTGGAAACAACAAAATGTTGATGACAGAAATTAAAGATACAAATGGAAAGACATCCTGTGTTCACAGATTGGAAGACTTAATATTATTAAAATGTCCATACTACTCATGTAATGCAATCCCAATCAAAATCCCAATAGCATTTTTTTATATACACGTATATAGAAAAAGCAATTCCACAACTGATATGGAAGCACGAAAGACCACAAATAGCCAATTCAATCCTAAGAAAGAAGAGCAAGACTAGAGGCATCACCTTTCCTGATTTCAAAATATATTCCAAATCTACAGTAATCAAAATAGTATGGTACTGGCATAAAAACAGATGTATAGATCAATGGAACAGAATAGAGAGACCAGAAATAAGTCCACACATATAAGTCAACTGAACTTTGACAAGGGTGCCAAGTATACACAATGGGGAAAAGATAGTCTTTTCAACAAATGGTGTCGGGAAAAATGGACATCCAGACATCCACATGCAAAAGAATGAAATTGGACTCCTTTACAATCCATACACAAAAATCAACTCAAACTGGATTAAAGATTTAAACATAAGACCTGATACTGCAAAGTTCCCAGAAGAAAACATAGGGGGAAATCTTCGTGACATTGATCTTGGCAATAATTTCATGGATTTGACACCAAAAGCACAGGCAACAAAAACAAAATAAAAAAGTGGGACTACTTCAAACTAGAAAGCTTCTGCACAACAAAAGAAACAATTAAATGAAAAGATATTATCTTTATTGAAATCCTGAAGAAGTTGATTGACAGAGAAACAGGGTAAAACAATTGAAACCCAAGCTGAGTTGCTGGCCATTCCATAATGTAGATGGAAATTAAGTCATAATAGAGTAGGGATCAAATATATGGTGATGGAAGGAGAACTGACTCTGGGTGGTGAACACACAATGTGATATATAGATGATGTATTATAGAATCGTACACCAGCAACCTATACAACTTTACTAACAATTGTCGCCCCAATAAACTTAAAAAAAAATCATAACAGAGTCTAAAAATAAGACAACACTGTAAAACTGCTAGCCTGGAAGTCAGTGTCTGAGTTGCAACCATCTTCCCTGAGAAATTCTAGGCATGTGGCCTCAAAAGAGACCCATCCCTTTTGAGACCTGTCTTTTTCAGAACTTTCATTTCTTACAGCAAAAAGAAACAATACGTCATAGATCTTTCTACTCTAATTGACAGAAAAGTTGAAGGTGATATATTTTAATCACTTTCAGAGAATCAGCCACAAAATGTAAAGATTTTTACATCTTTACAACATTATTGATTGTATTCCCCAAACTGTCTTTCATATCCTTATGGCAATATTATAGTTACCAATTTGTGCTTTCTAATCCCCTCCCCTTCCTCATCCTCACCCTCCTCTCATTCATATTATGTTTTTGAAGAGCAAATTAAGTTCATGTACCAATGGGCGTATGTATTACCTTGTGGTTGAGAGTCCAGGTGATAACCCATACTCTCTGTCCTTACATTCTTTCACCCTTGGCATAGTGACCTGTGACTTCATTCCTGTCATCTCCTGGTCACAAGATGACCCTCCCTCCTGCAGCTCTATGCCTGCATTCCAGGGGGGAAATAAAGGGAAGGGCCTGAAGGCAAAAACTTTCCCAGTAAGACTTTGACTCTTTATTTAAAATGGGACACCTTCTGTTTACATCCTGATGACCAGAGCTGTATCTGATGGCTACCCTTAGCTGCAAGGAACAATGGAAAATCATTGGGTTCTTGTCCTTTTCCACCTGACTCATTTCACTTAGCATAATATGCTCATGTCACCCATGTTGTCACAAATGGCAATATTTCATCCTTTTTATGGCTGAGTAATATTCCATTGTTCATATGTACCATATCTTCTTTATCCAACCAGCCATTGAAGGACACTTAGATGCCATATGATTTCACTCATATGTGGGATATAAAACAAAAAGCAACAAATGAACAAACATACAAATGAACAAAAAAACAGACTCATAGATACAGACAACAGAATGGTGGTTACCAGAGTGGGGAGGACCAAGAGGGTAAAGGAGGTCAAATACAAGGTGACAGAAGGAGACTAGACTTCAGATGGGGAGCACACAATAAAGTATACAGATGTATTATAAAGTTGTATGCCTGAAATTTATATCATGTTATTAACTAATGTTACCTCAATAAATTTAATTTTAAAAAATTTTAATGGGAAATCAGATAGTTTTACTTAGGCACATTGACAACCAAGCAGAGTCCGGCTAATCAGAAAGCCTTAGGAATTGGATGTTTGGTAGTAACAGTCTCTGCCACATCCATCTGCCTTCGAGCTGAATCATTGCTTAAAGGAGCAAAGCAAGAGCCCATGTAGGGTCTGATTGCAGAGTAGCCCATCTTGCTTTTCTCAAATAAACTTCTAACCTATAAATCAGAGTCTCTGCAGATGGAACCCTGGGACCTTGTGTTTTCTCCCTCCCTCACCTGAGGACTTCAGGGCCCTTTTCTTCTGCTTCTCCTAATCACACTCCAACTGCCATTCCCTCCCCACAGATCAGCCATGGTCCAACATTTACATGCAGCTTCTCAGGCTGTGCCGTGAGCCCGGCCATCCATTTCTCCTTCACCAGTTACAACTTTGGGACCTGCTTCATCTACCAAGCTGGGATGCCCCCATATAAACAAACCCTGGTCATCACCAACAAGGAAGAAATGCCTGTAAGGTAAGCAGACTTCCCAGAACTTCCAGATGGTTCTGTAGCTCCCTGTGGATCTTACAACCTTCACACAGATGAAGTCCAGCCGTGACAGAAAAAGAAGGATTATGGGAATGAGACAAACACAGGTGGGCATGAATCCTGAGTCTCCTTTCCCCATCACTAACACTGATAGTTGGATAACCACAAGCTACTTTGCTAAAAATCCTCTTCTTGAAGTGAGAAGGGCAATGCCAAATGACCTGGTGCAAGGTTTGACGGCTTCTATTTATTTTCCCCATGTAACAGATGTGGCAACTGAAGTTTGGCGAGTTACAAAGTGAATTTCTCAGGCCCGTCACCTTACAGTAAATAGTGGATCAATACTGAGCCTAAGCCTTCTGATCCAAACCAGCCTCTCTGCACCATCTCCATGTAGAATGTTCCAGTCCAGGTTTCTGGCCCCTATTACAGACCCAATAAGACAGAAGCTCCAGGGACCTGTGTTTATTAAAGCTCTCTAGATTAGTACTATGCAATGGAACTTTCTTTGATGACGAAAATGTTATGTACCTGCTCTGTTCAATATGGCAGCCTATAGCTATCTGTGGCTATGGAGCACTTGAAATGTGGCTAGTGTAACTGAGAAACTGAATTTTCATTTTATTTTATTTTAATTAATTTCAATTTTAATTTAAACCACATGAGTCTAATGGCTGCCATATTGGGTAACACAAGTCTAAGTTCAAATCCCAGCTCTTTCCTAGCTATGTGACCTTGGGCAAATTTTTTAAACTCTCTGTGCCTCTGTCTCCTTGCCTGAAGTGGGGGGTAATAATAGTACCTCCCCTATAGGGCTATTAGGAGGATTAAATTAGTTCATCTAGAGATAGTACTTAGAACAGTACCTGGAACATTGGAAATGCTCAAGTACTATTATCTGCTGCTGTGGTGATGGCGGTGGTGATTATCCTGAATATATTACAAGGTGTCATGTAATTTTAAATACTAATTAAAAATCTTATCTACCTACACTCTTTATTGCATGATTTAATTTCATCTGAGCCTTGCTTTGCTTTCGGCATTAAGCTCCATTTATTGGCCTAGCTATACTGCTCCAAGTACTGTAAGGTAGACAAGGCGAGGTCGTAATGGAGATGTCTAGGAGCCTCCTACCCACAGGGGGAGTAGGGGGACGTGATCTCTGCAGATCCCTTCTAGGTAAGCAACCAGTAAGACTAATAATAGCTCACCTTTATGCAATGTTTCCTCTGTAGACTGGTTAACAATTGCTTTAGTCACTTTATCTCATTTAATCCTCATAACAACCTCACTTCACAGATAAGGAAACCGAAACCCAAATGGGCTAAGTAACTTTTCTGAGGTCACATGGCTAGCTAGTGCTAGAACCAGGATCCAAACTCCTGTCTATCTGACTCTAGCCTCTCTGCACTGTGTTTGGCCACCCAATTACTTCGGGAAGTGCTTCCTTCTTATGAGAGATACAAACCATGAACTACATTATCAAGAAAGTGAATGAATAGAGTGAGAAGAGTACTGGGCTAGAGTCATGGGACTTTGAGTTGGAGGCCTGGTTCTGCCAGGATGTCAGGGTATGATTTAGGGTAAGTAACGACTATGCCCAGGAGAATGTGGGCTGGATTATTGCTGAGGTCCCTTTCAGCCCTTAAATTCTATGCCTCTGGGACAGCAGGGCAGGAGACCTAACAGGACCCAGCACAGAGAGGGGGACGGAATCAGGCCCTCTGGGTCAGGCTTCTCAGAGCTAACGTGCCTTCCTTCTGATTTTCTCCAGCATAGATTGTTTGTACACCAATACCAACTACCTCGAGGTGAACTTCCGTGTTGATGTGATAAAGCCAGGCAAGACACTGGAGATTCCAATTACCTTTTACCCTCGAGAAAGCATCAATTATCGAGAACTCGTCCCCTTTGAAATCAATGGGCTCTCACAACAAGTAGTTGAAATCAAAGGGAAAGGCACCGAAATGAAGGTAAGAGAAGTGTGGGAGATCCTCAGACTGTCACCCTCCTACTTGCTTTTCCCAGTCATCTTGGCCCACCTGGGCCCACACACCCTTCCTCCCCTCTCCACGTCTTCTGCCCCCATGCTGCTCTGTCAGAAGTCAGCCAATCCCATTGAGGGGTGAATTGTCAAATCAGACTCAAGGGAATCACAGCTCTTACTCAATACTAAACTTCTTTACTATATCAAAGGGTACACGTAGTACTCACAGGCACTGGAGACACATTCTTTTTCTTGGAAAATTTGAGATTAGCAGATGCAGGATCCCAAGCATGTCCTTTTTCTCCCACATTAGGGCACATTTTGTTTTCAGGTTTTGTAGGCAAGGTTTGTTTAAAGCAATGTATGCAAGTATATGCTTCAGTTAGGGAGCATCTTCTCTTAACACCAGTGATTACCGTTCTCCAGCCAGCCACAGGTCCCAGGATTATATTTGATTGAGGGTAGTCCTTCTAACCAGGTGTTCCTAATAGAAAGGGAATGGTCCAGTCCTGCTACAATCCCTTTCTTCCCAGTGTCTGGCAAACATTTAAGGTGTCTGTCTGGTGGGGGTATTTGCATTTAATGGAAGACTGAAGACCTTCCAAGAGTCTCAGGAATGCATGGGACATTTCAGCCACTAAGAGAAAAAGGGAGGGGTGTATTCCTGGCAGTCTTCCTATCAAGCCAGGGAGCAACAGGAAGATGCTATCTGGTGTGTCTGTGCTTAAGACAAGGTCTCCTCTGATGTCATTGATTCATTCATTTGTTCATTCATTCATTCACTCATTCAGCACCCATATGTATTAGGTGCTTTGGGGAAATCCAGAGATAACTTAAACATGTTCTCTGACCTCCAGGAGCTCACAGGATGGTACTGGAGACTCTCTTGCTTTTGTAGACAAAATGGAAACATGTGAGCCAGATATAAAAGTACCGTGTTTCCCCGAAAATAAGACCTAACTGGAAAATAAGCCCTAATGTGATTTTTCAGGATGAAGTCCCCTGAACATAAGCCCTAATGTGTCTTTTGGAGCAAAAATTAATATAAGACCCGGTCTTATTTTCGGGAAACACAGTAGTTGGAGGGAGAGGGTGCAGGTTAGTGACTGACTGATTGAATGACAGTGACCATGGGTGCTGCTCACTGTGGCTCATTGCCATCCTGGAGGGCAAGGCTCAGCCTTATCCAGGCCAACATTTTGTTCAGTGCTTTAGATGAGGATTTTGCAATGTATCTACTTTTCCGCCTCTACTGCCACCATTCTAGTTCAGATCACCATCATCTCTCATTCCTCCAGGCTTCCCTGCCCTCTTCCAGTCCGTCTCCACAGAGGAGTGAGTTGAGCAGTCTCACAAAATACACATTTGATTGCGTCACTCCATGCTTCACTGACTCCCCACTCCTCCCAGAAGAAAACCTGACCACCCCTCCAAACTTAATCTTCTCAAGTCTCCCCTTTGCTCTCAGCCACAGGCTTTCACTGGGCCACTCCCTTCAGCTCAGGGCCTTGCCACAGGTGTCTCCTCTGCAGGGATGTTCTCCAACCCCCACCCCCACGCACCCACCCTAACTCAAACTGACTAGCTCCTACCCTTCCTTTAGCTCTCAGTGTAAACACACCCTCCTCGGGTTAGGAGGGGAGCCTCACCAGACCCAGAATCTAGCTCAGCCCCCTGTAATACGCTCTCCAGGTACCCTGAGCTTTTCTTTCACATCTCTTAACCCTGTCGTAATTATGTAATTGTGAGATGAGTTGTTTAGTGGGCATTTTATGCACATACTTGTTTATTGAGTAAGTGAATGGCCATCCATTGTGAAGAATGCGGAACACTGAAAGAGAGGGACTACCTTAGTTCACCAGGGTGGACATGTCATATTTATTTTTCTCATTAACTAATGAACCCTCCCTCCCTGTTCTCTTTGTTGTCCCACAGATAGCAGTCCTAGATCCAGCCAACAGAATTGTGAAGTTAGGAGCTGTCCTGCCAGGACAGGTTGTGAAAAAAATGGTTTCCATCGTAAACAACAGCCACGCCCAGCTCACATTTAACCAATCAGTCCTGTTCTCCAATCCAGAGCTCCAGGAACCCAAGGTCGGTGCTCGGGCCTCCCAGTGGCCTCTCCATGGTCCCCAGTTATACTGATGACTGTGCTAGCAACACCAATAGTTCATGGTTCTCCGGCACCTGCCATGTGCCACTGCTGATCATCGTCATAGAAATGGTGTAGTCATAGAAACAGTTAGTGCTTTTATTCTCATTTCACATATATGGAAACCAAAGCTTAGAGAGGCTACACACCTGTCTAAGGGCAACAGAGTGAAAGAGAAAGAGATGGGTCTCAGTGGATCTGGAGTCTAATGATTTTACATAGATCTTCATTGCAGAAAAGTTGAAAAATATGGAAAATCAGAAAGGAAAACATTTTGCCCATAATCTTATACCCACAAATAATCACATTTTGGTCCCTAGCCAGTGTTTTTCCTACACTTTTTTTTTTTTTTTTTACAAAAATAGACTTTTACAATGTTCATATTCTTTTGAAACCTGCTTTAATCATCTAGGAATATGTTATAAACATGTTCCATGACCTTCAATGTCATATGTTCGTTTCTACCTTCTACCTCCACGATGCAGATAGACCAATTCTCTATTTCTCTCTTTTCAGGTGTTTCTAATGTTTTATATTATAAACAACATTTTAATATCCATGTAACCAAACCTTTACATCCATTCATGACTCTCTGCTTAAGACAGATTCCTACAGGTGGGCTGTTGCATCGAAAGCAAGAGTATGTTTCAGTGCACATTGCCAATCTGGCCCCTGAAAGGCGGTCTCCCCTTATGCTCCCATCAGCTGTGTGAAAGAAGCACGCTTGTTGCCAAATCCACATGCTCGAGTTCCCTGGATGGAGAAGCTACCAGTCCTGGCTGCCTGCTCCCCTCATCCGTATTTGGATGGCCCTTTGAAAATGAACCAAGTGTATTTCATTTCAAGGGTGAACTTATCCATCCCTTCATTCAATTCATTCTTACATTTACTAGTAAATATGTGTTAGGTGCTGGAAATACAAAGGTGTGTCTTAGTCAGCTTGGGCTGCCATAACAAAATACCAGAGACTGGGTGGCTTAAAGAGCAGACATTTATTTTCTCACATTTCTGGAAGCTGGAGCTCTGAGATCAGAGTGCCAGCAAGGCCAGTTTCCGGTGAGGGCTGTCCTCCTAGCTTTAGACAGCCACCTTCTCAGTGTGCGCTCACACAGCGGAGAGCAAGCAAGATCGAGCTCTTCATATAAGGCCACTAGACTCATCACGAGTGTCCCACTCTTTTTTTCTTTTAACTTTTTTTATTGGGGAACAGTATGTTTCTCCAGGGCCCATCAGCTCCAAGTCATTGTCCTTCAGTGTAGTTGTGGAGAGCACAGCTCAGCTCCAAGTCCAGTGGCTGTTTTCAGTCTTTAGTTGCAGGGGGCGCAGCCCACCATCCCATGTGGGAATTGAACCGGTTGTTCAGAGCTCAGGTGCTAACCAACTGAGCCATCTGGTTGCCCCAAGGATCTCACTCTTATGACCTCCTCTAAACCTAATTACCTCCCAAAGAATCAGGAGGGGGCTGCTCAGAAGAGGGCTGGGGGCCGTGGAAGACCTCAGAGTGGCGAGAGATCTGTACTGAGTTTTGCAAGCTGAAGAGGCATCTTCCAGGCAGACAGGCTGGGGAGGGTGTTTCTGGCAGGCAAAGCTGTATGGGCTGGAAAGGGTCAGTGCTTTTGGAAATGTAGGTGGGCTTCAGTGTGGCAGGAGAGCTGTGGATCATCTGGGAATACTGAAAACTTGGCTGTGAGAGGCCCGGCAAAGCATGAGGCCCGGTGCGTATCTCAGCCCAGGAGCCCACGTTGCCCATTTTGCCATCCAGAGTAATAGGGCAAACTTGTAGCATCCCTTTCCTCATTAATCCAAATTGAAGTCCTCGGTTCCAGTGGTCAGGGCCCCTAACAGTTTGGCTGTACCCATTCTGCTTCTTTGAGTGATCAGACTCAAGCTGCCAGAGTGACCTATGCTGACACCATCCCTCTGGGGTTGGTTTCCAGCATCACTATGGTTGAGAAATCTCTAGGATCACTTTCCTATGGCGCTTCTCAGCCCATATCTCACTTCCTGCTGCCTCAGTCCACCTATGGATGACTGCTCAGCACTCTGTACCAAAGGGAAGTCGAGGATGAAAACGGGTTTGCTGCCTTAAAGCTGATGTTGATTTGTTTTTTACCAGGACAAAGAGGGAAGAGATGACCACACAAATTCAAACAGCGATTTTCATATTTTAGAATACATGAGTCACTCAGGGCACTTTTGAAAATGCAGGTTCCAAGCTCCCCCAGGGACACTGATCCACTTGGCCTGGGGCAGAACCCAGAAATCTGCATTGTAACCAGCACACTGGAATGTGGGACACAGTGAGCCTGGGGAGCGCTCCTCAAAAACACACCGAAGCACTGAGTGTTTTCTGTTTCATCTTGCTATTTCCCCCACCAGAGAGCAGGTGTTATTTGCAAGGGGTTGGAAAAAGAGTTAACATTTATCGAATGCCTATAATGTGCCACACATTTTATATCAAGGATTGGAACCCAAGTTACATGATGTTCAAGTAACTTATCAAAGATGACACAGCTGGTACGAGCCAGCAGACGTGAGATTTGATCCCTAGGCTGTTACAGCCCCAGCATCACGACCTCCAGGATTGGAGGCCCCGGAAGCCCCCTGCCCTCAGCTGTTGAGTCTCACTGTGATTTTGTCCAGGTCATCACCTTGACACCCTTCCAAAACATCATGCTGAAGCCCCAAGAAGCCCGTAAGCTGGAAGTCATCTTTGCCCCAAAGAAGCGTATCCCTCCCTTCTCCGAGGAAGTGTTCATGGAAAGCATGGGGCTCCTACGCCCCCTCTTCATCCTCAGCGGCTGCTGTCAGGCCCTGGAGATCTCCCTGGACCAGGAGCATCTGGCCTTCGGGCCAGTCATATATCAGACGCAAGCCGCACGTCGTATCCTCATGTTGAATACGGGCGACGTGGGTGCAAGGTAGGCGCTGGAGCAGAGCGCTCAGGCCCGAGATCTGAGTTAGACATTTGTTTTACAAGTGTGGCCCCTTTTGATTTCTTTCCCCTCCTTCCCATATCCTCCCTTCCCTCAAAATGTGACAGTGGTGGCCTCTCCAGGGTGATCGCTGCTGCCTTGATTACTGAAGTTAATATAATAGACAGCATTTGCTCAGTGCCTGTTACATGCCCTTTACATGGCTCATCTCATTTAATCCCAATAACAATTCTTTGAGATGATACTATGATCCATTTTACAGATGAGGAAACTGAGGTATAAAGAGATTAAGTAACTTTGCCAAAATCCTGCATTTAGCAAGAACTTACGATGCGCAGATGCAATGCTGAGCATTCTTACATATAAGATCCCATTTGATTATCCCCAGATCTTCTAAGGTAGGTACTATATAGTCCCCATTTCACAGATGAAGTTGAGGCTCGATATGGTCAGGTGACTTGTCCAAGGTCACACAGCCAGGAAGTGAGAAAGGTGGGATTGGAACTGAGGTGTACCTATGCAGCTCTCCTTTCCAGGCTCTTCCCTTTTGCTAGCTGGTGTCCACTCCAGGCTCTACTTGGGCATATGCCCGTATCTTGCAGGCTGCACACCTACAGGGAGCACCTTCACACAGACTCAGTGTGAAGGGTGCCCGAGGGTTGGTGTGGCAGCCCTGGCACTGGAAGCACTGATCTGCACCGTCCACCCTCCTGTCTCCTGCCTGGCCAAGTGCCAGACCACAGAGGGCTGACCACACAGGGCCATCGGAGCCAAATGCCACCAAGAGCTAGTGCAACTCTCATGTGAGGGGATGGTCTCCACCCTCCTGGATCTGGCCTGAGAGGCAGTGCAGGGAGTGGTGAAGTCCGTGGTCTCAGGAGGGTTCTAGTCCTAGCTCAGCCACTTGCTAGCTGTGCGACCTTGGGTACACACGTGTAAGCACATTTGTGTACCCCGATGTGTCACTGCGGGCAATAAGATAAGATGCAGCCCCTTCCCACTCTGCTCAGCTCTGAGAGGGAGCTGCGTCAACATACCCAGGAGTGAGCTGATCCTTGCCCCTACCTGCCTCTGCTTTATGTGACCATCTTTCTCCTCCCAGGTCCCATGGAGTTCATAAGAGTGGGTGAACCTCTAAGTTAAAAACCCAGGCAAAGTATCATTCTCAGCAGCATTGCAGACACCCCCAGGGTACTAGTAAACTATATTCCTTGTCTCCTTTTGTCTTGGAAAAGGTTTAAATGGGATGTCAGAAAATTTGAGCCTCATTTCTCCATCAGCCCGAAAGAAGGCTATATCACTGCAGGCATGGAGGTTTCTTTCGAAGTGACCTACCGTCCCACCGAGGTGGGCAAGGAGAATCTCTACAAAAATTTGCTCTGCTTCATCCAGGGAGGCAGTCCTCTGAGCCTTACCCTCTCTGGAGTCTGTGTGGGACAACCTGCTGTAAAAGAGGTCAGTAAGTGCTGCCCACAGATGGGCCAGTGGCCAGAGTGGGCCTAGCACGCCCCACAAGTAAACTCAGCCAGCCTTCTAGAAGCATTTGGCTCTGTTCGAACAGTCCTCGGTGCCCCCATCAAACATTCAAACCTGGTCCCTCCCCGACAGGGCTTTTGCACATGCTATCCCCAGTGCTGGAATATTCATTTTCCCCTCTTAATTTAGTTAATTCCTGTTCATTCTTTAGCTCTCAACTCAGGCATCACCTACTCAAGGAAACCTGCATTGACATCTCTGGCTAGATCAAGTACTATTATAAGTTGTGAATGGAGTATGAGCACTTTACTATGTTTTTTATTTTTTTTACATGATTTTGGCTTAACCCTATGCCAGGTTTGTTCCTAGAAACCTAACGGTGCACTATCAGCTGTGTTTCTGACATTAGTTATGGTAAAAATGACACGTGATCTCCAACTCTATAATTTTGTTATTTCAAAAACGTTATGTAAATGGAATCATACCGTATGCTATGAACATGTATGTGCAAATCTTGGCATGAACCTCTGTTTTCATTTTCTTGGGTAAATACCTAGGAGCAGAATGGCTGGGTCATAGGGTAGGCATAAGAACCTACTCATTTCCAAAGTGGTTGTATCATTTTACATTCCCACCAGCAATGTCTGACATTTCTACTTGCATCACATCCTTACCAACACTTGATATAGTGTGTTGTTGTTTTTTAATTTCAGTCATTCTAAAAGGTTTGCAGAGATATTTCATTGTGATTTTTTCTTTTTTTCCATTTTTTTCTTTCTTTTTTGTGTGTGTTTTTTCCTCCTTCATTGTGATTTTTAATTTGCATTTTCCTAATATATTGATGGCAGCTCTAATGAGTACCTAATGACTAATGATGCTGAGAATCTTTTCAGGTACTTGTCATCCATATATATCCTTTGTTGAAGTGTCTGTTCAAATCTTCTATTTTTAATTGGGTCATTTTGTTATTACTGAGTTTTGAGAGCTCTTTATATATTCAGGACACAAGTTTTACATTTAGATCTTCAATCTGCTTAGAGTTAATTTTTGTGTGTAATGCAAAACATGGATCAAAATTCAATTTATTTATTTATTTGTTTGTTTGTTTGTTTGTTTGTGTATATGGATAGCCAATTGTTCTAGCACCATTTGTTGAAAAGATTATCCTTTCTCACTGAATGTCCTTTGCATTGTGGTCAAAAACTAATTGATCATACACATGTGAGTCTATTGCTGAACTCTACTCATGTCCACTGATCTGTGT
This sequence comes from Rhinolophus sinicus, assembly GCF_036562045.2. Lineage (NCBI taxonomy): Eukaryota > Metazoa > Chordata > Mammalia > Chiroptera > Rhinolophidae > Rhinolophus > Rhinolophus sinicus. Next base: position 28,775,384 of record NC_133760.1, on the reverse strand, counting down.
GACTCTCTTTACACCAATACCACATTGGTCCACATTACTACGTTCAATGGCCAGTTCTCACCCCTTATCTCACTTGACCTGTTGGTAGCATCTGACACCTTGAACAAGTACTTCCTCTTTTAAACAGTTCCTTCACATGGTTTCCAGAATACTAGCCTCTCCTGATTCTCCTCCTACCTGATTATCTGCTCCTTCTCATCTCTTCTTCTGGTTCTTCTTAACTCTGAAGTATACCAGTCAGGAATTAGTCCTTAAATCCTTCTCTTTTCGCAATGCACTTACTACTTGACCATCTCACCCACTACACTGACAACTCCCAAATGTGTCTCTCCAACCTGAACCTTGCCTTGAACTCCAGATTTGTAAATTCCACTTCCTGTTTAAGGTGCCTGTTTTCTTCCAGGTGGTAAATTTCACCTGCCAGGTGCGCTCCAAGCACACACAGACCATCCTGCTTTCAAACCGCACCAACCAGACCTGGAATCTGCACCCCATCTTTGAGGGTGAGCACTGGGAGGGGCCCGAGTTCATCACTCTGGAGCCTCATCAGCAAAACAAGCCCTACGAGATTACGTACAGGCCCCGGGTCATGAACGTGGAGAACCGCAAGCATCAGGTGGGCTGAGCTCCCTTCCCCTTCATCAGTTTCCTGGCACGGCTGGAGGGAGGAGTTGCATGAGAGAGGTTCGGAGACAGTTTGGCAGTTCAGACAATGTTAGAACAAGAAGGGGCCCCAAAAATCATGTCGGAACAATGGGGGATCATGCAGATGATCAAGTCCAAAGCTTTCCTTTTTGTCCATGTGTTTTCATGTGTAGGGTATCATCTTGGAACCAGAGGCTCAGTTCTGAAACGAAGTCTTGGACTAAGCATCAAGCAATTACTATTTAACTTAATTGCAGAAATAACATCAGAGTGACTGTAATAAAAATCAAAAAAGAAGCTATAATCTTCCACCTTACCTTCTAGTATCTTCACTACGAATCCTTATTCAGATACAGCCTTGGCTGCCGTCATAGGATACTTGAGTTTTCATTCTGTTTATTTTCACTTTATATTACATCATGAGAATTTTTCTATTTAACTAGGTACTCTTCGTGATAACCATTTTTAATATTTCATTGAATGAGAGTTCCATAATTTATTTAACATTCCCCAGCTGTTGAATGTTTAAGTTATCTCCAAATTTTCATATTATACATGGTTTTAATATATATGTGTATGTACGTATGTAACTTTCTCCTGTAGAGGGAGTTTTCTTCAATACGTTCCCTTAGGTACGATTCCTGGTTCAAATACATATGAAGATTTTTATAGCTCTTCAAACACATTACCAACCTGCTTTCCAGAAACGTTATGCTTATTTGCAGAGCCTCCAGTAACCCCGTATCACTACCATGCTTGAGAGATCCCTGATAAAGGTACCTCTGTGTCACTCTGATGGCATTTCTCCCTCTCCTTAGGGCAGCCTGTTCTTCGCCCTCCCAGATGGGACCGGCTGGCTGTATGCACTACATGGGACTGCCGAGCTCCCCAAAGCTGTGGCCGTCATCTCTCGCGAGGTGCCATGTAAGACGCCTTACACTGAGCTCCTACCAATCAACAACTGGCTAAACAAGCCCCAGAGGTGAGGGAGTGGGGCACGGGGGTGGACTAGGGGAGACAGAGGGAGGACCTCCATTGTCCAGCCTGGCCTTTCCCCGGGTCAGGGTCCCTGGCGGACATTGGCTGAAAGAGTGTAAGTTTCCTGCTGTGGCCCAGCACTGCCTGAACGCTAAGCTTCCAGAGAATCTCCTTGTCAGTTCTAAGAATGGCTGATTATTTGTAAATCTCCCAAGACAGTGCCTGGCACAAAATAAGTGCTCAACAAATATTAGCTGTTATTACTACTATCCTAACAATAATCATAGTTGTTATTATTGAGTGCTCTGTCTTATCGCCTAAGCCACTGGCCAGAGAAGGCTGTCCCTTGGATCTTGTACTTGCAGTGGGAGTAGAGTAGAATGCAAGGACTAGAGGAGCTTGAGGCCAACCAGCCTAGTCCTCTTCTGTTAGGAGCCAAAGGCGGGGAGGAGAAGGCGGCCTGCTCAGCAGTGTGGATAAAGGCCCAGACCTAAGTTTGAATCCTAGTTCTTGGCCATACTTCCTCATTAGTAAAACGGAGCTGGTAATGATACAAGTATGTACCTCATATCACTACTCGGGGTTCAAAGCCTATGACACATGCAAAGTACTGACTCAGTAGCTGGCACAGAATAGGTGGTCGGTAAATGGTCGTGGCTATTATTGTTAGTGACAGAGTGAAGGCTACAACCCTGGACCCGTGTGGTTTCCATAAAATCAAGAGTAGAATAGCACCTTTCCTTCTCTCCTTTGGGCAAATGATGTAATTTTCTCTATCTGCTCTTCCTGTGCTCCTGTGCTCCCCCAGATTCCGAGTCATTGTGGAAATGCTGAAACCAGAGAAGCCAGACCTAACTGTCACCTTAAAGGGCCTTGATTACATTGATGTATTGTCTGGCTCCAAGAAAGACTACAAGCTGAACTTCTTTTCCCACAAGGAAGGACTATACAGTGCAAAGGTATCCACACATCAAAGGCACTGCCCTGGAACCCTGGAGGTTTGACCTCAGGTTGACAATCCTGGTGTTAGGGAGAGAAGCTGTCCTCCAAATCCTGGTGTTAGGGAGGGAAGCTGTCCTGCACAGCCAGCCTATCCTTATCCTGTTGGGCTGAGCTGGCAAAGGCATTCAGGATTCCCCGCCTCTTTAAGGTGAGACCAGACTGCAAGACCAGCCAGCCATCATGTAGAGCCATGCCAAGCCTCCAAGGCAACAGAATCCTGAAAATCCTTATGCAGTAGGTAACACTGGACCAGCAAATACCAGACCAAAATGATAACAAAATATCCCATTTTCCAAGTGTTTATACAGTGTCCAGCATTGTGCTGAGCACACAACACATGTAGCTAGTAAGGTCAGAGCCAGGATTCAACTCAGCCATCTACTCTAAGACGCCGCAGGAGCTAGTTAGTTCAATAAGTACCTACTGAGCATATATGCCAGATACTATGGGCTAGTAACACAGCGATGATCAAAACTAGACACAGCCCCTGTTCTCATGGAACACCCAGTCCAGTGATGGAGATGGACATTAGTCAAATAACTGCACTATGAATGTATAATTATAAAATGAGGTAAGTGCTTTGAAGGAAATGAGCATATATGGATCAGTAGCTCATAGGAAAAGTCAGAGCTGAAGACAATATGTGAGAATTACCCATTTATCAATAGTATTTAAAGCTATGATGGAGAATGGAATTGCCTAGGGAAAGATTTTAAAGTGAAAAAATAGAATCTAGAACACATTTCCCCCCTCCAGAAGAGATACTGGCAAGATCCACGCTGCAGCACGTCATCTCCTCTCCAGCAATCCCTGAGGTAGGCTGCGCCACTCAGATCACACTCACAAACGGGCTAACGGAGAACCTTAGAATCAAGGACTCACAGACCATCTGAAGGGAAAAAGCCACCATAAAACAGAAATAACCAGCTCAACAAATAAGACTCCTGAGATAAAAGAGTTATTAAAGCAAACAGAAGAGGGCTTTCAGTGAATATTATAAATATCCTCAAGAGAATAAAGGAAGGTAATCATACCCATGAAATAAGAAACAGGCTGTTGTGGAAGAGAATCCATTAGAGACCCTGGAAATGAAAAATAGAATATTTTGAATAAAAGACCATACATAGATGAAGCTTAAAGTGTAGTGGATTCTGAGGAAGACATTACTAGTAAGTTAGGAGATAGAGCTGAGTAATATATTACCAGACTTTTTTAGCACATGAGCACGAAGAAATGTCAAGAATGAAAGGAAGTAATAACAAGTGTTGGCAAGGGCATGGATGAAGCTGGATCCATTGCTGGTGGGAGTATAAATGTTACAGCTGCTTTGGAAAGCAGTCTGGCAGTTCTTCAAATGGTAAACATAGAGTTACCATATGTATGATTCACCAATTTCATTCCTAGGTATACACTCAAGATAAATGAAAACATATGTCCACACAAAAACCTGTACATAAATGTTAATGGTAACAATACTCGTAAAAATGGAAACAACCCAAATGTCCATCAACTAATGAATAGATAAATACAATGGAAGATTGCTTGGCAATACAAAGAAATGGAAATGAAGTACGATACCTGGATGAATCTTGAAAACATATGTACTAAGTGAACAAAACCAGTCACAAATGGCAACATGTGGTATAATTTCATTTACATGAAATGTCCAGAATAGGCAAGTCTAAAGAAACGAAAAATAGTGGTGCCTAGGGCTAGATGGGATGGGTTAGGAGGAAATAAGGAATGATTGTTAATACCCATTAATATGGTTTCTTTCTGGGGAGATGAAATGTTCTAAATCAAATAATTGAACTATAAATGTGTAGTTACAAAATGAGATAAGTGCCTTGTGAATACACTAAAAGCCACTGAAATGTACACTTTAAATGGGTGAATTGTATGGAATGTGAATTGTATCTCAATAAAGCCGTTTTTAAAAAAAGAAAGTAAAAATGAGACATAAACTATAAATCAAGAAGTTCTAATATCCATCTCACAGGAACTCCTGAAACAGAAAAATAAGATAATAGAAGGAAGAAAATACTCTACAAAATAATTGGATAAAAATTTCCAGGGCTATTGGAGGAAGACCGGGTCTTCTAATTGAAGGGCCCCACCAAGTTGCCAAACCAGTTGAATGAAAGAACACTCACATCTAAATATGTGAGAACAAAATTTCAGAAAACTGGGGTAAAAGAGAAAAGTCCTGAATGATTCTAGAGAAAATAAAAGGAAATAATAATCATAATAACATCTGATTTCTCGTGGAGAAATACAAAAAGAAATGGAGCAAGCTATTCAAACTATTTAAAATTATTTTCAGCCTAAAACTCTTTCTCCAGACAAAACTATTATAAGGGCAAAATAAAGACATTTTTAAACATGCAAGGACTCAAAGTAATCCACCCATATACACAATCCCTGACTGAAAGAAGTACTACAAAATTAAAACTTTTTAAATTAGCAAAATTTGAAAAACAATTAAATGAATCCAAGAGAATCTAAACTAAATTGATAGGCTGCTGCCTCCATAACTTAGTTGGTTAATGTGCCTGTCTCATAAACTAAATTGATAGGTAATTTAAAATAATTGTTGGAAGGCAATCTGAAATATTTCAGATGACCTCAAGATAGGAAGTAACACGGGGAGGAATAAAATAAGGCAATGAAAAAATTTTTCTCACTCATTTGGAAGCAAATGGGGAAATAAGAGATATTTTCTCATAGAGAAGGATAGGGAGAGAATAGAGATATTCAGAAACCATAGATGTGAACAGAAAGATATAAATAAAGATATGTGTTAAAATGTAAGTATACAGACTTCAGTAAAAAACACAATGAACCCAGATCACAGAATCTCTTTACGGTAAATGTATTAAAATTAACAATAACAACAAAAAGGGTTTTTTTTAATCAAAAACACTTGGTTATGATGGAGTAGCTAGTCCTCCCAACATAAAAAAAAAAACAACAACCATAAAACTGGACAAAATATCAGAGGCAAGTCTTCTCAGTCGTTGGACAACAGGCAACACAATACTGCAATTCATCAAAGAGAAGGAAACTTATGAGTCCTCATGATTGCCCTGGCTCTCTGCCTCGGGACAGTTTCCTGACCACAGTACAGTAATCTAGAGTCTAAGCAAAGTGCAGCAGCCCCAGTGAACTGAGAGACAGAAATCAGAGTTTGGTGTAGCTGAAACAGCTGGTCTCTACTGTGGAGATAGAGCACCAGAGAGGAGGGAGCAGGATACGGAGTGGGTGGGAGAACAAAAGTCTATGTGGGAGTTCCGCACAAAGTCCTTGGCTGAAGGTTGGGCTGCATATGCATGGGAAGAGACTACATGAGCTTTACCAGAGAGCAGCTGCTACGAGGTTGATAAATAAATAAAATATGGACTTAATGAGTGGGCAGATCAAGAATCTCAGCAGAGAAATAAAAACGATGAACAAGAACCAAATGGATAGTCTATAACTGAAAAGTACAATAAAGTGAAATGAAAAATTCATTGGATGTGCTTAGCAGCAGATTGGAGACGTGAGGAGATTCATTGAACTTGAAACAAATCAATAGAATGTTTCCAGCCTGAAGAACAGAGAGAAAAAAGATTGAAGAAAAACAACCAGAGCCTCAGGAACCTGTGAGAAAATATAAAATGGTCTAACATGTGAAAAATATGAGTCCCCGAAGAGAAGAAACTGAGAATGGGCAGAAAATTATTTGAAAAAAATAATTGCTAAAATTTCCCTGATTTGATTTAAAAGGGGAAAAAAAGTGATTTACAGATTCAAGAAACTTGGCAAAGCTCAAGCAGGAGAAATACAAAGAAAACTATGCCTGCACACCCCATAGTAAAACTGCTGAAAACCAAAGAGAAAGAGAAAAGCTTAAAACAACCAGGTTTTAAAAATCAATTACATAGCAGGGGGATGAGCAATTAGAATGACCGCTGACTTTTCTTCAGATATAATGGAAGCCGTCTGCAAAGTGCAGGAAGAAAAAGAAACTCTCAACCTAGAGTTCTTTATCCACTGAAAATATCCTATTAAAACTGACAGTGAAATAGACATTTTCAGATAAAGGGCCATGAGAGAATTCATCACAAGCAGACTTGCCTTAGAGACCGCATAGCATTATTACAGTGCTAATAGGTATTCTTCAGTCTGGAGGGAAACGATACCGGATGGAAACTTGGGTCTTCTGGAAGGAAAGAGAGCACTAAAAATGGTAAATAACAGGTAAATATTAAACTCTATGTTTTTCTTCTTATAACTTTAAAAGGCAAATGACAGTTTATAGCAATTAACCTTGTAAAGTGGATGTTCTTATGTACATAGAAATAAAAAGATATGATGTCAAAAGTACAGATGGGGTGGAGAGGTCAATGAAATTATACGTTAGTAAGGTAATTACATTTGTGAAGGGGGAAGTATGAGTAAGAAGCGTAAAGGGTCAGTTGTCAAGTGGAAAGTGACAAAATACTGACTCTAAATTTTGACAAGTTAAAACTTCAGGTTGTCAGCTCTAGAGCAACCATTAAAAACCTGTTATTTAAAAATATAGCTAAAAAGCCAGTAGAGGAAATAAAATACATTCCAAAAGATTACATATTGATCCAACAGAAGGGAGGAAAGTCGCAGCAGAGGAATGAGAAAAATGAGACAAATGGAAAAGCAATAGCATGAGGGCAGACTTCAACCCAAGTATATAAATAATTATTTTTAAATGTAAAATACTAAACACTCCAATGACAAAGCAGAGGGTTCAGAAGCACTCTAAATCTAAAGACAGGAAGAGGTTGAAGGTAAAAAGCCAGATAGGTAAAGAACTATTACTGCTTAATAACAGTAAGATAAACCACCCGAAGTATTAAAAGGGACAAGACTTGAATAGACTGCTTCATGGAAATAGGTCTGTGAATGACCAATATGCACCTGAGAAGATGCTCAACATCATCAGTCATCTGGGAAAAGAACTTAAACAGGTGAGCAGCTTGTCGATAACAAGTCAGCTGCAGAGGAGAGGGGACAATATTCTTCAGTTCCAGGTGTGAGCTCTGGAGTCAGTCCCACCTGGGTTCAAATCCTGGTTCTGACACTTTTCTGCACGTGACCCGGGGCAAGATACTCATGTTGCTAAGTCTCATTTTCTTCATCTTCAAAAAAAATGGTGGGGTCGGGTGGCCAGTTAGCTCGGTTGTTAGAGCGTGGTGCTAATAACACCAAAGTTGCTGGTTCGATCCTTGCATGGGCCACTGTGTGCTGTGCCCTCCCCCCCAAAAAAAAAAAAAAGGAAAGAAAGAAAAGGTGAGGAGAATAATAATGTCACTTACAAATTGTGTGAATTAAACGAGTTCTTCTAGTGCCTGGCATACAGTAATCATTTGGTAAGTGTTAGATGCTGTTATTATTATTATATTATTATTGACAATTCCAGAAACAGGAATAGGAGGGTAATCCACTGCAGCATGAACCTCTCTCGAGTGCTCGCTTGTTCTCCAGAGCCAGTGTGGACAGCTTCACCTGCAGCACTACACAGTGCTGCTCTGGCCTCTTCTAAATCTCACTCAGGCTATGTAATACATACTCTCACCTGGGAGGAGCCAGAGCAGAATACCTAAAGAGAAAGGCTGGTTGGCAGGAATTCAGCGAGGCTGGGAGGTACGTGTCAGCCTGGTACCCAGGCATTGCTTGCAGAGAGAAGGACCCCCAGCTAACCCCTCTACTCTGCCCGGCTTCCTCCCACTCTCCCTGTGCACTCAGGTGATCTTCCGAAACGAGGCGACCAACGAGTTCTTATACTACGTGGTGAGTTTCAGGGTCATCCCTTCAGGTGTCATCAAAACCATCGAGATGGTGAGCCCCATCCGGCAGAGTACATCGGCCTCCATCAAGGTGGAGAATCCCCTACCCTACTCGGTGACCTTCTCCACGGACTGCAGGGTGCCCGACATCAGCCTGCCCTCCCAGTTTGTGGTGCCTGCCAACTCCGAGGTATGACCCTGGCTGCCAGGGGTCCCCTGGTGGCCCCCGTGGGGACTCTCCAGCCATGTTCTGCATCCCAGAGGTCAGGCCCATCCTGGCAGTGGTCCATAGTGTGCTTCTCAAGAGGGGATCCATTTTTAGATTCAAAGAGATTCCAGACCTAGAAACACCTGGAATAGGGAAAGTTAGAAGGGGTACCGAGGAGGAAAAGTGGGCTGGTTTGGACAGAGGTTCCCAGGCTCAAGATGAGTGTGAGCATGGGCTGCTGAAGCACCATCTCTATCACCAGCCTGTCCTGAGGTCCCTGGGTAGCAGGGATGGGTGGGACTTCGGCATCACAGGAGCCTCTGTCTTCCCTTGCAGGGCACATTCTCATTTGAATTCCAGCCCCTGCGAGCTGGAGAAACCTTCGGGAGACTCATTCTGCACAACAGTGATTTGGGTTACTACCAGTATGAGCTTAATTTGAAGGCCACGCCAGCACTGCCTGAAAAGCCTGTCCACTGCCAGGCCGTTCTTGGCAGCGGCCAGAGCGTCTTTGCCAAGATCATCAATTATACCCGGCAGAAGACAGAATATTACTGCAGGGTGAGCAGCCCCTGCCCCACCCTCCGCCCCACTCTTGCCTTCACATATTTTTGAAGTCTGACCTCACAAATGATGGGAGGAGGACATAGGGGGTGCAGAAATGTGAAACTTGGGGAGTCAGGTGCTTCATCTAACCTGGAAACTCCCAGCTGAAAATAAACAGTGCAAAGCCTAGGTTCTTCTAAAAGGCTTTCTATCTTAAGCTGGGTGGGGGTGGGGGGAGTTTTGCTTCCCACTGCATGCTTAGTGGTCAACACAGGGAGACAGCAGAACTTGGTGGTCATGAGTGTAGCCTATGCAAGCCAGCAGACCTGGATTTGAATCCTGGCTTCCCCGTTTCTCTTTGTGTGAATAACGTACTAAAGCTTTCTAAGCTTATCTATAAATGGTGATAATACCCTGACCTCATAGGATTGCTGTGAGGATTTTAAAGTATGTATATAAAACCATTTCCCTAGAGCCTGGCCCATAGTAAATGCCCCATATATGTTACCTACTGTATCAGTTGGAATATAGGTTTAACTACTGAAACAGAAACCCGAACTGACAACAAAATAGAAGTTTAGTCCTCTCGCAGATAACAGCGTAGGCCTGAGCAGTGTCAGCTGGAAGAGCAGGAGCTCCATGCCGTCAGGCCCCAGACTCCTGCCCCGTGGCTCTTCCCTCTGCAGAGAGCTGTGATCTACAGAGACCACGATGGCTTACAGTGACGTCGCATTCTAGCCAGCTACAGGGGAAACACCACTTCCACTCACATTCCATTGAACAAAACTGCGTAGGACCACTCCTAGCAACAAGGGGAGCTAGGATGTGTAGCCTTTACACTGGGCGGCCACGTGCCCAGTTAACATCAGGGGTCCCATGGCTACCGTCAAGAGGCATAGGCTTTTCATCAGTCCTATCAGTCAGGAGACGCAAGGTTATGCTGTAGTAACAAAGAGCCCCGGTATCTCCATGGCTTAAAACCACAAAGGTGCATGCTGTCTATCCAGTGAGGGTCAGCAGGGTACTCTGCTCATCACAGCCACTCAAGGATGCAGGCTGAAGGGCAACCACCATCTCAAATGTTTCCAGTCATAGACCCAGAGGGGTGAAAAGACCCCGCAGGGATGTACATTGGCAATTGAATGCTCTAGTGTGGAAGTGACACCTTTCACTTCTGCTCACAACTAGTAATCCAGGACTACTCTCACCCACCCATTAGGATTCAGAATGTTTGGTCTTCCCTGTGCATGGAAGGAAAGAAGAGCCTGATATGGGGGAGCAGCACCACTGACTGCTATGCCAACATAAGCCAGCCATGTGTCCTTGGGCGAGTTACTTCACATCTCTTGGCCTCGGTTTCTTTATAATAACATAGGAATAATAATCAGTAATACCTACCCTTCAAGGGAGTCACAAGGGCACGGCTGTTTTATAACCTGCCTGGCTGAGAATGGATGGCCTGGGGATGGACCTGAGCTGCTGTAAGCCTTTCAGGATCTCGTGTGAGTTAAGTGCCTTTGTTTCCCTTTCAGACCGACTGTCCAGACTTCCACACCGAAAAGGTCATTAGCGCAGCTCCGGGGGCTCAGGGAGGCACGGAAGTCAGTGTGGAAATCTATTTTGAGCCCAGCCGCCTGGGGGAGACCAAGGGCATCCTGAGCCTGTCATCACTTACAGGCGGGGAGTATAGCATCCCCCTCTTCGGAGTGGCTCTACCTCCCAAGCCACAAGGTCCCTTCGTGATCCGAGCCGGGTACAGCATAGTCATCCCCTTCAAGAACGTCTTCTACCAAACAGTCACCTTCTCCTTCATCGTGGAGAACCCAGCCTTCTCCATTCGTGCCATTGACTCCGTGCGGCCCAAGAAGATGAACAACATCACAGTCTACTTTGAAGGAAACCTATCAGGCAGCAAAACACCCATCACGAGCAAGCTGATTGTGGCGTGCCCTCCCGGGGAAGGCCAAGAAACATGGGTTAAATGGGTTTATTATCTGAAGGGTATCACCCTTTAGTGGTAACCAGGGGCAGCGGCATCAAGAAAAAGCCATTTCCTCAGCCTTAATATTTATGTATTGTTCTAACCTGGCGAAAAATAAAGAAAATAGTCAGAATTCTTAAGACACTGTTTTAGCCTCCTCCTTCAATTATAGGGGCACTTATTTCCATATTATATGTATTCCAGATATATGTATGAAATAGATGTATTCCACATTAAATGTGGTAACTACACAAAACAGAGCAACATTTTACTTTGCAAGGGCAAGTCTCTGAACTTAGTCTCTTACCATACCCCCAAAGCTCAAGTACTATGTACTAATCCCCATTTTTGATAAGATGACGTAGGTATCACACTCATGACCTTCTACTGTACAGCACTTAGCAGGTCATGACACTGGGGCACATCGTGGATTCTTTTTAAAATCCATGATGGCTTAAAGAGCCCATAGACATGACTATTTTGATGTGGTATTTCATTCTGCTTTCACATAAAATCCAAAGAAGTCACTCTTTTCAAAGCAATGAAAATATAACGTTCGGGTAATCACTGCAGGAACAAGGGCCAGGGACGCTCCCTCCATCTCTGAATCCCATTTCTGCTCCCACAGAAAGTGCTCGCTGAAGGCTGGGTCCTGGAGAAATACTCACTGGGACCCCCGTTCCCCACTCCCACCCCAGGCCTGTGCACAGTATTCAGCTTGCAAAGCAGTGATCCTCGACCCATCTGCACATGAAAACCACCTAATTCTGGTCCAGGCCCCCCACTCCCCAAATTCTGATTTAATTGGTGTGGGGAGTGGTGATGGGGGAGGGGAAAGGTGGGCATCCTTTTTCTTTTTAACTTGTAAGCAAAGTTGAGAACCAGTGCTACAGATCAGACACCCACCTGGCCATTAATTCTGCAATGGAGTCAGGAATCTTCCTCCAGGGGACGACCATGTCCCAGTTTGATATGGTTAAACTGCAGCCATTTGTATGCACATGAAGGGTGATGTTCAAAGTCAGGTACTGTCTTCAGAGAGAAAGCACTACAGATGCTTCACCTCCCAGGAGGAATGGGGCATCTGCCTCAACCCAGACTCTTCCCCTGGGTCCTGCAGTGCTCACAGAGAGGTGGTTAAAGACTGGCCTTAAAGAGGATTTGCTTCTGCAGCACGCACCCATGCCAGAGGGTTCCTCTGCCTCCACCTCCATCATCCTTCTCATCCCCTACAGCCTCCCTGCAAGAGTGGGTGTAGGCATGAAAGAACATGGCCTTTGGGGAATGAATGCTCCAAAAAAGTGGTTCTCAAAAATGGCTCCTGAACATGTAGGTGCCTAACTTCTGTGCTATACACCTGAAGCTGAAGTTGAATAATATTGAATGTCAACTATAATTAAATACACACACACACACACACACAAACACACACACACACACGGTGCCAAAAAAACGTATACACATTTTAAGAAGGAAAACTATATTAAAATTGTAATACTCAAAATATATCTATAACAAAAGATGAATACAAGTCATGTTTGACTTCTGCAATTACAAGAGGTGCTCACAGTGGTTACCATCAGCATAATTTTAATACAATTTTTTCCTTTCTTAAAATGTGTATACATTTTCTTGGCCTCCTCTGTGTGTGTGTGTGTGTGTGTGTGTGTGTGTGTGTGTGTGTGGTCACGGGAGGTGGAGTACAACATAGAGAATATAGTCAATGGAATTGTAACAGCTATATTAGCTATCAGAAGGGTAGTAGATTGGGGGGTTATCACTTTGTGAGGGGTGTAAATGTCTAACACATTGTTTTGTACACCTGAAACTAAAAAAGAAGAAGAAGAAGACACACACAAAATGGCCCCGGACCAGCAGCATCACCTGAGATTTTATTAAAAATGGAGATTCTTGGGGCCCACCCAGTGGCTCAGGCCATTAGAGCTCCGTGCTCCTAACTCCGAAGTCTGCCAGTTCAATTCCCACATGGGCCAGTGGGCTCTCAACCACAGGTTGCCAGTTCAATTTCTCGAGTCCCACAAGGGATGGTGGGCTCCGCCCCCTGCAACTAAGATTGAACATGGCCCCTTGAGCTGAGCTGCTGCTGAGCTCTGGGATGGCTCAGTTGGTTGGACCGTGTCCTCTCAACCACAAGGTTGCCAGTTCAACTCCCACAAGGGATGGTGGGCTGTGCCCCCTGCAACTAGAAACGGCAACTGGACCTGCAGCTGAGCTGCGCCCTCCACAACTAAGACTGAAAGGAAAACAGCTTGAAGCTGAACGGCACCCTCCACAACTAAGACTGAAAGGACAACAACTTGACTTGGAAAAAAGTCCTGGAAGTACACACCGTTCCCCAATAAAGTCCTGTTCCCCTTCCCCAATAAAATCTTTTTAAAAAAAAAGAGATTCTTGGGTCACTTCAGACCTATTGAGTCAGAAACTCCAAGGATGTGTCCCAGAAACCTGGATTTTAACAAGCCTTTATACTCTTATACAGCCCAGTACACTCTACACACACCTAGGACCAAATGAAGCTTTTTCTAAAATATTTGCAGACCTACACTTAATAGTTGATTTTTGTTACCACTAAAGATGCTACTAATCGGTGTAAAAACAAAGAACTAGATGACAGATTTACCCAATGGTTAAAGGAGCAAAGAAAGCACTAAGCAACAATCTGAGCAGATGCAGAGAGCAACGAGCTTGTGGTATGACTAGCAAGTACACAATCTGAATAAACCAGTGGTTTTCAAATTTTAGTGTCTATTAGAATCACTCACAGGGCTTGCTAAACCAGACTCCAGGGGCGCCACCCTCAGAGGGCCTGATTTAGTAGGTTTGAGTGGGCTCGAAAATTTGTATCTCTGCGGAGCGTTCCCATTGATGCTGCTGCTGCTGGCCTGAGAATCCCATCATCCTCAGCACAGCTCTGAAGCCTCAGCCTTCTTGCATCAGCACCACCTGGAAATTTGTTAGAAATTCAGGATCTCGGGCCCCGCCCCAGACCTACCTACTGAATCAGAATCTGCATTGTAATGGCATCTCCAGGGGATGGTGTGCACATTGCAGTTGAGAGCCCTGCTTTAAAAGCCACTAGCAGAACTCGAGCCTTTGTTGAACCCACAGCCCTAATGCTCTTCATTAGAGCCCAAGAGAGGTGTCTCACCAACTCTGCTTATGGCCTCGTTGATTAAATTGGCCCTCCCCAAAATGTCCCTCTCCCTCCCACTCACCAGAGGCATGGCTGGGGGTGAAGGAGCAATTGTCCCATCACCACTTTCTTCAAAAGGGGCACTTTTCAACAGTTATAAACCTAGTCTGTAACTTGTTAAGACTGAGGAAAAGATGGAGGAAGCTGTATGAAAACTGGCTAAAACACCAGCGGTCAGAGCAAATGTAGGACAAAGCATTGGTTGGGGCTCAGAGTAAGAAATTGATTTCTTAGCAACCTTGTCCAGAATGATTTCAGGAGGAAAGAGTTCCTTCTGGTAAAAAGAAAAAAAAAAAACCACACTTCTTTACTGTTTCAATTATTAGAAACTGTATCACATTATGACCTTTGAGGAATTTGGTTCACCTTTAAGAAAAAGCCAAACCAAACAGCAAAAGAAACAGATGAGATACTATATTAAATATAGGTCCAGTGGAAATGAATACACACTGGAGAAATAGATCCACACCATTCCCACTGATCTGATTTTTTTCACTGTTTTTCATCAAGCATCATCTAAACCTAGATATAAACCTTGCAAGACATTTGGAAATGTCCTTATCAGTGCTACTTGGTATCAAGATAAGAAGCAGAAGAAACCATTTAGCAATACATTTTCTCTGAAGATGAGTCTATATTTAGTGTAGTTTTCAGGTTATTGGTGAACCCACCTTCATTCATCCCATTGTTCTGGCAAGTTTTAAAAGGTGTGAAAACACCAGTATAGAAAAAACATTTTTCATAGATTTTTCTAGACATGATTCTTCTGTGACTTACTGAGTTTTGGGTTAGCTTTTGTGTTTGTTTTCTATGGCTGCATAACAAATTACCACAAACCTAGCAGCTTAAAGCAACACAAATTTCTTATCTTACAGTTTCAGGAATGGACTGAACTGGCTTCCTGGTTCAGGGTCCCCCCAGGCTGAAATGAAGATGCCAGCCAGCTGCCTCCTCATCTGGAGGCTGAACTAGGGAAAGACCCACTTCAAGAGTGTTGATAACTATTTCACAAAGATGGCACCAAAAGCACAGAAGGAAGCCCTTGCCCCTCCCAAAGCTGAAGCCAAAATGAAGGCTTTGAAGGCAAAGGAAGCAGTGCTGAAAGGCGTCCACAGCCACAAAATTAAAAAAGAAGATCCGCATGTCACCCACCTTGTGAAGGCCAAAGACACTGTGGCTCTGAAGGCAGCCCAAATATCCTCGGCTACCAAGTCAGTCATGAAGAAGATAGAAGACAAAAATACACTTGTGTTCATGGTGGATGCCAAGGCCAACAAGCACCAGATCAAACAGGCTGTGAAGAAGCTCCATGACATTGACATGGCCAAGGTCAATCCTCTGATCAGGACTGATGGAGAGAAGAAGGCATATGTTCAACTGGCTCTGGCTATGATGCCAACAAAATTGGGATCATCTAAACTGAGTCCAGCTGGCTAATTCTAAATATAAAAATTTTTCACTGTAAAAAATACACACACACACACACATGCACACACACACGCACACAATCCATTTCCTTGCAGCCATATGACTTAAGTCCCCATTTTCTTGGCAACTGACAACAGAGGACCACTCCTACGTAGCTACTAGAGACCACTCTAAGGTCCTTACCACATGGCCCCTCATAGACAGTTCACTGCTGTTACTGTTTACTCTTCAAGGCCAGCAGGACAATCTCCCACTTCAAATCTTTTCTAATTTCTTTTTAAGGCCTCACCTGATTAGGTCAGACACATCCAGAATGATCTCCCTTTTAACCAACTCAGAGTCAACTTAGGGACCTTAATCATATCTGCAAAATCCCTCTGCTACATAAAACAGTAAGTTAGAGCGACAGCCCCTCATATTTACAAGTGTTGGCCACACTCAAGGAGAGGGGATTATACAGGGCATGTACCCAAAACGGTGGGAATCTTGGGGGCCATCTTAGAATTCTGCCAACCATAGCCCCTCACTTGGTATCCTCTATGGACTGAGGATAATACTCCATTATCAAGATTGTTGTAAGCGTGATGGGTGTACTTTTCACTTATTAGAGGAAAGTATCACCGCTTGTTATGTTCATATTTAATAGGCTTCACTGTGGTCTAGCTGTTGTGCTAAGTCCCTGTCCACTGTGGAAGCACACGATAAGGAACTGTGATGTATCTCCCTATTACTACATCTTTAGCTTCACTGTGTCTATAAAGTGCTTTTTAAAAATTTACCACATAGCTTCAATTTTTGTTCCATCATCTAGCGTGATACTCAAAGCACTTGGAGGGGCTGCTTTATAGTAGATCCATCTGGAGACCCAGACCCAATAGATTTGGGGCTTCTCCTGTCTGTAACCTAGCCCTTCAGGTATGGTCAATTCATCCCAAGTCCAAAATGGTGGGGGTGACAGCCACTGTTGGTACGAGATTTTAGGTGGTAGACAGGTAGTACTATTTTTGAGAATTTATGTTAATATGTTTTAGAAAAATATACAACTCTTCGAACCCATGATTTTAGGGCATAAGCAAGGATAAAGTAGAAATTGAAGATTTTAAGTGAGTTGAGAAAAATATTTTTTAAATAATAGTTCAAGTGGCGAGAATATGGTGAAAACCCACTACATTTTGGGAGCTATTGGTATATGCGAAATTGACTGGTGACTAAATAGTGAATGAACCACTGGATTCAGTAACTATTGAATAAATTATGCGAAGTGAGTCAGGCTCCAAGAGCCCCTCGCTTCTCCGGAAAGTCTGCAGAAGTCCACTACGCCCCGAGCCCACCTGGGGCAGGTATGTGAGCTCAAGTGATACACGCCCCCGCTGAGCAAAGCAGACTCAGGCAAAGGGGGACACAGGGGAGGTGGAGCCTTGGAGGGCGTGGCCAACCACAGCGGCCAGCATTGGGGCGTGGCTGGCGAGGGGTGGGTCCTCGAGGCGGAAAGCGGAAGCTGCTACGGAGTCATGTGATCCGAGTAACATGGCCGTTGCCCCTTGAGCGCTGCCGGCACCGGGCGGGAACGAGTCGCGTGAGCCGTAGGGTAGCTGGGCGCAAGTGGGCGGGGGCGGGGTCCAGGCCTTGGTTCTAAGGCGGCGCGCGGCGGCGGAGCGAGGCAGGTGGGTCCGGGGCTGCGTGGCCCATGAGCCGGTGCCGGAGGCAGCGCGGAGCCGCAGACTTCCCTGGCTCCCGGCGCGGCCCGGGCAGCCGCGGGCTGAGGAGCCGCGGAGCTCCAAGGAGCTCCCGGAGCTGTCACCATGAACCCCGAGAAGGACTTCGCGCCCCTCACGCCCAACATCGTGCGCGCCCTCAATGACAAGCTCTACGAAAAGCGGAAGGTGGCAGCGCTGGAGATCGAGAAGTAAGAGCCGCGGGCACCCGGGGTTGGGCGTGGGGAGCGGAGGCGGGACCCGGCCCTGGCTCCCTGAGGGAACAGCTCCCTTACCAGCCAAGGTTGCTTCCGCAGGTTTAGCCCTTAGCGTGGTGCTCAAGAGCAGGATATTGGGAATCCCATCTTGGCTCTTGCCTGGCTGTGTGACTTGGGCCAAGTTATTTAACCTCCTGGTGCCCAAAGGCCTGCTGCGAGAATGAAGTGACAGTAATGTATGTGCAGTGGTTGAGGCTGCAGTGAGAAGGAAGCGACATGATGCATGCTTAGGGCTTAGACCGTGCCTGGCATATGGTGCGTCCTCAGTGTGGTCTCCGTCAACACCAGCAAATCAGAGAGTGGCCTCTGTGATGGGAGGCAGGTGGGAAGCATGAGAATTTGTTAATGAGTTGACCTGCCTCATTTCTTACTCAGCTTCTGAGAAGTGGAAGGGACTGTTAGGTGACCTAGTGGAGAAGTCAGTTTCAAAATCTCAAGGCTCAGAGGGCTGTTTGTTTTATCTCTGTCATATCACCTTTCTCCGCAAGTGAAAATAGAAGTAGTTTGACCTTTATTGCTTCTGCAGTCTTATTACATGTCGGTGTAACTATGATCTAACATTGTTTTATTTCCCAGTGTACAAAACAAGGGCTTTAACTGGGAATGTTTTGTTAAGATTTTTCTGCTATTCTTTTGCATTTGTAGTTTTTCCTAGTCAGATCTTTGTGATAAAGTAAGGTGAGTGGGTCGGTGATTTTCAGAAAGGTGGGAAGAAGCAGGGTGTAAAACTGGAAGAACTGAAGTCCAGGAATCAGGAAATAGGGTGTAGTTCTGCCCTGTCCAGTAGGGGAGCCACTGGCCATGTGTGGCTATGTATATTTAAAGTATTAAAGATAAAATAAAAAATTTTAATCCAGTTCCTCAGTCACCCTACCCATATTTCAAATGTTCAATAGCCACATGCGGCTGTTAGCTACTCCAATGGACAGTGCAGATTTGAAACCATTTGCATCGCAGTAGAATGCTGTCGACGTCTGGAGTCTAGTCCATGTGTGACACTCATTCTTTGGCCTTGGCAAATGTCTTCACTCAGGGTTTCCTAACTTCAGCACTATTGAGATTTTGGGACAGATCGTTCGTTGTGGTGCTGTCGCTGTGCTTTGCAGGAATTTTAGAGCAGCCCTGGTCTCTAGATACCAGTAGCATTCCGTCAGTTGTAACAACCCAAAATGTCTCCATGCATTGCCGAATGTCCCCCGAGGGTGCAAAATTGCCCCAGTTGAGGACCACTGTCTTAACTGCTTTGAGTTTTCGTTTCCTCCTCAACTAAAGAGTTTACACTTTGCTAAGAGGACCCTCTCTTTAGGTTCTAACATTCAGTGTGTCCAAAACCACCTAGCGCCTTTTCTCATCAAACACCACTTTCTTAACTGCTCTTTTCATACTGCTGCTTGTTTATACCCTGGCTCTTGCTAATGCTGTTAGCAAGTCTTAATGATGAGTATCGCTATACCGAGTAGACCAGAGCTGATGTATGGACGTGGCGCCATGTCCATTGGGTTTTATAGTCTTTGAAGCCACATTGACACCCAGCTTTATCTGTCAACCACTGCTTCTTAAGAATGTCTGGTTTTATCGTAGCTTGAATCATCTGTTGAGCCCTTGAATAGAGAGGTATTTAGCTCAGCATTATTGTTACCTCCAGCACAACTTATGTAAGTGCTCTCACTCTGCAAGCTGTCCTATAAAGGTTTTGTTTTTAATTGGGTTTGATTTGTATTAGACATTGCCCTTGATTTGTGGAATTCAGAGAAGCCCCCTAGGCTAGGGCCTTAACTGGACTAGGAACTCCTTAAGACCAGAGACTCTGTTGTATGTATCCTCAGCACTTAGCACAGTGCCTGGTGGCATTTGATAGTCGGTGTCTAAATGAATGAATGACCACATATTTTCAGTGGGGAAATAACATTGCAGTCTCAGGACTTTGCTACTCAAAAGTGTAAGCCCACAGACCAGCATCAGGTTCACCTGGGAGCTCGTTCGAAAGAGATTCTCCAGCCTCACCACAGACCTGTGGGTCAGAAGCTGCATTTTCACAAGATCCCTGAGTGATTTGTGCGCGCGTTAAAGTTTGAGAAGCACTGTCCTAGAAGACCCTGAAGTCACTTTCTAGCCTTCTTCAGCCATATTTGGAAGGAGAAGTGTCCTGTTTGATATGTTCCTCAGAGTGTAGTGGCCCCCCCTTATCCATGGGGGATACGTTCTGACACCTTCAGTGGATGCCTGGAACCGCGGATAGTACTGAGCCCTATATATACTGTTTTTTTCTTACATCTACATACCTATAATAAAGTTTAATTTACAAATTAGGCACAGTAAGAGATTAACAATAATAATAAAATAGAACAGTTACAATAAAATACTGTACAAAGTTACTCAAATGTGGTCTCTCTCAAAATATTGTACTGCACACACTGCATGGATGCGTTGGACAGAAGGATGATTCCCATCCCAGGTGGGACAGCGCAGGGTTTCACACGCTACTCAAAACAGCACACAACTTAAAACTTACGAATTGTTTATTTCTGGAATTTTCCATTTAATAGTTTCAGACCATGGTTGAGCGTGGGTAACTGAAACTGCAGATGAGGAGACTGCTGTACTGTCAAAGGGGGGGTTTAGGACTTCAAAGTGGGGTTTATGAACTTGGGTTGGGGGACACAATTCAGTCCATAACAGTGATCATAAAAAAAAAGTCATCACGTATAAAGCACTGTTTGCCCGATTTGTGGGGAGGAGGATAGAGAAGCTTCCTTTTGTTTGGCCATTGTACACCCCTCATCTCGTTTATTTTGCATGACTGCCCTGTGAGCTTAGGTAGTGTCACCCCATTTCACAGAGGCTCCTTGAGGTTAAGTAATCTTCCTAAGGTTTCACATCTAGAACCTGGATAAAAAACCCAGTCACTCTCAGCTTTCAGCTTGGAGGAGGCCAGGGTGTACCTTTCTTCGGTCTTCCCGAATCCGGGTTCATCCAGCACCAGCCGCCTCTTCCATGCCGCCCAAGATCAACCCCAATGAGATCAAAGTCGTATACCTGAGGTGCACCCATGGGGAAGTCAGTGCCACATCTGCCCTGGCCCCCAAGACCTGTCAGACGGGGAGGGGGGTCTGCCTCCAAAAACAATTGGTGATGACATTGCTAAAGCAACCAGTGATTAGAAGGGTCTGAGGATGACAGTGAAACTGACTATTTAGAACAGACAGGCCCAGACTGAGGTGGTACCTTCTGCCTCCGCCCTGATCATCAAAGCCCTCAAAGAACCACCAAGAGACAGAAAGAAGCAAAAAAACATTAACACGTTGCGTACGGCGGGGTTTAAATCCCTCATACCCCTTTGTTCTGGCAGGTTTTTAAAAGAAAGTACTTTAAAATGCACTCTTCTCTTTAAAGCGTAAATGCTTCTATGTCATTTATTGTTTTTCTATGGAATTTTTTAGGATTTACTCACCTATGATGTTAGTAATCCCTCCTGGTGTGATACTGCAGAAAGCAGCTTCCTTTGTTATTAACGAAACACAAATAATTCAATAAAATGTGCAAAGTAAAAAGAGTCAACAGTAAAAACGAGAATTCTCGTTATCTGTCCTTAACGCATGGCTCAGAAAAAAACGAAGAGTCTCGTGATCTGTACGCAACGTGTTAAGCACAGTGGAAATAATCACTTTTGATGAGATTGTCAACATTGTCAACAGATGCAGCACCGATCTTTAGCTATAGAACTCTCTGGAACCATTAAAGAGATCTTGGGGACTCCCCAGTCTGTGGGCTGCAATGCTGATGGCCACCGACCTTGTGACAACAGCGGCGCAGTGGAATGCCCAGCTAGTTAAGAACTACTACAGAGGAAAATATTTCAGTTGCAGATCATTTGACAACAAAACAAAAACTAAAAACCCCAGGTTCATCTGTCTCAAAAGGCTTGCCCACCACAATGAGTGGTTTTCCCTACCAAAAAAAGGGGACATATATTTAATTTTTAAAAATTCACCCTTGAACATCTATCTAGATGGTTGTTTTAAGCGCCATTTTCAGTTTTCTAGAGTCCATCTGTTCAGGTGACAGTCAGTACTGCATATGGTATTCCAATGAGGGATTAAAATTCCAACAAGAGGAGGGTGTTTTACCTTGATGACTGACCTCTCAGACACTAAAAATGCAGAAAGACTGAGCCTCAGCTGAAGGACTCCTGGACTCTGGAATCTCAAGACCAGGTGTTACATGACCAGGATCTGATGGCTAAATATGCGAGCCTGTTGTGCGCAGTCCCAGAATGCTTTTATCCCCCGCAGCCTCACTTTAACAAGCCCACACGATTCCTAAAGGATAAAGCACTTAGGTTAGATTTTAGAATTGCTCTTTCAGGTCTTGTGGGCTCTCAGTTTCAGGGAATATAGTGTAAACAGTCCTGACGAAAAGTTTGCTAAGAACCCAGGCTCTGCTGTCCAGGGGAGTCTCGTGTGGGAGAGAAATGCCAGCAGGCACTCTGGTAAGTGTGGCGGTGCTGGGAGTGCTGTGCCCCACACTGATGGCAGTGCCCCCTCACTGCAGGCTAGGACAGATGATGCCCTTCATGGGAACCAGCGATGGGCTTAGTGCCAAGTCCCTAGTGTTCCTGAGCTTTGAGTTCCAAAAGCCCACAAATGTGGGTACCAGGCCGTGCCCCTTGAGAACACTGAAGCCCAAGAGGGGGCTTGTGGGATTGGAGCTCCTGAATCATGCGTCCATTCGTCTGTACCTGCTGGGGAATGGGGTGTTGGGGAGCAGGGATCCCTGGAGCTCTGGTCAGATACAGGTTGAACTTTTGAGTTTGACCTGGCTTGTTGGAACCTACCACCTCTGCGGGGAGACACTATGTGTTACCAAGTGACTGAAGGCAGTTTTTGGAGTGTGGGTTAGAATTCCAGCCAGCTCAGCCCTTTATTAGCAGTGGGACGCTCAGCACATTGCTTAATCCAGGGGTCCCAGACTGGCAGCCAGGGGCTGTGTCCTGCCACCAGAACTGTTTGGTTTGACCTGGATCACAGGCTATTTTAAATGGAGAAGTTCCTCAATGGTAGCTCTGTGGGACCCACATTCCCATATAGCAGACTAGGGGGAGTTAGGGGCCTCCCCTCTCCCCTTCCCAGCCAGGCTGCACACGCCTCAGTTTGCTTCCTGTGTGGCAAGTTCACCACAGCCTGTCTTACGGCTCTTGGCCTTCTCACTTGTATCTCCTGCCTGACCCCTGCAAGCATTTGAGTTTTTGAACTCTGGTTTAACTTCCTGTGCCTCAGTTTCCTCCTCCAAGTGCACCTTGGAAACATTACACTAAATGAAAGAAGTCAGTCACAAAAGGCAATGTATTGTATGATTCCATTTCATATCAAATGTTTAGAATAGACAAATCCACAGAGAGTAGATTAGGGGTTGCCTAGGGCTTAGGGGCGGGGTAGGGAAAATGGCGAGTGACAGCTAATGGGTGCAGGATTTCTTTTTAGGGTGATAAAAACATTCTAAAAGTGATTGTGGGGATAGTTGCACAACTTTGTGAACAAAGACTGAATTGTACAAGTTAAAAGAGTCAATGTATGGTGCCAACTATATCTCAATTTAAAAAAATAAGAATACCTGTAGTGTTTTGTTACAGTGTGAGGGAAACACTCATTAAGTGGCCAGTTATTGTCACCTGAGGTCCAAACATGCCTTCTGCTGTCTCTGACTCATTTCTCCTTTATGGTTTTTCTACTGATTATTATGTCCAGTGGATGCTGGGTGTATTTTGTCAGTTAAATCTTAGGCCTTTTCAGAAGGTCTCTGACCCTTCCTCAGAGACACATGTTCTGCTTTACTTGTTCAGTTATTTGAGACTAGTGAGCAAATGGAAACCAAATTACTTAAACACTCAGCAGATGGAGGAGATGTTTACCTAGATCCTCTTTGAGAAATTGTTGCCTGGATATGCCATCTGAATATAGCATGTTACATAGAGAACTGGGGTGGATAATTGGACTTGCCAGCGGTGGGGGGGGGGGGGGAAGCAGCAGCCCCGAATCCATGCTAAAAGTTTTATAACACAGGAATAAACACAGCTCTGGATTTATCTTTCTTTTTCTGTCCTTTTTGGAGCCAGGAGCACAGCAGGTCCTCAGTAACATTTAGAGGATGAACTGACCACGTGTGGTGTAGATAACACCACAGTTTGTCTCTGATTCTGACTTTGTTTGCACTGATACTGTTATATGGGCATGTGCAATGCAGAGCACATTGCATGCATTATCTTATTTCTCTCAAAAGAGTATAAGGTCTTTGGAATTATTAGCCCCACCTGATGGCCAAGGGTGTCTCCTGTGAAGGCATAGGAACATGAGTGCAGCGGCTAAAAGCTCTGCCACCTACCTACTAGCTGGGACATTTGGACCTCACCACATGAAATGGGATTGGGGTTAAATAAAAGAATAAACGTGAAGTGCCTGGCACCCAGTAGGCATCCGACAGTTGGTAGCTCTGCTATTTGAGTAGGCGGATAGTGTAACATAGTGGGTAAGATTTTAGACCTTGGAGACAGGAAAACCTATGTTTGATTTCTGCACCTGCCATCTATAAGTTGTGTGACCATGTGTGTTTCTAAACATAGCTGAGCCTCAGTCTCCCCATCTGTAAAATGGGTATTAGACTACTAACTCAGTGGTTTGAAGGTTTAACTTAGGTACTGCATGTAAAGCACCCAGCACATTACCTGGCATATATTAATAGCAAGTGCTCAGCAAATGGTTACCTATTTCCTGCCTTCATAGGAGAAGCCCAGCTCTACAGCTTCATTTCAAAACATCCCCTCAAGTACTCACCTCACCTGTACTCTGTGTGGTGGAGGAAGGCTTCAGGGCTATCTGAACACTGAATAGTGTGGGGAAATGTATAGGGAAGGCTGCGTTTCACTTGGGGCCTCGCTTCTACCCAAGGGAAGGGCCCTCTGTAATTGGGTGTGTTCACTGGGCTGTTGACGTGGTTTAAGAAGATGGGAGAGAGGAACTGACGTACAGCTGAAAGGGCACAGGCTTTGTAGCGTGTCAAGGTTTCAGATCCTCTGTGACCTTAGGAAAGGGACTTGGTTTCCCGGAGGCTGTGTTTAAAATCTAGAAGATGAGATGATAGTAGTTATAGTTATTCCAAGGACTAACTGAAATACTTAGTGTAGTGTGTGCTTAGCAAGTAGTGGACTCACCAGTCTTCATGTGGCCTGTAATTGTCCCTGCGCTGTGTCACCAGAGGCCAAGAGGTCCCGTGAGTTGTGGTTGTGTTGCTGAGATGGCGGCCCCAGGTTCCCCTTTGGCTGATGATGATTCCAAGTGCATCCTACCCTGTCTGGTTCCTTCCTTCAGGGAGGGGGTGCCCGGCGTGGCACTTCAAGATGTTGGCTTGGTGTCACGAGCTTGGGTTGGCCAGCATGGGGGGAATGGGTGTTTCTGCTATCCTGCGACATCTCTGACCAGTGGGAAGTGAAGGCTCTGAGCAACTGTGTGAACCGGGGTTTGTAACACTTTTTAGAGGAAGCCAGACAGAAGCAGATTCTCTCCTCTGGTGCATAGAACAGTGATGCCTGTGACCTTTATGTCGATGAAGGTCCCAGGGATTTGTGAGCGTGAGTTTCTGGGCCAAATATTAACTTCAAAACTAGTTCAGCTCCAGACCCCCCCACCTGCGGCTCACAACCTGGAGATGAACAAGGAGACAGTGTGGCCCGAGGGCTCATGGTCCTTCAGTGTTCAGAGGAGTGACCACTTCCTGGATGGTCAGGAGAAGCGGTCTTGGACTTGAGCTGGACCCCGAAGGCTAATAGGGTGCGGGGCCGAGGGCAAGTGTGTGAGGAGGACAGTGAGCCAGGCCCAGGGAGCAGGCGGGTCTCGTGGGAGTGGAAAGTTATGCTGGGCAGCTGGGCAGTGACACTGGGGAGGTCGCCCTGAGTGCCAGGTAAGGAGTGTAAGCTTGATGCGTGGGCCAGCTCTTGCTGCTGTGCCAGGGGTTGCCACAGGGCGGTGCTCTGAGCTGGTGGTACGGGTGAGAACATGTTCCCATCGTCTCCCCTCCGCAGGGAGCCATTCTTTGTCATAGTGTCTTGTTTTCTGGACGTGAAGCTTCTGCCCCTAAGTCCAAGGGTGCAGGCAGTAGAGACGTGGGGTTCTGGGGCCTCAGGGCATGAACGGGCCATCCTTTTTCTAGTGGCCTGGGGTGCCCTGAGTTGAGGCCTGGTAAGACTCGGAGTGGGGGGGCCTTCCAGCTGGTGTAGAGCAAAGGAGAAAGGTGCCGCTGGGCCTGCACGGTCCCGAGAGCTGAACATAAGACCCCCTGCCCGTCTGTCCCTTCCAGACCCTGCTGCTCTTGTGCGCGGCCCCCGACATAGAGCCCCGGTCCTCCCACCCTCACTCTCGTGTCTCTGTGAGACCGCAGTCTTCAGAGCTCCCTAAACACCATCCAGGTCCATACCACCCCCCAGTGCGGCTTCCTCGTACCTTCCGTGCCTCCTTCCTGCGGCCAGAATTCAGTGCCAGGCCCTTTGCCCAGCATATGACTGGGAGCAGCTTCCCTAGCCCGTCCCACCTCTCCTGCACTGTATCCTTCACTGCCAAACCAAGTGCCTCCCTCCGTCCTCTGAGCCTTGGTTCATGCAGCCCCCTCTGGGCAGCTTCTTCCCAAACAGCTGCAGAGCGAACACCGGCTCATCCTTCACAACCACCCTCAAACGCTGACCCTCATGAAGCCACACCCCATTCCCTCCCCACCAGAGATACTAGTCGTGCTTTCCTGCCTCCTCCCTCCTCACCTTGCACCCTTCTCACCGGAGATTTTCTTTTTCTGCTTTGCATGAAAGTCCTCATGTTTCCTCTTGTTTTCTCTCCCCCTTTCACTCCCCCAATTCCCTCCGAGAGCCCCTCACGGGCAGGGAATACATCCCGTAGCCGGCTCTAGCATGGGGAAGAGTGCCCTTTCCAGTAGCTCAGGGACCGTTTGTAACCTGAAACAAGGAGACAGGCAAGGAGGTGGTTCCAGGATGGCCTGTGCGGCGGGCAGGGCTGGGTCTTCTTTGGATCCCCCGCTGAAGCCTCCTGGATGTCCTTCCTCCCACTCGTGGTGCTGCTCTAACCTGTACTGAGCAGAAACGTGGTCTGGCTTCCCCGGGAGTGCTGTTGACAGCCAGTCGCAGGACAGGTTGTCTGGGCAGGAGTGAGAAGCACAGTTGCTTTCAGTGGCTTTGATAATACCCCCATCCTGGACTCCTCAGGAATACGGAGACACAGGTTCTAGATCCTTATGGAATTCAAGAAACTTGAGTATATTTCATCAGAGGTATTTTAAATGCAAGCTAGAAACAAGTCATCCTAAGTTCTCAGACTGTTCACAAATTCGTTAGGCAATGTGAAATCTTCATCCAATCAATCTTTCAGGATTAAAAAAGTTTCTAGCTGCTGCATTGGCCGGGAATCGAACCCGGGCCTCCCGCGTGGCAGGCGAGAATTCTACCACTGAACCACCAATGCTCCAGCTGTCAGCAGCTGTGTGAGCACCTGCCTTTAACCCCAGTCCTGAGCCTCCTTGTATATGCTGCTTTAAAATATAAGGCCAGGCTCTAAAGCTGCCACATCAGCATAATTGCAAGAACAGAAAGCTTCTGTTCCAGAGCTGGAGGGAGAAGGCAGGAGGCAGAAGAATGTGTGTGGACTTGATTGGCCTTCAGAGCTCAGGACAGAAACTAGAGCTCAAGTCCTTCTCAGTAGCAGAAAGCACTTTGAAGCTTGGGGTGCCTCTCTCCCCTCTGATGTGTGGGTCCTCCCTTTCCATGTTCATGTGTGTTGAGCTGTTTTACAGTTCTCAGATTTCACCCCAGCTTCTTGCTGGAGATTGGGCAAGGATGAGGGGCACAGCAGGAGTGCCCGCACTGGTGAAGGGCGTGAAGGCCTTGGTCCCAGCAGCCATTAATGCCTCTCTGGAGAACCCAGCTGCTGTTCCTGCGTTCATGGAGCAGGAAATCGTGGTTAGAAATTCACAGCACCCGTGGCTGCTGCAGGCCAGCAGCAGGATAGCTCCTCCAGCAGCATCTCTGTGTGAGGAGGAAGTCTGCCAGAAAAATAAAGCAAAAGACCAGCATTGCATTGGCCGGGAATCGAACCCGGGCCTCCCGCGTGGCAGGCGAGAATTCTACCACTGAACCACCAATGCGCCAGCTGTGTGCTGACACATCTGCAGGGCTTTTCTCAAGGGGCTGTATCTATCCATACTCAAAGAGGAGCCCTGGCAGATGACAGCCTCACCTAGCTGGTTTGTCCAGTTTGGGAAACTAGACTGGTTTATATAGAACCATCCTTACTTGGCCTTATTATGCTACCTTGGGAGTGGGGGCCTGTGGACCTTCCACCCAGAGGCACTTGGTTCATCCATAGCCCTCAGCCCCCTGGGGCAGGCTTGGTGGAATCTCATCCTATAAAGATCAAAGGTTAAGGCATCTTACAGGCATACAGCCCGTTCCTGAAATACCCATCTTTTCTCCTACATCTGCCAGCTCAGGAGCTGGGCCCATTTTGTTCACCTGTTTGCGCAGTGCTGGAACAGAATGGCTGCCCCATATGGCTTGCTGTATGAAATCTTTATCCTGCCTCATAGGACAGCACATTTATGTTTGAACAGCTCTAATTACTAGCAGGTTCCTGACACTGAGCTGGAACCACACAGACTGATTGATTCCTTGTGGACTTGACTGTCCTTAAAATTCTTCAAGCCCACTTGAAACCCCTATTTATGCAATAGGTAAGCAGTGTACCTGCCATCGTGGATGCAAAGCAGTTAGACAGTGAGTCTAGACAGCTGCTTTGAAAAGCCCCTCATCTCTAGACTGCCCTCAACATCCTCCACAGGTACCAGTCCCTCACTCCTGGGTGATGGCTTGGTCTCCCCCTCCTCATCCATTTCAGAGCTTCTTAAAACGCTCTTTCTGAGAGGCCGAGTGTCTCGGCCTTTGTGTCCCATGGACTCTGAAAACAGAGACTGGTCCCTGACAGAACCGGGCCGCCCTCTGCTCTCCAATCCAGGCTGGGCATGCTGTGGCAGCATCCCAAGGATGGTCCCAGACGCGGCCTCCCTCAGATGGCCGTTCTCCCCAGGTACACACCTCAGAGGTGTACCTACACTTCCTGTCCTATCCCATTTTAATGGGTTTCCAATGCTTTTCTGTTTAACAGTCGCTCCCTGCTCTTTCCCATGACCTCAGCCATACTGCAGGCCCTTCTTCCCGACTGTGAGAGCTGTGGTGTTCTCCTCTGGGGGGTTTTCAGTCTCCTTCTGTCAAATCAGCCCCCCCACCCGCAGCCCAGCCTCTCCAGGCTGCCACCAGAAGCACCTAATTAAGAAGGTCTGAGCCTGTCACCCTATTGCTGAGAAACTTTCACCGCAGTTTTTCTTTGTCTCTAGCCACTTCTTCCACACCCAGACTCCTCTCCTTCCGTAAATACACCATGGTTTTTCAGAGGTCCTGCCTTTGGCCAGGCTCGTCTCTGTGCCTGAGAGGCCGTGCCCTGCCTTCCTTTTTCTTTATCTGAAAAATGCCTGTTCTTTTTAAGCTCTGACTGAAAGGGCACTTCCCAGTCAGCCCAAGGAGATTAGCCTGTGGCATTTTTCTGGCTTCTGTGGTGTCACTTGCATCTTGTTGCTACAATTACATACTTATTGGGTGTGGATCTTGCCCATTGAACTGGGGCCTGATTCAACACCGTCCCTGGAAGTAATGACACAGACCCAGAGAACCTCTTGGGTTCCTGAATGGAAGGTTGAGCAAGTGTTGAATAAAGAAGGTTGATCAACTCATAATGCATTGTAGTTTTTGTTCCTCAACAGGACATTCGTTTGCATTCTGTTAGATTCCCAGAAGTGAGTTCCTCATTCCATTGTACACAAAGGGAAACTGAGACCCAGAATAGGGAAAGAACCGTAACCCAGCCAGCGCCTCCCCATCGGCCGCAGAACTGGGAAAGGCCTACCGTGAGATGCCTGATCCCAACTCCTCTTTCTAAACAAGTCATCTCCCTCCCTGCTCCCAGCCCCAGGCCCTGGAGCCAGCAGCAGGGGTAGTCTGATTGCACTGGTCCTGCAGCCCCTCTCCCCTCTCTCTCCAGGTTGGTGCGGGAGTTCGTGGCCCAGAACAACACCATGCAAATCAAGCATGTGATCCAGACCCTGTCTCAGGAGTTTGCCCTGTCTCAGCACCCCCACAGCCGGAAAGGGGGCCTCATCGGCCTGGCCGCCTGCTCCATCGCACTGGGCAAGGTGGGCTTTTCTCCTGCAGAGACAGCCACGCCAGCGATGGCCTTGACTCGGACCTGACACCCAGCAGAGTATTGCGTACCTGTGTTTTATTGCCGCTCTCTCCACACCTAAAGCAGCGAGGTCTTGCAGTCTTGTCCCCTGGCATGGCCCCTGTCCTGGGAGGCCAACCCCACACCAAAGCCTGCGCATCCCCAAGGGAGCTGGGATGTCAGCTGGCACGGGGCTGGGAGCTGGCCTCCTTTGAGCTGTTTTTCCTCCTGCCGCACCACAGGACTCGGGGCTCTACCTGAAGGAGTTGATCGAGCCGGTGCTGACCTGCTTCAATGACGCAGACAGCAGGCTGCGCTACTACGCCTGCGAGGCTCTCTACAACATCGTCAAGGTGGCCCGGGGCGCCGTGCTGCCCCACTTCAACGTGCTCTTTGGCGGGCTGAGCAAGGTGATGCACCTCACTCGCTGGGCGGAGCTCCCTCTACCCACCTAACTTGACCTTCCAGGACCTTGAGTGCTTGGGTCCCTCTTCCAGATGCAGGCGGAGCAGACAGATAAACAGATAGATAGATGGCTGCCAAGGACACTTTGTTTAATCTAATAATATTTTTTTAACGGGCTTGTATTTACATTTTGGTTTTTTCCATTTCTCTATTAATTTTATTGCATTTTATGGAAGTATCAGCCCTCCACAAATTGGAGGGAAAAAACTGATAGTTTGAAACATACTAACCTCCCTTCTAGAAAGGGGAGATGATAAAGCCATATAGACTATTTCCCCCGCGAGGAGAGTACTAGTCTGTAAGTGCTAGAAAAAGCTCTACTTGGAAAGGCTTTCGAGTCCCTTCTGCCCCCCTCAGCTTCGTGGATCTCCCCTCCCGGGCGCCGAGCAGCCCGAAGCTCTGCTGCCCTGCTGATTGTCAGTGCTTTCAGCCTCGCAGCTGCCTTGGGCCCCTCCTCCAGGAGTGCAGAGAGGGCCCAGCATTTTAAGATTGGAAACCCCTGAGGAAAGCCAATGGGAAGCAACTACCTGACCCAGTGGCAGCGGGTCACGGGGCCCCCAGGAAGTCCCAGAGGTCCCTGACCAGACGGAAAGTCCATCACATCTCGGTTCCTTAGCCAGGGTCCCAGTTTGTCCATCCCCACTTCCCCTGCCTTCCTTTGATTTATTCACTGAAGGAGATGCCCATTCAATGTTCCAAGCTTCACCAGGGTCTTGGCTGTGGGTTTTCAGTATTCTCATGTTCCTTGTCCTACATCTTGACCATGGCCATCTCTCTCCCTCTCTGTGTCTCATAGTTGGCTGCTGACCCAGACCCCAATGTGAAAAGTGGATCTGAGCTCCTAGACCGCCTTTTAAAGGTATTTGTACTTGGTCCCCACTTTTCTTTTTATAATCGATTTCTTGCATCTGTCTGGACAGCTTTTAAATTCTATCATCGGGGACATTCTTCCTAGTCTCTTTAAACTTTTTCATTTACATACAGTAAAATTAACCCTTTGGTGTACACTTCTATGGTAAGTGTATAGAGTTATGTCACCAGTGCAATCAAAATGCAGAACCATTCTCTAACCCATATACATCCCCTGTGCCAGCCTCACCCAGGGCAAAGGATATTGCCCGTGACCTCCCACACCACCCTGCCCCCAGTGATGGGACTGCTTATGCTAAACTCACAAGGGCATTCTATCTAGACCACAGAGATGCAGGGTTTCCCATTTCATTAGTTCCTTGATTTTTATTTCTGCTTTTAATGCATCGTTTTTATTTGTCCTTTTGCCTGGGAGACAGCGGGTGCTCTGGGTACCTCTGCTGCCTGGCCCAGGCTCTTCCATTTTCCTCTGTGGCCACCTGACTCCTGTGCCAGTACTTCGGCCAGGTCAGGCAGCCCCTGGTCTCTGGCTGTCACTCAGCAGCTTACATACCTCTGATCCACAGGACATCGTGACAGAGAGTAACAAGTTCGATCTGGTGGGCTTCATCCCCTTGTTACGGGAGAGGATTTACTCCAACAACCAGTACGCCCGGCAGTTCATCATCTCCTGGGTAAGGGCTGGCGCCACAACACTTTCTGCAGCCATGAGAGCCTCTGGTTTAGTCACATCTCTCTAGCATACCCTGGGCAAGTCTGATGGCTGCCGAGAAGCCTCATTGTTACCCTCGAATAGCCAATGACACCAAGTAATCCAAAAACACTTGTGTTCAAAGCCCATCGTCCTGATAAGGATACAATTCTTCCTTTTCCTGGGAAACCCTGATTCCCCTTTGAAGCCAGTAGTGCTACTTCGGGCAGTCACACCTCTTCTAGCCTTGTCTGTCCTTTCCCATGTACTCCCTTCTCCTCGTGACATCTGAATGTCCTTGCAGTAAAGTTACTACTTCCCTGCACTGTTAACAAAAGCTCTAGGTGCTAGCACCCTCTCCACCATGGGACACCTGCAGGGCCATGAAATGCTGCCTCAGCAGGTCCCCCTTCTCACTGCCCAGGCCCAGAGGATGGGGAGGAGATGAAGGATCTCGGGCTGGTGTAACTCTCTCTCCTGGTTTCTTTCTCTGGGTCAGATCCTGGTTCTGGAGTCCGTGCCAGACATTAATCTGCTAGATTATTTGCCGGAGATCCTGGATGGACTTTTCCAGATCCTGGGTGACAATGGCAAAGAGATTCGGAAAATGTGAGTGGAGGGGAGGGGGCAGGCAGCTGCCGCTGTCCGGGGTCCATTAGTGCACCCCCCACACACCAACAGGCAGCAGCAGGTGAACAAGAAGTTCCCCTTTTCTTCCTGCTCACGTGCTTCTCACTGTGAGCAGCTAAGAGCTCATCAACCCCCAGCCTCTGAAAAACATACATTTGACAAGTTCAAAGTGTGGCTCACTCTGGGTTGCTGCCCCGGAGAAGAAATGGGCACACTGGTGGCGGCTCCTTGAGCCCTGGCTGGCATATGCTATTTCCCCTCTCCTCCTCATTGGCAGGTGTGAGGTGGTCCTTGGAGAATTCTTGAAAGAAATTAAGAAGAACCCCTCCAGTGTTAAGTTTGCTGAGATGGCAAACATCCTGGTAATCCACTGCCAGACCACAGGTGAGTGTGTGAAGGCCCTGTGGCCACTGCCCTCTCCTCACAAGCACCTTTCTCTCTCACTATCTCCGGAAGGGGCCTGGTAGGAGTGTGAACCAGTGTGGCACTGGATCCCGGAGCAGTGGAGTGGTGGGTCCTTGTGTGAAAGAGATTCGGGTTCTTTGTTAACATGGAGGCCTGTTCACCTGGTCTGACCCTGGAGGGGGGTAAGGTCTGCAGACTCTTGGTGGCAAGCTTGGCATTAGCGCTGTGAATGAAATGCTTGGAGGTTAGAATTGTGTATCCATCAGCTTCTTTGCGTATCAAACCACCACAAAACATGGTTGCTTAACACAGTAGTCACCTGTTATTGGTCATGAGTCTGTGAGTCCACTGGGTGGTTCTGCTCCCCTGCGCCAGGCTGGGCTGGGCTTGATCATGCACCTGCAGTCAGCTAGAGGGTCCCCAGAGGCTGAGTGGTCTGGGGTGGTCTCACTCATGTCTGGCAGTTGGCTGGCTGTCACCGGGGGCATCAGAGACCATTGGTCCATGTGTCTCATCATCCCGCAGGCCAGCCCAGGTACATTCATGTGGTATCAGCGAGGTCCCAAAAGACATGGTAGGCCTCGGCTGGAACCAGACACACCATCACTTCTAGCACCTTCTGTGGGTCAAAGTGGCGAGGCCAACCCAGGGTCAAGGAGCTGGGAAATGGACTCCACCCCAGCCATATGATGAGAGGAGCTGCAGAGCCCCATTAGGGGGGCATGGATACAGGGAGGGGTAGTGAATCATGGCTGCTCTACAACCTGACATAGCTTGTTCTTCCGTTCCAACCTGGGACTGTATGTACCTTTGGTAGGCAGAAAGCAAGGGCGAGAGTATAGATGAGGCCAGAAGCAGTGCAAGCCCTCGGGCCCCTCCTCCAGTGCCTTCCTGTGGGAGGGAACATCATGCTCATGCTGACCCTCCTAGAACCCACCGCTCCTCTTGCAGACGACCTGATCCAGCTGACAGCCATGTGCTGGATGCGCGAGTTTATCCAGCTGGCCGGCCGGGTGATGCTGCCCTATTCCTCTGGGATCCTGACTGCAGTCCTGCCCTGCCTGGCCTACGATGACCGCAAGAAAAGTATCCTTCACTGGAGAAAAGAACGAGAGCAGCCCCAAGTGGGACTGTGCAGCTGGGGGACCCTGGAATGAGGATGGGGCTCCCTTAGGACCCATCACACCTCCAGATAGGCCCTGGCATCAGGGGAGCAAGAGGTGGAGCTGAACACGGACAGTGAGGATCAGGACAGCACCAGGGACACGGAGCTAATGCCGCTGTCCCCAAACCTCACCTGGTTACTTGCAGACCTGGTGCGGCTCTCCAGGGTCCCACAGTTCCAATCCCCTGAGTTCACACTGCCCCACCTTGGGTGGGGGACATCCTGTGGGTGGGAGGTCCACAAGGAAGGGGCCCTACAAGAAGGCACAGGAGCATCTTGAGGGGACACCAGTGTGGCAGGAGGACGAGGACTCGGGGACTTGGTTCAGACTGCCTGTCTGCCTGATACAAACTTGGGTAGAGGACCAGGCACCTGACCGATGCCAGTGACCTTGGGTTTAGAGAGGACCCCTGTGTGGGGCTGCTCCTTACATCAGGACGTAGGCATCAAGGAGGTGGCCAGCGTGTGCAACCAGAGCCTGATGAAGCTGGTCACCACTGAGGACGACGAACCTGACGAGCTGAAGCCAGTGGTGCAGAAGCTGGCAGAGCCTAACCCTGACGACTCTCCGGCAAAGCAGGAGGGGACAGGCAGTGGTGAGTAGGCTCTGCCTCCCGCCCGTCAGCTCTCACCTCCAGAGAGGACCCCTGGGAACCAGAGGTCATGGTTGACTTGACTTGGGACCTCACTAACCAGCCAGGACTACTTTCCACATGTTAGTTAATTTAATTCTGGTGACAACCCAATAAGATAGGAACTGCTATTGTCCCCATTCTACAGATGGGCGCAGGGAAGAGAGGTAAGCACTACCAGGCTCTGGCAACTACTAAGTGGCAGAGTTGGGATTTGAACCCTGGCAGCCTGTCTCCAGAACCTATGCTCCTAACCCTTACTGCCTCAAAGATGCTGACTCCTTAGTTTTTTTCTGGGCTCAGCTACAGGAAATAGTTGTTTCAGTATAGGAAGCTTTGGAGCGTCGCAGGAGTACAAACTGCAGCCTTCACAGGAAACTTGGCCACCGACATCCAGCCACCCAGAAGCTGGCTGCCTTTACTATGCCAGCCATTCTCAGACAGGAGGGTTAAGAAAGCTCCAGTGAGTTTATTCAGCCCTTGGGAATGCTACTGTCAGAAATTCTAGTGTCTTTACAAAATGGTTTGGCTCTGCTCTCCTTTCAGACTCCTTTAACATTATTGTCTTATGTATCTGTATACCATGAAGAAAAACACTCTTATGCCAATTGGAGTCTGGAGTTGGACTTTCTAACTGTTATCTAGAACTCTTGACTTTTTTTTAATCGCTTGGGTCTCTATCCTCACTGGGATGTCACTGATCAACTTTGGGGTGATGTTCTCCTTTGCAGAGTCAGCCAGAGAGTAAATTGATACAGAACCTGCTCAAATCTTTTAGGCTAACAGGCGTCGGTTTGAAACCTTCCCCCAAGAGTTGAAAGAATTTCTAAAGCATTTTCTCCCATTGCTGTTCTTGGGCTTCCCTTTTGAACATCTGAGCAGAATCTCAGGCACGTGTGCCTCATGGGCCCCCTCCCAAGGTTTGGCGTGCTGGATTGTTTCAGGTGTCAAGTTACAGTTGTGCCATGCCAGTGTGAGCCAGAGCAGCAAAACAGCTGGAGGCAGAGTAGCACCCAGCTGGAGCATTGGTGGTTCAGTGGTAGAATTCTCGCCTGCCACGCGGGAGGCCCGGGTTCGATTCCCGGCCAATGCAGCAGCTGGAAACTTTTTGGCAACAACTTGAAAAAGAAAAGTTGGGGAGATAAGTTAGTGGAGGCCTCCAAAGTCAGGATCTTTCTTACTGAAAGATCCTAGAAAAATCTCGGGCATAGACATATTTTGTGAACTTTCACTTATGTATAAATATTTTATTTTACTATTTTTTCATTTTTTTTTATTCTCATTTTAGAAAATTTGGAAAGTAGAGAAAAATATAAAGAAGCAAGACTATTTTCATCATGCAGCAATCAGTATTATAATTTTGGCATATTTTTTCCATTTTGCAGATCATACAACTTACATAATTCTGCATCCTTTTTTTGCTTGGGTGACAGGGTTTTTTTGGGGCCGGGGTTGTTTTGCTTTGTTTGTTTTTGGCTTGATTAGTAACAACATGCAGAAGTTTGAAATATTTTATACTGAGATGAAAAGTTAGTGCCTCTTAATCCTTAGAGTTAGAAAGTAGAATAATGGTTGCTGAGCTGAAGGGAAAGGGAAATTGGGACTGACTGCTAACAGATACCTGGGGGTGTCTTTCTTTTGGGGACGATGAAAATGTTCTGGCATTAAACAGTGGTGATGTTTGTACAACTTTGTGAATATAGGGGGGAAATCACCCAGTTGTACACTTTAAAATGGTAAGCTTTGTGTCAGGAAATTTTATGTTACATAAATTATATCTCAATTAAAACAGAAAAGAAAAGTTAATGCCTCTTCCCCCAAAGTGGAACCCAGCAGCCCCTGCCCCACTGTTTCTGCTTACGTGGCAAGTGAAGCCCTCTGGAAAGGAACCACTTCATTCTGTCAGTTGTAGCAGCTGCTAAAATTCAGCTGGAGCATTGATGGTTCAGGGGTAGAATTCTCGCCTGCTACCCAGGAGGCCCAGGTTCCATTCCTGGCCAATGCAGCATATTTATTTAACTTTTTAGGTAGTTTTCCTTAGCTTTCGTGAAACAGCTCCCGGCACAGGAGAATCTTATCCTAAACCAAGATACATGCAGGCAGCTTGGCTCCAAATTTTACTGCCTCATAAACAGCATTTCAGCAAACACAAAGCTCACTTTATAGTCGTTCCCAGACATGGCAACAGCTAATTTGGGGGCTCCACATCCACTTCAGACCTGCTCCACTTGTAACTAACCAGCACTTTACCAAGGTGCCAGGAGAAGGTGCCAGCAGGCCAAGAGTGATGATCTGGCTAGTCAGTCGACAGGTCTACCCAGCCTCTCCCGCTTACTCTTACTGTTACTCTCTTCTGCTCTTCCAGCCCGGGTCCGCCTGGCAAAGGCAGGAGCCTCCTGCCTGGTCGCCCGCACCTAGTATCCCCCTACCTGACTCAGTCTGTGTTGCTGTGTCCCACAACACAACACACCTGGGCCAGAGCCACGGGAGGCTTGTTAGCCAGGCCCTCGGTGAGCACACACTCACACACATGGGCACGTCTCCGTCACCTCTCACCTCTCACCTCTCACCTCTCACCTCTCACCATGGGGCTCCCGCATTTGTGCCCGGCTGCTCCCAGCTCTCTCCTATTCCGGCTCTCCCCAGCCCTGCTGCGTGTGGGGGCCTACAGCACAGTGTCCTTTCTCTGAGTCTGAGTTCCTGTGGTACTTGACATGTCCTGCCTATTCCCCTCCAGGACATTCCCGATTGTCTCAGGCGTCGTGGCCTAGATTCTGAGGTTAGAACCACCTGCCTGTGAGTCCTGGCTCTGCTAACTTCCTCTCTGTTGCCCGTGGCCGCTTCGCCTTTCTAAGCCTCCCATTCCTTATTTGCTCAAGAGGGTGACAATAATAATACCGAACCCTAAGATTAGCACATGGCACAGGCCACACACTCTCAATTACAGGTGCGTCAGTGTCAGGTTTTCATACATGTTTGTAATATGTCCATCTGCTTAGCAAGATTCTCGGGCAGGGTTTTTCCCCCTTTTTTAATACCAGCATTGCCTAGGTCCCCAGTGGGTCCTGAATGAGGGATCAGAGAGTGTCAGGGATAGAAGTTCATGTGGCAGGTGAGGAGCAGAGCTATAAATAGGCTTCCCAGTGGAGGGCTGGTGACCTCCGTTGGTGAACATGTGGTGGAATCCATCCAGTCCCAAGCGTTGATGGGACTGGGCGTATCAGCTCCTATGGACACTGCACATGCAAATGAATCAGACTCAGGACCTGCATGCAAGGAGCTCAGGGACAGAGCTGCAGATGAGTAATCGTGTGACACTGGGCGTGGTCACAGAGGATGGGCTCACCAGGCCAGGCTTCATGAATGAAGAGTATTTGAACTGGATCTTTTCTCTCTCTTTAGCTTCCACTTTCTGATTATAAAGGAAATACATGTTCCCTGTA
This sequence comes from Rhinolophus sinicus, assembly GCF_036562045.2. NCBI lineage: Eukaryota > Metazoa > Chordata > Mammalia > Chiroptera > Rhinolophidae > Rhinolophus > Rhinolophus sinicus. The sequence continues at coordinate 28,736,985 of NC_133760.1, read as the reverse complement.
GAGATTTTGGAAAAAACAGACATTCCTCCTAGGGGAAGGCAAAGAGTAAACAAGTTAAATATATTGTCTGGCAAATACATTTAGCAGCATGTATCAAAAGCCTTAAACGTTTAAGAATTTTTCCTTAGGAAATAAATGCAGATGTAGGTCAGGTTTTTCGCTTTAAGCACCTAACAAATGTTAGCTCCTTTATTGCCATAACAAGTCTGTGGTGTTGGCATTGTCGTGACCCCACTACACAGGTGAAGGAATGGAGGCGAAGTCAAGTAACCTACCCAAGGGTCACACAGCTAGTAAGTAGGGGAGTCAGGGCTCAAACCCAGGCCCAGCAGCCCTAGAATCTCTGCTCATAGCACTGTTTACCCTGTGGTTCTCTGAAGAGGGAATTAATACAAAAGGGCAACCAAAGACACTTGGCTTGACTGGGAGTCCGAGGATTGCAAAGGAAAACAATGTATGATTTTTATTCATCAACTTGGCAAACATTTAAAAGATTACTAATATCCCTGTGTGAGGTGTTGGGGGATGACTGCTCCTCCGTTCTTATACATGTTGGTAGGACCTTCCTAAAGGGCAACTGGCAATATCTATTAAAGTATCAGATGTCTGATCCTTCCGTGTAGCAGCCCCCGTGTACATGGGATCCCAGAAAGATGCTCACACTCGTGCATCAGGAAGCATGGGGGAGATGAAAGAGTGAAATTAGGAAATAATTGAAGCCAATTTCCAACATCGCACCATTTTATCTACAAATGTGTGTGTTTCTGAAAGACGAGAGGGAGGGAGGCTGCCAGGGGCATGGAGTCCCAGCTGCTGGTCCAGGCTGGCGTGCCCAGGCTTCCCCACATGTCCTCCTCCCCTTTGCCCAGGCATGTTCCAGCGAACATGGGGCTGCTCAGCAGACCCAGCTGGCACCCACAGCTCTTCCTGCACCCACTGAGCTGTGCCCATCCCCCAAAGGGCCTCTGGGACTCAAGGCAGCAGCTCAGAAATTTTTTTGTTTAACGTGGAAATAAAAGCCCCCTTACTGGGGGTTTGGCAGGGAAGCTGCTCTTAGCACTGCTCTTAGCACTGCTCTAAGACATAGTGCAAAGTGGGGGGAAAAAAAAGCAAGGCACAAAAGATATTCTCTGATCCCATTTATGCTTACAAAACAAAAAATAGGATTAGCAAAGGACGAGAGGGTACTTGCCTAACTGGTAGTTACCTGCACGTAGAATGAAGGTTAAAAAGAGAAGGGGGCTTTGCTTTGTTTTGTTTGAAACTTTTAGAATGAGAAAATGTTTCATTTGTATAATTTAAAACTTGAGACCAGCTGGTACATTCTGAACAACAATATAAATAACGATAGTTTTGTAACCCACAGAATAAAAAAAATATCTATAGATCCATAATGATATAAATGGATGGATGGATGGACGGACGGATAGCTAGATAAATGGCAGAGAAGGGACAGTTCTTCCATTTAGAAGAATTCCAGTTAATGTAGAAGGAAAGAGCAAAATAGAAAATTACCATTTGACAAACACCACAGTAATACTTGTTGTAGCAAGATCCTCCGAAGGATGCTAAAATCAGTGGAGGAAAAAACCAGTTTGAGGAAAAAACTGGATATTTGTCTGGTCTCAAATATCTTCCCCAAGATATTTATTAATTACAAAAAGGAAAGTAAGTAGTAACTTAATAGGTGGAAACCCAGCAGGCACTGCCATAATCAGGTGACACGGCTAACGTCACCAATAAAGAGACAAAAAGACATCGTGTTCTCCTGGTAACGATTCACTGAGAAGGCACAGCACTTTGGTGGTAGAGTGTCTCCAAAAATATATGACGTCAACCTAAGCATGAGAAAACATGAGACAAATCCAAATCAAGAGACATTCTGCCAAGTAACTGACCAGGGCTTTAAAAGTATGGAGTTCAGGAGAGATACAGAAAGACTGAGGAACTGTCACACACCGGAGGGGGCTAAGGAGATAGGACAACTAGATGCAGTGTGGGGACCCAGATTCAATCCTGGAACAAAGGACATGCGTGAAAAAACTAGTCAAATTCAAATTAAGTCTGTAGTTGATAGTATTGCACCAGTGCTGCTTTCCTGGTTTGATCATTGAACAATGGGTATGTATAATGTTAACATTAGGGCAACTGGGTGAGGGATATACAGAGAATTCTGGTTTTTTCGTTTGTTGTTGTTTTGCAACTTTTCTGTAAATCTAAAATTATTTCAAAATAAAAAGTTTTTTTTTTCTTTTTTAATTTAAGAAAATAGCCATCCCATCCTATTCCCCCATCTCCTCTAGCCCTCGGCAACCTCTAATCTACTTTCTGTCTCTATAGATCTGCCTATTCTGGACCTTTCATATAAATGGAATCATACAGTATGAGATCCTTTGCGACTGGCTTCTTTGATTTGGCATGATGTTTTCCAGGTTCATCTCGGTTGTAGCATGTGTTAGTACTTCATTCCTTTTTATGGCCAAGTAATAGTCCATTGTATGGCTATAACACATTTCGTTTATCCATTCATCAGTTGATAGAATATGGGTTATGTATACTTTTCATGTATTGTAAATAATGCTGCTGTGAACATGCTGTACAAGTTTTGGTGTGGACATAAATTTTCTTTTCTCTTGGGTATACATCTAGGAGTGGAATTGCTGGGTCATCTGGTAACTATGTTTAGGTTTTTCAGGAACTGACTATTTTCCAAAGCAAGTGCACCATTTTACATTCCCAGCAGCAGCATCTAAAGCTCCCATTTTCTCCACATCTTTACCACCTCTTATTATCTGTCTTTTTTATTTTAGCTGTCCTAGTGGCTGTGAAATGGTGTCTCATTGCAGATTTGATTTACAGTCCCTGATGGCTAACGATGTTAAGTTTCCCAGAAGTCATTGTTAACATCCATTGCCCTCAGATCAGCGGTCCCTTCTGAGATTCCTCCGATGTGTTCAGAACTGGTGTCCCTCTCCTTGTGACAGCACTGTGCCTAAAACCTTAAGCGTGGGTACTATTCCAGAAGCTTTGGGGAGCATGTAGGCATTGGGTCCCCAGGGCTCCAGAGCCACGTTGCTTTTCAAGGGCCGGAATCAAGGTGTGGGGGACCAGAGAGTCTTGAGTGTTTATAAAAGATCTTGTTCATTAAAAAGACCACAAGAGCCTTTAGCATGACGTGTTCTTCTTCTCACTCTCCCCAGGGGGACCTGAGGCTTCCTGCGACTCCAGCTTCAGTAGTGGCATCAGTGTCTTCTCTCCAGCCGGGTAAGTGGGTTCTTCCAGCCAGAGGTGTTTGTGGAAAGCGAGCAGCCTCGATCTTTGCTGGGTGCACGAGACTACAGCAAAGACCCGAGGCAAACTCTGCTTGGGGCCACCACTTATGGAGCACAGGAGGTGCCTGATGAAGGAGTCTGAGGGACACTGAGCGAGCCCAGTTCTGATGGACAGATGGCATTTGGAGGGCGGGTGAGGGAGGGATTAGAAGCTTCTGGAGGTCAGTAAATACAAGTAGTAAAAGTAGAAGTTATACGTGGTGGCTACAGTGAGACACTTACAGACGCCTTTACCCGGTACCTTTTGCTTGTCCAGGATAACGTGGGGTAACGGCTGACGAGGAGGAGGCTGTTTGAGCACAGCCCAGATTACAGGCAGTAATTAAGTGAGACCTGGAGTGCGTGGACGGTGGGCAGTCCACCCTCCAGGGTTTTGAAAGCAGGACTCCCTGGGAAGCGGTGGCAAGAGGGATGGAGGAGGCATGTAAGGAAAGGGTTAGGAAGAGCAGTCAGTCTCCACTTCCCCCAGGCCCCCAAGTCAGCTGTAATAGCGCCGCCTTCCACAGGGGGGCAGTGTAGGCCAAGCATGGAAGCCAGTCCCTTCCCTGCCAGCCCCCTCCACACACTGCAGGGTGATGGCATTCCCCTAGGGAGGGAATTGTCATCGTGCTGTCCTTGTCCGAGTCCCCTGCATGTGCCCCATCTCGCTTTTTCTTTGAGCGGAATCGGCACCTGTGGGGCCGGAATGGATGGCAATTCTCCTACAAGGGGTTTCTTCCCTTTGAGCTCAGCCTTGGGGAACCAGTCACTCATGAAGAGAAAATGTACATTCAACCGCAAGAGGCTCTCTTCTCCCCAGACCCTTAGGATCTTTCCTCCTTTTATATAATTTTTTAATGTATTCTTGTCTCTAGAGACCCTGTGTGTGTTTTCAAAGTAATCAAATACTGATTATAAATACGGACTAATCCTAGGACCACTTGCAAATTGTCCAAGCAAGCCAGTGAACATTCATGCGTTCGTTTTCAGTTAGTTGTCACACACTCCAGAGCACCTGCCCGTGTTCGACCCTACAGGTTCCAAGATACAGATTGGGCCCCTGAATGTGGTCCCTGACCTTGAGGTTCTCTAGCGGGGAGGCAGAGCAGTAACCAGGAAGTTACCAGAAAGGGTAGTGATTGCTCTGATCGGAGAGTCAGGGAGTGTTGGGCCTAGCGCTGGTGCCCGAGCCGAGGCAGGAATCGTGGTTGACAGTTGTGAACACACAGTAGGTGAGTGGTGAGTGCTTCCTATGCCCTTGCTGTGCCGGATACTTTGTGTCACATCATTAGATTCTGCTGATGTTTAAGTCCCATGGGGTCAGCAGTATTACCTCTATTTTATGGCTGAGAAGGGACAGGAGGTCAGGGGGATTCTGTGCAGCCAACAGATTTAGGGGGGACTCAGGTGGGTGCAGACTGGTCAGAAGGGATGAACTCCCAGACTGAAATGGTGGCAGACTAGGGAGGACGTTTGATAGATCTGAGATCTGTTTTGAAGGTAGAGTTGACAGGATTTGCTGATGAATGGAATGGAGTGAAAAGAGAAATGAAGGAAAGAATAACTTCTGGATTTTTTGGCTTGAGCCAAATCAGGCTCTCCTGGTATCATTTCCTAAGCTGGGGTGGCAGGAGGGGCACGTGTGAGTGGGCCTGTCAAGCGCTGTATTCAGGGGTCTCTGAGCATCCCCAGGAGCAGTTCAGGGGCAGGTTTGGGTAGTGGATTCTGGAACTCGGGGGTGAGGTCTGGGCAGAGATGCAGGGAGACTCGTGTGTCCTTCAGAGGAGATGCATTTTTGTTCTGAAGGCTGTGGGAGCCGGCGTTACAGGTGGGAGTGAGGGAGCAGACCTGTGATTTAGAAGAACCCCTGGCAACCCTGGAAAGGATAGAGGAGGGAGGGGGACAGAATCAGCAGTGGAAAAGCCTGTTGCAGACTTGTCACCATAATCTGGGCTACAGAGGATTGTCCTACTCCATGGGAGTGGCAGTGGAGGCGTGGGGAGGGTCAGGAAGAGGCAGAGATCCGGACATAACTGACGGGTCCTCCACCCACTGGAGATGGCAGCTGAGGACAGTGGGGTGGGGTGCCTGCTTCCTCTAGTTGGTGCTACCAGAGGGTAACCAGAGGAGCAAGATGGCATCTTCCAAGGTCACCAAGAAACGAAACCCACCCTGTGATTTTCCAGGTGTGCTGTTGCCCAGATCACCACCTGCAGTTGCCAGTTACACGCAGTTCAGGGCAGCAGAGGGTAACAGCTGGATGGGGGGCTCCTGTGATGACAGAAATGCATCCCTGCCTGGCAGAAAAGTTCCAGCAAGGGGGAGGACCCTGAGCCTCTTGTGGTCACTGACCCTTGGAGGACCTGACCAAAGTTGTGGACCCTCTTCCTAGAAAAATGCAAATACACCCAAAACTATGAATGTGCTTTCAGGGGTTTGGGGATCTCAAAGCCAATCCTTGCACCCCAGATTTCTAAAAATCGCCTCACTTTGACCTAAACACAGAGAATAACTGAGTAAACCCAAGGGCATCAGCTTTTTCTCCTTCCCTCATCCCCCTTCTTTCCCAGGATGTTCAGGGAACTCCAGGTGGCCCCAGGTTAACAGTAGCCACCGGGAAAAGCCACCTGAATAAGCAGGGGGTGACAAGGTCACTGAAGGTCTATGGTGACATCTGGGGCTCCAGTCAGAGGAGTCTGGGTTTTTTCACCCTTCAGCGTGTTGAAAGCCGGACTCCCTGGGAGGGGGTGGCAAGAGGGCTGGAGGAAGCATGCGCTCTCTGTCTCTCCCTCCCTCCCTGTCTCTTTCTTTCTGTCTCTCTGGTGCTGTTCTCCTCTCTCACAAATCCTCTGAGTGCTGGAGTCCCCTTTCTGGGCATACATCCTGACTACCACGCCTGGCTGTGTGGCCCGGGGCAAGTAGCTTAACCTCTCCCTGCCTCAGCTTCCTCATCTGTCAGCTGGGTGTGATGGTAGTACCAACTTCATAGGGGTCTGGAGCTTAAATGGACTGAACTATGTAAAGCGCCTAGAACGGGGCCCTGGTCCACAGAAAGCACTTTACACATTCTGCCTACAATTATTATTACAAGAACCCTGTTAGTCTGTCCATTTTACAAATGAAGAAACGGGCCCAGAGAGATTAACGTCTTGCCCAAAGTCATTCAGCTAATTAGTGACCAAGTTGGAATTAAAGCTTGGTCTGTCTGACTATAAAGTCCATGTTTTTAACCTTTATTAATCGTAGTTGGAGAGTTGTAAAAGCTTCATTAGCGTCCCTAACTCAGCTGACAGGAGCCCCGGACAGGCACTGCCATGCGACTAGGCTTCTATTGTGATGGAGGGCCATGGTGTCATCAGTGACATTCAGTATAGGTCTCTGGTATGGCTAGCTGTCCTATACGTAAGGCAGGCAGAAAGATCTAGAAACCAGTGCTTCCCAAATTTTAGCATCTGCTGAAGAAAAGTTGTAACAATCTTTTGTAAGAAAACAAATTTGAAGTCAGAAACTTTTTTTTTTTTTAAGATTTACCTTCCGATTTGATTAGAGATGTGACATATGAGTAATACAAAGAGTTAGAAATTATAGGAATAATATGCTGCCTCCCAGAGAGAACCATTGGAATTTATTATTATTTAATGGTAATATCAGAAGCATTATTCAATAAGTCAGTATTTTAATAGCCACAGTAGCCCCATGCACTTAGAAATTGTAGTTTATATATGTGTAACATTCATTGTGAGATGCTTTATGAGAAAATGAGGTTTTACAGACACCTTGAAATAGCTCAGAAGCCCCAAGAGTGACTAGTCTAGACTTTTTGGAATCAGAGCAGAAATGCATTTTGAAGTGTGAGTGAACTCCCTTCTGTTCTCCGGGTAAGGTAAGCCAGGGCGTAAGGTGCCCGTCTCAGGCTCCACGTCAGCAGCTCAGGAGCTGAGCACGCCACCCAGAGTCCTGACTCCCCACTGAGCCTAGCACACAGCAGCCCGCCCCACCCGTAGCAGCTGAGAGCTGCCTCCTCAAAGGCGGGTGGGATCATCAGTCCTCGCTTCCTCTGGCACTGAGCTCAGTCTTCCTGGTGCCCTGAGTGTGTCTGCTTCCCTTGACCTTTTGGTTCAGACTATTTAAATTCAAATTGCCACTCCACCACTTACTGGCTGTATAACTTGGGCAGGTTCCTTAATGTCTCTGTGCTTCAGTTCCCTCGTCTCCGGAATGGGAATAACAGTGCTTCTGGTATAGGGCCTCTGAGGGAAATCACTGAGGCTCTGCAGGTACAGAGCTCAGCACAGCGCCTGACTCAGTCTTTATCCAAGAAACGTGAGCTATCGTCATTTTCAGTACCAGCGTCATCATTATTGTTGTCAGAGCCATGTGTCCTCCCCTCGCCCCTCAGCCTGAGGTTCATACACACTACTGGGCCTGAATGGCAGGGGAGAGTTGGGGGAGCTGGGCTTGGCACTGCCTTCCTCCCCCCAGCAGCCCAGTGCAGCTCTGAGTCCCCAGGAAAGTAAAAACAAGGCCTTCCTCCCAGGGGGGTTGTTTCAGCTAAGAATGTGGCAGTGAGTAGCTGCCAGGCACGGGGTCCTCCTGCTGTAACTGGAACGCCCTGCGGCTCCTGCTGCAGAAAGGGACACGCCATGACCTGACCTCAGGCTCAGGGAGTTAGGAAAGAACAGGTGGGGGGTTGGTTTCCGTTCATTCCTCACTGCCTTCCGAGCGCCTGCTTTGGTAAGGCTTTGGGCTGTAGGTAAGTTCCTCAGGCTTCTCCAGCCCCAGGAGAAGAGCTGTAAGGGAGCTCACCGGAAGGAGCTCCGCAGGAGGCCAGCAGGATGGGGAGAAGAGGGACTTGGAGATAAGACTGAAAGTAGATCCTGGCAGGAGATGGAGTGTCTAGGAAATTGTCAGAGACGATACGAAAAGGCTCAGGCAGCCGGGGATGTACTGCCAGCCTGCCACTGTAGAGCTGTCCACGGCGGTGGCCACTGTCACACGTGGCTGCCAAGTGCATGCAGTGTGGCCAGTCTGATCTGAGCTGTGCTGTTGGCACGAAATGCACACTGGCTTTCAAAGACTCGGGGCACAAAAAGGAATATAAAGTATCTTATTGGTGATCTTCATAGTGATTTATATTGATTATATGTTGAAATGATAATATTTGGGGTATATATTAGGTTAATTAAAATATATCATTAAAATTAGTCTCCCCTGTTTCTTTTTAATTTTTAATATAAAACCAGAAAACAAAGTTCCATATATGGCTCTCATGATATTTCCTATGGACAGTGAGCATGAGGGGTTGAGTGAGAGGGTGACAGGAGCCCACGTTCGCTGCCCTCGACTCGTCTGTCTGTGCATTAGTTCCCCGTCTGTCTGAAGCTACCAAAGAACCTGGATGTTGGATATCCTTGGAAGACCCCAGAAACTTCCAGCCCCATGGCTCCCCAGGAAGTCTCTGTGGCGGCAGCCCCAGCCAGAAGTTCAGGACTGCTGGGCCGTGGCCCTCACACACCCAGCCCTTCTGGCTTCCAGAGGATAGATGTGCTCACTGCTGCCCCCGAAATGAGCACCATGGGGAATCATCAAACCTTATTAAGTAGCAGTTCCCTTCAGCACTTACAGAGCTCAGAATCATGCCCTTTAGGAATTCACATCAAATAAGCTTCAGAGAGGCTGCAGGCGAATTAGGAAAGCACAGGCATTGGGTTCCTGATGCAAATAAATAATTGAGCAGCCTGGAAATACCACGAAAGACTGTTTTGTACAGGTGGCAACTGAAGCACCTGGCCTGGTCGTCGGGAAATGCAGCCCTGGTTGGCACTTGCCGTGGCACCTTTGGGCAAACAGTGTGATGTGTCGGTAGGAAGGCAGCCCCTCCCTGACAGCCGCAGGTTCTCTGCCCATGCCATCCCCACCCCCAAAAACTCTATCTAGCCTCTGCCTGGGCCCATGCTTTGGGCAGAGAGCTGATGTCAGTGTCCCAGCAGCGCCCAACCTACTTGGGGCTGCCCAGCAAGACTTCACTCTGCCTGAGACCAACAAGGCTTCGGCCAGGAAAGCTGGGAGCCTGTGCCGCACTGGAGCAAAGCACGTTCTGTGCAGCTCCATTGCTCAGGCATAGGCTGACTCCCCCGACTGATGAGAAGGTTACCGCTTCAGAGGCAACTCAAAGTTTCTGAACCGGGCCGAGCACTGCCAAGTGCCCTGGCGTAGGACAGCTAAAAAGCCGTGATCCCTGACCCACCCGAGAGAGGCTCTTGGTGCCCGGTGAAGGCCCTGTTGGGCTTAAGGGGCATTATCAGGGCTTTCCCCTGGGCTTGCTGGGCAGGGTGGTTGGGTTTATCACAGAGGGTCTGGACATAATGTCCTGAAGATGCTCGCTGGCCTTTCAGCCCCGAGGTCTCCCGGGGCTCAGCTCGGTGACAGAGGAGAGGTTTTCTCCTGTAAAAACCAGGCTACTGCTGGGGAAAAAGGGGCAAGTGGCTGGGTGCCCAGCAGCCCAGCCTTCCATGCCCCCCCCCACCCCCCTGTGTGATTGTCACAGCTCCAGCCTTGGAAAGGATGGAGGGAGAGAAACCAGCCCTCTTTGAGCCCCACAAGGGTGCGTGTGGTCTGCCCGCTCCCAGGAGAGCAGGGCCGGGTGCTGCCTGGCTTGGTGGAGAGCGCCGCGTGGGCTTTAACTCTGCTCCTCCCTGGTCTCGCACACAGCACGGAAAGGGCCCCAGTCACCCTCCACCTCGATGGGATTGTGCAAGTCCTGAACTGCCACCTCAGTGACATGGCCATCGGGATGATGACTAGGATCGCTGTCCTGAAGTGGCTCTACCACCTCTATATCAAGACTCCCCGCAAGGTGAGCCCCCAGGCAGGCCCATTGGCCCAGGAGGCCCCTCCATGCCAGGGGCTTTTTCTGGGTCCACCTTGGTTTTCGAAGGCCTGATGATGGATGCTTGGTAGGGTTTTGGCCATTTCTGTTCTGGAGAAACCCTGATGAGCACGGTAGTGACAAGTGCTTGAGGAACCCTTGGCATCTGGGGGGGGAGGGGCGGTGGCCCATGTGGGGGGATCCTGCCCGCGCTAGGGAGAGCTCACAGGTGCCCTGCCTCTCTGCTCTCCAGATGTTCCGGCACACAGACAGCCTCTTCCCCATCCTACTGCAGACGCTGTCAGATGAGTCCGATGAGGTAGGTTCCCCATACCCCTGCCCCTGTGCCATGCTGCCCAGCCTCCCCTTGGCAATAACTGATGGGATCTCGTAGCTGAGAGGTGCTTGTTTTGTTTTCTGAAATCAACACCCCAAAATTGCCCTATTTCTCATACCGAGTAAGGTGCACCCTTTAGAGGGAAAGCTGTGTTTACTGCTCTTGGCTTTCAGAATAAGGACTCCTCTGTCAGCCCTTCTGAAGAGTGCACTGGGTCAGGGCATCTGCAAGGAAACCATTCTGTGCAGGAACTCACTGGTCCCTGGAAGGCAGTGGAGAGTGGCAGTGGGAGGCTTGGCTGTGGGTCAGGCGCCAAGTGCAAGGTTGGGCCCTGTTTCATTGCCTGAACTTGAGCAAGTCACTTCACGAGTCTGCTTCTCAGTTTCCTTCCATGTTCAGTGGGGTAGTAACAGCATATGGGGTTATAAGAATGAAATGCTCCACGGAAGATGCTAAGTGCTGTGTCGGGCACATGCTGAGCCGAGGCTCAGTAAGCACTCGTTGCATTATTCATTGCATCTGGACTCCATTTTGACCTCCAGCTTAAAATTGGACCCCTAAATTTTACTTTGTTGGGGTCACCAAGAGCTGCTGGTGCAGGCGAGAGGCTGGCCCTGATCCCAGGCAGCGGAGTAACCCCGAGTGGGAAGGCTGGCCCCGAAAGACGGGGAGAGCTGGACCCTCAGTCCTTCTGCCATCTGCAGCTCTCCGGCTGCACAACTTGTCCCTCGCCGTTCTCGGCAGCATTGTATTTGTGGAGTAGGGGTAGGAGAGTTCTTTTTCAGGGGCAGCAGTTATAGCGAGGCGTTGCCATTTGCAGGGTGACATCCCATCCCTCTACCCATGCAGCTCTAGGCTGCCCGTCGGATGTGACTGCTGCACTTTGACTCACCCTTCTCCTTCCTTCTGGGCTCTGGGCAACTGTGCGCTCCGGGCAGAGCTGTGTCCTCCATGAGGCAGTGGGTCCGTGAATCTCCCGACCTCACACACTGCCCAGTGGGAACATGGGAATGGACGAGGGCTGGAGACGGGAGGGAAAGAGGGACGTGGCTCACAACTTCCTGTGGAGGGAGGTACCTCCATCCTCCCTGGGCTGGTACCAGTCGTCCTGCACCCTGAACCTGAGTTGAAAAGAGATGCAAACAAAATGAGAAAAACAGAGATACAGACAAGCAGGTATCTGCCTCTAGGTCCTCTAAGGTGCTCTACATTTCCAGAAAAATCCAAAACAGATGGTTTGGGAATATGCCCTTGACCCCACCTGCCTGCGCGCGTCTGTACACGCGCGCGTGCGCACACGCACGCACGCACACAGCTCTCTTTCCCTTCCCCCACCACCCACTGCAGTGTGAGCCCAGGTGGACTTGGCCCAGTTCTGCCTGAGTTGAGAATGACTCACTGCACAGTCATAGCCCTCATTTCAATACAAAAAGGAAGAAAAGAACTTTGCTGATTGGTTATTTCTTTAGGACTTCACTGGAAGCAGCTGAGTTTTCAGTCCTTTAAATTGAGTTGTTTAATCCCATCCAGCTCTCTTTGCTTGCGGTTGGTTTTGTGTGCGTGTGCATTTAAAGGGAGCAGGAGGAGATGCAGTCCATTAAACAGCTCTGTGCGGTCGCGGCTGTGGAAATGCCATTTGCTGAAGCGCCAAATGTTGTCAGGGCTTTGGGGCACATCTTGTGTACGTCCCGCTGGGGAGAGGATTGCAGCTGCTCTGGGGGACAGTTGCAGGGGGAGGGGTGTTGCTGTAATAGGAGTGAAGAATCCCTGCTTTCCCATCTCTGGGGACGGATTTGGGGACCTTAATAATCAGTGGGGAGTCCTGATTCTGCCACTTCCTGCTTCTTCACCAAAATCATTCCTAAGTGTCCCCTGCCCAATCTCTTTGGTGCCCTTCAGGGCGTACTGCGTACTTGGCAGTGGACATACAGCCATGAATAAGGCAAACTCCCTCTTCCTGCCGCTTCCTTTCTAGGATCTCTAGAAAATGCTCTTTGTTGGGTTTTCCCAGTATTTCCAGACACACCCCTGATATCAAATCGGAGCTCCCTGGGGTTCAAGACCCCAAAGCCCACGCAATCAAATGGGACCATAGCCAGATTAGCGGGGAGGGGCCCTTCCTATCGATGGCCTTGTGGAGCCTCGTTCACGAATGGATACAACCCTTACGAAGGTTCTTACCTCCAAGCTGGGGGCCTCGAGGCGCAGGTTATCGCATGTCTTGGATAATTCTTAATGACAGCTTACCTGTATGAAGTTACTACTGTGCCAGGAATGGTGCTGGACCCTTCACTGTAATATCTCAGGAACCCTCAGCAATCCTGTGGGGAAATTACTGTTCCTATTTCCATTTTACGGTTCAGAAAACTAAAGCCTAGGGAGGTTAAGTAACTTGCACACAGCTAGGAAGTGGTGAGGCAAACTCAAAACTAGATCTGTTTGACTCCAAAGCCCATCGTTTTAAACATGTAACCACCATGCCTGTGTTTCATGACGTGTGACCTTGGCTGTCCCCGTCAGAACCAGCTGGGAGGTTGAGCTCGTGTCTCATTGTATCATCATCCCCATTTCAGGCCACCTTCTCATGTTCCACAAGTTCTTGAGAAGAGTTCTGGTTGGTGTGGAAAGGGGTGTGTATGCTGAAAAAGTTCTCCCTTTAGTCCCTAGACCCTTGTCCACTTTCTTATTGATTTCTAGGAGCTCTTTGTATATTGGGGACATTTGATTCTTCATCTTGTTGCAAGTGATTTGCTCTGCCAGTATGATTGTGATAAACCCACGTGTTCCTCTCCCTTGGTGAGAGCCACTGGCCTCGGGACAGTGTGTGTGCAGATATTAACGATGCAGGAGCTGGGGGGACAGGGCTTCCGGTTCGAGAACCCTGGCTCTGCCCCACCACCACGTTCCGTAGTCCCATTGGCACGTGGCTGCCCGGGGATGTTTTGTCTGCCGTTGTTCCCCTGTTCCACCTCTGTGACAGCTCCGTAGGGCACACTCTTCTGACATCCTCAGTTGTCTCTGCCTTTCCGTTATTGAGGATAAGTGGCTGTTTGCTCAGTAGCACCTGCTCCTTGCAGACTTTATCTGAAAATCCCTTTTGTCAGAAAGAATTTGTAGGTGTCAAATTGATATTCTTGGCACCAGAGTAGAAATCCTCCCATTAGCTAGAGATCCAATTACTTGTTTTTAAGTGAAAATGCACCCCTGATTCAACAGCCTGGAATGCGGGGCGCATGCTCAGAGCTTCCTGCTGGACCCTGGTGGGATGATGGGACCACTTCCTCCCCTGCCTGGAAGATGCCAGTTGTTGGCTGCCTCCTGAGCCTGCAGCTGCCCAAGTGAGCTCTGCCCATGAGCCCCAGAGGACGGGTCCTCTCCACGTTCCTGATGGTGTGGCTGGCCCGGCAGGGGCCTCGGAGTCATTTGTCACCGCCCCCCACTCCCAAGCACAACTGCCTCCCACCCTGCGATTTAAATCCTCGGTGTAATGGTGGGTACGTGTCCTTATACGCTTGTCCAAACCTGTAGAACGTACAACACCAAGAGTGACTCCTAATGTAAACCCTGGACTCTGGGTGAAAGTCATGCATCAGTGTAGTTTCATCACCCGCTCCGGCGGGGGTGTTGGTATCGCAGGAGGACGGGGGCAGGGCTGGTGGGAAATCTGCCTCCTGCTCAGTATTGCTGTGCACCTAAAACTGCTCTAAAAAATAAAGACTGTTTAAAACAAAGAAGAATGTAGAACTTAAAAAAAACAACCTCAGTCTTAGAAGAGACCCGGAAGGACCTCTAGTTCCCCTCTGACTGAACATAGAGTCCCAGACAGTCGGCCTCCAGATCTGAGCTTGAATCCCAGCTCTCACCCCTCCTCGCCATGGACCTTGGGCGGGGAGTCGAACCCCCCTGCCCTGTAAAATGGGGCTAATGACGTCTGCACTTGCCACCTAGACTCTTGTTTCAAGGGACCGTATAAAGTTCCCGCCTACATCCTGGCCCATCAGAACAACCTGTCTGTCGTTGAAGGTTCTTTGGGAGAAGTTGGCCATTTCACTGTGTTAAACTCTCCCACCCAGGAGCAAGGCTTATCTCAGTTAGGTAAGTCTTGTGAAGCTTTAGGGTCGGTTTTTGTAGGTCTTACTCATTCATGATGAAGTTTACTTATGGTACTTTATATTTTCGCTGTGATTTTGAGTGGTGTCCCTTTCCAGTAATTTTTCTCCCCGGGTGACAGTGCAGCCTGGCAGTGAAGAGCACGGGCTTGGAATCAGGCAGCCCCAGAGTCCCGTCCTGGCTCTGCCACTTAATAGTTGGCTGGCGTTGAGCCAGTGGCCTAGCCTCTCTGAGCCGAGTTTCCTTATCCAAAAACCAAGAATAACAGTGGAACCACTCTCCCAGGTTTGTTGTGAGGATCAGATGAGATCATGACTGAAATGCTCAGCACAGAACCCAAAACATGTAAACAAGTGGTAAACACCAGCTCCTCTGAGGCTGGTAATTCTGTGCAGGGCGCAATGGCAGAGACGCAGTCAAGTCGGGAAGGTGGGCTCTGTGTTGCCCAGGTCGTTCTTGCCTCAGCTTCAGCAGCAAAAGCCGGATGGCAGCTGTTCTGTCCTGGGTCCCTGCCTATCTTTGTGACTGTGTAGGTGGGCAGGGTTTTGGGGGCTCATCATCCATCTCCAGGTCTTAGAAAACCCAAGGAGAAGATAGTGGGCAGCAAGACCGGTGCCCTCTCTGTACTTTTTCCCTTCCCACCTCCTCCCCAAGGCGCCCAGCACCCCGGAGTCGGAGCTGCCCCGGGCGGGGAGCAAGGCCCCATTGTCCGCAGGTTGTGTTTGCAGCTCTGCAGGTGGAAAGGCTCCCAGCTGGGTCCGGGAAAGGAGGAGAGGTGGCATCGTTGGCAGAGGACCTGCATCAGGGCCTTTTGCTGCCGCAGACTCTTGCTCAAAAACAAAACCTTCAGATTCCACTGAGATCTGGAAGGGCATGCCCTGCTGGGGCTCTAGATGCAGCCTCCCCAGACTCTGCTCAACATCTCAGAATTGGGGTGTCTTTCGTGTTTAGAGCAGAGGTTCTCAACCTAGGAGAAGCCTCTAGTTTCAGAATAACTGTGAAGAGAAATTGCAGACAGGAGCTTATAGCTTATGTGACTATAGAAGCACAAGAAAAGAATGAGAACCCCCTTTCTAGAAAATTTAGAAGGTAGCACTGTGAGGGCATTGTTCATGGCAGTGCTAGAGTATCCAGCTCAGGAACCCATTAACTGCATGGAGAGCACGGCTCCGCCATCGAGCACACCCGCTGTGACATGCAGCCCTGACCTGGGAGGCTGGGATCGGGCAGGTCGGTCTAAGGAGGGATTTGGGGGCACCTAACAAGAGCACTTGAAGTACACCATGGGAGGAGTGTTGTGTCCCAGTCCAGGGGGACTCGGTGCCTCCCCTGACCTCAGCCCTTGGTACATCTCAGAAGGACCCAGACCCGTGGGGCAGGAGCTCAAGGGTTCTTCTCGCCTTTGCTGAGTCCTGAGAGCAGAGGGTTCATCAGCTCTTCTCTTTGGTGCAAAACTTGGCCCAACTCACTGGAGGCCTCACCAGCAGGGGGCTCACGGGAGAACAGACAGGGCTGTGTTGGAGGGATGTTTGACTCTCGGAGAAGATTTCACTTATTTTCATGGTCCAGGTCCCAGAAGAAACGGAGCTAAAGAACTGAAGAGGTTCTCAAACATCTCAAAGGAGAGAGCTCACGGGGGCCAAGCTGAGTGCGCAGAAGCTAAGACTCGTGTAAGAGACAGCAGGAGAGCTCTGGGTTGTGCTGTGACAACAGACCGGCAGCCTGAGCCCAGTGCCCAGGGCACATTGGGGTGGGCCTGCCGTTGGCTTTCTCTGTCTCGGAGCAACAGCCGTGTTGTCCTGTCGTGTCCCTCTCCTTCTCCATCCTTCATCCCCCGCAGTCCCTGTAAATGCTCCCTTGACTTTCCCTTTCCCAAGGAACCCTTGTCACTATGATCTGGCGGGTGGGTCAGCTGAGCCCAGGGGCTCATCTCTCTGCTTTAAGGGGACCTAGTTATTGACAACAGGAACTTCAGCATGGGGTCCCACCAGGGGTTGCCCCGAACCTGAGAGCTGTGCCGTGAGGAATGGTGGGGAGGACTGAGTCCCATCGGTTCCCCTTCTGACTCGAGTTCCATGGTGACAGGAGGAAGGGCCTGCTGTTGGAAAGTGGCCATACCTCAGTGTTGGCCCCAGAAATGAGGGCTTCCATCTCATTAGAGGCCCCTTCATTAGAGGGCAGCTTAGAGACTGCTGACAACCCGTCTAACACCCCCACTGCCGGCTCCCTCCCTTCACCATGGTGGGTGCTGTGTGTCGGACCCCACGTGTCTGTGTGAGGAGATAGGGAGAAGCGGAGGGCAAACACCAACGTTTATGGCATAGTTCAGAGTGCATTGCATCTGTTGTCTTAACAAGTCTGCTGGCAGTCCTAGGGTCGTTTTAATTTTCCCCAGTTTGACATAAAAGGAAATTGAGTCATGAGGAGATGTCTTGCCTAAGGTCACACCACCAGGAGCCAGAATTAGAAGTCAGGTCTGTCTGATTCCAGAACTTCTAAAACCCCACACAAGTTCTGACCTTGCCGCAGAGTGGGGCAAAGGTCCAGTGGATTGGGGTCACTGCTTTATCCAGGCCAGCCCCTCGCATTGCATTGATGGTATTCTGTCCTTGCCTGAGCTGCAGTTCTGGATGCACCTTCTCTGAGCACTTGGCTCTGATCTGCCCTGGCGGCTGCCCTGGGCCCCGTCCAGAAGGAGTGGGGCCAGTGGCTGGGTGGCTGAGGGGCAGTGTGGGAAGTGGCCCGGGTGAGGAACGGGAGGGCAGGCCTCTGGTCCACGCTGCCCCACTCTCTGTGGGACTAGCAATTCCACGGCGTGTCCTCACCTCAGTTTTCTTTCCCAAAATTCAATTGGACTGGATTGTGTTCGTCCCGACGTTGTGTGGTCCTGACTCGACTCCCCGGAATACTAATGCGGCCTGCTCAAAAGTGGACAGTCTTCTGGAAGAATGGGACTTGTTTTTCCTTCTCATATCCTTGCCTCAGTTTTTATTTCATTCCAATTTTCATTCCATCCACTCTCCGAAACAAACCAAAACAACTCTTCAATTCCAAAGATTTCTTTACAGTCAGATGGTACGATGGGGTCAGATGTCAGCCCAGAGACCCGAGGGGTAGATGTCAGAGCCCAGAACTTGGTTCCTCTTGCCAGGGGCCCACCCCAGGTGGGGAAACGAGCAGGGCCCAGGATGGATATCCCGAACCAGAGAGGCATGGACCCCTTACTCCTGCAGCTCGCCTGGGGTCAAAGACCTGGGACACTTGGCCACTCAGCTCTCCCTATGGCTGACCTGCAGCATGGTAATAGGCAGTCACAGTCCCCAGGGACAGCCAGCACAGGCACCGCAGTCACCGCTAGGGGTCCTGGGAGGACTTTGGTCTTCTGAAAAGAGCCCTTGGCAGGGAGGAGGGGGAACCAGTGGTTAACAGTCCCAGAATCGCTCCTGGCAAGAGGTCCTCTGCTCACTCTCATTCTGTCATGTTTCTGTACTTTGTGCTTTCAGTTCCCCACCTCAGCCACCCTCAAATAAATGGGGGACCCACAATAATGCTGTTGGCCTGGTGGCATCCATTCTGGGGAAGGCAGGTTTGTGTGCCGGAGTATTTATCGCTGTCTGAATTCCTCCCACTCATGCGCAAGTAAGGACCAGATGCAGCACAGTCACTAGAGTAAGTGGGTGAACTGGGGATGCGTGCTGCCTGGCCCACCGGCTCCTGATGAAGGCAGAGGAGGCCTGAGAAGGGTGGGAAGGGGGGAGGCTGGCTTTTCCCAAGTAGGGCCCATCTACATGAGGGATTCCACAGAGGGGAGCTGGACGGAAGCCCTACGACAGAGCCATCCAAACCAGGGCTGTCGTCAGGACGCTCGGGAGCTTTTGAAAACCCAGCTGCTTGGGCCTCAGTTCAGACTTCCTGATTGTTTGCTCAGGGGGGGCCTCGATGCCTGGGCACTGGTATTTTCCACAAGTTCCTAGGTCGGATTTTCATGCCCATCTCTGGTTGAGAACCGTGGGTACAGACCCGCGTAAGATCCTCTCGGAAGACGACAGGCCCTGCCCCTAGCTCTCAGCCTTACGCCCTCTCTCCGTAGGCCTCAGGGAGGTGGCCAGGCCAGGACCCCCTGTTTTCACCTTGCACCCTACTGAGTGCTCATGGCATCTTCAGAAGTCGGAAATTCTCCCAAGATGTGTGTTGATTTTTCCTCCTCTGGAGATGACCACAGCTGGAATCAGCTGAATTTCCCTGACAGCTTCCTGTTGGCAGTTGACGAGGCCCATGGTCAGGGCAGGTTGTTTTGGTGATGCTGAGGACGCCCCATCTCCCCACTGCTGACAGGAAGAGCTACCGCCTAACACTCACTTGCTCCACACCAGACCCTGTGCTGGGCGTCATTGAATGTGCATGATCTCAGTTCATCTCCAGCACAACCCCTCAAGGGGAGCTTCTGTTGTGTCCCCCACTTTACCTAAGAGGAAACCGAGACTCAGAGAAGTGAAGCAACTGGTCAAGAGCTCGGCTTAGATACTCCATGAAACCTTATTTGTCTCACTCACACACATACATACACACACACACACACACACACACTCATCCTGCACATCAAGGCTGGCCAAGTCCCCGTCTGTGTCGTTAGTCCCCTGGTCACACTCTATGGGACAGAGGCTGTGTCTAGCACATAGCAGGCACTCAAACATTTTGTGAGAAAGTGAACAAGTAGGATGGGGGGTGGATGGTGAACTGATCCCACTCGAGCCTTCCCCACGCTCCTGGGCCCTCCCCAGCAGACAGGGAACTGGGCCTGGAGAAGAGCCTGCCTGCCTCCTCAGCCAGAGCTCCGTGTAGCTTGGGATTAAGCAGAGACCTGGAGGCAAGCAGGAGACCAGGGAGCCTGTGCTGCTCTCCTGGTTGCCATGGACCCGCGCCCTGGAGACAGCTGCCCCCACCCCCCATCGCCTGGTAACCGCTGTAACGGTGTGTGTGCTGCTCCTCTGCTGCCCTCAGCACAGCAGGCTTTTCCCCATTCCCTGCCTAGCTTATGGGGGAAATTTATAACCCTGAGAGTGCACCCTCTTGGTCAGGGGTCTGGCATGATGCAAATGAGCAATGGTTGGCATCAGCAGGAAGGAGACCCTGGGGGTGGGAGGGAAGGGGACCTGGGGATTCGGACTCCCAAGTTGTCTTGTGAGGCTGGCCTTTTTTTTTCTCTACCCCCAGAGGGATGGTGACTGCAATGTTTTAAGCTGCCAGTACCCACACTGTGTTAGTGGAACTTAACAGTAAGAATTAGGTGTGAGCCTTTGGCATATTTTTGCATATATGGTGCAGAACTAGGCACTTAGGTAAGGATTTCAAAATTTATTAAAAATGGAAAAAGAAAAGCAAGAGTCCTGATCCCTAAGGACATGCCTTCAAAGTCAGTCAACACAAACCAAGATATAATCTTTTGTTTTTTAAGTTCTTTTTGCTTTACTGAGACAAACGGTTTTTAATCAAGGTGGCTTTCTCAATGGTAAATAAAATAGGTCTAAGCCTACACGATCCTTCTCTCCCAGCCCTAAATTTAAGTGTGCTTTTTGGCAGTGCTTTCCTTGCTGGTTGCAGAAGGCAGGGCTATAGGAGCCGCCCTCCAGGAGATGCTGTGCATGGCCTGCTCTGACCCTGAGAATGTTACCCCTTCCCAGGCCGTTTAGTCTGTGTCCAAGTGGGGCCTGCAACCGTCCCTGTGGCCTTCCCTCACCTCCCCCAGGAGACTCGTCCTGGGATGACAACCTGGCCTAAGAGGGTCTGTTCTCTGACCCATTCCACCAGCAACAGGAGCCATTCTGTATGTGGTTGGGGACCAAGAGCCCGATCCGCTGGGCTACAGCCCTTGTAAAGGAAGCGGAAGGCCTCCCAGCTTCTGTGGAAGCCTGGCTTCGGTCCCTCCGCACTTACTCTCAGTTCCACTTCCCAAGAGTTAGGAACAGCCCAACCTGACCCAGATCTCCGGCACATCTCCTGCACGGCCCCACTGCTCTGGGAAGAGGCATCAGGTAGCCCTTGGCAGCGGCCCCCTTGGGCCAGACTGCAGCCTCCAGGACCTTTAGCCTGAATTCACCTCTTCTGCCAGCACCTAGTGTGTCCCTTGGAAACACTTTTGCAGCTTCCTCCTGGCTGGGACTGGAGAGGGCCCAGCTTGGGGATTTCCTTTGCTTCTCTCAGGCCTGGAAGGCTGAGCCAGTGGACATCTGGAGCCCAATCAGCTGACCAGTGGCCTAGCCAAACTTTTGACAAAAGTTTCTTAGAGATAAGTGGGTAGAATGAAGGGGGCGGCCTCTCCATCCATCCCCTTGGCCGAAGCTGTTCAAAACCATCCATCTTCCATTTCCTGCCTGGCACTGTAGATCAGCAAGTATTTATTCAGTATCTGCTGATGCCTCGCCCTGGGACTTCCTGGTCAGGAGTCCTGGTGGGAGGCAAGGACGGATCTCCCAGCCTAGGGACGTGGCCTTGCACAGCTCTGGGTCTCCAGCTGTTCCCAGGTGGTGAAGGAGTGGCTGGTAGCACCTCAGGGACAGAGAAAAGGGAGTTCCTGCCACAAGGGGTTTTCCAGGACTGGTCTGTGGACCAGATGTTGGGACAGGGCGTGCCTGGATGGACCATTGAAAGCAGGAAGGGAAACAGCTGCCATCCCAGAGAGACTGTCCCTGGCTTGCTGGAATGCAGTGGCCCCGTCCATATGATTCCCCTCCCACACTGAAAGATGCCCTTTGCTGGTGTCTAGTCCCCGCCTAGAAGGAAAGGCTTTCTCAGGAATCCCCCAGCTTCCTTGTGTTTGCTCCCCAAGCCATAGAGGGTATGAAGCCCCCTCCCGCTCACTCCTGTGGCCTTCCCTTCAGAGTTGCTTTGTCAGATGTTTTCCACACCCAGTTGCCACCGACCTTTTCACTCCAAGATGGCCAGCTCACTCCGCTCCAGGATGAGGGACCAGCTGATGTGTCTTCCCCACCCCCAGCCTGTTGCCATGGTAACGGCAGGCGCTCCTGCTCCTGCAGAATATTGCTTTCTTGTAACCTTCCTCCCTCCCTCTCTTTCCCCCCTTCTTTCTCTCACACAAAAAGAAAGCACAAGTGTTTTATATTCATTTTGCAAAAAGCTGTGCAGTGCATACTAATTGGCGTGGCTTCCCCCTACTTTGAGCCTTTCCCATTCTTGGAGCCAGGATTACAGGGCAGCCTGCTCGTTGGAGGGAGGACTAGCGCTGCTTCTAGAGGCCAAGAAGCGCATCTGTAGCTCAGGGCCTTTCGTCTAGTCCTTGAGCAGGTGCCCCGTAAGCAAGGCTGCTGAGGTCGCTGTGTCCTTGTCCCAGAGCATCCTGTCCACAGACCAACAGCTATGGGTTCTTCAGGGGGTGGAGCACTAAAACCCTGGCACAGAGACACAAATCCAGGTCCAGCTGGACGGCGGCCCCTCTGTTGCCCTGTCCCAGGCCCCTGTTGACATTGCCTCCTAGGGCCTTCCCTCCCAAGGGGACTTCTCGTCGCTCCCCAGGCTGGACTGAGTGGGGTTTGCTGCTCAGCTGGACTTGATGAGCACAGGAGCCTGGATGTCAGAGCCACCTCGGAACCCCCGAGTGGCATTCCACAAGCTCCGCATTCCCCTCTTCAGGCCATTCCTTGCCCTCCATTTTGGCAGCCCCGACCCCTCCTTGCCTGTAGGAGGCTAGAGGAGATTGTGGTGCTATTCTCCCAATCCTGCTCTGAGGGACTGGAAGGCACCGTGTGCGTTCGTGTGTGTGTGTGTGTGTGTACATACAAGTACATGTGGTGTTGCCCCAGGCAGGGCTGTCTGTCTTTGGGCTTTTTGCCAGCCCCTGGGGACTGGAGACAATTCTTTTGATACGTAAGCACAGGAGGAGTGGCTGGGATTACTGCAGGAACCTGTAGACAACACTTCCAGCTTTAATTGTGCAACTGAAGTGTAATTTGCATTCATTTGCCATTTGGTGTTAAACTTTCTAAAAGAAGAATTCAGAAAGTAAAATATGCTGCTTTGCTGGCTGTGCTCTCCAATGGGGCGGGAGGAGGTGGTACAGAGATGGGCGGTGCAGCTTCTCTTCATGGGGAATGAAGTCTGAGCCCGCCATGTGGGCACCACTGCCCCTGCCCCATCCCTACTCCAGGGCCGCTGACCGTGTTCTGCTGTGGTGCCAAAGGTCTTGTAACACAAGTGATGCATCAAGTGTCAACTATAATCTTCATGACAGCCTTCCCCAGATGAGGAAACTGAGGCCCAGGTACTTCCGAAGCACCCCGTTCCCCTCAGGCCAAGTTGCTGACTGCCATGGCACTTGCGGCACATCTGTGACCTCCTCAGAGTCCTGTCCTGTTCAGCTTTGCATCTCCTCGAACCAGCACAGGTCCCTGCCCGCAGCCGGTGCTCAGTAGCTGCTGCGGAAGAGGGGTTGTGCGGCTGAAATTAACTGGTGCTCCAGTTTGGGTTTGAAATGGACTCCTGTTACCTTGAGCAGGTGACTGTAAGGTGAGACTCACAACAAGTGAAGGCATGAATTCTGGCTGGCTGGGAGCAAGGACAGGTTCCTCCTCTGGCCTCCCCCTTCTCTTGCAGCCTGGCCCTGGGGCCACTCAGAGGTTGGGGACATTTCGCAGTGGCCAGGCCTCTAAGGTGTTGCTGCTTCTTCCTAAGCGTCTTTTCTGACTGGGAAATCAACACCCATCGGCAACGTGGTGTGGGTCAGTGTAGCCCTTGTGGGGACGGGATCAAGCTGAGTGTGGCCTGGCGCCAGCTCCCTCGTACTTTCTCACTTGCTGCCTGGAGGATGAGTGCCCTTGTACACCTGCGCAGCCAGGCCTGAGAGGAAAAGCCTGCGGTTAGGGGTACAGTGGGGCTGACAAGATGTGAAGACACAGGTCGCCTCCTCGAGCCCTTCAGCTCTCCTGGGAGTCCGAACCAGGTGTGAGAGTGTGGGAGGTCAGCGAGGCCCACCACCATCACCACCACCATGGCCATGGGCAGAGCAAGAGGCAGATTGCTCTTGAGGACCACGGGATTGGGAATTAGGGTGCCAGTTGGGGGTTTTAACTTGACGTTTTTTTAGGTGCAGTTCACATATCATTCACCCTTTTAAAGTATACAAGCAACTCGGGGTTTTAGCATTTTCATGTGGTGGTGCATCCTTCACCACTGATTACAGAGCATGTTCCTCACCCCAAAAAGAAACCCTGTGGCCATTAGCAGTCACCTCCTGTGTCTCCTTCCCCCAGCCGCTGGCAACCACTAATCTACTTTCTGTCTCTATGGGTTTACTTATTCTGGACATTTCACATAGTGCATCTGGCTTCTTTCACTCTGCAGAAGTTTTTAAGGTTCATCCGTGTTGTACCCGGTATCAGACCTTCATTCCTTACTATCGCCAAGTCACTCCCTGGCGTGGATATGCCACATTCTGTTCTCCGTTTATCAATCGATAGGTGTTTGGAGTAACATCCACAGCTGCCTGTGGAGGTGCTTGTCCCTCATCATCCGCGTTTCTTCCCTAGGTTATCCTGAAGGATCTGGAGGTGTTGGCAGAAATTGCTTCCTCCCCTGCAGGCCAAACGGATGACCCAAGCCCCCTCGATGGCCCTGACTTCCGGGTCAGCCACTCCGAGCTTCAGATGCCCACCGCTGGCAGAGGTGGCCTACTGACCACTCCTGGTAAGTAATCCCCTGACGAGTCCAGCCTCACGGACCTGGGAATGCTAGTGCTCGGTCTCGTCCTGGACTGGACCATCCTTGGGGCTATCACTCATGAGCCCTGAGCTCTGCCAGAGTGTGACAGGTTAGTGGTCTGCCACTCTCCAAGAGGCACGTGGACCTCGCCATGCTGCTGCCTCCTAGCTCACACTCGAGCAGCCCCGTCACCCCAGGGAGAAACCCTCGTATCCCTTTTTCCTCATCTTCCTGCACTGGTTCATCCTTTGGAGCCATTGGCTAACTGTAAAACCGTCTGAATCAGCTGATTGTCTCTTTCCTTGGGGCAGCATCTCACCAGTCAGGAATCAAGCGGCTTTGGAGTTGAGTCTCACAGGTGGAAGACTAGGCAGCCATTTCCTTCCTCAACAAGAAGCTAAAAATAGCTCTCAACATGGCAGGCAGCCCAGGCAAAAGACAGCATAATTCAAACAGGATGTTTCCGGGCAGCCCTTGGCCATGAAGGTGGCCGTGGCGTTCCTGGTGGTCACCCTTCGGGCTCCTTCTAGACATCAGCCGGCCCTGCTCCCAGGCCAGTGCGATGTCCAGCACCTCCCTCCCAGGTAGATGCCAGTTCCCGCCAACGACACCATCCTGAAAAATGCCCAGGGATGCACGTCAATAGGAAAGTACCCAGAGAATCTTGGGTGTTTGCCTGGAGTCTCTTTGTCCCCTGAGCAGCTCTTGACATCCAGGCACAGGCCCTAGACAGCTTTTCTGATACAGAAGCCAGACATCAAATAGATTTGGGGCCTTTCGGCAGCAGCCTCCCTCCTGCAGGCCTCCCAGGCTGGTCCTAGAGAACACCTGGAAACACCTGCTCACTGGAGCCACCGGAACCCTGACTGCAGGCCTGATGCACCCCAAGACTGCGAGGTCATCACAGAAGGCCCGGTGCATTGAAGACGTCTCCCCAGTGAACTTGAAGTCCAGCCCCACCCTGGCCCTTGCCGCAGGGTATCATGTAGGACCCCAGGCTTTTGTCCACACCACTGCACGCACTCTGCTTGCAGCTGGTCCCAAGTTTCCAGCTGTTTCTGACTGAAGCAAGGGAGGAGTGAGGGGCTCTAGCAGCAGCACAGCTTCCTTCTCTTGTTTCCCCAGGATGCAGTGGTTTCCTTGCCAACAAGCCCAGTTTCCTCTGGGCAACCAGAGGCCATAGTCAGGGAGGCTCCCACATCCTGACCCGGGACCCCTGCTGAGGTTTCCACCCTCTTTCCCACAGCCCAGAACTTCATTCTCCATTCGTGTCCTCAACGCAGCCCTTGGCAGTCAACCTGAAGTCCTCCGGATGGATGGCAGGAATGCCACAGGTGGAGTGTGGGGGCCAAGCCTTCATGTGGGGGTAGGACCCTGCTGAGAAGGGTGAGAAGCAGAAGGCTCTTCCTTGGAGAAGTGGGGCAGGAACTGGGTGGCAGTGAGACCTGACTGTAAGAGGACGGCCGCAGCCAAGATGAGGCACCTGCCAGGGCACAATCTGGCCCTCAGGTGCCCTGGTTGGAGCATGTCTCCCCAGTGGGAGAAGCAAAGAGCTAAGGCAGCACAGCCCCAGGCGGGGGAGGGGAAGGACGCCTTGGTCTCCCAGGACTCTGATCTGTTCCTCTGTCTATAAAGTGGCTTTTCTCTCCTTCCTGGGCACAGAGACGTGGATGAGTGAAATGCTTACTAGCTGGTAAAGGATGGGACAGAAAAATGGCTGTGGGCAGCCCAGGTCTTCTGGACAGGGCCAAGGGCTCCCTACAGAAGCAAGTCCTTTCAGCTGATTGGGAACAAGGTCTGGGGGACACGTGGATGGTAAAGCACTCTGAACCCCAGCTCCTGGCCCCACCAAGTTGGGTGGGCCGCTAACGAGGCTGAGGCAGTGAAGACTTGCCCCAGCTCACCAAGGCTGTCAGACTGGCTCACATCAGCCAGGGACTCACCCTGAATTCATAGAAAAATAACCAAGTCTGCCAGACGGGAAGAAATTACATCCTGGAAAGAACAAAGAAATGCCTGCAGCCAGTAATGCTTCTTGATTCAAGGATTCACAGCGCTGAGCGCCACGCACTTAGCCTGAGACCCCACGTGTGTACTTCGAGGAGTGTGGGAACCACGCATGCTTGTTTGTGTCCACAGCTGGCACCAGATTTTTCAAATGAGTCTAATTTTAAAAGGTCAAGGTCAAGCTCATACCAGTAATAGAAGAGCATGGGAAGCCAGAGCTGGTCCTTAGCTGCCTTGGGGAGGGCACGTACCAGGCACCGAGGTGGTCGAGGGTGGCTGCTAGGTCAGAAAGCATGCAGGAAGTGTGCACACATTCCTCTGCGGGCTGCTCTGTCACATTACTTCTCAGGCATGCAAGCAAGGGGGTCATTCTGTGTGTTTCCATCTAGCTGTACATGTGGACAACGGCTGCAGAGCCAAACCCTCTTCCTGTTTGGATTCTGCTTTGCTCTGGCTCTCCAGGGCACAGCTCTGAGAACTTGCAGACTGCAGTGCTGTGTCTCTTTAGGGTAGATTCCCTCACCCAACCCCTGTAAAGGGATTTTCTGGAAAGCCAAGGAGGCAGGGAGTCTAGCAAAGATGAATTCGGTGGTGTGTGTAGGAAACCAAATGGCCCCACCAGTGTGTTGGGTCTGTAAACTCAGATGGTGCAGATTGCATGCAGCAGTAGGGTAGCTGCTGTGTTGACCTAACTATGCCACACACTGGGCCCCAGAGCCCACAAGGCAGAGTTGCCCACGTGGGATTTTCCTCTTGCCTGCTCGACTGTGAACATTTGACCCTTCACTGCAATCGTACGGGCAGAGGTGATGGTGTCGCTTCTCCCGCACCCTCTTCGTTCCTGACCTTTGCAGAGCTCCAGGCTGGGAAGAGGGCCACCTCTGGGAGAGTCAGGAGGGGTACCGCCTGGCTGAGTAGCCCCGAGGGAAGCCTGTGGAGGGATACCACATTACCCTGGCTCCCTAGACTGTGATTTGGTGAAACGAAATGAAACAATCGCTTGGGTCTCCTATGACTTGGCAACTTTTGTGCCTTCTCTGCCTATCTCCACTCAGGGGGATGTGAGCCTAGGCTCTGCCAGGCTCTGGGGAGAGGGGATGTTGAGCCCCCCTCGAGCAGACCCAAGGGGCCTGACCCGATACTGTGCAGAATGCTGCTTGGCAGGAGCAGGAGGCGTCTAGGACCAGCCCCTGTTAGGGACACGCCTGGCCCTCCTGGGGCTTGGACCCCCTGCTGCAGGAGTGGGAGCAGCCTTCACCCAGCCCAGCACACTGGGACAGTCTGGGCCAAAGGTCACCCAGGACTAAAACCCAGGCTTCCCTGCCCTTCCTTCCATCCACGGGGCCCATTCTTGGTTGGATAAAACTGCTCATATCAGGGCTCTCTGGTCCAAAGTGGATTTGATCCCAGTTCTCAAAACATGGGCAAAAGGGAAAAGTTCTGATTTGGTTTTGTTCCTTATGGCCCAGGCTGGTGTGCCCAAATGCAGAAAGAAGTTCTAGAAGAATGCTAGCAGGCCATCCCTGTTGAGCTCTTACTAGGACTGCTTCCCACATGTCAGCTTCCTGAGCCACACTGTGGATTAGCTCGCAACATCTCTGAGGGGAACACCACTGCCATTCCCACCTGGGAGGAGGGATCGCGACAGCATCGATGCTAACCCAGGGGCCTGGCCTGAGAGCCTGCTCTCTTCACCCCCACACTCAGAGGATGGGAACACAGGCGAACCCCAGGCTTGACCAGCACTGAAAGCTTCTGCCACCCGAAGAGAGGAGCAGAGCAGTGGTAGCCAGGCCTGTGGTCTCCTCTGGGTGCTGGGTCGTGACTCCAGTCTGGCAGTTTTGGGGGTAGCCCTCCTCTTCACAGTGACTTCAGGGACCCCATTCTGGCCTTGGGCCACCTCAGCACCTCATTTCTTTCCCTTCTGCTGGGTCTACCTCCTCCAGCCGCACCAGACCATTTCCCAGCCCCCAAAAACTTTACCTGTTGCTCTTTGAGCCTTAAAAGCCCTTCTTCCCACACACTCTTTTTAGGAAAATAGAAGAGCACAGGTGCTGAGCTTGGAAAGACCTAGACTTATAGCCCAGCTCTGCCCTGCCTGTCCTAGGACCTTGGGCACGTGTCCTGCCTCCTCTATAAATTGGGCGATGGGCGGTTGGAGGCTCTGTGAGCTCTTGCATGGAAGGGGCTAAGATAAATCCCAGTGCAGCGCTGCCTTCGTTCCGTCCTTACTATAAGGACTCACACGTGCTTCAGGACAGGGCAGACGGCGCGGATCAGACTCCTGTGCTGCTGCTGTGCCACCGCCCGTCACTGTGCAGGGTGCTGGGCTTCACATCTGTTTCCCGCCTTGGCTGTGACTTCGTAGAGCCGCGTTTCTCAAGGTGCAGGTTGTGCAGCGTCGGCGTTGCCTGGACGCTCAGAAATGGGGACACTCTGGCCCACCCCATACTCAGAATCCCGTTGTACTAGGATCACCAGGTGACTTGTGTGCCCCAGTCAGACCGCAGTGGCCTGTTGTACTCATCTCTGAATCCCATCAGGCGCCCATAACAGTGCCAGCTTTCAGAATTCATTATGATGACGGGAGGAGGGCCGCGGGGCCCAAGGCCGGGACTGAGGCTCGCCTAGCTCCGCTGCCCAGGCCTTCACTAGTCAGCAGATGGAGAGCCTGGCCCCCTCTGTCCCAGAGCCATCGCTGTTGGCCATCCTGAGGGCCCCTCCCTCCTCCAGCACCGCCCGGGGCCCCAGCACTGCTCGCTCCTGCAGCAGCCGCAGCGCCCTCCTAGTGCAGCCCCTCCACGGATGTCGGCTTCAAGTTCCTCTGGGCCCTGCTGTGGCCAGTGGTGTATCGCTTGCTCTAAGCTGGGCAGCTGGAAAGCCTCCTGGATGTGGGTGGCTGCCCTGTGCAGAGGGCTCCCCGACCTCCACTGGGCTGGTCCATAGAAAGGAAAGTGACCACCTTTTGGATTGGATCCCAAGGATGCTTTTGCTGCAACATCTTAACCACCCTTTTGTCCGTGTAGCCGTGGGTTTGGGCGCTCTGATTCAACAGACTCCACAGGCCCCCTGAGACCCTGATTTACAACAGCCCTTGGCCCCCTCTGTCCCAGTGAAGCTAGCCCCTCTCCACCTGTCCCCTTTGATTCCAAGCCAGCCTCCCAATCGTGCAACCCCCTCCTCACAGCACTTTCTGTGCCAGGAGCTGCGTGTTAAGCCCCTTAACCCTGTGACGCTCACAGACAGAAACCGCCACCCTGGAGAAGGTGTCACTTCCTCTAGACTGCCTGCCAGTTAGCAGCAGGACCTGGATCTCATCTGGGTCCTCTGGCCCTTCCTCCCATCCTCAGGGCACAGAGGGGCTGGTGGGGAGGTAGACAGGAGGATGGGAGCAGAGCAGGAACCCTGCCGGGCCTGGGCTGGGCGGCTAATGTTTTCCCATCTGGTTTTGTTGAACTGTAACTCACGTTGCATATGGAGGCCAGAGCTATTTTTATCCTGACATGTGAGGCTCCTTCACGTCATAACCACAAAACTCAATCCAAAACATCCCAGGGAAGGTTGTTTGTGAGACGTTCTGCAGATTCTCATGTCGCCACATCAGGTTTCACTTAGTAACATCTGTGGGGCTGGCTCTCTGGCCGCCCACCCCACTGATCTGGTTTTGTGTACCGAGTGCTCCCGACAGCATCTGTCTGCCCCTGAGCCAGCGGTGGTCACGTGAGCTTCCTGCCAGAGCCCGCTTGTCCAAACCAGAAATGCGAGGCAAGCAGCATTCGGCTGCAGTACTGGTCCTCAGCAGGACTGGGGAATGAAACTCCTGCTCTTCTCAGCCCCCCAAAGGGCGCCTCTCTCCTGAGACCATGGCCAGGTGGTTCTCTCCTCCCCACCCCCAGGGCCCTGGCGAGATAGCTTGCCCATCCTCCCTGGTGGGCCTGGAAGACGTGCTGTCAGTAATGTCACCTGAGTAAGAGCCTCTGAGTCCTCAGCACAGTGTGGAGGGCACACCTTACATCGGGACCCTGGGCTCCTCCTAATGACCAGCAACACCGCCAACCAGCAGGAGAGTGCGGCAGAGTTGGCTTTTATCAGCCCCGCGGAGAAAGGAGGCCAGTTCCCAGCCATGCTTGTCACGTGTGTGGACGAACAAGAGCCAGGAGTGGAGAAGTGGCTTGAGGAAGCGCCGTGAGCTCCCCACGGCGAGGCTGCAGTTGGGCAGACATTCATTCAGTCGAGAGGGGCCTGCCACTCCCTGTAGTAGCTCCTGGAGTGAGTAGAGTTTTCTTCTCCCCCGCCCCGTCTCCTCCTGAGCCTGCAGTCCTGCCTGAGAACATCTAAGATTCCATCTCAAGCCAACTGGGCCTGAGGGCCGGTAAGGTCAGACAAGTGGCTGGTGGCCCAGAGGGAGACTGAGGCCTGGGAAAGACTGGGTCCTCAGCCTGTCCATGGTGAGCACTGCGGCCCAGCTCTGACCAGTCCACCCAGGGCTTGTTGCCCTCCCCCTGCTGGGAGATGACTATCCTGACATGTTTCTCCACAGTTGGGCCAGGATCTCAAGCTTTACGAGGCTCGTGGTGCTGTCCTATGGAGGTTCCTCCTCTCGAGGGCAGTGGCCCTGACCAGAGTCCCTCTGGCATGTGGGAGCCTGGAGGCCAAAAGGCCGTTCCCAGACAGCTGCAGGCCAGGCCGGACAGCTCCCCTGAAGCTCCCAGCACACTGAGCTCCTGTCAGCCAAGTATTGGGGAAGGTGCCTGCCTCCTGCTCTTTGTAGTTTGTAAGTGGTGGGAGGGCTGAGCTGCAGCGGCTTTCCCAGCAACCACGGCACTGTGAGGACATGAGTCACTTGCCATGGCTTCTTGCAAACTTGTCTCTCCTTCCTCCTCCCTCCCACTAAGGGTGTCAGCTCCAGGGGCTGCCATGCAGACCTGGATTTTGAGAGTTGCTTGTGTGGCCCAGAGAGGGGCCTGTGGCTAAGGAGACCGGGGATGTGTCCAGAGCAGCCCTGGGCTTTCTCTTATGCCATCTTTGGCCAATCTGTCCGCTGAGAGGTGGGCAGGTCTCTCAGATGTGGGGTTGGTAGACTTACAGGTGACGCCGTCTCCTCCTTGCAGCTTCCCCTACCTCTCAGCAGAGCACTGTGAACTTTTCCCAGATCTAAAGTCTTCCCCATTCAGAGACATTCCACACTACCCCCGAGACCTCAGTCATCCATTCCAAGACTTCGAGAGGAAGAGCAGTTTGCCCCATGCAGTGGTCTGGGTTACGGCATGTTTGCTAATAATAGCAGCACAGACTATGTGGCAAGCGCAGGCCCAGAGCATGTTCTGTCTCATTTAATAGGATTCTTACTGCCCCACTCTATGGATGAGGAAACAGGCTTAGAGGGGGTAAGACTTGCCCAGAGTTGCATAGCCAGTGCCTGGCAGAGGCAGATCTGATCGGAACCCTGCTCTGATGGCCTCCCAGGCCGAGCTCTGAAATACCATGCTTGATACTTCCCATTGCCCCTGGGAGGCCAGAACCTCCCAGCACCTCCCCAATGCCTGCCCAAGACACCCAGCCCCTGGGGAATGGAGACCATGGTCCCAGGTGGCCCTCGTTGGGGAGGATTTCTTTGTGGTCATCCCCTGTGTTGGTCCCTTTGTCCTTTGGAATACTTTGGAGCCTAAGTGGCACTAGGCCTGGAAATGGGGTGGGACGGGGGTGCACATACAGAAGCAAGAAGGGGACAGGGACTTAAGGAGCCATCATGAGTAAGTACCCGGGAGAAGGCTGCAGTAAGCTGGGTTCCAGCCCACAGGCACTTCCAGTGGGGTTGCAGGGGGGCCTGTGCCCTCCAGCCAGGCCACCACGGGGAGGTGGGGATGTGAAGAGGGGCCCAGGAGGCAGCCAGCCTGCCTCAACAGCTGTGTCTGCAACCACCTCTTCAGAGATCAGCCCCAGCTGGGCCTGGGGCAACTCGATCTGTAAGAATGTGACACTTGATTCTGCAAACAGCCCCCTCTGGGCCAGGGGGTAGAGACTGTTTGCCATTCCAGAGTCACTCAGGACCTCCTGGGCCAGGCCGTCTGGGCAAGGACCCAGAAAAACGCACTGCAAACAACAGTAGTTCAGTGAGGCCCACCTTTGAACTGGGCTTCTCACTCGAGGCTTGGCCCTTGGACGGGGTCTGGGAGCAGTCTAGGAGGTTCTCAGGAGAGAGGACAGTAGTTTGAAGGTGTGGCTCCTGGTAAGGAATCCTCACAGCGTAATTTACCACTGCCTTTTCCAATTCCCACCTACTTCCCCATAAGGACTGTGCAAGGACATAAGGGAAGTCTAAATTCAGCCTAAAGATAGCTCCTGGGAGGTTTTACTGCTACTTCCTGGCCACTGGTCAGCCCACAGGGGCTCCTCTGTAGGCTCACTTATAGTACTCTGGATGGTTCTATACATTTTGTGATTTGGGCTGATGCTTCTGGAGTTATATCCCCTCGCACAGCCAAGCTTGACTCCCAGAGGCCCCACATCCTGCCTATTTCATGCTGGTGTGTGGCCATCTTCTCCCTGGTTGGGAGAGGAAGTCATGGCTACGATTACTGAGACAGAGGGGCCACCCGGAAAGTGATGGCCCCAGATACCTCCGTCAGCTACTCCGCTTCCTCCAGTGTCCTTCCTGAGTTCCAAACTTCCAGTTAGAAGTTGAATAAGTTCTAGGGATCTAACATACAGCGTGGTAATTATAGTTAATAATACTGTATTATATACTTGAAAGTAGCTAAGAGAGTAGATCTTAAATGTTCTCACAACAAAAAAGAATGGAAATTATGTGAGGCGGTAGAGATGCTAGCTAAACGCTATGGTGTTAATCATATCTAAGTGTACCAAATCAATATGTACAACTTAAACTTACAGTTGTATGTCAGTTACATCTCAACAAAGCTGAAAAAATTAAATATAAAAAATAAAGCATATACAAAAGTTTAAAAAGACATCATTCCCACATGGGAGCTGCAACCTCTTCTCCTGCCGTTAAGAAAAAAAAAGAAAAAGACATCGTGTTATACTGGGACAACGAGCTATCCATCCATGTGCAAAAAAGAAAAAAAATGACTTGGGACTCCTTCCTCACACCATATAAAAAATTTTAAATGGATCAGAGACCTAAATGTAAGAGCTTAAAAAAAAAAATCTTAGAAGAAAGCAGATCAGTAAATCTTTCTGACCTTGGATTAAGTAATAGTTTCTTAGATGTGACACCAAAAACACAAGCAACCAAAGAAAAAATAAATTGGACTTTAAAAATTGAAAATTTTGTGCTTCAAAGGACACCATGAAGACAGTAAAAAGACAACACAGAATGCGAGAAAATATTTGCAAATCAAATATCTGATAAGAGACTTGTATCCAATATAAAGAACTCTTACAACTCAACAATAAAGACAAATGACCCAATTTAAAAATGGGCACAGGATTTGAATCGAGATTTCTCCAAAGAAGATCCGCAGCTAGCCAGTCAGCTAATGAAAAGATGTGCAGCATCATTAATCATTAGGGAGGTGCAAATCACTCCACAGTGAGATACTACTTCCCATCTGCTAGAAGGGCTATAATCAAAATGAGATAATAACAAGCATTGGCAAGGATGTGGAGAAATTGGAACCTTCATACATGGCTGGTAGGAATGTAAAATGGTGCAGCCATTTTACACTGTGGAAAACAGTCGGGCAGTTCCTCAACAGTTTAAACAGGAATTCCTCTCCTGGGTATATAACCAAGAGAAATGAAAACATGTTCACACAAAACCTTGTATGTGAATGTTCATAGCAGCATTATTCTTAATAGCCAAAAAGTGGAAACAACCAAATGTCCACCAACTGATGAATGGATAAAATAAGGTCTGTCCATACAGTGGAATATTAATTCAGCCATAAAAACAAATATAGGACTGATACATACTACAGCATGGATGAACCTTGAAAATATGCTAAGCCAAAGAAGCCACATACTGTATGATTATGTGAAATGTCCAGAATAAGTAGATCCATAGAGATAATAGATTAATGGTTGCCAGTGGCTGGTGGAGGGGAGAATGGAGAATGACAACTAATGGGTACGGGGTTCTTTTGGAATCATGGAAAATGTTCTGGAATTAGTGGAAAATGTTCTGGAATTAGGCACAACTTTGTGAATATACTGAAAACCAGTGAATCGTACACTTTAAAAGGGTGAACTTTATGGTATGTGAATTATATCTCAAGCTGTTTTTCGTTGGTTTGTTTGTTTTTTAATGCCATGTTAATGTCTTGGGCAGCTGGAGTGAGGATTCCTA
Organism: Rhinolophus sinicus; assembly: GCF_036562045.2. Lineage (NCBI taxonomy): Eukaryota > Metazoa > Chordata > Mammalia > Chiroptera > Rhinolophidae > Rhinolophus > Rhinolophus sinicus. The sequence continues at coordinate 28,702,330 of NC_133760.1, read as the reverse complement.
CCATCGCTAACGCCTCTTTCCAGCAGTGCTGTTGAGGGCAGCATGTGTTAGAAAGGAACGGGGTTGGGGGGGGGGGGAATCCCATGGGGTGTGTAAATACACCACCTCACATAAAGGTAGTCCAAGCATTCCCTCAGCCCTGTCCTTGTCCCCTCCCCTCCGTGCTAAATGCCTTGCAGAGGAGAACACGTGGGGATGGGGGGTGGGGCTGCATCTGGCCCTTGGTCCTCAGTGTGGTTTCAGCTGGGACACATATCAGAGGGAGACCTCCAGTGTGATTCTGTTTCTAAAGTCGACTTGGGCTTTGAAAGTGTTTAGAGTAAACTCTGCGAGAGCATCTTTGCCTGCAGATAAGGAAGAATGTCCGATTTCAAAACATTAGGTCAAGACTGAAACACTTGGTAACATTTTGTTAGTGTGTGCCGTCTTTAATCTAGTGGGTGTGGGTAGCTTTTACTTTTTCTTGTCACGTTGGGTAAAGAGTGGCTTTTGCCTCTCAGGGTTTGTCAGTTTTGTTAACTATTGAGATTGTGTACCTGTCTTTTACTCTTTTTTCTCTTTGACTTGTCGTTTGTCAAAATAAAGCACAATTGTATTTTATTTATTGGGATAATGAGAAAAATTTGTTTTTTAAAAATGTCATAGCACCTAGCAGAGGATCCTACTCATCATAGGAGGTGTTGCTAAGTGATTGGGGCATGGCTGGGGGTGTGGACAGGTAAGTGGGTACGCTTGCAGTAAGCAAAGTGGTATTTGCTCATACATACTTATATAGTCCTTGGTTTTTGCTGTCAACCTGTTGCCGGCTCTTGATTAAAGATTTTCCCTCATCTTGTTACACACAGACACCCTCCCCTCCCCACTACCACCTTTTTGGCATTTATAATTGTTTATATTCTATGATGGGTCCTATCACCCTGTGGGCACAATAAATCCCAGCTCTGTCCCTTTCTCTACAGGTACCAAAGGCTTAGAATGTTCTCCTTCCACTCCTACCATGAACTCCTACTTTTATAAGTTCATGATCAACCTTCTCAAGAGGTTCAGCAGTGAACGGAAGCTCTTGGAGGTCAGAGGCGCTTTCATCATCAGGTTAGTCTCAGCCTACTTTCTCTTCCTCACACAGCCATGGTTTTTCATTTTCACTCCATGCAAGGTATCGAAGCAACCATTTCCTCTCGCTCCTGTTGCCTGCTTTTCCTGACCTTTGTATTTGTTCTTAAAAGAAACAAAGAGGGTTTCCCCCTTCACACCAGGTTGCTGGTGCTACAGACATGAAGCAGGTTGATGTCACCATTTTTTAAACAAATGAATTAGTGGTTCGCTTGTGAGGTAATATGTTCCTTTGAGGTTAAATGTCTGATCGTTAAATGCCCTTGTCAGAGCCTTTGGGGAGGAAAGTAGGTGAGCCCGCTAGAACGTGGAATGGGGCAGTGTGCAGTGCCCCACTGCGAGTGCAGAGTTTGGCCAGGACTGGTGACAGCAGTGGCTCTGGCGGAGCCAGGTACTTGAGTCATGTGAGCCTCTAAAACTGTCATCACCAGTAGCATGGCCAGGTGTGGCCCTTTGCCTCCCTCTCAGCTCCAAGGAGCAGGGTTACCAGAAGAGTGACCTTCAGGCCAACAAAATGTAGATGAGGCACAGATTTTTCCAGGGTCCCCAAAAAAACCAGGTGGAGGAGTTTTCCAGAATAGTCTGGCCCCAGATGCTGTAGGGCAGTGGTTCTCGGCCCTGGCTCCGTGTTAGGTCACCAAGAAGGCTTAAGAAAGAAGGTGATGGCTGGGCCTCTCCCGACCAGTGAAATCAGAACCTCTGGGGTGATGAGGGTCATTAAAGCCATCTGGGTGCTTGGGGAACAGAGTAGACTGATATGGTCCCAGGAGTCCGGGAGGCCCCTGAGGCCATTGGGGTGGAGGGGCGGTTGAAGGAGGATTCCCCACAGAGGCTTCAGCCCATGCGGAGGCTTCAAGGCTGTAAACCGGAAGGCAGGGGAGAGTTGCCTTAGCCTTGTGGGCCATCCTAAGGATTGGGACCTTTACACAGAGCTCATGGGAAGCCACTGAAAGGGCTTGAGCAGAGGAATGGTGTGACCAGATTTCTGTTTTTAAAGATTACTGTGCTGCTGGGGGAGAATGGGTGGAGGAGGGCAAGATGGACATGCGGGCGAGCAGTTAGGAGGCTGTTGTCCGAGTGAGAGATGGTGGCAGGCAGATAGAAAAAAGCAACAGGATTCAAGAATTAATTAGTAGGATCCCTGTTAGTATAATCAATTGGTGATTGATTGCATGAGGGAATAAGAGGAGAGGGAGTTGAAAGTGACACCCAGGACTCTGGTGTGACAGCGGGGTGGGTGGTGGTGGCAGTCCCTGGGATGGGAGCCCTGGAGGACGAGCGGGGAGGGGGGAAAGGCCTATGTTTCCATTTAAATTGCTTTGGGAACCTCAAAGGAGAGATGCTGGAGAAGCAGTTTGTGATACCTGTCTCTCAGAAGAGGGACCTAGGCCTGAGACACAAATCTGGAAACTGAAGGCATAGTTATTCATTCATTCAACAGATACTGACTGAATCCTGACTCCGTGCAGGCTACCGTTCCAGTGCTCTTGGGGAGTTTGCATTCATAGGGTGTAAGAACAGTCAGGGGTAAGAGGGCAGAGAGGGAAGGAAACAGACCAGAGCTGAGCCCTTAGGAGCTCCAGTGAGTAACAGTCAGGGGAAAGAGAAGCCAAGAGAGGAGGCTGAGAAGAGCCCAGCAGGTGGGAAGAAGCAGACGGAAGAGGGGAATGGCAGGAGGCAGTGATGGGAGATGGGGCCTAGAGAGTCTCCTGGGCGGCACGGGAGAGGGAACACCTGGGCCTTAGCTCGAGGGCTGAGGTAGAGTTGAGAGAACCTGGAGAACAGGCCAAAAAGTTGAGTCGAAGGGGGCGGGGCAAGCTAGCTTGACCAGGACAAATAGCAGGACACAAAATCCCTGCCCCTCGTGAGGAAGGGGCTTCTGACCGTAGACTACCAAAAGGTGTCCGGTGGTGGTGGGAAAGGATTGGCATTTGGAGCCGGAGAATTCTCTGTGGCGGGGACTGTCCCGTGTACTGTAGGATATTGAATAGCATCCCTGGCCTCTACCCACTAGATGCCAGTAGCACCCACCCCCATCCAGTTGGAATAATCAAAAATGGCTCCAGACATTCCCAAATGTCCCCTGAAAACAAAATCGCCCGGAATGAAAACCAGTTACGGAGGGACAGAAATGAATTCTTATCTTCATTGGCCAAAAGTGGAAGATTTCCATGGTTTTTCTTCGCAGTCAGTTAAAATAAAGGTTAGATATGGTACAAGAGACCCCCCGCCAGGAAAATGACAGACTATCCCCACCTGAGTGACAGTTAACTTGATATGATTTTCCAGATTGCAGAGGTGTTCGCTCTCTGATGAGCCTGCCTTGCCTGGAAGACTTTCAGGGAACCAGTGGAAAAAGAGGCCTTTGAAAAAGGCATTCATAGCTAGTTTCCTCTTTGGAGAACAGGGCTGTAATGGGTTCTTCCATCCTCTCTCAGCCTCACATGCCCCGTCAGGGCCTTGGGGAGAGGGAGCTCAGGGGAGTAAGCAACACCCCCAGACCGCACCAAGCAGAAGTTCAGCAACGTGGGCTCCATGCACCTGGTGGCCCTGACATACCCTGTTCCCATTTACAGCCTCTGGCAGGGAGGCTTCACTTGCTTTGCAGTGTCTCCCTCCTGGGTGGGCATCCAGAGCTGGTGGGAATCCTCATTTTGCAGAAGGGAAATGAGAGGAAGCCATGTACCTGCCCGGCTTAGTCGCAGCTAGGCTGCAGACCCCTGTACTTTGCTAATTCCGACATAGCTGCCACTTTATCCCTTCTGTGAGAGAGTGCCAAGCCAGACGCCTTGAGGGGCACTGCACAACCTGTGAGCCAAGGCCACCTGGGGCCCCGCTTCTCACAGGAGTTCCTCCCTCCTCGTCCACTGGGGGCTCAGTATACCAGCATACCGATGGCTCACACCCCTCGTGGACCACACCCTCCTGGCCATGGAGCCTGGCCTCACGCCCACCCCGCGTAGCCACGGAGGTCTCCTAGCCTTTGGTACTTGCACAAAGAACCAGGGCTGGGACAGAAGGAACCTTGTGGGGGCCCCTCACACATGTTGTTCCTCTTAGTCCTTTGCTTCTTTTGTGCAGCTGGCCATTTCCCCAAAGCAGCACCAGCACCTGTCAGTACGTGGTACAGCCTCCTCTGGGCCATGCTGGTTCTGTGCACCTGCTGCCTGCTAAGCCAGCATGCCGGGCCTCTGCCCAGGCCACAGCTCAGAACCCCCATTCTGGGCTGTCAGACACTGAAGAGATGTGTTTCCCCCTCCTTCCCTTCAGCAGAGGTTTGCCGGGGACGAGCCCTCGGGAGCAGCAGCCTGCCTGCCTGATTCTCGTTTCATTTCCTTATTTTCTGCTGAGGGCTATAAAGAGGAGCATAATAATGGTACATGCAGACTGCTGAGATGAAGCTGCAGGCCTGATAAGAACCACAACAAATGATTTAACCCTCTCCTTCAGGTGTTACATAAACTATAAGTTGCTCCTATCCACCTCCAAGATCAAGCATTGAAAGGAAAGAGTCTTCTGGCAAACAAGTCAAAAGCCATTATTTCTGCAGAGTGTGTTTAGCTCAGGATCCAGGGGCGGCTGCCGTCTCCAGGACAAAGGCATCTGGAGCTCCTGAAGACAAACATGGTGGGGGGTCTTGGCAGTGCAGTGAGGAAGAGGCATGATTTCCTTCAGGACCCGGAGCATTTCTTCTCACCCAGGCAGCTTTCCCAGGCTGCACCTCTGTGGGGGCACCCCAGGAGTGGGCCCCCAACCCCACCCCCCAAACTCCAACAAGGCCCTGGGCGGGTTGGACATCCTCTCTGGGTCCAAATAGCCTTGTTATCTACTGAGCGGAAGAGTGTAGATGCGTGTTGAGTTTGGGGAATCCAGTGGCTCCAAAACCTCATCTCAGCCAGACTTGTTTTGACCTGCTCCCAAGCTCACATCTGGAGGGAAGATGAGGACGGGAGTAGGGTTGCTGAAAGGGGCTGGTGCTGGGTACCCCCAACCCCTGCCCGCACCCACACCCTCTCCCCAGGACGCCACAGGCGTAGGGCAGATGGGCCTCCCATAGGCATCAGGGCAGGACTAAGCTTCTGGAGTCAAACAGACTTGCGTTCGAATCCCAGGTCCTCCAGTTTTTAACTGCATTACCTGTTTCCAAGCCTGTTTTGCTGTGACTAAAACAAAAATGATAGTGCCTGCCTGCCATTTGAAGAAAGGGTTACATAAGACCGCGCATGTTATGGCACTTAGCACAGCTTGATAAAGGGGAGCTGTTGTTCCACCTCATAATTATGGCCCCGGCCTCCCACAGCAGTCTGTGGGGAGGGGAAACCGGACTTGAGAGAGGGTGAAATAATTGAAACTTCTGTGCAGACAGCTGGCTCTGGTGTGCCAGGCCTGCTGCCCCAGCACCCAGGGCACCCACCAGCAGCCCAGCCCAGCCCCTTTAAAACAACTCTGCCCAGGGTGGGTGTTCGTGTACATTTCCCTCTTCCAGCCTCTTCCCACCCTCCATGCCAGTGCAGGCAGGACAAGTGCAGGCCTTGTTTTCCCATGAACCGTCCACTTCTACTCAGCAGAAAAGGCAGGGAGGGAGAAAATGCAGCCTCTGTGATACACTGTGATATGAACTCCAGCGTAATCCAACAGCTGGGATCTGTACAAGGCCGGCTTCTGTGCTGGGAAGGGAGCAGGAGTGAGGACGCCCTGCTCTGCCAGCCAAGACTGCCCTCTGGCCAGCCGTCCTTTGCCTGAATCAGCTGAGCCTTTCCCTTCCTCTTCCTCCCTGCCACTTTGCAGAGGACTGGCCAGAGGATGCGTTCTTTTCAGCCAGTGGCTACTGGGAACGCAAGGTCTCCAACCCCAGCCATCCCAGTGGATGGTGGGTGAGGTCCTGAACACCCCTAAAGGGAAAGGGCTGCCTGTAAGATGAAGTGGGTGTTTGAAGAGCACGGCTGGGGGCCCAAGCAGGAAAGGGGGAAGCAGTCATGAGACCCCATCCCCCCACCCCACTTGCATAGAGCCCTGTGTTGGGGGCCCGTGGAGTAAGGAATTGATTGGCTGCTGAGGTGGGTGGTGGGGCAGGGGAGCCAAGGCCTAGGAAACCACTGGAAACTGGACTTGTTCTTAATTGCAGGGGCTGGGGGGAGGGCCTGAAGAGAAGAAGCTCTTTCATCTGGTAGTTGGGAAATTCCACTTTGCTATCCTTGTGCATTCTGCTGTGAGAAAAGCCCTCGGCTGGGGCCAAATGGCCACTGTAGCTGGGGCAGCCCACACCCGCTGGTCTCACCCTCCTCACTCTTTCCATAGCCTCCCAGCCTCTGGATTGGGCGTCGCATACACCCCCTAGACCCTGTCTGTCTTTATATGTGTCACCTTACCTGCCCCAGGGGCATTGGCCAGTCCCCCAAAAACCCATCGTGCTGATGTTTATAGAAGATGAATCATAGTAAAGTGGCAAGACCCAGATCTCTGGTTCAGTGGCATTTCAGAAAAGCATGCTTTGCCTCCGGCCCCCAGCATGCAGAGAAGGCTTCTAAGAGGTCCCACTCTGATCTCTTCTCTCACCCGTCTAATGGATTGCATTCATTTGCTCAGATTAAAAATACATTGCTGTGACAGACATGTACCAGCCCAACTAAGTGTTTCTGCTATAAGAGGCCATGATCCACTACCCAAATGCAGACGGGTTTTGATCTTATGTTAGTTTGTAGCCATAGTATTGGGTCCCCAGCTGAGGGGAAGGAGACAGGACATTGAACAGGACTAGAAGAATTCTTCCGGGAAATTTCTTACATCCCTCTCAGAAGAAACTTATCTTCTTGCCAGCTTTAAGTTTGCCCAGCTCCTTTTGTGAATCTTCTGGAGCTTTCCACCATCATTCTCCCTGCTGGGGCCAGGGCTGGGGTGCTTTGTTGAGATGCAGGACAGCAAAGGAAGCATGTGGCAGAAGCTCCTTTACACAGTCAGCTCTTGGCTCTGATCTCCTAATTGGGGGCAGTGCTGAAGGAATGTGAATGGCAGGCACGATCTAACACACCAGACAAAGAGTACAGCCCTCGAAGAGAGGAAGATGTCCTCGTGAAGGGCAAACTTCAGAGCCCCACCCACTATATTTCTGTTGTCCCCTAATACCTGGCAAAGTGCCAGCATGCCAGCATCTCACAGAGCCAGCCGTGACCTAGGGGTGGCAGGAAGGGCTCGGGGCCTGGGGACAGGCCAGTGGCTCTGTTCTGCCTCCTCCAAGCAGTCCCCACACTGGCCGTAGAGCCCGCTGAGCACTTATAGAAGCAACGTGTTTTCTTCTGGAAAATGGAAACATGTGTTGGGCCTTGCTGGGCCAGGCTGGGATTAATTAGGTTTAACCAGGGGATATGGGGGAAGGAGAGGAAATGCTAGCCAGAGGGAGCCCTGCGCAGTGTGTTCTGAAAGTCTGCGGAGCTTTAGAGGGAAGTGTTCCCTTGTTTCAAGGGTCCTCCTGGATCCCTGTGATGGGGCTGGAAAGGGCCATGGGTCCGCTCGCTCTGAGGTGGGCTTGTGAGAGGTTAGAGGTCACCAGTGAACTTGGCAGGGGGAGGCCATACGACCAAAGCAGTCCTCCTCCCACGGAGCACGGAGCCAGCCATTCACCCCAGCATCCTGAAGCTCCTGTGGTTGGGCTGAGGACTCAGGAACCATTCCGTGCCCACCTTACAGGCATGGGTGCTGGCTCCTGCTGGGCCCTCTCCCGCCTCTGATTAAAATGTGTAGTCTCCACACCTGAGAAGCATCAGCTCCCAGCCCATGGCTCAGGCACGTGGTGATTGTCAGGAACTGCTGCCAAGGGCTGAGAATTTGATAAGGAATTTCTTTCTGAAGTTTGAGAGGTTGTTTCTGGATGGAATTTGCAGTACTCTGGATCTGTTTATACTTTACCTGAGAATGCCAGGAAACTAACAAAGTTTTGACCTTGGTAAGTCAAACAGCTTGGTCATTTAGCAGCAGGTAGCTGATGGGTATCATAATGGTGCATCTTAACCAAATCGTGGCAGGTTTGGAATTGGCCCCTGAAAGTCATTTCCTCCTGCCTCCTTGGGGTAGAGCTGCATCTGAGGAAGTACAGACAAAGGGGCGTCCTTAGTTTTAACAATGCTTTTAAACTCCTTCAAGAGTATATCCTGTTCATCCATTGTAGGATGCATTTCTCAGGAAACTTTCTTCTCCTCCTGTATCACTTCAGCTTAGGTATCTTCAGCCCCTTGGGGGCCCCTGTGTTCGCCCCGTTTTCCCCACAGGTGGTTTCTTTTAGCAGGTAGCCACAAAGATCACACACACACCCGCCTTTGGAAAAATACATGGAAGGGTTTCTATCACATGCAGTTTGTGAAAGGCCATCCAGCCCAGCTGCCCCTTCCATGCAGGTAGAATTCCCATCTCCACGCGCAGACCATGGTTGCAGCTTGGAGGAGCCCGGCCTGGGGCATCCTTGGCACCACCGAAAGTCTCTTGGGATCGGAGCGCGTAATGGAACGTTCTTTAAAAGTTCGCAGCTTTAACTCCCAGGAGAGTGTGGTCTTTGGGTCTATGGCTGCCATCGTCATGTGTTTTAATGCCCCTGTAGCACCAGAGCATCTGCCCCCCAACTCCCTCACCCCAGCTCTTGAGATATGATCCATGGCATTGGGAAGCGCTCCACGGGGGAGCTACGTAGCCATCCAGAGACCCAGAGCTGACGTTCTTGGTTGCCTTCCAGTCTGGGTGGTGGAGGCCATGTGGGAAAACTGCCTGATTTCCAGTCTGGACTTGCTTTTCCTCAGCCCTCACTGGAAAACAGCAGTGCTCTCTTGTGGCGTCTCCCTTTCACCCAGGGTCATTTACCCATAGAAAATCCCCACCAGGACCCATCCTGGTGTGACCTCCTCTGCCTCCTCCTCTGCCAGGGATCTCCTCCTGCTGGCTGCCACCTCTCAGGCAGAAGTGGAACTGTATATCTGCGTGCCCTTCCCTCTAGGCCCCAGCCCTCCAGCCTCCTGGCTGTCCATTAGCCTAGCCCACTTCCGGTCTGTATTTAGATGACATCATCTCACTGGAACTGCCTGGCGTTTGCACAGTGAACATCTTTCTTAGTCTAAATCTCCATTTCAACTCTTGCTCAAGAGGACGTGTCTTACCCACTCCTTCCTCCCAGATTATTTGTTTTTCCTTCTGGTTTATCACAGTCGCTCACATCATCCACGATGGCCTCTCCGTGAAGCTGAGTTGAGATGGATTTCAAGTGCACTCCAGAGTCATTGCTCCTTGTTCCCAGTCCTCTGTCCAGCGTCCTGTGCTGTCTGTTTTGAGCTTCACCTCTCACTCTTTCCTCTCAGAGGCTGCTTTTCTAAGCACTAAGTTTTGCGTCTCTCCATTTCTTCTGCACATGCCGAGTCACATGCCCCAGCTCCAGCTCTCACATGTGATGGGTTTCCCGAACGTGGGGCCCTCTGAACCTCCTTGTTGCTCCCCCAGAGAGCTGCTTCTTTAGCCCAATAATAGCGCTCGTGTCTCCATTTCCCCCTCAGCCTGTCATCAGTAAACTCATGGCCATGATGGGCCCTTCTGTGCATCCATTCCTTTCCCTGTGAAGGAAGAACCATTGTGCAGACTTGAAGACTCCCAGCCCTCCACATGGCTTCAGAAAAGAATGCGTCTCAGAAACTCTGCTGTGTCCCCAGAAGTCCTGACTTGTTTTCTGCTTGTGTTTGCCATCTCCACGTAACACTTCTGGCATCAGTGCCCCAGATCTGTCCTCTTTCCTCTTCCTGATCAGGGCAGGGTGGCAGCCTTGCCTTCCTCCATGCCTCGATGCCTTTTTTTAATATAAATTTTTCACTGAAGAACAACTTAACCTACTATTTAAAATTATACAAATCATAAGTGTGCTACAGCTCAGCCATTTAGTGGCTATCTAGCTTTTGCTAATTGTCTACACCCACGTAACGAGCACTCAGACCCAGAAGTAGGGTGCCCAGAGGTCCCTTCCACGTTGCCGCCCTCCTCCCCAAAGTAGCCACAGTCCTGCCTTCTGAGTTCATTTTACCTGCTTTTCAACTTTGTACATAAATGCAATCATACTGTTGGTGCCCTTTTACAAAGTCGGGCTTCTTTTGACTCACCTTATGTTTGTGAGACTCATCTGTGTTAGATGTAGTTCCCATTTCTGTAGAGTATTCCACTGTGTGAAGATACCACGATTCGTTTACCCATTCTGCTGTTCATGGCATTTGGGTTATTTTTAGTTCGGCACTATCATGAATAACGCTGCTATGAATATCCTTTCACATATACATGCATTTATATATACAAACATTTCTCTTAGATACAGACCTAGGAATTGCTGGATCGGAGCCCATACATATGTTTAGCTTTAATAGATGTCATCCGAAGTGGTCGTACTGACTTCCATTCCCATCATGGTGTGAGTCCAGTTGCTCACCTCCTCACCAACCCTTGCCAGTGTCAGTCTTTGATTGTAGCCATTCTGGTAGGTGTGGTGGTATCACATTATGGTTTTAATTCGCATTTCCCCAGAGACTAATGAAGTCAAAGAACCTCTCATCGCTGACTGGCCTTTTGGATCTCCTCTTGTGTGATGAGCCTGCCTGTTCGAGTCATTTTCCATTGGGTTTTCAGTGTTTTTCTTACTGATTTGTGGGAGTTCTTTCTCTTTCTGGATTTGAGTCTTCCTCAGATATATATACTGTAATTATCTTGTCTTGCTCTTAATTGCTGTCTTGGTGACCAGAAGTTCTTTGTTTTTCATGTAGCCCAGGTGATCAGTTTTTCTTTACAGTTAACATTTTTTATGTTTTGTGGGGCTTTTTCAGGGGATTCAGAGCTCATGAGAACTAACCATAAAGCTGCCTGATTCTGGTGGGTATTTGTTAAGCATTTCCAGTGAGCTGGACACTGAGTACAAGCCACCTGAAACCCAGAGTCATTATATCTTAGCTCTGGACAGTGCCTTAGAGGTCACCTAGTCCAGACGGCGTATGCTTTGGAACAACAAAGATCCCTAGCCACCCTCCACCCCACCCGACTGAATTCCAGCAGCGCTGGTGCAGCCAGGCCAGCAGTGGTCTGTGACCTGGAGCCTGGAACCACTAATCTGTGTTGGTCAGCACTCTTTGGGTGACACAAGGCAGGAACCCAAATGAACAAGGGGGCTTGACTAGCCTCTGTAGCCAGACCAAGGCCAAGGATAGCAAGATCCAGAAACTCAGCATTTCTCTGTGGCGCCGTCTCTCTTCTTGGCCCTTGTTTGAGGTCAGCCTTGTTTTGGTTTCTTCAAGTGGTAGAGACATGGCCACCATATCACACGGCCATCACGTCCCTGCAGGTTATGCTCTGAGGGGAAGCTCTGATTGGGTTCACACAGGGTCGTGTGCCCACTGTGGTGTGGTGACAGTGGCAGGGTGCTATGAGTGCCAGCCCTAAGAGAACCCCGCATGGAGTGGAGAGCAGCAGCTTTCCAGAGCAAAGGGGCTGCTGTCTCACGAGAAAGGGAAAGATGCTGAGCAGGCCATGGGGCCTGTCACGTGACTGCTTTCCTGAGCAGTTTTCTTACATGAAAAATGAAAACAGTGATCATCATGACCTCCTGCCAATCCTTGGGAGGACTAAATGACTTAACAAAAAAGTGCTTAGAAGGGTCTGGCCCTTGGTAAGTGTGCAGTAAGTACCAGTAGTGACCATGATGGTCATTATAAGGAGCAGCCACCCTATCTCTGTAAGTGTCAAGAGAAGGGAGGCCAGGGAGGTGGGCGGGTCAGTGGTCGCAGAGGTGGGCCTGGCGCCTGGTCCCCCCCCTTCCCACTGCCTAGCCCCCTCTGAGGCAACACACTGCCTCAGGTGTTCTGGGGTTGACTGTCGCTTTCTCTTGTTTTCTAGAGAATGGTAAGAAAGAAAGCCACTGAGCAAACTGAGACTGGACCCCAGACACCCTCCCGTCCTCTCTCCCCCACCTGGACCCAGACCTGTTCAGAGCGTCCCAGTCAGGACTCTTGATCATGTGTGAAAACCAGTGCTCTCCCTTTCGTTGTGTTCAGTCAGGAACAAAGATTGGCTTGTTCCCTCTGAGAGCCCTCCTTCCCAGAGCCTACCATGGGGGGCGGGGTAGGGGAGGGAATGGGGCAGCATCCCAGGAGTTAGGCCTCTAGCGGGTCCCTTCCCTATGGCTTCCTCTGTTTGCAACATTGCGCCTTGCCAGAGGCTAGAAATTGTCTGCTGTGCTGTCGGGTGTGGAGTAGGGGGTTAGACACAGGGCCACTGAGAGCCCTCCCCTCACGTGAGTGCTCCCAGGATGACAGTCCTGGGCCGTGATTACAGAGAGACCAGAAGAGTCTCAGTCTGGATTGTAGGCTCAGCTCAGCGTGGCCAGAAGAGACTGAAGGGGCAGCTGAGTTCTTTTACACAAGAAGGAAACTGAGGTTCTGATTTTTCTAGTAAATGTTTATGACGTGCTGCCTTTGTAGAGCAGCCTGGGCTAGGCAGACCCTGGCCCAGTCACCACAGTCCTCAAACAGGACAGTCAGGTGTGACAGGAGCATTGCGGAAAAGAGATTTGCTCCCCACAGGATCCATTCTGTGACTTCCTGGAGCCCTGTGATGTGCCAAGCCTCATGCCAGCCCTGTGCGCACAGGGGACTGAGAGCCGGCTCTTGCATTCAGCAAGGCGGCAGTCTAGTGGCATAGGCAGACAGAGGACAAGGTACTCAGAAATGTGTGTCCCAGTGTTGTGATTTGTTCTCTGGAGGAAATGGGTTGAGGGGGGCGGTCCTCAGGTTCGGGCCTCTGGGAAGGGGGGGTGCCCCACAGCTTCAGCGGAGCCAGAAAGCTGTGACCTGGATCCCATGTTTCTCAGCATAGAAGTGCCCTAGTTTTCCCTCTCCTCAGGCTCAGCTGAAGCTACGCCAAGAACTAGCTTTTAAAGGCTGCCTGAAATATGGTTGGGAGCCAAAAAAATCTATAGAGCTAGTACATTTGTGACCTTGGTGAAAATGCTTACTGAGGAAAATTAAGGGGGTGGGATTTGGGATTGTTTTTTCCTTTTTAAATTTTGTAATTTTTTAAATCCGTTTGGCTCTCCTCAGCTTCATTCTTTTCCCTCTTGGCACATCCCCTCCCGGGCTGCCTGAGTCCTCCAGCCCCACGATACTTGTCACTTCCACTTGTCCCCACCCCCACCCCCAATCCCTCTCCATCCCCCATGCATCAGGACTACCGGTGGGTAAAACTAAGGAGCCTGGGTACAGCCCTGGAAATTAGGCCACAGCTGGCAGGCCGCAGGCCAGGCAAGAGTCATCTCTGAGAATGGTACTGCTCGACCCTTCCCCCATGAGGATAAATAAGTCTCCCGAGTCCCTCTGGGAAGGGGCTGCTGCTATGCCGGCCTTGGGAAGGCTGGGAAATGCCATTTGTCATTAAACAGACCTATCCCAGATACCTGTCCTGGTGCCCACCAGTGGGGACACCACAGTGGGCAGAGCCAGTCCCTGCCCTTCTGGGGATAATCACAAAGGCAGTGATGCTGCCAGGTGATGATGCCCCGGGGAGCAGATGGGATGGGGGGAGTGCCAGCCTCCTCGAAGGGGTCCGGGAAAGCTTCTGGGTAGAGGCGCTGTCTGAGAAGAGCCATGAAAGGAGCATAAGTAGGAACTAGCTGGGGGTGCGGGTGGGGAGAACAAGGTGTTTGTGACTACTGTGCAGTCTGCTCAGACGCCCAGAGGCCAGGGTCCAGCTCCCCAGGGAACTGGGAGTGTGGCTGGAACCACATCGCTGGCTGCAACCACATCGCTGGCTGCCTCCCCAGCACCCCGGAGGAGCCCAGTGAACCACTGAAGGGCCTGAGCAGGTTCAAAACCTTTGTCTGCCTGCTGTGGGCGTGCGCCAGTTCCCAGGAGGAGAAACTGCTGAGCTCCTCGGCACCTTCGGGATGGCAGAGTCCCGACTTGCCCCAGCCAAGGGAGACTGGGGGTCTGTGTGAGGCCACTCCTAAGGTGGTGGAACTTAGCCCTAGAACTTCCAGTGGACAGAAAGGAAGTGGGGCCCACAGCTCACAGGGTGGGGTGTGGGGGTCTCACTCATTTGCTGTGACAGCTGTGTGCTTCTGCTCCCTCCCCTGCCATTAGCCTCATAAAACACCAAAGGTTAGTTAAGGAGCAGCTTAGGAAGCTTGCTGGACAAGAGGTCTGGCTGCTCCCTCATTCTAGAAGGTTCAGTGCTGCGGGGACCAGCAATTTGAGCAGATAATCTGATTAAGTTTAAAACCTCGACACTCAGACATCCCTGTCCTGACTTGTTTGGCTCTTCAGGGGACATTGCCTTCAGTCAGTTCATTGCAGGTGTCTGTAGTCAGCCTTATCTGTTCATTTCATTTCTGCAGGGAAGTCAGCTTTTTCCTTCCTCCCCTGAGCTGAGCCCTCCCTCCTGACGTACCTGAGCCCCTTTCCTGAAGGAGAGCCGCCCCCCACCACCCACCCACCCCTGTTAATAGCCCCTGGCCCTAACAGTTGGCCGGTCCTGGAGTTACTTCACTTCCTTCCTGTACTTGAAGCCTGAGTGGCCGCCCCAGCCCAATTCCTCCTGCTTCTTCTGGCCCCCCAGTAGCACAGTAATTGGTTTCTCAGATCTTCAGCTGTGCACCCTATGTGTGAGGCTTTCCCGGTCCCCTGACCCTCCACAGGAAGACTTGTGATCTTAGTGCCGCAGGGATCCCGACGGAAGGGGCTGCTGCTTCACTTGTTCACCCCCTCCAGTCCCTCTGCTGCAGCTCCTGAAATAGCAACCACACCACCACTTTCTGCCCCAGCCCCATCCCTACAGCCCAAGGTCACGCTTCCCCCAGGATGGAGCTCAGGGCCTGGTGTGACAGCAGCTGCCCAGTGAGATCAGTCTCCAGCTCAGCTCCCAAGATGAGTATCTGTAATTATAGCTCTTGGAAGGTCACAGCTTTCATTTCATTTTTGTGGTGTTTGGAAAAAAGTTCAACTTCTCTTCACATGTTCGGTCTTCCCGAGCCAGCTAAGGGGTTTCTAGGAGAGAAAACACAGCGATCAAAGATACACCCACAGGCCAAGGACAGTGGCACGGGAGAGTGGGGGTGCTGGGCCTGGAGAGGAGAGGCTAGAAAGGAAGGCAGGATGGATAGACCCACACAGGCATGAGTGCCCAAGGGGGCTGGGGAGGACAGAGGGTGGCACTGAGCCTCAGCACCCTCTCACCCACAGCTGTGCCGCCTCTCAAGGGCCTGGAGCCCTGACTCAGCCTCTGAGGAGGACGCCTCCGTGAGATTTCATCATCCTGAGTCCTCCCGCTGTGGTTGTCCCCACCTGCTGTCCCTGAGCTCATCCTTCTTCCTCAGCCTTGACTTGGCTCCGTCCTTCCCCTCAGAAGGGGCATCTGGAAAGGCAGACCCAAGACCTTCTGTACTGAACGTTGGAAGAAAGTGGTTGCAGGAGGCAAAGTGATGTAAATAGTAGCCGGGAAAGGCGGCCTGCCCATGCATAGCAGTGGTTGTTTGCAGACTCAGACCCCACCCTGTGTGACCCCAGCGCACCCATAATACCCAGACTGTTGGTGTGAGGCAGCTTTCCGGCTCTGATTGAAGGCAGGGACTTCTCTCCATTGATAAGACTTTCTTCACGGTGCTATTCCAGGAGAAAGTGTCCTCTAGAGTAGGCACTCCTGCCTCAGAGTGGAGCCAGGCCTCTCCTCTTGCTCGTATTATGCTAATCACTCCTTGCAAACAGGCAGACTTTGTAGGAGGTTTGCCGGGTTTTAGATGAAACCTACGCCTTTGAAGCAGAGCCACAGTAGCTAAAAATACCATTTCCCGGCTGTTGATCCTCTCATTTGTAAAATGCAAGTTTCCATTGTTAAACTGAAGATCTGCTGCAGCCCCCACTCCAAGAGGGACGGTCTGCCATCCTCTGGGGAGTGCCACCTTCCCCCCGCCCTGCTCCCCAGCTCTGCTCGGGGTCTCCATGAGTCCAAGACCATCCCGAAATGTAGAGGATTCTAAGTTTTAAAAAAATAATAGAAAATACCCTACTTATTGTTTTGAGAAAACTTAAACCATGTAAGATAAAAACTGAAATGCTGCAGAAGAATCGAGCATAAAATGTAAAAGACCCTGAATCACTCCTTCCTCCCCCAGAAGTAACCTCTGTTTTCAGTTTCATGTATTTCCTTCCAAAACTTTGTCTTTGCATTTATAAGTACACAGCTCCGTTTGGTTTGGGTTGTGATTGTGGTTTTCTAGCAGAGGATTCTAGACTCAGACTTGTTCTTGCCTTGTTTTCACTGCCTCATGCGTCATTCGGCAGAACACACCTCTGGGATCCTGAACACATTTGGACACTGCTGTCTAATCTCCAGGCCAACGCAGAGTGGCTCAGGGTCTCTGTCCCTTATCAAGGCCGCCACATCCATCACCTGTTTCTCTGAGTGGAGGGCAGTTGCCATCTGATGCTGGGAGGAGGGCAGGATGGCTGTCCTCCAGCAGGTCCCTCTCCTGGCACAGCTCTGCTGGTCTGTAAAGGGGCCCTGGGACTCCTCGGATACCTGCAGGGCACTTTTACCAGAAGGAGGGACTTCCACGGTTGCCTCTCTTCTGGGGCCCTTTCCCATTCCTGTGCATTGAATCCGGTGAAGATTTCCTGGGCCAGAAAGGAACATTTGGGTGAAAAACCCATTTCATGCATCTTTAAATAATCCCTGAAAATGATCACAAGAGGAATTTTCCAGCTTCCTGGCAAGGGGTAGACAAGGGTACGAATGAGAGAAACCCCCTTCCATTTGGCTGTGAAGAACTGAAGGAGTCCCCTCCAGGCTGTCTCTGTCCTCTCACTTCTGCTGTTGCCCCTCCACCTCCCAGCCCTTTCACTCTGCTCTTCCTACCATTTTCTAAGAGACTCAGCAGTGAGGCTTCTCTGATATCTGTTCTTTGTTACCAGCAGTGGGTATTAGTGTTCCACTTCCCATTCAGTTTTCTGGTGTTTCTCTCAGTGCCCTTTAAATGGGCACTTGTAAAGAGCTACAAAAAACAATCTCAGTTCACAAGATTTCATAAAACCCCCAGACTAAAGATTTGAAGGCCAGAAGAGCACGGATGTTCTAGCTCCCTAATCAGAGACGATTCTCTTTCTGTGGAAGCCAAAACTCTAGCCAGAACTGCAGGAGTGGCATAAGCCAAAGGCAGCAGCTAGCAGCCTGGGCTTCCTCCCCCAGGGCATACGAGACAAGCCCAGGTACGTGGCAGTAAGGAGTCCTGGGCAGGCACAGGGCTGGCCTGAGAATTGATCTCCTTTTCCCTCCGCTGAACAGAGCAAGTCGGGGCTGTGCACAGCAGGCTTGGCTCCCCTAAGGAGGAGGCCAGCAGAGCAATGGTGAAAAGGCAGGCAGAAACTTTGGGAAAACTAGAACCTAGGCTCTGGGGAAGTGAGTGTATGTATGGTCTGGGGTCGTGAGAGGGAAGCAGCTAGGTCCACGCCCAGGCTCTGGCTGTGCAGTTTTGGGGATAGTTGGTAAAATCTCCCCATTTCCTCATGGAGAGTGGCCTGGACAGGCTGGTAGCGGTAGCAGATGGGGGCAGCGGTTCTCACTCCTGACTGTGGAGCCTGTTTAGAATATAAATCGCTAACTTCCCAGAGTGGGCCTGAGCTTGGTCCTAGTGTCCCAAACGGTCTGTACGTGACTCCAACGTACAGCCAGGTTCAGGGGCCTCTTGGGGAGGGGTTGTTCCTGGCTTGGACGGCTCTCCTGGTTCTGGAGGGTAGTTGTGTGACCTTTGGGTGGGCGAGAACACTGTTGGGACAAGGAAGATGGCTCCCCACTGAGCTTTGTGGAGCTGAAGCCGTGCGTGTGGAGCCCAAGGGCAGAGCACCGAGACTGCCACCAGAAAGCAAAATGACAGCCGCTGGTTGGAACCCTTTGAAGCCCCTTAGAGGGAGGTCACCACGGTAATGTAATATAGAAGTGGCTCACTTTGATCACCCAGGCCCGCCATCACAAGGACAGCCCCTTTGGGGGAGGGACTTGGCGAGGGAGGCATTCTGGCCTCAGTGCAGTGACCATGTGAACACGGGCTGCTGTGCCCAAGTCGCGTGTGGCTTTAAGGTTGTGGGGCAGAGGTGAGGGAGAGACCTGTGAGGCTCGGCGTCTGGGTCAGCACTGACAGGTGGGAGGATGTGCTCACCATCTGTGAGTGTTTGTGGTCGTACAGGCAGCCATGGGCAGTGATCTCTTGGCCTGGAACAAGGGACAAGCTGGGAATCACGGGATGAAGCAAAGGGAAATGTGAACAGAGCAGCTCAGTAGCAGGAAGACTGTTGGGAAAGCGCCGTCCCCACGGCGTTCCCGGGTACAATGCATCATCCTGGGCCATGCTCCCCTGGCTTCTGGCACTTCTGTTACTTGCCTGCCTTATTTCTTAGGTCACCTAAGCAGTTGGAGGGAGGAGGTGGCAGAGATGCAGGGGTGCCTTTCCCTTACCTGTCCCAGGACAGAAGGACCCTGCCTGAGGTCACAGGCCATGGCGTGAAGAGGCGTTTGAGTTGCAGGGAATTGGAGCTCTCAGGTGGAAAGGGGGGCTGGGCCAGGGAGGAGAGGTCTGTCCTGCAGGTGACGCCCAGTGTGGGACTATCTGGCCAGATGGAACATGAAGTCTGGGTCAGGGCCTCAACTCCAGTATGGCCCTGCTATGTGGCCGTGGACCTGTCTTTGGCTTCAGTTTCTTCTGTCCCATGAGCACATGATCTCTGGGGGCCTCCATGAGCCTGGCTGGAAGTTTGCAGGGGTGTTGCTGGGCCAGATGCATCTGGGGCCAGAAAAGAGTTTGCCATGCTGTTTGCATGTCAGCGTTAGGGTATGTGCGGCCTCTTCACAGGCAGTGCCACCACAACAGGGAGACTGAGTACATCCTTGGAAGGAAATCCCACTTGGAATGGCAGGAGCACAGAGGGCTTCAAAAGGGAGGAGAAAGGTTCCATCTGTGGTTATCTCTAACAGTCAACCCAGGGGACTCCCAGGAATGCGGGCTCAGGGATGCTGTGACCCTGGCATGTCGACCTGGATTCACGCTACCAGCAGTTGAACTGAAATCCACCCCGTCCCCAGGACCCAAACTCAGGAGCTGAGCTCCTAGCAGAGGGTCCTGGGAACCTGAGGTTGGAGTCACCCCCATAAGATTCCCCATCCCCCAGCCCCTGGGTCTGAGTTTGGGTTCTGGCTGCAGAGCTGTGGGCTCTGTTCCCAGATTCTGCCACCCACCTGACCCCGTAGTGCCAAAACATTGCCCCAGCAGGGCAGAGCTAAGTGTGGGCACAGGTCAGCCCTGTCTGGGCCAGGTGTGTCAGTGCCTGCCAGCCACAGAGGTAGCCCCAGGGAGAGGATGGTTTGCAGATGAGCTGCCCCGGAGCCACAGGAAGGTTCTGGAGAAACTTGGGTTCCAGTCCACCAGAAGACCCAGTGATAGACATAAGCAGGGTGCCCCCAGATCATCTGCCTTCCAGAAAAAGCACCTGTGCCAGCTGAGCCCTGCACCCTGTGAGCTGGGTGTATAATGAGGTGGCAGCTGAGAGGTTGGTTGCTGGGTTGGGCCAACCAGACAGGGACCTTGGCAAGGCTCTAATCTGCTTCACTCATTCTCTGTTAAAAGGGGACCTGTCCCGTGTTAAAAGGATTTAAGGTATGTGACGTGCCTAAAGTAGGGAAAGCGCTCACAGATGCCTGTTGTGTGTGGCCATTACTGGGAAGGAAGTGGTGATTCCGGCTTGAAGGAAATCCCTGTGACAAGAGAAGGCAGGAGGCCTGACAAGGGCTTTGCGCATAGTTGCATTTCCTGGAGTTAATTGTCATGAAGATAATGGGATTTCCTTTAGTGACCCATCCCTTTGTCTTCATTTGCTCTGAGTGTTCAAAAGATGACGCATCGGAAGCCATGGGCTTCCCTACCGAGGATTTGAGGCCTGGGGAGATGGCCTCCTGCGCCTAACATGCCTCAGCCAAGTCCCCAGGTCTGCCCTGCATGTCTCCTGGTGTCCCCACAACCTGCGGCACGGAGGCCATGCCCTGCCATCTGACCTGCATCCCGCCATATTCTAGGATGTCTCCTATGGGCTAGAAGGTACAGCCTCTTTTCTGGGACACACATCCAGACCTCGTCTGTAAGTCAGACACCTGCTGAGGCCCCTCCTTGCAAATTCTGCAAGTGCTTCACCCAGAACCATGCACTTCACAGAAACCCCGATGCATGGTCAGAAGCCACCTGGCTCCCAAGGCCCCTGAGCGCACAGCTCCACATGCGAAGTGATTCCACGACTAACGTGATCCAGCCACCTTGTCTCACCTGGCGGCTAATATTCTGATCCACAAGTATCCCTCTCCCACAGGGGTCCATCCCTGGGCCAGGCCCACTGGGGTTTCCACCACATCCTGCCTTGGGGCACCTCGGTCAAGGAAGGAGACACACGGCATGTGCATGTCAGGAGGTGGAGCTCAGGAGGGTGGAGGGCCATGCAGAGCTTGGGGACACAGGCCATGGGGAGCTAGCAACAGGTGAGCAACCCTCCCAGGGATCAGGATGGGAACAACTTGAGCAAAGGCTGGAAGGAGGCTGGGCTTGGCCAGGTTGATGAGAGCACATGGAAACTGAGGCCAGGTAGGTCAGCTGGGCCATGCACAAAAGATGGCTTCTGTCCTACGGAACAGGCAGAGCCCCTCAAGTGGCAGAAAGGGCCACCTGACTACCCTGGGCGGCGGAGGAAACAGGCCACCTCTCCTGGCTTTCCCTTGGTCCCTAGAGCAAGCCCCAAACCTGGAGAGAGGCGCCAGCGTGGCGCAGAGGGCCTCAGCCCCAGCTACCTCCATGAGACCCTTTGGCTTTCTTGGCCACTCCCACCCAAGTAAGGCCTTTCCTGGAGGTCTCCGGGTGAGCCCAGGTGTCTATGGCTGCCCAGAAACTGGCCGTGCCTCTCTTGAACAGAGGGACAGAGAGCAAAGTGGACAAAAGACCCCTTTCTACCTCTTCCTCCGCCTCCTTCCATCATGCCGTGCGCCTCCCTCCTTCGCCCGTCCACCAGCTCCCAGCAAGACCCAGAAAAACAAGCCTTCGTGCCGCCTCCTCCCACCCCCACCACCCCACCCTCAAGAAACTTTTAAGTGTATCAGACACATCGACTGCATTAAACACGATGAATTTTTAAGGCATGAGTTGGCAGGGTTACCATGGCTGCCTCTGCCCTGAGGGGCACACTGCCGAGGATTGATTGAAATAAATAAAACAGATTTACAATTTTCATACTTGGGAAGCAGAGAGCTGGAAGGGAAGAGGAGCAAGGGGGAGGGCAGGGGGAGTGAAACTCTGGAGCTTTCTGAACTTCACAGGAGAGGCCACTCCTTCCTCCCCCATCCTGATGGGACACTGACCCGAAAGCTGCTTTCTCTTTCAGTCCTAAAGGATTCCAGCTGTCAGGCAGGGACAAGGCCAGGAGGGCCCTTTTCCCGTGGGAATGGCTCTGGGCCCCTGTACTTTCTCTACTTGATGTTAGGCTGCACTTCAGAGTTATAGCTGTGAGACTCCAGGCATCTCCCAGGAAAGCCTATGTCCCGTTGGCTTTGGGCCACTGAGAGGACGTGGACACCAGCTAGTGGCCAAAGGAGAGAGGAAGTGAGGGCCTCTCCCTCCATGCACAGTATTGGTCTGTTCAGGACACAAGCAGCAGGCAGCTGGGGATGGATGAAGGAAGGAGGCCAGGCTAGGAGAAGGGGAGCACTGAGCAGGAGCACCCGAGGAGGGGCAGCAGAAGCGATGTGGCCCTGCCCTCAAGAATGCCTGGGCAGGAAGTGCCTGGAGATCGGTGCCCCCGCTGGCGGACCCAGCCCTGAGGCCAGCTTGCAGAGCCATGGAGTCCACCCCACCCGGAGCGTCTGGTTGCAGCATCTGAGAAGAGGCTGGAAGCAGGACCGCCTGCCCTGTCATCCTTCAGAGCCCCTGCTTAGCAGCGTTTGCCGCCGCAGAGCCAGCAGCGGCCAGCTGGAGAGCACAGCAGACCGCCCACCTCCCCCTTCCCCACAGGCCACACCACCCACCAAAGAGCTGAACTCGTGGGCCCCATGGGGCGGGAAAGCTGGACCTGCCTGGGTGGAGCTGGGGGTGCCCGGTGTCCTGATGCTGAAGCGTGTAGGAGGAGAGGCGTCTGGGGAGTGGGGGCTTCTGTAGGTGTCTAGGGCAGTTTCGAGAGAGGGCGCACGGACCTTCCTGTGTCAGGGGAAGCCCGACTAAGGAGGCGCCAAGTGAAATCATGCACGTGCCTGCCTCGCAGGTGGACTCACAGGGTGTGACTCCTGGGGGTCTGGACTGGCCCAGGAAGGACTTGTCCCCTTGATCACAGGGGAGATGGGGGTGTTAAAGAGATGGGGCACAGCCACCCACCTTGGAACTTGGCAGATGAGGCTAATTCTGAGTTCTCTGTTCGTCACAGGACAGCGCTCAGAGGAGGGCAAGGGTTGAAGCAGGACTGAGCTGTATTAATAGCAACTAGGGGAGATAAGGGGTGGGAGGTGGACGCCCCCAGACTTTATGCCCATCCATCAACATTGACATCTCTTTCCACGCAGGTGGGTTGGAATCTAGAATCTCCTCCTACCAGGCCAGCTGTTTTGTGTCCTGTGCTGGTGGCCACCTGTTGGTGTGGTCAGATTATTACTTGGGACAGTTGAGAAGGCCGGCCTGTGAGGAAAGGATCGCGCCAGCTTTCATTTCCACTTAAACTTCTCTGTAGTCATCAGGTGCCCTTTCCACATCCCTGTCCGATAACCTTGGGCTGACTCGCCAGTGGGGCTCAGAGGGCCGCCAGGATGGAGCACATTCCTGCTATGGGTCATCCCTGCTGTGGGTCAGAGTAGCATCTGCTGCTGCCTTTTGTCTCTTAAAAAGGCCAGGCCCAAGGAGGAGGGGACAGAAGAGAGGAGGGCAGCAACTCACTTGCCCAGCCAGCCGCTGCTCTGGCTCAGTGTCAGAACAGGCGGGGGCGTGGGCATGCCCTTACTTGGTGATGGAGCAGAGGAGAGCCCCAAAAGGCCAGCACAAGCATCTTGCAAGTGGTCCAGGGACCTGGGAAGGGTCTGCTGATGGTGGGGATGGGGTGGGGGTGCGGCTGGTGACTTTGCTGGTCCTGTTTTCTGAGTATGCAGGGCAGTGGAGTTAAAGGCACATGACAGTCCAGATTCCCAAGAAGGGCACCCATGCTCGGGCCCTGGAGCCCACACCTCGTTGTGGGGCCCCTGCCTTTGCAGCTGGGCCTGACTCCTCCTGCTGGGTCTCCCTGATGTCCCCACCCTCTGCCCCTCCCCACACCTCCACCCCCACCCCCACACCAGGCTGTGCCCTTCCCCCAGGCCCCTGCATTGCATCTGTCCTGAAAGGAACTGCTCAGACTCCCCCTTTCACTACCTATTCCTCAGTGCTGACCCTCTGTCCTTCATGCCCTGCCTGGGCCCCCAGAATGAACCCCTGCGAAAACAGGCTGCCCGGGTGGGGAGAAGCAGCTGGTGGGACCCCTGGAGAGCAGTGTCTGGCAGCACTGTCTGCACACGACCTGCTTTGGGGCTCAGAGCCACTGGCGGGTCTTGTCCTCCAAACCAAGGCTCGGTCTTACCCAAGTGGGTGGCCTGTCTAGGGTCCTGGAGGAGAAGCAGTGTGTGGCCCCTTCCACACTCAGGACAGGGTGAAGGAGAGCTCCAGGCCCCCTGTTGGCTAGCGGGAATCAGCCTGTGCCCATGCCATTCTCCCAGGACATGGGCAGCAGCTGTTGCCTCCTGCCCAGTCTGGGCCACATGGCCTCAGGGCATGACTCGCCAGACTGGAGCCAGTTGATGCTTTCCTCCTCCCACCGCTCTGGCCCACATGTCACCTAAAGCAGGGGCCGTGGGTGGATGCCAGGTGGGAGCTCAGAAGAGCACCTTTCACCATGGACCAGCACAGGCTGGTGGCCTTTTGGGACTGGAGTCTGGGACACAGTGGATGCTTGGCCAGTGTTATTGTTTGAAGGGGCAGTAACACTAAGCTCGCAACGGCTTGGCAAGTGTGGTGCAGCCACTTCTAGGAGGGCATGGCTGCAGAGTGCTTCCCCAGCCCCATCATATGCCCTGGCCTTTTGCAGCTGCCCGCCCCAAAGGAGGTAGCATCATCTCAATCCATTAGGGAAAGTGGTCCTTCTCTTAGGTCCTGGGAGCTTCAGAGGAGTCTGAGGACGGGTTCCTCCCCTGAGAGCTTCTGGTATGTGACAGAGGGACCAAAGAGAACGATTCCCTCCCTGGTAAGAACCCAGATCCGGAAGTAGGGGAACAGCTGTCCAGTCAAGCAGCAGGAGACATGAGGAGATGAAGGCAGAGCCCCACCCGGGGGCTCTGGTCGGAGTGTGAGTTCAGGGCACACACATAGGACCCTGCCCTACCCCGAAGGTAGATGTGCCCTCCCAGACCCCACCCAGAATCCCTCGTGCCCTGCCTCTCTGCCTTGTCCCCAAGCATTTCCAAGCCATTGTCTCATGATGAATAGCACTTTAATATGGGTATTAAAAATATGGGCAAATGTTTAATGCTTGCAAGCTGTGTTCCATTATGGATGCTATGCTAGAGAGCTAGGCAGGGAGCTCAAGCCAGGCCGGGGCTCAACAGAGAAGTGATGACGCAGCAGCCCTGCTCGGCAGCCATCTGCCAGCCCCACTGGGTGGGGACAGCCCCCAGTGCCCGCCTATGACAGGCACAAGGAGGCAGAGCAGTAAGGAGGGGCTCAGGTTCTCGAAGGTGCCTGCTGGGTCTGGATCCTCCCTTCCTGTTCCCCTGGTCGGCGGTGACTGGTGGTGGGTCCTCTGCACAGGGGTGATAGGACCCCCTGGCCAGGGTTATGTGAGGACTTGGCAAGAAGCCCCCTGGGTCTCCCTGGGCAGGGCAGCCAGGCCCTGGGTGATAAGGGCAAAGATGTGACCTCACGGCAGCGCTCTCTGCAGACCAGGCTGTGGTGCGCACAGGGGACATGCTGAGCGTAAGAATGTCCCAGGGCCCGTCCGTGAAACTTGATAGACATGTGCCTGGTTCCACCACACAGTAACGCTCAACAGGAATTTCTGAGCAGCTCCTGAGTGCCAGGCCCTAAGCAGAGCTTTCCAGGCCAGGAGGAAGTACAGGAGACCAGCGCGTCGTGAGTAAGGGAGGAATCATAAGAGCTGAGATGGAAGAGGAACTGACCAGAGTGTGAGATCCTGGAGCTGGTTGTATTTGGATCTTGTGTGAAGCCACTGGGGAGTGCCGTGCTCTGATTAGAACTGTTTAAGGAGTGTCCCATTTGGTGAGTAGAAGGTGAATTCTGGGGGTCAGAGAAGAGGCAGGGAAACCTATTAGAAACCAGCCTGGAGTTGACCAGGCAAGAAATGGCAGATGCTTGCCCCAGGGTGGGCCAGGAGGAGGCAGGATGTACCCTGAGTGGCCCTGACACACGGCCCAGGTGATCAAGGATGGCTTCCTCGTTGGGCCTGGAGCAGCTGGGTGGGCAGTGACACCATTTCCTGAGATGGGAAAAGCTGGGGAACCCACGTCTAGGGAGAAACCAAGAGTTGTGCTGTGGCCCTGCCAAGTTTGAAATGCTGGTTGGGCAGCCATGCAGGGCTACCCACCGGGCAGGTGGCTGTGCCATCCAGAGCTCAGTGGGGGCTCCAGAGGCACATGTGGGGCTCATGGATTTAGACACAGCTTTGAAAATATTCTTGGGACCAGATGTGGACACCAGGAAACACAGACTAGGGAGAGCAGAAGAGCTCTGGCAGCACTAGTGGAAAAGGAGCAGTCGATGAGGAGAGTGTCGTCGCTCGGGGCCAGGAGAAGAGCACGTCCAGAACACTGCCGTCCCTGACCTGTGTTCCCCGGACACCTCGCGCCCTCCTCTCCTGACTGCCAGTCCCTCCACACCCTCCCCAGCCTTCCTCATGTGACAGCCCCACCCCTGCCCCCCAGCTGCTTGTAGGTCCCCACCGGCCTGTGTCCCAGGAGAGTGCTGCCTGGCAGCTGCCTCAGCTGTTGGCCTCTGTCATGGAGACGGCGGCAGCTGCAGGCGACGGGCATTTGTGGCCATTTGTCAGAATGCTCCCCTTCCTCCCTGGCCTGCCCTTCTGGAACATTTCTCTTCCACAGCCCTGGAGACAGGGCTCATCTAGGGATGGGAGGACCAGCAGGGGACAGGAAGTGCTCTCTGCACTCCACCTAAGGGCAAGGCTTCCTCCTGTGAGCTGGCTGTCATTCCCATCCATGGTACCACTGGGGTACCCAACCAGGGGTCCCATTCGCCATATACAGTGCATCCCATGCAATTTGTCCCCAGTCTTGGCAACAGCCATCTCAGTAGCCCCATTGTATTACCCCAACTGGGGTAAAGATATTATTGCATAAACATTGGGTCACACAGCTGGTCAGGAGTACCAGGCTCTGGGCCCCCCACTCTCCTCCCCACCCCCCACCCACACCAGGTGAGCAGGGGAGCCCCCCAGGCAATGGCAAAGCCCTGGTACCCGCGCTCTCTCCCCACACACACCCCATCCCCTAACAGCCTTGTTTCGATTTCTCTGGCGGTTTCTTGCCCGGAGTCTGCTGGTTCCAGCTGGGCCTAGGCTGGAGCCTGCCTGCCCACTGTTTG
The DNA here is from genome assembly GCF_036562045.2 of Rhinolophus sinicus. Classification (NCBI taxonomy): domain Eukaryota; kingdom Metazoa; phylum Chordata; class Mammalia; order Chiroptera; family Rhinolophidae; genus Rhinolophus; species Rhinolophus sinicus. The sequence goes on along the minus strand of NC_133760.1, from coordinate 28,675,524 downwards.
CACTTCGTGGTTTGGCCTCGCTGTTACCAAATGCTCTCGGATTTTTCCGGGCCTGGGGTGGGGAGGAATCTTGTCCAGCCTGGCCCCAAGGCATGGCTGGTATTCAGAGGGAAGCAGGAAACCAGTCCCTGATAATGCTGAGTTTACTGCGAGTTCAGTGACCTGGGATGGACATGTTTCTGGCATGTTGGCTCCAAATGTGGTTCATGTTCAGCACACAAGACCTTAAGGCCTCAGACACTTGTCCCCTCCAGCCCCAGGTCTGGCCTGTGGCGCCTCCCTGGAGCAGAGACTTGGAGTCAGGCGGACAGGCGGGAGACAGGAGGGAGCACCGTGCTGGCACCAGCCCCGCAGCCAGGAGCTCAGGGACCACCCCACCCTCCGCACCAACCACTTGCCCTCTCGGGCACAGCCCGTGCCTGCTTCTTCTTTGGTGGCCGGAGCCTCAGGAAACCTGGACTCCTAACAGGGGGGCCTACTCACCCCTTCAAGGCCAGGCCTCCGTGGGCACAGGGGCAAACTCAGGAGGTCGACAGCCTTCCTCCAAGCCTGACCTTAAGACTGACCTGTTACTATTAATGTCACCTCGGCCCAGGGACCCTGGAAAAACTGTTTTTCTTCATTCTCTGGGTTCGCTGTTTTCCTGTTTATAAAATGGGGGCTCCTTTCCAGCACGCCCAAGACGTACCCCACCCTCCCCGAGACTCACTAATCCCATGACTTTGGTCAAGTCTTTGCCTCCCTGCACCAGAGCTTCATCGTCTGAACAGCAAAGATAAAACTCAGGGTTGTCATAAGGTTTGTTCTCCTCACAAAAGTCCTCCTGAGCCCCCGCTCCAGGCTAGGGTGGGGGTGCAGCCATGAACAGCACAAACAAGTTCCTGACCAAGAGGGCTCTCATGACTAGCCTGAGGAGGATTTGTCAGATGAAGATAAGGTCTCCAGAAAAGTAAAGCCGGGAAGGGGACAGGGAGTGCAGTGGTGTGTGGGAAATCAGGAAGGTAGCGCGGGGTCCTCTGGCAATATTGACAGCCAGAGGCCCAGCTGTGTCTCTCAGAACTCTGCTTCCTGGCCTGGGGCAGAGCAGGGTAATACATGCAGTCGGTGGGGCTCGGGAGTTGCTGGGCCAAGGTGAGTGATTTGGGGAGGCTTGGAGCCAGGCCCGCTGTGAGCAACGCCCTAATGTCCCCCCACAAACCTTAGAACCAGGGCCTCACACCAGCCCCAGGAAAAAGCCGGTTTCCTCAGGATGCTGAAAGACCAAGGAGAGGGTCCTCAGGTGGGCCCAGAGGTTTCCATAACTTCTGCTTTGCCTACTTTCCAGGCAGCTGTGCCTCCTGCTAAACGCAGAGAACATCTTTCACTCAATGGCAGACATCCTACTCCGAGAGGAAGACCTCAAGTTTGCCTCGACCATGGTCCACACCCTCAACACTATCCTGCTCACCTCCACAGAGCTCTTCCAGCTGAGAAACCAGCTCAAGGACCTGAAGACTCTGGTACTTGTGTCCATGGGCCCTGGCCCTGGATTTAATCCTGCATGCACGTGTGTACTCAGCCGTGCCAGCCCACGCCTCAGTCCCCGGGGATTGTCGGGGAGCAGACAGGATGAAATTGGAGAGTTCCCTGGTCCATTGTAAAATACAGATGCCCCTGTGTTGGCTACACATAAGCACCAGCCATGGGTGTGAGTCACAGCTGGTTTCCATGGAGCCAGAGCTGCAAAGGTCTCTGCCCACAGAAGGCTCTGTGCTCTTCTGTAGGCTCCACATGCCCTCCCTGACCCATCAAAGGCTGTGCCTTTTCCACTCATGACACCCCACTCCCACCCTGGAACTGCCCCCTTCCACACAGAGTGGGTTCAGTTCTGGGCCCTTGTGGTGGGACCCAGTAGGGTCATGGCCACTGGGCGATGCCATCCTGTCAGGGTCAGGCCTCGAGGTTGTCACTCCGGGTATCAAGTACACTGCTCTCCTCCTTGGCCCTGTCCCCCCACCCCCCACAGTCAGACACAGCTGTCTCACAAGGCGCCTTGTCGGAAGCCAGAGTGTCACAGCACTGCCTGTCCCAGGCTTTGGGTGAGGACCCAGCAGGGCTGCTCAGAGAGCAGGGAGGTGCTCAGCATCCTGCCATCCTGCTCTGGGGGATATGGTCAGCCCGGGGCCAGGGGCTGAGCTGCAGAGAGCCTCCAGGGATGGCCACCATCCTGGATATGCCAGGGGCTCCAGGGCTTTCGTTCCCAAATCGGGGCTGTGGCCACCACCCCCAGCTCAGACCCTGCCTCCGCCCCCACTCAGGGAGTCTCAGGGACATCAAGCCTGGTCTGAGGGCATCTGGGGCCAAGCTGCTCAGAACGATCCAGACCACACCCCTGCCTGCTTCCTGTGGTTCCTTTCAGACATTCGCAGAGGCTTTAAGAATTTTCCTCAGGGCAGGGGCTCCCCCAAATGTGGGCTCAGCTCCTGGGCTTGTTCCCAAGTGCAAGGTGGGCCACAAAGGAGGGAGGAGATATGGTATTTGAGGATGAGAGGAGGCGCTGCAGGGAGAGCCTGGGCCCTGAGGAAACATTTTCTTCACCCGTACTCTGCACCTCCTGTTACACCCCCTTCCAGCCCAGCAGGGTCCTGGAGAGGACAGTTACTATTATTTGCCGAGGGCAGAAATGCCAGCACAAGGGACAGGCTCACTCCCCACCAGGCCCTGCAGCCACCACCACGTGGCTCTGTGGGACCACGAGTAATCACAGGGTCTGAGGAAGAACTGTCAGCGTTTCCTTTGTGACAGCTTGTTCCCAACTGGACTGCCAAACAGCTCAGGGAGCTGATCTGGCTCCTGGCGTTCCGAAAGGAGCCTGGGTCTCAGGCTGTGGCCCTTCCCTCTCAGGTCCCTACATGGACCACGGGTGGGGAGGAGCTGGTGGGGAGGAGCTGGTGGGGAGGAGCTGGTGGGGAGGAGCGGGGTCTCTGTTAACTGCTCACACGTCTCCCCCTTAGGAGAGCCAGAACCTGTTCTGCTGCCTGTACCGCTCCTGGTGCCACAACCCGGTCACCACCGTGTCCCTCTGCTTCCTCACCCAGAACTATCGGCATGCCTACGACCTCATCCAGAAGTTGTATCCTTCACTCACTGAGCGTGTCCCCTTCCCACCCACCATGGCTGATACCCATACTCCTGCCCTCAGGCTGGTGGTATCAGAACCCACATGGGCAGGGGGAGGGGTCATCTGCGGCCTCATTGAGGGGCGCTGGCCCTGGAGAAACCTTCTGAGTTGGGGATAGAGGCTGAGCAGACTGTGTAGGTGCAGGTGCTCGGGGGGACAGGCAGGAGTGCGCTCTGCTCACGATGGCTCGGTCTTGGCCGGGGGTGGGGCAAGAGAGGAGGCCTGGGAGCAAGGAAGGCTGTTGGGCTGCAGCAGGCAGGTGCAGGGGAGGCCTGTGGGCTTGAGCTGAATGACGGCAGTGCTGCTGGTGAGTAGCCCAGAGACGTTCGGGGGCCACAGAGCCAGAGCCCAGCAGGTTCAGCAGATGACACAGTAGGGAGAAGCGGGCTGAACAGGAGGCCTCAGGAAGAGGGAAGACCCCAGCGTGCCTCAGAACCTGCCTCAGCGAAAGGCATCCGTGATCAAGCAAACCAGCCTCTTTTGTGAATGCCTGGCTTGTGGGCCTGGATAAGAGCGCTTCTTAGGGTGCCAGATTGCCCTCCTTCCGTGATGGGCCAGGAGCTGGAGGCTAAGGAAAGAGGCCCTGAGATGTCTGCACTGAGGATGAGCTGTGGCCTTGCCTGGCTCCCCAGGTGCCTGCTCGCCTTCCACAACTTAGATTTGCTCCTGTCAGCCACTGCTGTGAGCCAGGCATCACGGGCCATATGCCTGCCGCAGCCCTGCTCTTGGCCTTGCTAACGGGCGTCCACTCAGGCAGGAGCAGGGGCCTTTCCTGCCCAGCCCTCCCCCACAGGCTGCAGCGCCGTGATCAGAGCCTTTCAGAGCCCAGAAGGCACTGGGAGAGAGCTGCCAGAGCAGAACCGGAGTGCTCGTGCAAGGGGGACAGCTGTGCCACTTTTCACTTAGAGGGACACAAAGGCAAAAAGAATAGACTAACATCCTTCGTGTGCTGAACGCTGTAACTTGGGCAGAAGCAGGTTCTGTGCTCGGAACCCGGGCCTGGTGGCAGGAGAGGTGTTCTGAGCTGCTGGGTCAAGCGCCAGCTCTTCAGTTGCCCCCACCCCCAGCTGAGGCCCCTCACAAAGATAGGTTGTCATGGCCCAGTGGGCAGACGTTCCTTGACTGCCCACCCAGCGGGGACCTGGAGGTCACTGTGGATTTCCTCACGGAGGTGGACAAGCTGGTACAGCTGATCGAGTGCCCCATCTTCACATGTAAGGGCCCTGCCTCTGGCCTTGGGCTGGCTTGGCATGAGGCAGGGGTGAAGCCGCCCTCGGAGAGGAGGGAAGGAGGAGGGAGGGAGTGCAGTCACCCCAGGGATGCTCTAGAATGTCAGGAATGTAAGGCTGGGGATGGCAGAGCTGAGACCAGATGGAGCAGGGCTGGGACACATATGGCTCCTGCCCGTGTGCCTCCCGGTGGGGCTCCTGGACACACCAGCGCTGACAGCAAAACCCACCTGAAAGTTAGTACCATCCCTGCCAGGGAGAACTAGAGCAGTGCTGTCGGGACAAGTGGGCAGCCCACCCCACCCCTGCAAGCATGGCGCCCTCTGCCCTGGCTCTTAGGAGCCGTGGGGACCCTGGGCCCACCTGCTGGTGCTCCTGTGTACCCAGGAGCCACACACTCATCTCTGCAAAGCAGAGCTGGCATTGGCGGGGAGCTAATGGGCGGGAGCTGCCTGATTGTAACACCCAGGCTAAATGTGCAAAAGTGGCAGCTGGCTGGGGCGAGCACAGCTCTTGGCGCCTCAACACATGCAACGCCTTCACCCAGAGCAGGCGGCTCTGAATGAAACTCGCGTGCTTACGGGGCGGTGGGGAAGCAAGCCGGGAGGCAGTGCTGCCGGTGGCCACCTTCTTGCGGAGCAAGCCACCCAGGCCTCCTACTCTCTGGCAGCACCTCTGACCTATTCAGGCTGAGCCTATCGGCCTTCACCCTGGAGCCCAAAGGCAGATGCAGAGGCCCCTCCCCCTTGCTCCCATCCAAAGAGAAGGCAGCTTCTCCAAACAGCCAGGCACCACTCTGGTAGATGCCCGGGAGACACAGTTGTGGAGGGAGACCCTTTTCCCAGCAGAGAACACCAAAGCCTGTCCCAAGTGGTCCCCTGACCTGACATCTCACTTCCCCAAGGGCATCCAGGCACAACACCCTAGGTCCAGCCTGACCCTAGAAAAGCCACAAACATCTTCTCTCTAGGCCCAGGGCTTTGTTGGGTGACCACAACAGATGCAGCCTGGTCCTGCCCAGCACCCATTCCAACGCCAGGTTGCCTGGACCCCACTGATAGCTGGCTTGGTCCGAAAGCCCCAGCTTCCCCAGGGCCCAGGGGAGAGACTGGACTCAAAATAGGCCCACACTTCTGCTGGAGTTGCTACGGGCAACTGGGGGTGACTGCTCAGGTCCACACTGGTGGCTCCTGCCTCCTAGGGCAAGGGGAGGGGCTGCAGGAAGCCCCCTGCTTCTCCCTGGCCCCAAGGCCTGGTGGCATCCTCTTCCAGGGTGACCCCAGCCCCTGCACAGCTGCTGCTGGGTCACATGGCCTCTCCAGAAGAGGGGTCTCATCCTCCAGAAAGGGTACCCCGCACTGGGCCTAGACACACAGGAGGGAGAAGCCGGTGACTCTCCTGGAGGGGTTCAGAGGAGAGAAGCATGGCCCTGTTTAGTTGGGATGGGTGCTGGGCAGGACCCAGGGTGCATCTCCTCCCGTCAGGTGGGGGTGCTGGGCAGGGCTGGTATCTGAGGTGGGTTTCCCAAAGCCCCTACCAGAGACACTCCTGGCTTGGTTTGTGTTTAAGCCACACACAAAAGCATTTTTCCATCCTGCCCTCCCTCAAAGCTGTCCTAATCCAGTCTTTCTCTCCAGCTCACCCTATTTATAACTCTCTTGTGCTGGCACGTGTGGAGCAGACCAGGGAATCTGGTACACTGCAGGCCCCAAGCCCCCTCGTTACCAGGGAGGCAGTGAGTGTGGGGGCAGGGTCTAGGCCCAGCAGCAGGTTGGGAGTCGCCAGGCTGAGGTGACTGTTGGGAAGATCAGACAGATGGGCAGGTGGGTAGGTGGGAAGAAAGAACAGTGAGATCATGGGGACAGCTAAGTGCTGCTGGAGGAAGGGCAGGCATCTGGCTGTTGAGGAGTGCCCCTTGCTCGAACCACAGCCACCTGGCTGGCCCTCTCCTAGTCAGCCTAAGGGGTAGGGTAGGGCCGTGCCAGGCCCTGACCCCTGACCTCTGCACTCCCGTAGATCTGCGCCTGCAGCTGCTGGATGTGAAGAACAACCCATACCTGATCAAGGCCCTGTACGGCCTGCTCATGCTGCTGCCCCAGAGCAGCGCCTTCCAGCTGCTCTCCCACCGGCTCCAGTGCGTGCCTAACCCTGAGCTGCTGCAGACCGAGTAAGTGCTGGGCGGGACTGCTGCCCTCTGCCTCCATGGGGGTCTCCCTTACCTCAGCGTCACACCCCTGTGTCACTGTGGACCCTGTCCACCCCACAGCCACCTGGCCCTTGGGCCTCTCATTTCCATATCAGAACTCCAGGCTGGGGAATTCTGGGAGTAAGTGGTAAGTGGTAGTGATACCCTCTAAGCAACCAGGGTTGAGTTAATCTAAAAAATCAGAAGGCGTGTTGCAGTCACTTAGAGGCCCCTAGAGAGAAACTCCCCTCCGTCTGTGGGAGAGGCTCAGACCTGGGCTCCTGAAGACCCCGGCATTGCTGGGACCTGCCCAGTCCCTCCTGGGTGGGTGGGAGGTAGGAGTGTACCCGTGGCTTCACTGCTTGGGTCCTGCCCCCGAGAACAGGTCCTAGACACCTCCACCGAGGGGCCCAGCATGGCAGCTCTGGCAGGGGCTGCAGCCCCAGTGGTGGGGGCGGTCCAGGCTCCCACCCGAATCCACTACTGGCCCGGCCCCCAGAGCCTGTTGGGCCGTGTCTATATTTGGTAACCCTTGGAGGCTTTGCCTCATCCACAGGCATTTGGCATCCGAGATGGAAAATTTCACTTGTCAGGTCGCCATGGAAACAAGCAGAGCCACTGAGAAGATTTACGCTGAATGGAGCGCACCCAGCTTGCATCAGATGCCCTGTGTGTCTAGAATTCCCTCCCAGGCTGTTGGAGCCACTCGGCAGGCCTGGCGCCTCGCTCCCTCGCAGGGCCTTCGGCCTTTGCCCTTGGGATGCATGCAGGCAGCCTTGAGATGGGCCTGCCTGGCACTTGGGGTCCCGAATGCGATCCGAGCCCTTGTGCCCTCCGTACCACCCCTCCCACCCAGCCTGGCCTCTCCAGAGCCTGGGTGTGGGCACCTCACTAGTTGTCTGCCCCAGGCCAGCTGGAGGGGCTTGAGCCCTTAGCAAGTGAGGTCCCTGGGCCAAGGCCCAGCTCCTGCCTCCCCGACCCTCTCCCCAAACTGCAGCTCTTCAGGGTGGCAGTGCTAGGCACTGTCCCAGCTGCTCATGGTGTCAGCGGGTAATCCCCAGGGGAGCAGGGAGTAGCCATGGAGTTGGGTTTGCATTTGGAGAGAGGCCCTGAAGCCACACCAGGCCTTGCCTCTACACTGGCCTTTCTAATACCCAATGGGCATTAGGGTCGCCCTGGCAGGCACTTAGGAAGGAAGGTGCAGCTGGAGGGGACAAGGGGGCAGGAAGGACTGCTTCCCTGTGACCTCTGGTTTCCCCCTGGGAACCAGCCTGCCTTCCTAGAGGAGGCCGCTGGGCCGGGCCACGGACCCTACACTACAATGCTAAGGGCAAGTCTCCTCTCCAAGTTCTGCCCGTTACATCTCCTTTTCTTAGAGTAGTCAGACCCTCTCTGCGTACCCCAAGCCCGGGTAGAGCAAATTGGCAGAGGGAAGCTAGGAAAATGAGAATTCCCTCAGAATATCCCATGGTCAGTCAGCGAAGTCTCGGAACAAGGGATTGAGGCCTCTGGGTAGAGAAGCCTACAGGTCAGTGGACGGTTCACAGGCCTGGATTAGGATCTGATCCGAGCTCTGCCGGGGATTTGCTATGTGACATCAGGCAGGCCCCACACTCTGTCCGGGCTCTTGGTTTCTGTGTCCATAAATGAGCATTTGGACTAAATGGTTGCTCGAGGCTCTGACTGGTCTTCACGGCCCTAGGTTCCCAGCCTTTCTTAGCAAGGCCCTAGGCAGAGCTGTCCCAGATGCAAGCAGGCAACAGTGGGCGAGGAAGGGGCTTCATGAACAGCTGGGGGAGGGGTCAGATTGCAAAGTTGGGCACAGAGGGACAGCTCACACTCTGGAGAGGGGGCTGAGGACAGTCTCAGCCCTGAGAGGGACAGGCAGCTGGAGGGCAGCCTCAGGTTGCCTGACAGGCCTGCAAGCTGGAACAGCTGGGGCAGTTGCTGCGGTCCTTGCCCCTCCCTCTGTGTGCTCAAGGCGCCGGCAGGGCTAGGGGACCCTGGCTTCCCTCAGGCTTGCGGGCCACTCCCCAAAGACCATCTCCTCAGTGAGGCAGGAGGGATCCTCTGAAAGAAAAGCTGGTGACACCAGCATTAGCCTGGTGACAGGTGTGTGGGTGGGGTGGCAGGAGAGAGGGTCAGCTTTGAGTCCTGGAATCCAGCTCTGTGCTGCTAGCTGGGTATCCCCCAGTCATTCACTGTCTGAGGTTTATTGTGAACACGGAGAGAACGTGAAGGCCTGAGCAGTGGCCGTGTCCACTATGAGAGGCAGGGAGAGGAGCCCTGTCCTTCATGCTCAGAGGAGACCCCCACCCGGCCCCATAGGACACACCCCTTCCTGCTCCCAAGACTTCAGGCCAGGAAAACTCCGTCCAAAGAGAGACTGACTCACTGCAGACAGGACTTGCTACCATAAGGGCCCAGAGCGCAAGGTGCAGCCCACTCCTTCCCCACCCCCACCCTCACCGTGGCCACATCTGCATATCACCTTAGGTTTGCCATCCATTGCTGGCATCTCCACAGACACCCCTCATCTCAGTCCTTACTCTGGACCTAATGCTTTGGCTTGCCAGGAGTGTGAGGGAGAAGCATACACACCCGTGGACGCCCAGCATCAAATGACTACTTGAAATAGCTGTGTGGCCTCATGTTTTCAGGCCTGGGTTAGGGTAGCATCTGGCCACCCCCTAGAGTTAGAGTTCCAAGTTCCAGGGTGTCCCTCAGCCTCCTCAGAAGCACAGGTTGCTCTCTTGGGGCAGTGGCACCTGGGCCACAGAGTTACTGACAGGGAGGCCCCTCCCCTGTTCCCAGGAGTTGAAAGCAGCAGCCAGAGTCCAGAATGCTGCACCCCTAGAGCAGGCCCCACTCATCTCCTTTTGATCTTTGTTGAACTAATGTTGCCTGAGCCCCAGCTCAGGAGGCAAGGCCTGAGGCCCAGGAAAGAAACAGCCACAGCCACCAGCCAAGGTGTTTTCAGGTGGTACTTTCAACAGGAAGGCAGGAAGGAAACAGGCTGGTAGGGTTGCAGGGGGCCACCTCCAGACTCCAGAGGCATCCCAACCATGGAAAGGATTCCCACTGCCCCTGGTCCTGCCCCAGCAGCCTGGTGGGTGGTCAGCGATGCCTGTCAGGTTATGACCATTGGTTGGTTGCCTGTACCTCACCAGGGGCCAAGCTCAGTACTGACAGTTCCATTTGGGTAAAGCCCCAAAATTGTGTTTCCCCCAAAATGAACTGAGTAACGGATGTGCCCCAGGCCTCAAGCTGCTGGGCCCTGGCTGGCCTCACCTCAGGGCAGAGCTGTAGCCACACTGTCCGTCGATCAGGTACCTAGGTCTGGAGGAATCCCCACAACCCCATGGCATGGCTCCTGTGGCCACCCCGTTTTACAGGTGAGGAGGCTGAGTCACATGTCCAAGGTCAAATGGCTAGGAAGTGGCATTGTTACTATTGAGCTGTGTCTGTCTATGCCCTGTGCTTAGCTGCTGCCTGGACACCCCCCACCCCGACCCCATATTGGGGTCTGTTCATGAATTTAGAAGGTCCAAGGATGAACAGCTCACAGCCTTCATGAGACCCCTCACTTAGAGCTCCAAAGGCCACCAGGCCTCAGGGGCTGGAGGAAGATACTTGCCAGCCCACACAGATCTGCTTCCCTAAGCCAGTGAGGTTATATGAGGGAGGAGCAGTCTACCATGTGACTCTGCGGGGGGCATGGTTAGGAATGGGCCAGGGGCCTAAGGAGAGCTAGTCCCAGGGGCAAGCTAAACACTGGGCTTGAAGGGGGCAGCAGAGCAACTACATTGCACGACAAGGGAGCATCAGGCACATTGGAGTTGTGCAGTGTACAACCTGTGCTGCTGTACAGAGCAGCTGGGGAAGATGGTAGCAATAGAAGTTGTAGGAGCCATCAGCATGCTCAGTGTTGACACTAGCTTTCCTTCCCCGGGGGCAGGGAATGACTGCAGGCCTCTGGGCCCCAACACTCAAAAACAGTTGACCGGCCAAGTTGAGGGTCCAGTAGAGACTCTAGCCATCCTTGTTGTCCCTGGCGCTAGCCTGGGCCCCAGAGAAAGGGCCAGGCTGCCTCCTCCCCTTTATCCCTGGATCCTCTTCCAGGCCCCAGCTGGCTTCCTGGCTGGCTGTTAGCCCTGGCTTTCACCCCAAAGGGAGCCACTCGTAAACAGGAAATGCTTCTCAATGCAATGCCTACTCTGGGCTCCGTTGCCAGCCCACAGGCTGAAGGCCATATCCAAGCAGCAGTGTTGACTGACTCACCAACTGTGGGGGAGGGGATGCTCATCGGGCTCCCCAACTCCTTGGGGCTGTTGGGGAAGGGATGCTGGACCTGAGGCAGACAGACTCCCTGAGGGTGAGTTCCACCAGCCTGTGGCCCTGCCCTCCTGTGCCAGGTGCTGCCTGCCCCCCAGCAGCCCCCACAAGTGCTGAGACACTGATGCTGGCCCCTTCTGCTTCCTCTCCCCAGAGATAGTCTGAAGGCAGTCCCCAAGTCGCAGAAAGCAGATTCCCCCAGTATCGACTACGCAGAGCTGCTGCAGCACTTTGAGAAGGTCCAGAAGAAGCATCTGGAAGTGAGGCACCAGCGGAGTGGGCGTGGGGATCACCTGGACCGAAGGGTTGTCCTCTGACAGGCCTGGCATGGAGAAGCGTCCACGGAGTGGTCCCATGGAGCCTTTCCCAACAGTCCGAGGACCTAACTCAAGGGTAGGGCTGGCTCTGGCCACCCGCCCAGGGCAGGGTAGGGGGACAGAGGCTGCTCTGTCCACCCAAGCTCCTCTCACAGCCCAGCCCCCCGGGCTTCCAGCATTCTCAGCTGCACCCCGGCATTCGGACAGAGCTGGCTTCTCACCAGGGTGGGGCCACAGCCTCAGACACCACCTATCCTCTGGAATCGGTCTCTTTCTAATACCCTCTTGTAAAGAGCTTTACCTCCCCAGCCCACCAGAGTTCTGGCCTCGTGTGATGTGTGTATACATCATACCTGTGTGCACATAGAGACCAGCACAGAGGTCCGTATGAATGATGCACCCCCGCCCCAATAAAGAAATGACAGAAAACCCTTGACCTGTGCCCGCCTGTTCTTTCTCACTGGCGCCTGCCCCTGAACCTTGCCAGCTGTCCTGAAGACCTGGTCTCAGGGTGGCCCCGAGGAGTGCTGGCTACACTGGGAGAGGCTGGTCACTGCATACTGACCTGCCTGGAACCCTGAACCCTTCCTGGGCACCTAATCTGACTTTTCCATTAGGATTCCCCTGGGGACAATGGGACATGTCCCCATTGGACAGATGACCATTTCTGAATGAATGGTCATTGCACACTGCAGATCCCTGGATGAAAGAGAAGGCCCAGACTAGTGCGAGGAGGAAGAGGGCTTCCCAGGTGCCCACCCCTGGGCTAAATGGTTTGGCTAAATGAGCCTCACCTTTCAGCACCTGGGACCTCCTGACCCAGCGTAGGGAAGCCTTGGACTGATCTAAGGAGCTCCTAAGTGGCCCTCACAGCCCCAAGGATGGGGGAGAAGGTGCTTTTCTCTAGAGCCCCAGCCGCCCCAGGAGTATGGGTTTCCCTGCTGGAGTCTCCAGGATGTCAGGCTGCACTGGCCCTGGCCCACGTGCACACAGTACGTTCCCACACACGTGTACCCAGGCATCAGGGACTGGGGACACAGCCCACTTCTGCCCTGCTGGTCCAAAATGGACCCCACCCCCCCAAGGAAGGAAGTTGCCTGAGGACCAAGACACCTCCACCCCAAATCCTGGTCACCCCGCTTGTTAAAGGAGCCAAAGAACTCTGGAGGAGGGTCCGAGCTCGTCAGTGTCTGGGATGAAACCTCTCAAGGCGGGTGGCCCCTGGAACACCCTGTGCCCCTGCTGTGTGTGCTGTATGTGTCCTGCGGGATGCCCCCGAAGGACCCCAGCCCGCCGCCCGTCTGCTGAAAGCGCGGGAAGCCCCCGACCGGAGACCAGAGGCTGGGAGGCGGCGGTGAGCCCCTAGCCGGGGGCGGGTCCCACTCCCGCGAGAGAGCCGGCGTGCTCCGCCCCAGCGCCGCCCCCGACCCGCGGTGGCGCCCTTGCCTGCCGCCCGGCTCGCCGGACCAGTCTGGCCGCGCCGGGTTCGGATTTCAAAGCTGTGGTGCCTGGCGGCAAATGGGCCTGCGCCCTCCCGGCAGTTCCCACAGCCCCTCCCGCCGCCACTCCCCCTCTGCGTCCCCCTCGCCGCGCCCACGTGACGCCCGCGCCGCGGCGGCTCCGGTTACCGCCGCCTCAGTCCCCGCGCCGAGGCTGCGCCGCCAGCTGCCCGCGCCGCGCCGCGCCCCCCGCGCCGCCGCCAGTCCCGCCGTGACATGGCCCGCGCCGCCCTGCGGCGGCCCGCGACCCCGGAGCGTGGCGCGGCCTGCCGCTAAGCGCGGCCCCGAGGCGGCTGGCCCGGCCCGGCCCCGGAGCGAGCGCCCGCCGCGGCCCGGCTCCCCCGGGTCGCTTCCCTGCGCCCCGCCTGAGCCCCGCTGCCGCCCGGCCGGAGCATGGAGACGGCGGAGAAGGAGTGCGGCGCCCTGGGCGGGCTCTTCCAGGCCATCGTCAACGACATGAAGGTAACGGGGCGCGCGGCGCGAGCGCGGATCCTCTCGGGGGACGCGTGGCGGCGGGCAGCACTGCCCCGCTGTGTCCCTGCGCCGCGGGGTCCGTGTGTCCTTGTCTGAGTGTGTCCGGCCTGTGTCTGCTGTTCCTCTGCGTCTCCGGGAGCGCGTCGGGAGGGTGTGGGTGCCCGTGTGTCAGGGTGTCCGTACGGTCCCCGGGGTCTATGCCCGGGGTCGTCCGGTTGCGACTCCCCCGTGGGGTCCTGACCCGACCCTACACACACCCGGGCTCCCTGCACTCCAGACCCCCAAACCATGAATGGGGTTTGGCTCGGGGCGATTCTACCACCCGTTAACTGGTCCGGTCTCTCCGGCCTCCGCCCCCTACACCACCATGGCCTCCCCACCTCCCTCCCCTCCCGCCCCCCCCAAGGCTGGCCTTGGAGCCCAGACAATGCTGTCACCACCAAAGCAGGGAAAGCCGTTAACTCCTTCCCCACCGGCCTTGGCCACTGCACCCGACCCCCCGACTGCCTCCCCAGGTCCCGACCTCCGCCACAAGCCCCAGGAAGCTTCAGGACTCCAAGGTCTCCAGGACTGTCCCTGCCTCCCAAGGCCTCTGTCCTCACCTTGGAAGAAGGAGAGGAGAAGGTTGGGGTTGGTGGAGCAACACCAGGGGAGGGCCTTCCCTACCTTACTTCCACGCCAGGCCCTCAGCTGCAGACCCCTCCCCAGGATTGCCCAAGGTCAGGCTGGAGCAGGTCACCCGTTCCTGACCCACCACTGGCTCACCAGGTGGGGAAACTGAGGCCTGGGACTGGCTCAAGGTCATTAAGAGACTGTGGGATGCTGTCCCTCACCTCACCCCTCATTGTTGATCTAGGAGATGAGGGGCATCCTGTCCCCCAAAGAGGCCAGGGTTTGGCCAGGCTGACTCAGGCTAATGAGGCGAAGAGAAGGTCTAGCTCCATTGACAGGATAGGGGGTCAGGAACCAGCATTCCTACCCTTTTTGGGGGGTGGGGGGTGGAGAAAGAACAAGGGAGAGAACTGGGTTCCCCGTGGGAGCTCCTGAGATCCCCCACCCTCCCGACCTATCACATACTTCCAAGTACACAGCATGCAATCCCACGGTGATATCACAGGCCCAGGGGGAAACACCACTCACTCAGGTGCAACCTGCCCCCCCAGTGCCTAGGCAGGCCCTTCCGGGGAAGGGGATTGCAGGCAGGCCAGGGACTCCTGGTGCTGCCAGGAGAACAGCCCCAGGGGCAGCTGCCAGATAGACTGCCCCCCCCAGAAGCGGACTGAAGCTACCTTGGCCAGGGACTGCAGAGCTGGCAGCATGCAGGTGCCCCCACGCCTGTGTGGGGTGCTTCCCTTGAGACCCCCATCCCTTACAACTCCACCTCCAGGCTCTTCTGCCAGCCCTCAGAAATCCTGGCCTCTCTGTGCCCTCAGCAGCCCCTCCTGCCATGTGGACATCATAGCCTTGGCACTGGGATCCCCTCCTGGGACCCAGCGGTCCAGACCACGCTCCCCCAGCCACTCCCAAGGCAGGCTGAGGGTGGGACCTTCCCGCACCGTCTCCCACTGACAGTCTCTCCAAAAACACTGCAAAGAGCAGCAACTTTTGCTTAGAGAAGAGGCAGGACTGCCTCCCTCCCTCTCTAGCCCATTTGCAAAGAAATTTGGGATGAGACAGAGGGAAACAGGCTCAGATGGTAGCAAGAGTTCAGGGAGGATTTTCTGATATGTGGAGGCAAAATGGGAGAAGTTTCACCTGGCGTGATGCCAAGTACCAGTATTCCCCTACCTAGGCCACATGCACGTGCGCTGGCCTGAGACAGGCAGGGGACTGGGCCACCTGGAGGCCCATCACCTGGATTTAGGGAGCAGCTGCTGGCTCTTTCCCTCTGTGTCCTGAGCCACAGAAGCAGCCAGGCTCCCCCAGAGGAAGGTGGCAGGTTGAGAAGACCGAGCTTGCCTTGTGAGGTCTCTCCACAGTGTGTCCACACGTCCCACAACAGCCCACCCCGGCCCATCTGGAGGCCCAGACACTGGCCTGTGGGTCAGGGGAGAAGGCTCCTCAAGCCGCACCTGGAACCTGGGGGCAACACTCAGGGATGGGGAGGGGTCTCTCAAGAGCATTTCCTGCCAGCTGTGCCTCATTTAACTCAGCTTAGATGCCTACTGGGTGCCAGGCTGCTCATTGAAGCCCATAGAGGGGCAGGGGCTTGCCCAAGATGACAGGAGTAGCGAGGCACCTGCAGCAGGTGAAGGAGGCCTCCACCCAGCACGGGCCCATCCAGAAAATGGGCTCCTAATTTTTGCCTACTCTCAAGGGTGGGGAGTGTCACCCAGACACAGAGGCAGGAATCCTGCTAGGGTTAAATGAGCACTTACTAGGTGCTGGCACAGTGCTAAGTGTCTCTACACTGACTTAACAACAGAGGTGCAGTTCCCATCCCGATCTTCCAGGTGAGGAGACAGGCTCAGAGGGGGCCCTGGCTCAGGGTCACCCAGGAAGCCCCCTCTCAGGGACTGTAGCCTGGGTCATTTACCTGCACGACCCACGTCTGGACCACGAGCACCGCCTGGCAGTCTCCAAGCACCAGGGGCCCCAGCAGCCTCCTCATGGGTCTCATCCCATTCCGTACACACCTCTAGCGACAAGCACGTCACCTGTCCCCTCCAGAGCAGCTCACTGCACTGGGGGAAGGAAGAGCTGGGTGTTTCTCCCATCCCTGTGGACCCTGCCACCTCCGCACCCTTGATGTCCAGATACTCATCTCCCCTGGAAGTGAACAGTCAGGGGATCAGATCCTGACTGTGTCACTCGGAGGCCTTGGGCAAGTCTAACCTTAAGCTCTAGCCTTAGTTTCCTCACCTGTAGAATGGGGGTGATAACAGTATTCATTTTACAGGGCTGTTGGAAGAATTCAGTGCCATCACAGTGACAGGGCTCAGCACAGAGCCTGGCCCGCCACAAGCACTTGATGAACAGTAGCAATCACTGTCCCTAGTAGAACAACCCAGGGTCTTAGAGCCAGACGCCAGGCCATGGCCAGGGTCAGGACACTCCCCTGGGGCACTGGCTGCTCCGGCCCCTCAAAGCCTTGTCTCGGGTCTTTTATGAATAACCAGTGGAGACCCCAGTCCTTAGTGACCAAGGTTCTTGGTTCATCTGCTGAGGAGGAACAGCCTGGCCTCCCCGTGCCCTCTCTTGTCCCCTCCCCACGGGAAAGCGAGGCTGTGAAGTCTGGCTGAGTCGCTCTCCGCATGGGCCCCAGCCCAGCAGGGAGTAGGGACCTATCTCATCCCGCTTAGCCTACTCGCTTGCTCTGTCAGACTGCCTAGAGGCTGCTTCAGGGGCTAAGAAGGTTTCCTGAGGTCCAGCACAGCTGCCTCTGTACCCCTGTACCCCCAGCATCGTCTCTCCTCCCTGGAGGTCTCAGCAAGGCTTCGGGCTGGAGGGCTTGAGGTGGTGGGAGGGTGCCACCTTTCAGAAGACCACTGGGAGTGCCAAGGTGAGGGTCAGCTCCTCGGGCCTGCCAGGGATGACCTCCCAGGCCCCTTTCCCCTGAGCTGTGCCTGCATGGAGACAGCCCACCCGCAGCCTCCCCCTCCAGTTCCAGCCTGTGTGAACTTCTCAAATATTTGCTTTCCCTGGGCACTGTTTGGGCGGCTGGGACGGGAGGGAGTTTCTGAGGCTCCCAGAAGCGGCCCCTGTCTCCTTTCCACCCCTGCAAGCTGTCCTCAGCTGAAGAGGCCATCTCGAACCTGCCCCGGGGTTCCAGCCCAGCAGAGCCTCCCTCTGAAGCCAGGGGGCTGGGGTTTCCATCTTGCCCCTTTCGTCAGAAATAGCCCCACCCCCAGCACCCCATCCCACATGGAAGGGAGGGTTGGAAGTCCCTTGGGCCTGGGGTTTTGTTAGCCCAGGACCCCCTTCAAGGATCGAGGCCTCCAAATGGGCCCTTGGGCCGGGGCTGAGGTTCCTCCAGGACCCTGCAGCTGTGGGAGGGCACGTTAGACGGAAAAGCCCCTTGATCAGACTGGACAACGCGGTCGCCAAGAGCTGGCCTCCCTACTGGGAAACCCCCTCCCAATTTGGAGCTTTGGGCCAGGCTGGGATAAAGGCCACACTGTGTCCCCAGGAGGGGAAGGGAGCCGGGGGTGGAGAAAGGTGGCTCTGTTGGTCGCACAAGGCCCCATTCAGCCTGGGGCCTGGCTGTCCTGGGCAGGCTGGCTGGGCCCTGCAGCAGCCACATCCTCCCCAGGCCTGGGAGCCACTGCTGCTGGCCTGCAATGGACGGATGGCCGGGCTGGCAGAGCTTCCGGGGCACATAGTGGGGGCCCCCAGAGGCCCCAGTGTAGACCTGGTGTGCCTTGAGCCCTGCCATTGTACACAGTGCCATATGGAACACCCCAGCCTGTGTCCTGGAGAACGTGCTGTTCATCCGAGATCCCCTGCTAGGCCCCTGGGGAGGCCCGAGGAGACAAGACCTACCTGCCATTTACTATTTGCGTCTCTCTTGACGGAGGATGCAGACCGTAACAGTCCCCACTGTAGACAGGAGGCCGAACTTCCTGTCAGGTAGGAGGGATGAGCAAAGGCGCCTGTTCCCAGGACCAGGGCTTTCTCATGCTCCATGGCTCTGTCCCTGGTCCTCTGTCCTCCCAGAGGGCCCAGGAGCCTCCACAGGGGCAGGGCTGCTCTCCCAGAAATTGCCCAGGGTCTGAATGGAGCCCTGCAGCCCCATGTCTCACTTCCTCTCCCATCTCCTCGGCAGAGCTCCTACCCCATCTGGGAGGACTTCAACTCCAAGGCCACGAAGCTGCATTCCCAGCTGAGGTGAGGCTGCTGGGGGTGCCCCAACTGGGGGGGAGGGCGGAAGGGAGCGCACCTCACCACAGACCATCCCACTGTCCATCTCCCCAGGACCACTGTGCTGGCTGCTGTGGCCTTCTTGGATGCCTTCCAGAAAGTGGCCGACATGGCCACCAACACCCGAGGTGGGGAGGGGGCGTGGCTGGAGGTTGGGGCAGCTCCAGGTCAGGCTTGGAGGCTGGAAAGGCTGAGTGCAGTATGAGCTGAGCCAGACCCAGTCTGCACCTTGAGTTCTGCTCCCTAATGGAAGGAGCTGGTTGTAGAGAGAGTGAGGCTCTTGTCACTAGAGGCATGCAAGCAGAAGTGGGTGAACCATGACAGGAATGTTACAGGGGGGTTCTGTTCTGGCTGTGGGTGGGCCTTTGACCCCTCAGCCCCAGTACTTCATTTCCTGTCAGTGAGTCTGATTATGGCTTCGTCTCAGCCACCCCCATCTGCCCTTCTGAGAGCACAGGGGCAGGTGAGCCTTCCCTGTAGGCCAGGCCATCTCTTCTTTCTGGTCCGAGTAGCACGGACCTGGGCTCCTGTTCCTTGGGGCGGTGAGAACTAAGGCAATGTGTGTGTGCCGGGCCTCTTACTCCTGTGTCTGGGCACCTGGAGGGGGTTTCTGATGGGGTGGGAGGGGATTTTGCCCAGTCTTTGGTTCTGGCCTCTCGCAGCCGGGTGAAGGGAGGCTCCTGGCCTTGACCACCAGAGCACCCGCAGCTGCAGGAGGCTGGCATAACCTGCGTGGGCAGGGCCTTGGTCCCACACGGAGGAGAGGCTCAGTAACTACTGGGAAATGATCAAATCCCCCTCTGGGGCCGGCAGGATTGCAGAATGCTGGGGGCAGGGAGCGGGCTGCAAGTGGGGCCTTTGCTGGCCAGCTCGCCCCCTCGTGGCCGAGACCGGGACTGCAGAGGCCCAGGCGGGCCCCTACCCACGCCGTGCGCTTGCCTCGCCAGGGGCCACGCGGGACATCGGCTCAGCGCTCACGCGTATGTGCATGCGCCACCGCAGCATCGAGACCAAGCTGCGGCAGTTCACTAAGTGAGTGGCCGCTGCGGGCGGGCAGGGTTGTCGCAGGGAGACTCTTCCGGTGGCCCTGACCTATACAACCCCTGTCCACAGCGCGCTGCTGGAAAGCCTCATCAACCCACTGCAGGAGCGCATCGAGGACTGGAAGAAGTCAGTCAACCAGCTGGACAAAGACCACGCGAAAGGTGGGGCGGGTGCTTGGGATGGCGCTTCCCGCCACCACCTCGCAGAGACACTAGTCATAGTGCTCCTCTCTCATCCCCTGCACAGAGTACAAACGAGCCCGGCACGAAATCAAGAAGAAGTCTTCAGACACGCTGAAGCTGCAGAAGAAAGCGCGCAAAGGTAGAGCCCAGAGCAGCCCACGGAGGCACAGTCCCACCAGCCCACTCCACATTCCCCGCCACCCTCTGAGGCGCCCCAGGGCATCATCCTGGCCGGAGGGGCCCTATGCTGGACACAGGACCCTCTAGTCTGTTGGGTGGGACAGAGGGAGCCTCCCTGCATCCCAGACCTGGCCCCAGACCTCCCCTCTCAGGGAGGCGGCAGGAGGCCCCACAGGCCCAGGCACCCCACCCCACCCCAGGAGTGGCTCTGTCCATCCGGCTGTCTTTCACACATTCTTTCTTTCTCTGTCTCTCCTCCCACATCTTTCCTGTAGAGCTACTTGGTAAGTCAACTGTCCGTCCCTCCAGCTGCTCCTCCCGTCCTTGTCGCATTTGTCTGTCTCCCCCAGCTCAGGGCCATTGGAAGGAGCCTCTCCAGGACAAGGAAGAGCGAGGAAGGCAGTTGGTCCAGCGAGGGAGGGGCCTGGGGCACAGTCCCCCTGGGGTCCCCAGTCCCCCTGGCCAGGGATGAGTCCGGGGCCACCGCTGGGTCAGTCTGCCAGGCCATGCGGGCTTGGACGGGGCCAGGTGGGGGCACAGGCCCTGGCTGCCCTATCCCGGCCCAGCCTAGAGCCCTTACCTGTCGCTTTCCCACTTCTTGTCGCACCACTCCTTCACATCACCCTCTTGCCTCTCTCTGTCTCTCTCACTGCTTCTTGGTGTTGCTGTTGCTGTCCTTGTGCAGAGCTCAACGGGGGCCCACACTAAAACACCCCCTTCCCTGCCCTCCAGGATGCAGCCCCACATCTCCTGACCATGGCCTGCCCAGCAGCTGAGCCCCACGCTCCACTCTGTCCTGCTTCCACACTGCTTTCCTGTATCCTGGGAAGCAAGGGGGCGCTGTTCAGTGGGAGTGAGGGTGTCCTGGGGGGTGGAAGACTCAGCTGTTGTGGAGGTTGCCGCTGGGCTTCCCCTGAGCACAGCTGTTCCAAGGGCAGCCCTGAGTCTGCCCAGGACGCTGCTGACCCCAGGTCCTGGGTGGCTTGGCAGCTTTGGTGTCTTTCCCATGTGCATGTCTGTCTGTCCTCTTTGCCTGCTCTGGGGACCAGCCCCTCCACAAGCCTTGGAGTCCTGACTGCCCTCCCCGTCCCCAGGCCCCCATGGCAGTGCCCAGCCCCATGGCCAGGGACACCATCCCGGGGCCTGAGCCCCAGATGCAGCGAGCCTCTCCTCCCTACCCCTCCAGGGAAAGGAGACCTGCAGCCCCAGCTGGACAGCGCCCTGCAGGACGTCAACGATATGTACCTGCTGCTGGAGGAGACAGAGAAGCAGGCGGTGCGCCGGGCCCTGATTGAAGAGCGCGGCCGCTTCTGCACCTTCATCACCTTCCTGCAGCCTGTGGTGGTGGGTCCTTGGGGTGCGAGCGGCGCGCAGAGCACCCCACAGTCAGGCTCGTTGAGCAGTCCCCTCGGCATGCCACCACCCCCACATTCCAGGAAGGAGGATTTGGGCCCAGCTTGGCTTGAGCTCTTCTTGGTGACTTGATGGTCCCGGCAGGTTAGGCGGAGCCCAGAGTTGACCCTTTGACCGCAGAGAAAGGCCACTTCTCAGGGATCCCTGGCTGGGTGCATTTGGGGCCACATGGTCCTCGCCCAAAGGCAGGTCTCCTAGCTCATCATCACTGATGTGCTCTGGACACGTGTTCTCACCAGCCCCAAGCTGGGCACGCCCCGCCGGCAGCAGCCCCAGCAGCCCCGGCTGGCAGGGAACGGGGAGGACAGGCCAGGGGAGGCCTGTTCCTGCAGGCTGGCGGGCAGCGCCGGGCTCACACTCCTGACACACTGCTTCCTCAGAACGGGGAGCTGACCATGCTGGGGGAGATCACCCACCTGCAGGGCATCATCGACGACCTGGTGGTGCTGACCGCAGAGCCCCACAAGCTGCCCCCCGCCAGCGAGCAGGTAGTTAGCCCTGGGGACGGGGCGGGGCGTGGGGAGGGGATGGCCTGCCCTTGGTCAGGGGCAGTAGATGAGGAAAGGAGACAGCATTTGGGGGAAGCAGCTGGGGACAGAGGACCAGACATGTCCTGACACCCACTGTGAGGTATCCAGGCGCACCTGCCCGGGTGAGGGGTGGTGTGCCCAGACCCAGGGGGTCCTCAGACTGAAAGCAGATGGGCAGAAGTTCTGCGTGTGTGGGCTTGGCCCTGAGTTTGCCCCCGGCTCCACCTGAACAAGCCGGACAGAGCTGGTGCTGCCTGCCCACGCCACCCCCACTGTGCTCCCCTGGTCCAGCCCTGTGGCACTGCTCTTCCTGGGCACTGACTGAATGTCCAACACTCTGCCATGCACTTTCCACACCTCATCTCATTGACTTACCTCCACAGTCCTCTTAAGACAGCAATGATTGGCTGCGTTTCACAGGAGAAAACAGGCTCAGAAAGGTTTAGGAACTTGCCCGAGGGGCACAGCAGAGCGAGGATTTGACCCCCATGGTGTCCTTCGTGGTCACTCTCGCCTGGCTCCTCTGTCAGGAGCACCTACTTCTCCCATGTCCCCTGTCTGGCCCAGGCTGGGCTCAAAATTTACTCAGTGTGTGTGAGCCGAGGGCCTGGCCCAGGTGCAGCAGTGTCTCTGGGAATCAGAGAGGGTAGGGTCTCCCCCAGCCCTCTGGCAGCCCTGCTTTCCGCCCCCAAGTAAGGAGCTGCATTAGGAAGGGGCTGGGGTGGGGGTGCTTCAACTTCTGGGGGGTCTCCTGCTGGGGCCTGGTTCTTAACTGGGAAGAGAGTGGGGGGCCTCTGGCCCTATCAGCCCTCTGGGGGCCCCAGGAAAATGATAAGGCTCTCTGAAGGACAGGGCTGCCTCCAGTGACCCCCACCCATGTGCCTGTCCAGGTGATCAAAGACCTGAAGGGCTCAGACTACAGTTGGTCCTACCAGACTCCGCCCTCATCACCCAGCAGCTCCAGCTCGCGGAAGTCCAGCATGTGCAGGTCAGTGGGGGGTGAATGGGGGGTCAGGAGGGTGCAGGGATACCCTGGGAGGGAATGGGGACGTTCCCACAAAGACCGCACTAAGAACTACTTCAGGGGCCCAGAATTCACACAACTTCTGCATCATCCAGGACTTTGCAAGTGCAGAGGGAAAATACACCCCCAGCACAAGACTGCTGCTGGCACGGGCATGTGTTAGCAAGAGTGGGGGTGCAGGAGCAGCTTCGTTTATGGAGCCATAACTGTACCAGGTGCCATGCTCGATGCTTTATGCATTTTCTGCATTGAATCCTAACTCCACCATATCGGGTATGGTGTTGTGTCCATTTCACAGAAGGGGAAACAGACACAGTCCCCATATTTAAGCACTGGGCTCTGCCAGTCCCAGCACAATCTGGAGGAATAGTAAGAATCTAAGATCGGGGAGGGCGTGGGGGCTTCGGACAGCATGTGCTGAGGCCACAAGCATGCCTTCCGGACTCTCCAGCCTGGTTGCTTCCTGAGTACTGGTTCCCGGGCAGCTGCCACAGGCCCGAACCCTAGCCCAAGCTGGCCCCCCAGGTCTCACTTAATCACTGGGCAGGCTTAGGGTCAGGGGCACGTCCTGAGCTGACACCAGGTGGGATTTGGAGAAGACATTTAAGAGTCAAGGCTCCTTGGGTGAGAGGGCAGTGAGCACAGAATGAGTTACTCCTGAGGGAGCCCCCTCTGCCCGGGCACCCCTTCTCCAGAACCACCTCTGGCTGGGCACACCTTCTGCAGAGAGAGGAGGGCCTGGGTCTGCTGGACCCGGGGTGGGTGGCCGGCAGAGGAGGGAGGGTTGATCACAAAGGACACCGAGACCGAGAACCGGGGGACTTCAGTGTCACACTCAGGAGGAAAGCAGCCTTCGTTGCCAGGAAAATTGCCCGAGAGTGAAATGGGTGCAGAGAGGACATGAGCTACGGGGACAGGACGCGCACGGTGCTGGGGATGAGGACAGTGATGGGTCCAGGACCCACACAGACCGTCACTACACACTGACGTCCCATTGGGGTTTGATGGCAAATATCCGACTTCGAGAAGGCAGTCTAGAAAGAATCAGACACGTCTGGTTCTAGCACAACTAGGAAGCATACTTGGTGACTCAGTTTCCCCATCATTAACCTGAGGTCCACTGTTCTTACTGGCAGAATAGAAGGCTGAGAGACTGGGCATGTCCTGACAGTGACTCCCAGGGCACTGGAGCACTCCAGGGGCAGGCGCTGGGCCAGCTTTTGGGCGCTGTCCCCTTGGGGCCTACCCTGTCCCACAGCCCCAGAAGCCAGCTCCTCTGTGGCACGTGGGTCTCAGGATCTTGTAGTCTGACGTTGTCTTTTCCTTCCTTTGCCCCTCACCTGTCTCCCCCACCCTCTTATGTCACCCCTCCACACACACCTCTGTGTCTCCCTGTCTGGCTGCTGTGCCCCCTTTCTTCACTCCCCCAGCGCCCCCAGCAGCAGTAGCAGTGCCAAGGGTGGCGGAGCCCCGTGGCCTGGGGGTGCCCAAACATACTCACCCAGTTCCACCTGTCGCTACCGCAGCCTGGCGCAGCCAGCCACCGCCACCGCCCGCCTCTCCAGCATTTCCTCCCACGACTCTGGCTTCGTCTCCCAGGATGCCACCTACTCCAAGCCTCCCTCACCCATGCCTTCAGACATCACCAGCCAGGTGAGGGGGTGTCAGCAGGCCCAGCCGGGTGGGGTGCAGTAGCCTCATGACAGCCTCAGGCGATCCACATGTGCGGCCACCTATAGCTATTGACACTGGCCAGAAGGTCTCCAGGGCCACCACTTTGGGGACCAGCCTGAGTTCCCTGCCTCAAGGCCAAGGTGAAGTGGGAAGGTGTTGGAGCAGCCAGGATCACCACAGCAGTGTCAGCAGGGGGTTTTGGGGACCCCATTTCCTCCCCATGTCTCCATCCTTGCCTATTGCCTTCTTCAGTCATAGGAGCTGGGAGCCGGCAGCTTGCCACTCACTCTGGCTCCCTGGGACCCTCCCCCTTCTCCACACTTGAACCACCTCTCTCTAAACCCAGAGATTGGCCTAAGATTCTCCTCAGATGCAGGCTCTCTCAGTTCCTGCAGCCTCAGTGAGGTGGACAAACTGGGAAAACAGCAGAAGACAAAAGGAGGTCGGGCCTCCTGCCCAGGGGGCTGTCTGCAGGGTGATGGGAGTGACCCAGCCTGCATTTCCATCCAGCCTGCTGTCCCTCCCATCTGCTAGTGCTTCCCTTTGGGCTCAGCATTCCATACTCTCCTGTGCTCTCGCCCCAGGATGTCTCCATCATCCTGACGCTCTCCCTGTGCCAGCTCATTCATATAGTATCATCCATCGGAAAAGCCCTCCCTCCCCGCACATTCTCCTCCAGCCACCTAGTCTCCTCCACAGCAGAACTTCTCAAAAGAGTTGTCTACACTGACCGTCTCACTCATCTCCCATTCATCCCTGTGTGCTTCACATGTCAATAATTGCAAAATATGGATTTCTTATTTTCTCCCATATAGTTTCTACTCGTGTTTGCTTTATTTATTTGCTTTTATTAGGTGCATGCACGTTTAAAATGTTAACTCTTCATAGTGAATTGAAGCTTCTAATGGCATAGTTGATCCTCTGTTCCTTATCCATCGTAAAGGCCATTTTGCTTTGTATTACTGCAGCTACATCAGCTTTATTCTGTCAGTATTTGTTATCACAGTGTCTTTGCTTTTAAACTCACTGTATCTTTATGCTTTAGATGAGTCTCTTATAAACAGCATATGTCTAGATTTTCTTTTTTTTATCCAATCTGACATTCCCTATCTTTTAATTGGCATTTTTAGTCCACTTATATTTATGACTGTTGACGTTTTTTGGACTTCCATCTTACTTTTTTCTTTCTCTTCGTTGTTTTTTTTCTGTGCTGCTTTTGTCTCTTCCCTTGCCTTTTGTTTTTCCTTTTCCCATTATTTCCTCTCTACTGGATTGTGAGTTTTACTCTATTCCTTTTCTTTTGCAGGTTACCTTGACATTTTACCGCATATCCTTAGCAGTCACAAACCCACCTCATGAATAATTCAAGGACCTTAATATATATTTAACTTCAGTCACCCACTCCCTCCCAACTTGCAAGCTACCGTGTTTCCCTGAAAATAAGACCGGATCTTACATTAATTTTTGCTCCAAAAGATGTATTAGGGATTGTGTTCAGGGGATGTCATCCTGTAAAATCATGCTAGGGCTTATTTTCCGGTTAGGTCTTGTTTTCGGGGGAAACATGGTATTACATGTTATTCTCTCCTTTTTTGTAACATCCACAAATGACATTTTTCTTCTTAATGTCATCATTATTTTCTACACAGCAGTATTTTTTTATATATGCATATGTTCACACATTTCTTTGTTCATTTTTTTCTTGAATCTCATATCTTCCTCACTTACTTCTTTCTGCAGTAAAGTACGTCCTTTAGAAGTTCTTTTAGAATATGTCTATAGTAGTAAACTCTGGTTTTTTTATGTGTAAATATGCTTTGTTTTGTCCACTTTCTTGAAAGTTTTCCCAGGGACACAGTTTTGAGATGACAGTTGTTCTCTCACCGTACTTGGAAGGTACCTTTCCGCTGTATTCTGGCTTCCATTGTTGGTTGAGAGATTTGTTATCAGTCACATTGTTGGTCCCTTGTGAGTGCTCTGACCTCTCTCTCTGTGTCAAACCTTCCCATTCTGTCTTTCTGTCTCCTAACTCTCCTACTGCCATCTCCTGTTTTCTCTGTACTACATTATGAATACTTTCCTCAGGTCTGCCAATTTGCTTCTTCTCTATAGCCTCGCCTATCCATTGAGGTTTTTCTTTTAACGTTTTCTTTGATTTTCTTTTTTATCATTACAATAGGTCTAGTGAACATCCGATTAACTTTTTATTTTGAAATAATTTCAGTCTTGTAGAAAAGTTGTAAAACGAATACTGAGTCCCCACGTCCCTTTCCCACAGGCTTCCTTAATGTTAACATCTGACGTAACTACCAGACAATTTTCAAAACCAATACATTTAACACTGGCACAGGGCTATTAACTAACCTACAGTCC
The DNA here is from genome assembly GCF_036562045.2 of Rhinolophus sinicus. Taxonomy (NCBI): domain Eukaryota; kingdom Metazoa; phylum Chordata; class Mammalia; order Chiroptera; family Rhinolophidae; genus Rhinolophus; species Rhinolophus sinicus. The sequence continues at coordinate 28,649,045 of NC_133760.1, read as the reverse complement.
TTTTCCAGATTTTGCCAGTGTTCTCACTAATGTCTTTTTTCTGACCCAGGAGTCCCAGATCCATGCCGGGGTCTGCATTGCATTTAGTTGTGATTCTTTAGGCTTTTCCAACCTGTAACAGTTCTTCAGTCCATCTTCCTTTTTCATGACTTTGATACTTTTGCAAAATACTGGTCAGATATTTTGTAGACTACCTCTCACTTTGAGTCTGTCTGATGTCTTCCCGTAATTAGAGGGAGGTCATAGACTTGTGGCAAGAAGAGCACAGCAGTGGCTTTTTGCCGTTCCTCATTCTCACCAGCCCTGGCGTTTTACATTTTGTTCCATTTAGCCGTTCTGCTGGGTGTACAGTGCCCTGTGTTTCTCATTGGCATTTCCCTAATAACTAATGAGGTTGGACACCTTTCCATACTTTTAAAGTCCATTTGGATGTCCTCTTTGGTGAAGGACCTGTTCAAACTTTTTGCTTATTTTTCTACCAGGTTGTTTGTCTTTTTCTTATTGATTTCATAGAATTTACATATTATGGATACAAGCCTTCATCTGATATCTTCTCTGATGTTGTGGGTTCCCTTTTTACCCTCTTATTGAAGTCTTTTCATGAGCTCAAGTTCTTCACTTTAACATATGTCCAGTTTATCCATTTTTTAAAAATCATGCGTGCTTTTTGTGTCCTGAGATATTTTTGTGTATTCCGAGGTCACAATGTTTTCTCTAAAAGCCTTTTTCTGTTGTGTTACCTTTTTCATTTAGATCTACAGCTCATCTGGAATTGATTGTGTGTGTGTGTGTGTGTGTGTGTGTGTGTGTGTGTGGTATGGGGTCATTTCTATACAGATATTTGACAAGTTATTGAAAAGCCCATTTTTCCCCCCACTGCACAGCAGTGCTGCCTTTGTCATCAGTCAGGTGTCTGGGTGTGTGGTTGTTTCTGGAGTTTGTATTCAGTTCCACAGGTTGATTTGTCTTTTCTTGTACCAATACGACACCATCTTAATTACTGTAACTTGATAAAATAATCTTGATACTTGGTAGTGAAAGTCTTCCAGCCTGTATTCTTCAGTATCACATTGTCTAATTTTGGCCCTTTGCATTTCCTGATAAATTTTAATATCAACTTGTCAGTTTCTACCAAAAACAGCAACAGTGATCCTGGGATCTTGCCTGGGATTGTATATCTCTCCCCATTTATTTTGGCTTTACCCTCTTTCAATGTTTTGTAGTCTTCATGTAAAGATTTTGCACATCTATCATTGGATTTCTTTTCCCTGGGTACTTGATGTTTATTGATGCCATTTTAAATTATATTGGCTTTTTTAGGGTTTTTTGTTTATTTTTCAGTAGCTGATATTTAAAATTTGATTTTTTTTGTATATTGATTATATATCCAATAACCTTGTTAAAATCACTTATCAGTTCTGATAATTGTAGATTCTTTCGCATGTTCTACCTGTGCAATCATGTATTTTACAAATAATGACTGCTTTATTTCTTCCTTTCCAATCCTTTTGCTTTTTCCCTCTTTTTCTTGCATATTGCATCACTAGGACTTCCAGTGCTGAATAGAACTGGTGATAGCGGCATCCTTATCTTGTTCATCCTTATCTTGTTCGCAACTCAGAGAAAAAAGTATCGCTATTTGTATAGATTATACTAAGGAAGTTCCATTCTATTCCTAGTTTTAAGGTATTTTTTTTTTTTTGTTTTGGGGGAGTTTTTTTTGGGGGGGCGGATTTTTTCATGCCTAAGTGTTTAATGTTTTCCATTCAGTTTTCCAAATACTTTTTTCCATCGGTTTTTTTGTTTTGTTTTGTTTTGTTTTACCAATTGCATTGGTAAAAATTTAAGTTTCTTTATTGTTTCCTTTGAATCCTCACCCTCTGGTGCTTTGTTTCCTTTTATTTTGGTGATCATGTTTCATTACAAACTGTAAAAAACCCAGAGGTCTAACTTAAGGATGATTTAGAGAATTTGACAGGATCTGGGGTGAGGCATGCTACTGATCGGTCCCCTTCCAGGTTCCCTGGCTGAATTTGGGTCACCCTGCCACGTGCCCAAACTGCCCACCACTGTGTGGAAGCCGGCATCTGCCCTGGGGAACCCGCATGGTCCTGTTTCTGCTCTTGCTTCTTTTTTCTTCACTTTTCTTGTTGTTGTTTTGAGTTGGGGGGCCTCCCAGGGTACCTCATCCCCTCTGACTGCCCAGGGAGGAGTCTCTGGGCACACTCAGTCCACTCTTCAATGGACTTCTGCCCCCACCATTCCTCTGAAACAGTTGTTGAGGTCTCCACAGATGCCCCTTTGCCCTCATCTGATGGACCCCGTGCAGCATCAGCACAGCTGACCCTCCTTCATACATCAGGTTCTTCCACTGATTTCTGTGATGTCACCTGCTCATGGTTTTCCTCCCACTTCACCAGCAGCCCCCTGTCACTCGCCTTAGCTGGCCCTCCTCTTCTTCCCAAACACTAAATGTTGGCATGCATCAGGTCCTTGAACCTTTTCTCTTAACTACCCTCAGTGCCAAGGTGACCTTATTCTGTCTTATGGCTGCTGGATTTGTGGCTCCAACCCTAATGTCTCCCTAAACTCCAGACTTGTAAATACAGTTGCCTACATTGCATCCGTGTGTCGATATCAGTAGGCAGCGCTGTCTAACATGTGCAGGATGGAGCTCTGGACTCCACACTTCCCCCTGGCCTGCCCTTCTGAGGAAACCGTGACGCCATCAACCCAGCTCCTCAAGCCAGTTGCCCGCCGCCATCCTTAGTATCTCTCTTTCCCTTGCCCACCACATCCAGCAGCAGCGACTCCTGTCATTCTCAAAACGTGTGGTCCGTGGGCCAGGCTATAGGATAGGTCAGTGCCAGACGTGTGCTGTCTGGGTGCTGCCTTCTGCTGCAGACGCTCACAGCCATGGCCCTGGAGGGGGCGGGGGCTGCAGAATCAGAGCACCCCCCTGCATGCCGGCCCTGTGACCAGCTCTGTTCTCTCCTCTCCTCCGGCCTCCCCGCCCTGCCTGCTGGCCTCTTCATGGCAGAAGTCCTCCAGCTCTGCATCCTCTGAGGCCTCGGAAACCTGCCAGTCCGTTAGCGAGTGCAGCTCCCCCACCTCGGTCAGTGCTCCCCACCTGCTGAGGGTTACAGGGAGGGCCAAAGTCCAGCTAGAGGGTGTGCACACAGCACCTGTTCCCTGAAAGAAAAGCTCCCTGGGCAGCACTGCAGCCACTCCGCACACACGCACATCTTTTCCTCCCGCGCCTGGTGGGACCAAGGGGTCACAGTGCCTTCCAGACTCTGTCCTTGACCTGGATTGTGAGCCCACATAGGCCTGGAAGCCCTGACCTTTCACTACAGTGAGGTGCTCCTGGGCCGGGGACAGCAGGACCGCGGGTCCCCCTGACCCGCCTGCCATGTCCTACAGGACTGGGCCAAAGCTGGCCCCCACGAGCCACCCTCAGGCACCACCCTGCAGCGGAGGAAGGACCGAGTGGAGCTGCTCCGAGACCCGGAGCCAGGCCCGGCCAGTGGGGGCACCGTGGGCCCCAGTGGAGAGGAAGCTCCACGCCCCCGCATGTCTCCTGCCACGATTGCCGCCAAGGTAGGCAGTAGCTCCCTGGCAGCCCAGCCAGGCCCCACCTTCACCCCCAGGTCAGTGCCAGGAGACCTGGCGAGCTCTGCCCCCTGGTGGGAGCCCCCTGGAGTCCGGGCTGAGGGGGAAAGATGGGGAGCGAGGTTTCAGCCTCCAGTCTTCCCACCCCCAGCACGGTGAGGAGGTGTCCCCTGCGGCCAGTGAGCTGGCCATGGTGCTGACCCGCGGCCTGAGCCTGGAGCACCAGAAGAGCAGCCGGGACTCGCTGCAATACTCCAGCGGCTACAGCACGCAGACCACCACACCCTCGTGCTCCGAGGACACCATCCCCTCCCAAGGTAGGCCCCGGGGCTGGGGCGGGGTCCTGGGCCTGCAGCCCAGCGGCCCTGGCCCACTGCCTCCCGTGCCCCCAGGCTCTGACTACGACTGCTACTCTGTGAACGGCGACGCAGACAGCGAGGGCCCACCCGAGTTCGACAAGTCCTCCACCATCCCTCGCAACAGCAACATTGCCCAGAACTACCGCCGCCTGATCCAGACCAAGCGCCCGGCCTCCACGGCGGGGCTGCCCACCGCCGGGCTGCCCACTGCCTCAGGCGCACCCCCCGGTGTGGCCACCATCCGCCGCACGCCCTCCACCAAGCCCACCGTGCGCCGGGCCCTCTCCAGTGCCGGACCCATCCCTATCCGGCCGCCCATCGTCCCCGTGAAGACACCCACTGTGCCCGACTCCCCTGGCTATGTGGGGCCCACACGGGCGGGCAGCGAGGAGTGCGTCTTTTACAGTGATGAGGCCGCGTCGCCCCTGGCACCGGACCTGGTGAAGGCCTCCCCAAAGAGGCTGAGCCTGCCCAACACAGCCTGGGCCAGCCCGGCCTCCGAGCCCGCCGGCTACCCTGGGCCAGGGGCCGAGGATGAGGAGCAGCAGCAGCAGCTGGCCGCCAACCGGCACAGCCTGGTGGAGAAGCTCGGGGAGCTGGTGGCGGGCGCCCATGCCCTGGGCGAGGGCCAGTTCCCCTTCCCCACCGCGCTGTCAGCCACCCCCTCCGAGGAGACGCCCACCTTGCCCCCAGCTGCCACTGGGGACCCCCCAGCTGAAGATATGCTGGTGGCCATCCGGCGAGGGGTGCGGCTCCGCAGGACCGTCACCAACGACAGGTCAGCGCCGCGCATCTTGTGATGGCGCCACCCTCCCACCCTCTGGCTGAGTGTGAGGCTGGTGGCCTGTTGAGCAGCGAGGGCTCTGAGCAGAGGCATAGCCAGGAGAGAGCAGAGCCAGGCAAGTTTGGTTTTTTTTTAAATCACACAAGGCAAAGCCACTTTATGAAAAGACACACACAGCTTGGATTTCGACGTTTAAGCAGGAAGTGACTTCTTTAACAGACCTCACTGCGACAGGAGCCTGCAGGCCTTGAACTGGATTTGGAGCCTGTTTTATACTCTCCCTACCTATTGTGTTCCTCCTCTTTCTCCCTGCAGGCTCTGCCTTTCCCACATCTCAGTGAGCCCGAGTCCACTCCCCTGCCCACGGCGGAGGGGCCAGGACAGCCTCTCGCCATCCCACCCACCCGGCCTGGGCCCACAGTGCCACAGCTTAGCTTACCTGGCCCCGGCTTCTCCCCAGGGTTGGTGGTGCCTCGGGCCTTTCCGGAATGCTGGCTGCTCCGCCTCTGACTGAGCCCCTGTCCCTGCCTCTCACTTCTCTGCCTCTCCCGTGCTCCTCTCCATCAGGGAGGCAGGGTGGCTGTGGAGGGGGTGCCCAGTCAGCTAAGGTAGTGGCTTTGACTGAAAAGGTGTGCAGAGTAGCTGGTGGTTGTAGGGGCAGGTGAAGTTGGGAGGCCAGCCCACCATGAGGGAAGGGTCTTGGGTAGGAAATGCAGGGGCCCTGCCTGGAGGAGGCAGGGGACCCTCAGGCAGTTTCCGTGTCCTGCCTTTCCCTTCCCTGTGAGCTGTGGCTGGGGTTGCTGAGCAGGGTGCGGCAGCAGGGAAGAGTCCAGAGGCTTCAGGAGCTGCTTTCAGATGTCCAGTCCGCATCTAGGCATGTCAAAACTAATTCTGGTGGCACTTTGCTCACAGTTTCAGCCACCTTTAGGGGTGGGAGCTGGAGCCGCAGAGGGGATGTGGGGTTATGACTGTAAAATGGAGCTGACTGGACAAGGACCGTATGTGGGGACAGGGTGGACGATACAGGGTGTGTCCAAGAGTGCCTGACGGACGGGGGGCCCCCACAGTGGCCTGATGTACCATGGCAGGACGAGGAGGGCTGAATTGGCTCCCCAAAAGCCAGGGAGCAGCTGTTCTCTCCAGCGTCTGGAGCAAAGCCAAATTAAGGTTGGGATGGCCAGGGGAGGCGGATCTTCCAACCCAGGCCAGGCCGGGTCAGGGGCACGTCCCGGGAGATTGGCTTTGACTCTCTGTTGCCAGAGGAGATGCCATCCCAGGACGCACTCCCCACCCCAGCCCTGCAGTCCTGGCCTGTTCTGGCAGCAAAGCAGGGGTGGGGCGAGCTGGGGGTGTCTTTCCCCTTCCTTGCACCAAGTTGTGCCAACTCTAAGCAGGTAAAAGTAGGTGCACCTCCAGCGAGTGGAGGACTTCGTGAGGTCCTGCAGGCCAGCAGAGAGCTGAGCTCAAAGGGTGGCAGGGCCACAGGGTGGGCGCCGCCCGGACAGGATTGCTGAGTCTCCCAGCACCAGCTAGAGATCCTGGTAGTGCTTGTGCCGGGAACTGGGACCCAGGCAGCATGGCCAGGTGGGGCTGGGGAACCAAGGGTGCCCCCAAGTGGATGGAGCCCCCAGCTCCCCCAGGGCACGTAGAACAGTACCTGTAAGTCACTAGGTCTGAAAACCACCTTGCTGAGCACTGCGGCCAACCTCAGAGCCCAGGTTTGAGCACCTGGACGGGGCCCAGGCCAAGGAGGCCTGAAGAGGCTGCAAGAGCAGAGGGGCCGGTGCGGGCTGCCCTGCGGTGGAGTCTCCACGGCCCCTTCCTCAGGGCTGCACAGGACTCCGCCCAGGTGGGCGTGCGGAGTAGGATGCAGGAAGTGTGAGGGGAGCAGGGTGAGGAGCAGTGGGTTGGAGGGAGGCTGGGTCCTTGGCTTCCAGAGAGGAAGAGCTTGCCTCCTGGGGAGTGGGGGTGGCTTTGGAGGGGGGTAGGGGGGACACAGCCATCCCACCGATCCCCACTTGCCCCTCCCCTCCAAGCCACCCAGGGCTGTACATAACCCCCCGTCCCTTTGACCACCTCTCATCGTCTAGTGACCACCTGTAGGCCCACTCCCCGGGATCCGAGCCAGCCATCCCGCATCAGACTTTGGTTTGGGGGACTTCCTTACATTCGTTTTATTTTTCATTTTGTACAGAGAAATATTCTTTTCAAACTCTTTTGACTGAAGTAACTTTTCTGGTGCTGTTGTTAACTTGTTCCTTCTTTTAATTTATTTTCCCGCCCCAGGCCTCCCCTCATGGTTCCCACTCAGTCTTTCTTCCCTTCACCTCCCCCCTGCACCCCCTCTCCCCCCATCCCATCAGAACCATTTTGTTTCTTTTCTTTCTGTCAGTTTTTGGATAAATTCTCCTCTCCCCTCCTCCCCCTCCACCCCATCCTGCCCTTGATTTAAATAGTCACTGCTACAAGTAACAAATGCACTGTGAAGACCCCAGTATTAATAAAGTTGTACTGTAACACCCATGCCTCCGCCTGCTTCCTCTGCTGCTGCTCACCTGCCGTCTGCAGCACCCCCTTTCCCATCCAGATTCCACACTGAGGGGGTGAGGGGCTCCCTGGCAGCCCAGGCCTTTGTGTAGCAGGACTGAGTCTTGTGCCAGGACGCATACCTTTGAAGGCCTGCCGCAGCTCTGCCCCTGATGGGACCTGTCTTGAGGCAGCCAGATGGAGGAGGAAGGTGGCCAGGAGGCACCGCTGGGGTCAGTCTGACGGCACCTCCGGCCGTGCTGTATCAGCCTCACTGAGGCCCTATGTGCTAAGGTGGGGCTGGGAGGAACTCAGCCCCTCACATGGCCACCATTCCAGCCCCCTGGCCAGGCTCCATTCCAAGTCGGAACCCTCAGACCCAGGCCTGGAGCCGACCAGCTGCCCATTGCACTTGGCCAGCTGGAGCTGGAGCACGAGGTGGCGGAGAGGCTCGCAGCCTTTCCAGGTTCACCCTCGCAAATGCAAACCCAAACAAAAAACAAAACAAAGCGGGTGTTTAATAGAAAACAAAAGGAACTGGAAGAGCACCCACTGTGGCAAGATATGGCATTTGGCTCTGCCCTCTCCTTGGCCTTGCTGAGTTCTGTCCCCTCCACGCCCACCAGCCCACCTGGCACAGCTCTCCCTTCTGCGGCCCAGGAGACAGCACTGCCTTGAGCAAGGCAGCCGGGCGGTGCACGAGGGGCCATGAGCGCTGTCCTGCTCACCTTCAGGTGCCCCCAGGCCCCCCCATTCCTGGTGAGACGATGTGACGTATGGGGGGTGGAAAGCTGAGCCCTCCTTGGGCACAGGATCCTCCTGAAAGGAAAAATACCCTCTCCCAAGGGGGGCTCAGCACCACCACCCAGGGACACCTGAGGCCCAGTCGAACTGTGGGAGCTGCTCCATACAGGCTACTTGGGGCAGGAGGCCTCCTCCTGTGCCCTCAGCAGTTTCACTGAGCTGGGGGACCAGCCTGGGATCCCAGGGAGGGGGGCAGGGAGGTGGGGGGCTCCTGGCGTAGAGGGTATAGCTGGGCGGCCACACACTGTGACGAGGGCTCTGGACTGTGAGGCGGAGGGCTTAGCACCTCACACTTCTGCCAGTTTAGGACGAGGCTTTGTTTACCTGCAGGGGAGAGAGCAAAACAGACTGCAGGAGGGGTCAACACCCCCCTTGGCGCAGACCAAGTCACATTGTTCTTGTCCCCATATGCAGGGCCCATCTCAGCTTCAGAAATAGCCTGCCACCCTGGATATCGGAGAGCATTCCCAGGAGGGTGCCAGCTCTGCCACTGACCCCAGCACAGTTGCCTAGCCTCCTACCCCCAGCCCCATCCACTCAAAGCTCCTTACAGCAAGAGCAGTACAGCAGCTCCATGACCCGGAAGCAGTTGTCCAGCAGGGCTTTGGGCCGCACCAGCTTCAGGCTCAGCCCTGGGGCACTCAGGAGAGACAAAACTGCTTCCACCTTGGGGCCCACCTCCACATCCTAGAAGGGAGAAAACCATTAGGACCACGGGCCAGTGAAGAGACAGGCCACACCCCAAGAGGGCTGTGGTGGGGCTGTCCCACCTAGAGCTGTGCAAACCACAGAAGAAGGACAAGACTTCCTGTGATCAGGAGGCCTGTGAGCAATTTCTCTCCTTCTTGCTGCAGGTGCTAAGTTTCCGGGAGGGAGGGGGTCCCCCTCAATGGCCCTCCCCCAAGCACAACACAGAGCCTTCTCTTTTGTCATCATTTGAAAAATGACTACAGGGGGCAGGCCAGACAGGGCAGACGTCTGGGCATCCTTGCTGTTCTAGCCAGAAATGTGGCGCCTAAGCTGGGAAAGGACCTTCCTGAAGGGAAAATGTGCTGGGTTAAATTGTGTGTCCCTCTGCTATACCCCTAAATAAGCTATGTCTAAGTTCAAACTCCTGGTACCTATGAATGTGACCTATTGGGAAATAGGGTCTTTGCAAAAATAATTATGTTAAGGATCTCAGGATGACATCATCCTGGATTTAGGGTAGGCCCTAAATCTAACGACGAGTGTCCTTCTAAGAGAAAGGACATGAGGACAGAGGGAAAGGCCCTGTGAAGACGGAGGCAGAAGTTGGATGCTGCCACAAGCCAAGGAGCACCAGCAGCCACCAGAAGCTGGAGGAGGCAGAAAGAAAGGTAGGGCTTTCAGAGGGAGCATGGCCCTGCCCACACCTTGATTTCAAATTCCTGGTCTCCAGAACTGTGACAGAATAATTTCTGTTGTTTTAAAGTCACCAGTTAGTGGTACTTTATTACAGCAGCCCTTAAAAAAAGACCTAGCGCGCAAGCTCAGAGAGACAAGTGAGGCTGGTGGGAGGGAAAATGGGGCCCATCCCATGGCCCATCCCCACGGCCTGACAGGTGCCGCGCATAGTCAGAGCAGGTCCTAGACCGCTAACATCGTTAGAACAGATGGAAAAGCTGGTTAAATCTGAACAGCCCAGGTGGGTAGGGCCCTAGCCCACCCCACGATCTCCTTCCTCGCTCCCAAACTAGCTCCCTAGACCTCTCAGAGCCAGAGACACTCTCAAGGAAAATCGAGAATGGAAAACTGTCTTCCCCAAGTCAGCGCCACCACCCACCCTGCCCCAAGGCACAAAAGAGCCACCAAGGAAATCGCTGGGGCACCCAGCCTCTGCCAGAATTTCGAAAGCCTCCTCAAAGTTCAAGGTAGCTGCAAAAGCAGCTGCTAGTCCCTAAGCCAGGGATCCTCAGAAGCTCACATTTGCGGTTGGGTGTTCTGGCTGGGGAGCTGGTGGGGGTCCCCACAGCAGGTGTGTGCCAGGGTCCTGAGGAGGGCTGGGTGGGGTAGGGAGCAGGGCAACACGGTGTAGAGAGGGTCCCACAGCACACATGTGGCCTGCATGGGCACACACTCGTCTGGTCGCCTCACTCCCCAGGCTTTTTGGAGGACATACCCCAAGGCCTCAGATTAACCCTGAGCAGGCAGTTATCAGGAACCCCTTTTGTATTATTATTATTATTCGTTGAAGGCCACAGTTTACATTAAGGTTCACTCTTTATGTTGTACATTCTATGAACTTTGATAAATGCGTAATGTCACATAGCCGACATTACAGTATCACCTCCTGTGTTCCACCTATTCATCCCTCCTCCCCTCTCCCGCAAAGGAACCTTGTTTCGTAGATGCAGAAACAGAGCCCAGGACCGCAGAGTGAGAGACAGAACCTGGAACAGGATCTCAGGCACATCCCAGCCTCCCCTAGGTCATCACTGGCCGTCTCCTCTCCCCCATTTTTCCCACACCCCTCAGGACGCGCCGTAACTTTCCATGTGTTCTCATCCTCCCTCGACAGCCCTGGGCCACCACACGCATGCAGGCCCACACGCACACATGCGATGCACACACGTGCACACGCCCTGCCCGCCCACACCTCCGCCTGGCTCACCAGAAGGCGCTGCTGGACGTCCACCAGCAGCCTGTGTATCTCCTCCAGGTACTGCTTGGACGGGTGGCCCTCCAGGAGCACCTCCTGCACTGCCTCAGTGGCACTGAGACTCACCCAGACCCACAAATACCGCAGCTCCTGCTGGCTCACCCGAGCCCTCTGCTGAGGGATAGAAGAAATCATTGAAACCCTCCAAACATGGCCCTCTGGGCCCTCCTCCCACCCACTTGCCCCTGCATAGGGAGCCAATCACAGGCGCCCACTGTGGACAGCGGGCAGCTTCGGGCCTGGACCGAGGGTGGGCTTGCTTGAAAGGCCGAGAAAGGCCATTGGCAACAGGACAGGACCTGCCAAACCAACATGGCTCTCAGGAGAGGCCCATGGGATGTGTGTGGAGCAGGGGACTCCCCAGCCCAGGAGGGGATTCTCACCAGCCTGGTGACATTGGCCACTCTGAGCACCCCCTCATAAGGCACAGGGACCTTGTAGTTGATGGGGAAGTAGTGTTTCTGTGGAGGTAAAGAACAAACTGTCAGAAACAGCTCAGACAGACGCCACCTAAGCCCCAGATGATTTGCTGTAGGAGGAGGGGACCCGAGAGCAGCCTTGTGATGGCAGAGGTGGCCTCGCCAGAGAAAATGCACTTGGCTTGCCATCAGGATAAGACAGGTCTTTCCTCTGGGACACAGGGGAGCCTGAGACGAAACACTCAGTTGCTGTTAAGGCAGAAGTTTCAGCCAAGAAATAGTATGAGGGACATACTACCCTGAGAGAAGCAGATTCTTTGGGGGTGAGGAAGATTAAAAGTTTACTCTAAAACTTATGACGGTGATGGTTGCCCAACTCTGCAAGAGCACTAAAAGCCATGGAGTGTACACTGAAATGAGTGAATTGTGTAGTATGTGAATCATATCTCAATAAAGCTGTTAAAAAGAAAGACAGAGAGAGCCATGTGCCACGTGGGCGTCTCCACCCTACAAAAAGAATCTGCATTCCAATTTCTAGGTCCTTAGCTCCCCTGCTAATATTAAGTGTTTGGGGCTCCCCTAAAGTTTCCTGGAGTCCATTCCTGAGTCACAGGGTGAGCGTCACCTGGAGGTGGGATCAAAGGTCAGACCTAGTGGGAGGGATGGAGGCCTCCCGGGATGGCTGGCAGAAGGAAGAAGGGACAGTACGTGCAGACCAGGCGCGTCGGGGTGTATGGTGGAGAAAGGGCCAGGTGGTCTCAGGACTGACACAGGTCCAAAGAGAGAGCCTGAATTTCCCAAACCTGTGGGCTTGGGAAGAGGGACATAGCAGGTGCCCACGTGGTTACCATGTACTGAAGGCGGTTCCTGAATTGCAGCTTGTCTCGCAGAGACCCGGTGATGGCGCACTCTTCGCTCTGGGTCAAGGTCCACACCTCCAAACCCAAGGCCATGCCAAGGAGGATCCCGAGATCTGTGGACCGTGCCCAACAGGAATACATGAGCAATCCGCACCACTTCCACACTGCCCAGTGTGCAAAGCTGTACACAACTGTCTTCCCTTTTCTTGGCCACAAGTCCTCATGGGAGAGGCGGGAGCGGTGGGGCACAGAGCCCTAGGGAGGCCTTCCCACAACCAGGAATGCCTTCCCTGCAGCCTGGGCTCCAGGACAGCAAGGCCCGGCAAGTGTGAGCCATCCAACCTGTCCCCTCCTGGCCAGCAGAGACCCCTAGAAGCTGCTGCCAGAGTTTGTTTTGTGAGGAAGGGACAAGCTCCCTTCCAGGGCAACCTCAGCCCCTCGTCCAAGGCTAACATGTTTTCAAAGCCTGTTGCTGAATTTCCTCTCTTGGGGATTCAGGAGATATGGATTCTAGTTCCAACTCTACAAATGACTCTTGGGTGACTAAGCCATTTTCTCCCTGCTCTGTCTGACCTTGGCAGTTAGATGTACCAGAGGGTTGCAGTGGTCCTTCCAGGGCTCATTCTGGGATGCCAACTAAGCAAATCTCACGCATCCTAGTTCTCTCTGCCAACAAATGAGCAGCCGCCTTTTGAATGTTACCAGCCTTTACCACTGGGGGTCGCTGTGACTCCAAAAATAGCCTGTGTGATTTCCCTTAGGCTTAACAAAAAAGTCAGAAAATTTGCAACAAATATGAACAAGAGTTAAGCTGATCAGAGCAGAAAGAACAAAATATAAATGGGCAAGAGATGTATCAAAAAACCAACGTCAAGGGTGACCGGTTTGCTCAGTTGGTTAGAGCGTGGGGCTTATAACACCAAGGTTGCAGGTTCCATCCCTGCATGGGCCACTGTGGACTGCACCCTCCTTAAAACAAACAAAACAAAACAAAACAACCAACTTCACTAATGAAAATGAAGAAATTTACATTAAAACCATCAGATGCTGTGTTTTCACCTATCAAACTGGAAAGTGGGGGGATTTTTTGTTTTGTTTTATTTTAATAACATTTAGTGCTAGCAACGTAGTAAGGCAGGTGCTCTCATCCTGGAAAGCAATTTGGCAATTTTTGTTATTTATGGGCTTACTAACAGCCACGCCCTTTGACCCACTAAGCCTTCAAAATGTCCACACCCTTTGACCCATTAAACTCATTTCTAGGAATGAACCTAAAGGAAAACAAAAAAGAGAGGCATTAATCAAAAGATTTATGGACAAAGGCTTCCATTGCAGCATTATTTCATAATAGTGAAAATCTGTAAATGGCCTAAATGTTCAATAACAATGAATGTAGCCAATAAAAATTGCATTGTCAAAGAATGTTTTATGACATGCTTCTGTGATAAGAAAAATACTGATGATATGCCTAGGGAAGTTTTTAAAAAGCATGACTCAACACTCCATATCTGGGTGTGGGGGCAGAGCCCCAGAAAGTAGTTTCCAGGCTCTCGGCTTCACATAGACAGATACTGGCTCAGGTAGTAAATGGCCATCAACTGTGATTGGATGGCCATCAGCTGTGGCTAGTTGGCCGTCAGCTGTAACCAGTGAGCCATTGGCCACTAATATAACTGCTGTGGCTACGCTAGCAGAAAAATGGGGGCTAGCAAGAAGATGGCGGCTGGGCTGGCAAGCGTGGATGGCGGTTTGCGGACAGTGTGGATCCAGCCTCCAGTGAGAGTATAGTGCCGCCAGAGAGAATATAGTGGAATGACTCCCCTACCTATGGCTCCGTGGGTGTTCCTTTTTGGCCTCACCATGTCCTGCGTTCTTGTGTGGGGAGCGGGAGCAGAGACCCCGCAGGCCTCCCCGCACGACACTGGGTATATAGCATGACTTCAATTTTGTTAATGATACGTGTGTGCACAGGAAATGTGGTAGAAGGAACTGTACCAAATCTCTATGGGAGAGTTTTATGTTCTTTATATTTTGTAGGACGTATTTAATATTCTATAATCAATAGCTATTGTTATAGTCAAAAGCAATCATATTTTTTCTTTTCTTCTTTCTTTTCTTCTTTCTTCCCCCAACCCCACCCCCCCAAAAAAAAACGCAAAACAAAACAAAAAATCAGTTAGACAGGCTGAGTCACCTCCCTTATCCACCGTTGGTTATGAGGAGGAATTACTGACTGGACTTTCCCCACCCACCTCCCTGGTTCTTAGGAAACCTTCTGTTCTTAAACCCTCACTCACCTCACTTGCCCACATCCTCTCAGTCCTGCTGCCATGACTTTACTCCCACTGGGCCCCTCAACAGGAGCACCCCCAGGCCCACTCGAGCCCTATGCCCCATAAGGGCAGCAGTCCTTCCTCTCACAGAGCTCTGCCCACAGTTTTTGCAAGGTTGCATATTTGCCGCCCATCTTGCACTTCCCACCTCTCTTTCTTTCCATGTACTTGACCCAGTATTTGGACAAAGGAACAGAGAAATACAAACTGAACCCGCTTGCTTTCTGTCTTGTGTCTAGGTCATTCACCCTTTCAGCTTGGCACGCCGACAGGTCAAGATCATCTTTGCCTCAGGTTTTTGCTCACACTTTGCCCCTTCCCTGAGTATTCTCTCACACTGCAGACCTCTTTCAAGGTCTCACCAAGACTCCTTCCCTCCCCAGGGTCTTCTCTGCCTACACCAGACCCTGTCAATCTCTGTTTCTAGCACCATCTGTCCAATTCACTCATTATCTTGACGGGACAGCTTAGCCCCTAGTATGTGGGTATACGATGTGGTAACCACCACCCAGGCTTGATTACTGAGCACTGTGGGGTTCACCTCAAATAGAGGAATGGCAGCATGCATCTCAATCTCCTGGAGAGCTGCCTGGGCCCCACTCCAGAGTGTCTGATTCAGGAAGTCTGCGGTGGGGCCAGAGAATTTGCATTTCTAACCAGCACCCAGGTGGTACTGCTGGTCTGGGAACCACACTTTGAGAGCACTTGACCTAAAGCAACAGCTGCAAACTGGTAGTCCAAGGGCCACATCCAGTTCACAGAGGTTTCACATAAATATCCGAATTTATATCTTGTCTTTAAAAATCAGTATCTCTGTCCACATTGGGTCTTCTTTCTCACGTGACAGTCACCGTTAGCTGCCCATCCCACCCCTCAAGTCCTGCTCCAGCTGCCCCTCTCTCGTCCTGGTCCAGAGACTTCAGGGTCTGGCAATTGTGGGCTTGTAGCAGGGAACGAGCCTTACAGAGCCACCATGCCTGCCAGCCTGGCACACGTGGGCTGCACCAGAAACCCTGTCCATAGATGATCTGCCTTCCCCCAGACAGACTTCCTCCAAGTCTGTTGCCCCTTTCCAATTTTAAGCTCTTTTTCTGCTGTCTCCACCCTGAGAAACAGGTCAGCAAACAGGTGACGAAGTAGGGACATGACTATAGCCTCACGGCCACTCTGCATCCCCACAGCCAGTGCAAACCTGACCTTGGTTGGGAGGCTCACCTGTCCCCCCACCCTCTCCAGAAGTAGGAAGCCTGCAAGACAGAAGAGGAGGCTGAAGAAAGAGTGACGTGAGGAAGGAGATCCCATCCTGGTTCTCTGGCGTGGGGGATCTGCGCCCCTCCCCGAGACAGCCCTTTGTGTAGTGATAAATGGGGTTTGCCCCCCCCCAGCTTGTGTAGGGGGTTGAATAACACCCCAAAAATATTCTTGTTCACTCAGAACCTCAGATGAGACCTCATTTGGAAATTGTGTCTTTGCATATGCAATTCAAGCCCACCCTTAATCCATTGACTGGTGTCTTTACAAGAGGAGAGAGAGAGAGAGAGAGAGAGAGAGAGAGAGAGACAGAGACAGAGACAGAGACAATGGGAAAGGCCATGTGAAGACGGAGGCAGAGGTTGGAGTGACACTGTCACAAGCCAGGGAACACCAGCAGCCACCAGAAACTGGAGGAGGCAGTCAGGCTCCTCCCCTAGAGCCTTCAGACGGAGCATGGCCCTGCCCACACCTTGACTTCAGACTTCTGGCCTCCAGCGCTGGGACAGAATAAATTCCTGCTGTTTTAAGCCACCACATTTATGGTCATTTGTTACAGCAACCAGCCCTTCTCCAGCTCCCCAGCCCCTCTGCAAGCCCCTGTCTCTCACCCCACAGCCAGTCCTCGCCAGGTGCTGTGATCTGCCAGCTTTGTCCCCTCTACCACTTCCATCTCCAGAACTGGCCCTTATGACTGCCTGTCCAGAAGGTTGCAGCTCCTGCAAGCACCACAAAAGTGAACTTCGCCAAAGCAGAGGAGCTCCCAATCACGGCCCTACCCTCAAATCAGATCACAAACCTTCCAGGGCCCCCTGTTAGCTCATGAATTGGGTGCTCTTCATCCTGGCTCCCAAGGCCTCAGTCATTGGTGCCCAACCAGCTTTCCAGCTTGGCCCCCCACCGCTGTGTGAGCGCTGCCCACCTTCAAGACCACTTCAAGTGGCACCTCACCCAAGCTGCTCTCCTGCTCCTCATGACTTAGAAGCCTTCAGGATATTGGGTCTGTGTCCTTCCGCGCATTCCGAATGCCCTGACCCTTTGCAGGATCCCTCCGCAAGGGCCAGGCTGGACCCAACTCCTCTGCAAAATCCTCACAGGATAAAGCCCCGACCTCATCCGTTCGGCACAGAGTTCCCAGCACCTAACTCGGTGTCGCGCATTGAAGAGCAAAGCCCAGGACAGCGCAGGTCCTTGGCACCATGACAGTAACTCTCCAGCGGGCACGTGGGAGGCACCAGAAACATGTGTTGAATTTAAGTCAGTTAAATTGAATCTCAGAGCCTGAAGGGATCTTGGTCTGGCCTCCCACCAGCAGGCTTGAGAGGCTTCTGGGTCCTTTTGTTTTCAGTCCTCATTTCAACTTATTTTTCTTTTTATCAACAATACTGTTCTCCTTTTGCCTTTTAATTTTATTCTTTATGGACGGAAGGGCAGAGGGAACAGGTTGCCTTCTCCAGGCACCTGGCTGCACTTCTTCCATGTGTCTTGGGGCCCAGACACTTTTTCACAAGCCCTCACCGCAGGTTGGCCACACCCAGGGAGGCCAGACATCCTCTCTCTGCCACCTCTGCCCCCAGCCTACTCCCCAGCACTGATGAGTCTGAGAAGGTAGCACTACCACCGACCCCCAGTGCCTGCCCCGTCCCCATGACTGCACCTACCCAACCTAAGGCTTGTACCTACCATGCCCGCCTGAGCTGGGGTCAGCTGGAGACAGGGCAGAGGGTGGGCGTGGGAATTCCTGAAGGCTCCTGCACTAAGCAGGGAAACATCTCAACTTCTCACCAGCAAGAATGGCCCAGTTGCCATGGTTACGGCAGAGCGCGGCTCTGGGCCCAGGCCTCCCCGGGGCGGTCCCCACAGACCCCCCAGTACTCACAGTGGAGCCAGGCGAGTCCCCGGGGCATCGTGGTGCGCTGGGTCCCCCAGAGAGCAGAGGCGGTGTCCCCGGCCGTGCGTCTATCCAGAGGCCGGAGTGGGGCCTACATGGCCTCGGGTCAGCACAGGTGGCCCAAAGTAGGGGAAGGGCTGGCCACAGAGGACGGTCAGGCAGGGGGCAGCAGGTGTTCCTGGGGCAGCGCCACCCTTATCTGCCTGGCAGTGATGAGGGCAGCCGGGAGGCAGCAGATGTAAGTCCCATAGCAGCCAGGACCCAGCCTGAGACAGCGGCCTCGGGGGTCTTCCCTCCCAAGCAGAAGGAGAGAGTCCCCAGCAGGCCCCTCGGAATCTGGGGCTGGGTTGTGCTTTCTCTGATTTCTCCGTCTGCAGCTGCTCAGTGTGAAATCTGGCTCTGGAAAGAGAAAGGAGGAGAGAAACCAATTATGTAAGAGCAGCGCTGCCACTCAGCCCTCAGCTGCAGGCACCGAGAGCCTACTGTGCTGTACCCACTGCCCGGCCGGGACCCCTGGGAAAGGCCGGCGGCGCACAGCCCTGGCAGCTGGCTACTCAGGGACACAGGCTCGCACACAAGAAATGACTTCAGAGCACCCAAAGTGTGGCACCAGCCCAGGACCGAGTTACGATGACACCGGCTAGCAGCCTGAACAAAAGCAGGACCAAGGAATGAAGGGGCCATGTGGGTTACATCAAGGGAGCTTCCTGAAGGAGGTGAGATTGCAGGTAAAGTACGTGAATGATCGGGCTACAGGGAGGTTTAAAAAGCAGGCGATTCACCCTTCTACTCACCTTGAGGCTTAGCCTCATGCTCCTATTACCCCATATTTGCGTCCCCTCTTAATAGGGTTGCCAGGTGAAATACCAGGTACCCAGTTAAATTTGAATTTCAGAAAAACAACACATATTTTTTAATATAATTATGGCATGAATATGTTTTAGTATAAGTATGGCGCAAACTTTGCATGGGACATACCTATGTTAAGAAAAAATTTCATTCTTTATCAGCAATTCCAAATTAAGTGCGAGTCCTGTATTTTTATTTGCTAAATTTAGCAACCCTATGATAATAATGGTATAGCTCTTCCTGAGTCTTTACTATGTGCTAGGCCCAGGGTTAAGGCCTTTATAGTCACTGAATCCTCACAACAGTCTTATGGGACCCTAAAAATATCATTGTATCAATGAAGAAATCGGGACCCAGAAAGGTTAAGACACATATCCAAGGTCACACAGCTTGTAAGAAGTGCAACAAGAATTCAAACCCAGACTGCTGGTGGCCACTCCTGCACAGCAACACCCACAGGTGTTAGGAGTCTCTTACTAGCGGGGCACAAAGCTCGGTGCTCTCATACAGTTGTCTCATCTATCCCTCACTGGACTCCGTGTGGTATAGGCTGTTGTCCCCATTTTGCAGGTGAGGAAGCTGAGGCTCTGAGAGGCTGAGTTGGCCGGCAACAGAGCCAGCTCTGAAATTCAGTCTCTGACTTGGTTCTGTTCCATGCCCTTGTTCTCCCTGTTTCCCTCTGGTTAGGGAAATGGCCACAGGTGGACGGCACGAGGGGAAAGGAGGTATGATTTGGGGATCTTCTCCCTTGTGGCATCCATCCCTACAGGATATACTAGAAATGCTGGTCCTTGCCCTCGGAGGTTCCCAGCAGGCAGGCAGGGACTCACAAAGAACAGAACTGTTCCCATTCACCCCCTGCGTGAGGTCACCCCTGGATCTCACCTACTCCTCCCACCCACCCTGGCAATTTCCTATTACAATATCACCACCAACACTAACCTAACTGAAACTTCTTGTTGTCGTTAGTTTTTTTCCTCAGGTTTATAATTTACATACAGTAAACTTCACCTTTTTAGTGTACAAGTCCACGAGTTTCGACAAATTCATAGAGTTGTATAACCACTACAATAATCAAGATATAAAACATTTCCATCCACCCAGAAAATTCCCTCCGGCCACTCTGCAGTCAGCGCCTCCTTCCACCCCAGCCCCAGGCAACAACTCAGCTGTGTCTTCTGTCCAGCCGTTTTGCCTGTTCCGGAATGCCACACAGCTGCAGTCCCCATGTGAGCAGCCTTTTGTGTCAGGCTCCTTTCACTCAGCATGCTGCATTTGGGATTCAGCCAGGGTTTGCGTGTATTTGCTCCTTTTCCTGGCTGAGTAGTATCCCATTGTGCAGCCGAACCACATTGTTTGTCCATCTACCAGTTGAAAGGCGTCTGAGATGTTCCCAGTTTTTGTCAATGACAGATGAAGCCCCGACATGCTTCTGCGTACAGGTTTCTGTGTAGATGGAAGTTTCCCTTTCTCTCGGACCGATCTGTCACTTGGAGGTGCCGTGCTCCAGAGTCCTTCAGAACACCCGAGCTCTGTGTGACCACAGGGGTGTGGGCAGTGCTGCCCTGTCCTGCTCTCACCAGCTAGAGTCTCTCAGCCTCCCCCACCACATGCACCCACCAGAATCAGGCTCTGAGACCTCTCCAGGCCCCACAAAACTCTCTTGGCCACCTCCTCACTCAGAAATCTCCCGGAAAGGACCCAGCACTGAGCCCTACCCTGGACCACGCATCCTGGACCGTTAGACCCTGATGGAGAAGCTGAGAAAGTGAAAAGTGGGCTCGTGGTCACCTTCATGCACACCACATAGCCCTGCACCTGGGCTCTATCTGTGGTCACACCCATCCCTGGAGCCCCACCGAAATGGGGGGAATGTGTAAAAACCAAGGAGGACACAAAGTGGAAGCTGCCTGATGACACAGGAACCAGAGCCCAAGGGAAAACGACACAGAGAAAACCGAGCTGCTCACGGAGGCCCCGAAACAGAGGGCCCCTTCAGGCCTGAGAGTAACCCACCTAAAAGAGTGGCCTTGCCTCATGCTGGGAGAGCCCAGGGCGTGTGTACCTCTCTCTCTCTCTCTCTCTCTCTCTCTCTCTCTCTGATGAGGGAGGGTGAAGAATATGAAAATATATGCTACTTCCACCCCACTCCCACGCCACCCCTGGGACATGGAACATTAGGAAGCCCACGCAGGGAAAAGTTGTGCAAGAAAATAAAAGTTGGAGTATTATTCGGCATAGGTCATTTGCAAATCGCATTTTCAAAGTCACAGTAACAAGTAAAGAGTGAACATTCATTTAACAGAATCACGACTTAAGGCTCCTGGGAGGACAGGAGTTGGGGAGGGTGCAGGTGTGTGAGGAGAGAAGCGGGTGACGAGGTGTTAAATCTCCCACGGTGGGAAGTCTACAGAGAATGCCTCAAATAAAAAAGCAGCAGTATGAGCATGCTGTCCAGAAGGCTAAAAAATATATCTTGCTTTTAAAAAACATTGACAGTCCTGTATCTGGGGAACAGGAAATAGGGAGAAGGAGCAGAGAGAAACCTGCTGTGGTTCATTAACAATGAGACCTTCACGGCTCCCTCCTTGCCAAAGCCACCTGCCTGAGAACCAACATGGCTCCACCTTCGTGGGGAGGGAGCCAGGAACTCGAGTTGGAATCTGGCAGTGAAACTCTGGAGCCTGTGTCTCAGCCTGAAGAGGAGATGCAGGTGTCTGTTCAGGACACACACAGCCCAAGTGCCCACTTTACCAGCTGTGTAACAAACCACCCCAACTTATACTGACCAAACACAACAATCACCTCTTATTTTTCACGAAACTACAGGTTGGCTGGGACTCGGCTGACCGAGGCTGGGCTGGGCTAATCTAAGCTGGGCTTGCTCACGCTGGTGGGTTGGTGGGGTGCTGGATGGTCTCGGTTGGCCTCAGCTGTAATGACTCACCCCCAGGAGGCCAGCCTAGCTTTGATCTCATGACAGAGGCAGGATTCCAAGAAAGGGAGCCAATGAGTCCGAACCCCTTAAAGCCAAGGCAAGGAAATCACATCATCACTTCTAACACACCCTATAGGCCAAACCAGAAGGAGGCGGGGCACAGCATAGACTCCACTTCTTGATGGAAGGGGCTGCACGACATCACTGCAAAAGGCATGGATGGGAGGGTGTGAAGAATGAGGGGCGACTTTTGCAACCAATCTATTACACCCACACAGAGCATTCTTCTCCCCAAAATAGCCAGGCCTGACCTGAGGCCCAGGGGACACAGCATTGGACCACGTCCTCCAACCTGACCACTTCCCTATAAGCAGGGCTGGGCCACAAGGGCCTCAGAGACATTCCATGCAACCCTCACATCCTAGAGATGAGGAAACAGGGGTTCGTGGGGGAGGAAGCTGGCCCCAGGCCACACGCCCAACTCCATCCTCCTCCTGTGAGTCAAGCCACTCGGTCCTTTGAGAATACGAGGAAGGACAACAACGGGCAGCCATGAGGAGTGAGTCACAGATGCTCTATTCAAGGGGAGATGGAAGAAAAGCAAGGCTGAATTTAAGCCACAGAAAAAGGGAGATAAACAAAAGGAGAAGCAGGAATGATTTATTCTGGTTAATTCCACTCTGTTCTACCCGTGGAAAGAGGATTCTAGACTTGGGGTACATGAGTAACAGAGGGCCTACATCTATGAAGTCAGTCTCATTCAGAGAGGTGGGCTGGGTCAGAATAGCTGGGAACCTTGGCTCCCATTCAGTGCAAGTCCGGACTGCAAAGGAATCTCTATTTCTCCACCCTTTAACCCTGGGCGTGGCCATGTGACTCGCTCTGACCTATGGAATGTGCTTGTGCCTTGGGCCTGGTCCTCTCTTCACATCAGGTAAACAATTCCAGGCGAGCCTCCTACAGGCCTAGAGTGAGGCCATCCTAGACCATCTGGTCCCAGTGAAGTCAGCCCAGAATCCCAGCCACAGCATCAGGAGAAATAAGCAATGTTTGTTTTAAACCACTAGGTTTGGGGGTTGTTTGTTACACAGCAAAAGCTAATTGATACAGCATGGAAGTGCATCACCTCTGCAAATGCTCTGTAAAGAGCCAGATCAAGTCTAACCCCAAACCTCTTCTGGAAGTGGTTCGGGTGACTTCTCAGAATGAAGCTCAGTTCCCAGTCAGGAGGCCGTTGGGGGCAAAAGTGTGCTGTCATTGCCCCTAGGGCCCAGCTCAAAATCTTCTGTTGAAAGAAGAACTTTCTGGAATTCAGTACAAATCAAGACTTTTTTTTTTTCCTCCACCATACTTGACTTATGTTTTGAAACTTTTTACTATAGAAATTGTTAAACAAACCCAAACAAGGTAGAATAGTATAATGGACCCCCATATGGCCATTATTCAGCTTCAAAAATGATCAATACTCTGTCATTCCTGTTTCACCCATCCCCTAATTTTTTCCCTGGAGTATTTTAAAGCAAATTTCAGACAAGCCATTTTACCAGTATATAAGGATTTAAAAAAAAAATCTAATCATACTATTATTGCACATTCCCAAATCAATAATTCCTTATATCATTTAATCGTATATATCATATTTTTAAAATGTTTTTGCTTGTTTTTAAAATGTTCTTCTTTAAGATGCTTTGTTTGAGTTGTGAACGAAAAAGGGGCCACATACTAAACCGGACAAGGTCACAGGAGGCCTGCATGGTGGGCCTTACAAATCCAGAGGCTGAAAATAAACACATAGAATACTCTGAACATAAAAGCCCATCAAGGTGGGTAGTCACATCCTAGGCCTGTAGCTTCTTTGACAAAGGTCCATCTTTACCTTAAGTGAGCCTGTCTATCGTCTTTCTGCACCTACGATAACGTATCTTTGAAATGTCAGACTAATCTCCTCTGCCAGATCCTTGGGGCACAACCCCCAACAGAAGACCACAGAACCCCTCGTTGTTATCTCGTTCTTCAAAACCATCTCTACTCATATGTGCCGCAAATGTTATTAACTATCCTGTACCCACCAATGTAAAAGAACTATGCATTTCTCTATTTTGTCTTTTTATCTAATTCCAGAGATTTCCCCACTTTGCTTTCTCCCACCTCCTTAATCTACTACCAATGGATTTCATGTCATTCTCCTGCCATCTCCTCCTTTTATTCTAAGGTATAAAATAAAAATAAAAAACTGCCATTCTCTGGAGCATTTTCTCGTTCCATTGAGATTTTGCTGCCCAGCAATGGTCATCAGTTGGACTCAAATACTCATAAAAAATCCTCTCCAGGTTTGGACATTTCTTATGTTGACAGAATCAAGAGCCTGACAAGGTGGTCAACATTGTGCCCTGGATTAATGTCTCTTTTACGTCTTTTTCCCCTTTTTTAAAAAATTAAGGCATAATTCCATGTCATAAAACTCACCATTTTAAAGTATGCAATTTAGTGGGTTGTTTTTTTCTTTTTAGTATATTCACAAAATTGTGCAACCATCACCACAATCTAATTCCAGAACATTTTCATCACCCCCAAAAATAAACTCTGTATTCATTAGCAGTTACTGTTTATTTTTTCTTCCCCCAGCCCCCAACAACCACTAATCTGTTTTCTATCTCTGTGGATTTGCCTATTCTGATATTTCATATAAATGCAATCATATAATATGTGATCCTTTACAACTGACTGCTTCATTTAGCGTCATGTTTTCAGGGTTCATTCATCTTGAAGCGCATTATACACTGAATGTTTGTGCCCCTCCCCCAAATTCATATGTCAAAGCACTAACCCCTAATGTGGTGGTATTTGGAAATGGGACCTGTGGGAGGTAATTAGCATTAGATGAGATCATGAGGATGGGGCCCTCATCATGGGATTAGTGCCCTTATAAGAAGAGACACCAGAGAGCTTGCTCTCTCTTCCTGCTCCCACGGAGAGGTCATGTGAGCACACAGCAAGAAGGCAGCCATCCGCGACCCAAGGGAAGAGTCCACATTAGAAACTGACCTTGCTGGCACGCTCATCTTGGACGTGTAGTCTCCAGAGCTGTGAGAAAATAAATGTCTATTGTTTAAGTCACCCAGTCTATTTTATTATGTCTACCTAAGCAGACTAAGACACAGCATCTATCAGTACTTCAGTCTTTTTTGTAAGGGTCAAAACATTTTGTTCCCTTAATATTTTTTTCTTTTTTAATGAAGTTAAATAGTAAAACACAAATTCAAAAGCCGCCTCCCTATCTACACCCCAAGCCCCTTCTCCACACACAGTCTTTGGCGCTGGTTCCCTTTCCTTCATCCCACTCACAGACACAGAGTATACACTGAGAAAACAGCACTGCTCTAAGTACGTGGAGACACGATGACAGGAGGTGAACTGTGTTCACGAGGTTAAATTGAGCAAATCTGCATTTCCTGGATTGTGGATGGTTTCCTTTCATCAGCCAAATTGAAAAAAGAAATTCCCTGGATTAGATGCTTCAAAGCTGAAGCTCCCAGGACCACCTTGAAGATGTTATTTGCATCAAAATCACCCATATTCATGCCTTCTTCATCCAGGTCCTGTGCACTGTCAGTCATAGTGTGTCTTTTTCTTGGGATCAGAGAGGATCCAACTTCCTTCCGAACTTCGCACTGGCTCTGTGCCCATCCAGATGGTGCAACAAAGTCTGCTTCCGATGAGCTTTCCTGACCTCGTCCTCAGAGGCTTTCATGTCCACTCCCAGAATCTTGTAGGAATCTTTCCTCTTACTCTTCTTCAGTTCTAGCTGTGCATTTTTAAAAGCTGTTTATGTTCTTATCCATCAAGTACGCTTTTTCATAGTCCTCTACTGCTTCTTCACACTGTTCTGTGTCCATGGAACACTCAGCTCTTCTCAAGAAGGTTTTTACACATGTATCATCGAGCCTCGCTGGGTTTGTGCCGTCTTCCATTGCATCATTTAGTTTCCTACGTTTGGAATTAACTGTACCCGGATTACAGTAGAGTTCAGCATTTGTTTTTATACTGTTGTGGTTTATCCCCAGGACTTCCGTGTACAGTTCATAGGCTGGCTCTTGATTTCCTTCTTTAAAGGCTTTATTCCCACCTTCTTTTGTTGCTTTAAGTGCTTTGACATTTCTGCAAGCAACGCAGGCCTTCTCGTGGCCAGGAGCCACCCTGAGAGCCTGCACAAAAAATGAACAGCCTTCTCAATACAATCTTCATAATAAAAGCAAAGACCTCGGACATACAGAACATCCACGTTGGTGGAATCCATTTGTAAAATGTCACTGGCCACAGACTGTACTTCTGAATAATCATCCTGCATTGCTAAATATTCTGCTTTGGGGATTTTGAAGCAATGACAGGCAGGAGCAAATTCTAGGGCATGGTCCATGCAGAAAACAATCTTCCAAAAGTCCCACTTCTCAAAATCCATTTCTGCTACTTTCTCATATTCTGCATTAGCATTCTTGCATTCTGTTGTACCCAGGCATTTCTGTGATTCAGTTCTGGGGTTCTCTGGAAACAGTGAGATTCTGCCATTGGCACTCCTTAGAGTTAGGTATCACTCATGATGTCCACTCATGATGCCCCCAAAGGAAACTGTCATCCAACCTCACTGCGTACCTTCAAGAGTCTCCCAGAACCTTCGAGCATCATCAAGGTGGCTGCTCAATTTCCATAATAGCTAGCACTTTTTCAGTTGACCGTAGAAGCATAGACAGGTATGGATTTATTTCTGGACACTCAATTCTATTCCATTGATCTATATGTCTACCCTATGCCAATACCACACTGTCCTGATTTCTGTAGCTTTGTAGTAAGTTTTGAATTCTTAAGACTTTTTAATATATAATAATTCACTTTCCATTTTTGTCGTTGAAGAAACTGGGTCATTTGTCCTGCAGACTGGCCACATTCTGGATTTGGCTGATTACATCTTTGGAATGTCATTTAACATATTTATCTCTGTATTTCTAATATTCAGATTGGGAAGCTTCATTAGGCTCAGGTATAATTTTCCTAGGAGGTATTGCATTACGTCAGGAGGCACAGAATGTCTGCTTGTCCCAATTTAGTGAGATAACATCATGTTCTTTCTCTTGGATCCATCCATTATAAAGTTCTCCATCAACTTTCACCTTTTATCAGACACAGATGATTATAGCTTGATTCAGTATTTCATTAGGTGGTGACTTTCTAACTCGATCTTTCCTTCTACATTTATTACTGCAATTCTTCTATAAAGTAGAACTTTCCTTCCTCATCTATTTAGTTATCTTAAAGTTTGGTCTGTGTAGAAAAAGCAGGCTAAAAGTTTGATTCTTGGGGCTGGCCGGGTGGCTCAGGCGGTTAGAGCTCCCTGCTCCCTGCTCCTAACTCCAAAGGCTGCCGATTCGATTCCCACATGGGCCAGTGGGCTCTCAACCACAAGGTTGCCAGTTCAATTCCTTGAGTGCCGCAAGGGATGGTGGGCAGCGCCCCCTGCAACTAAGATTGAACACTGCACCTTGAGCTGAGCTGCCACTGAGCTCCCGGATGCCTCAGTTGGTTGGAATGTGTCCTATCAACCACAAGGTTGCCAGTTCGACTCCCGCAAGGGATGGTGGGCTGCGCCCCCTGCAACTAGCAACGGCAACTGGACCTGGAGCTGAGCTGCGCCCTCCACAACTAAGACTGAAAGGACAACAACTTGAAGCTGAACGGCATCCTCCATAACTAAGATTGAAAGGACAACAACTTGACTTGGAAAAAAAAAAAAGTCCTGGAAGTACACACTGTTCCCCAATAAAGTCCTGTACCCCTTAAAAAAAAAAAGTTTGATTTTTTCCCTTTACCTTACCAGCTTTCAAAATGAGTTGTTCCCTCTAAAGGTAATTATTTTTTTTAGTATCATTTTGAATTCATTAATTTTTTAATTTTTATATTTCAATTCATTGAAGTTACTTATAAGTCAGGCTTATTAAGATATAATTGATATATATTAAGGTTCACCCTCTTGAAGTGTACAATTTTATGAGTTTTAACAAATATACACACTAACACCTTATTCAAGATATAGAACATTTCTATCACCCCCAAAAGTTCCCTTGTGTCCCTTTGCAGTCAATCCCCTTTCCCCACTCCACACTTCTGGCAATCACTTATCTAATTTATTTTCCCAGACTTTTTTTCCTCCCCAGAATATTATGTAAACGGAATCATACAGTACATTGCCATTTCTGTCCTGTCTTCTCTCAACTTAGCAAATGCTTGCGATCCATCCATGTTGCTGAGTGTATCAGTAGTCTGTTCCTTTTATTACTGAGTAGTATTCCATTGTACCAGGTTTTGGCAACTCTGAATAAAGCTGCCACAAACACTTGCACACAGATCTTTCTGGGGACATATGTTTTTATTTCTCTTAGGTAAATAAATACCTAGCAGTTAAGCCCCTGGGTCATATGATAGCTGGAGATTTAATAAGAAGAAATTGCCAAGCTGTTTTCCAAAGTAGCTGTTTGTTATTCTTTTTGATATTCAAATTATTTCATCATTTGTCTAGTGAGTGGTCCTTCCAGCAGGTTCCTGTCCTATTGACATGACTCCAGTCGTCTTCAGTAGCTTCCTTGCTTTCTGGCCTCACTGGAGGTTCCAGGTTCATCTTGCACATTTTCTGCCTCAGACTCGAAATCAACTGCTTTTCCAGAACCCTTTTAGTGAGAAACGGTACTTGGAAACCAAAGCCTGATACTGAAGGTGCTCATTACTACTCAGTTGTCAGTGTTTATAGGCCTTTTCAGGTGGACAGATCTAGGAAGGTCATATTTTTTTTTTAGAAATAGAAATCACTAGTTTGTAGGTAAATCATTAGAATTATAAGGGTTTTTAACTTCTTTAGATTGTCATTTTCATCTCTTTTGTGCTGAAAATCTTGTTTCCTAATGACACTTAATTATTTTTTTTCTTTATTCTTCTATATATGTAGTAGTTTCAAAATAGTAACACGATATTATTACTTAACCATAAGACAAGTCTGTACAGTTTAAGATTTTCTTGTGCCTTTTTCTATCTTAGGTTATATCCCCACTAGGAATGTACAGTCAAAAGTCATGTATTTCCATTTGTCTCTTATGGATTTTTAATTTTTGTGTACGTGTTTTAACTATGAAAAACACATCATTCCAAAGCAAAAACTTTTAATAAAAGGTATGTTCAGAAAGGTCTAGCTTCCAGTTCCTATCTTTCTCCCTCTTCATTTTTCCCTCCATGATAAATAAACATTTTTATTAGTTTTTGGTTTATCCTTCCATTGTTTATATTTCAAAATAGAAGCATAATTTTTATATTTCCTCTCTTTTTGCCTATAAAAGGTAGCATATTACACATATTCTTTTGCACTTTGCTTTTTAAAAAATAAAACATGAATACATAACAGAAAACAAATACATGGTTTAATGAATTATTATGACACTCACACCTTATAACTACCACCTAATCAAGAAACAGAACCTGGCCAACCACCGCAGAAGACCCCCCACAAGCACCACCCCAATCACAGCCCCCCATAAAAGTAAGCACAATCCTGATAGCAATCACCTTGCTGAGTCTCTTTCTTTTTTATCAACTAAGTGAGCACCTCTAGACACTACAGTTTACTTTTTAGCTTTGTCCATTTTTAAAACTTCACATTCAAGTCTCTTTTAATCTACGGGATGTCCCCCCTCCATCCCATTCTTTCCCCTACAATTCATCTATTGAAGAAACCAGGATATTTGCCCCACACCGTGTTCCCAGTCTAGGCTTTGCTGATTGCACGCTCATGGTGCAATTCAACATGTTCCCCCATCCTCTCTATTTTTGCACATTGGCACTGGATCAGACTCAAGTTCAAGCCCTTTGCCCCAATTATAGGTGGTGTTGGGTTCTTTCAACAGGAGGCATGTCATGTCTGGTTTTCACTCTTTCCTGATGTTGGCAGCCACTGATGCTTAATGCCCAGACCCTTAATTCATCAAAGCTTGCCGAGTGGGATAGTCCCACTCACCTTGCTTTCTGATCAAGCCTTTCCCATGACGCAAGCAGAGGCAGTAGGACACCAGTAGCTTTGCCAAGATGTCTGATATGAATTAAATATTGTGCTTTCCTCCCACATCTGACTTCTCTATGAGATGAGAAAGGTCCCAGGCCTATGTAATTTGTATGCAAATGCCTGCTTCTCAGAAAAGGGTTGACTGGGTTCCAGCCACCTACCACTGTCTTATACTTTCTTCTCCTTATAGTAACTGTGAGAATTAACCCTCCCATTCTCTGAGAAAAGCCAGACTCAAAGCCACCTGAACAATTTTATCATGTGAGGCCCACGCCTGGGTCCACAGCCCAAATGCTTACAGCAGGCAATACACTTCTGACAGATGCCCCATGTATGCGATCAATGTCGCCATGTCTGGAAGGCTTGGCGCCCATATCAGATGCCTGGAGTGTTGTCTTGGGTGAAACAAAACATGAAAACCTGCCCAATGCTATCAGTGAGAGAAGCATCAAACAGGCCGATGCCTTACTCAGCGTTTCCTAACAGAGCCAGGTGTGTAGCACAATTATTCAGGCCATATCTATATATACTGAGATACATTTCTCTATATTTGCTCAACTTTTTACTTAAATGTACTTGTGAAGAAAACTTTTTAACACTTTCACTAAGCAACAAACAGTTCTCACTTGCCAAAGTGGGAAGGTAACATCAAGGAAAGCTAAATAACATAATTAAATTCTAGTGAGAAAGCTTTGCCTGCTGAAGGCTCTGACCTGGGGAATCTGCTCTCTTTTTAGAAAAGGAAGATTAGCAAGGGTTAAAGAGGTGTTCAAATATATTAGCACCAGACTGTCTTTCTCCTAGAGCAGTTCTCAACCGGGAGGTGGATTTTGTTCTCTGGGTGACATTTGGCAGTGTCTAGACATACTTTTGTCTGTCACAACTGGGGGTGGAGGTGCTACTGGCATTTAGTGGGTGGAGGCCAGAGATGCTGTAAACATTCTACCATGCGTGGGGCAGCCCCCCACAACAAAGTTTTCTGGCCCCAAATGTCAATAGTGCTGAGGCTGAGAAACTATGTTTTAGAGAAGTAAGAAGGGTTGAAAAAGAACCGAAAAGAAATTTCCCTCATTCTGGGATTCAATGTTATTTAATGCAGGATCCAGGTACCATGTAACAGCATCCAACATTAACCAGGGGTACATGACTCATACTTAAGAGAAAACTGTCTAAATAACAAGATGTCATGGAGCCAAGGGTGACACCAGCTACTGGTGCTGAAAGAATGTCATTATCTGAACGCTAATCTCAGAGAAGTCCATAGATCGAGTGGCAGAACTGGTCATGCTACACTAGATGCTGTGTTGACAGTTAACATTTATTAAGTACCTACCGAGTCCAGGTACTGTGCTGGGAACTAGTACGTGGTGATTCCGGTGAGAGGCACACAGGCCAGTGGGGGAGACAAGGAGACATTATAAATGAGTAGAAAACAGTACCATGGGAAATTGTGTGCAGCTAAAAGGAAGAGGCGAAACCACCAACCGGGGTCCAGGGGGGAAGTAAGAGGGGTCAGAAGGCAGAAAAGGTTTCCCAGGGACGGCTATGATTCCAGGGTCTAACCCTCCCAAGGAGCTCCCTCTGATTGGAAGCAGGGCTAATTCAAAAGCAGTGTGTGGCTTCTGGCAGAGTACATGGATCTAAAGTCCTTTAAAACTAATTTGTACTATTGGTAAAGATCCAAAAGTATACCCAAAAATAATTTAAAAAAGAAAAGCTATACACCTGATGTATCCATATATTACTGTTTACACTTGAAGAAAGAAAAACTGGAAACAACCTAAGTGCCAAACCACAGGAAAGCAGTTAGCATAATCTGAGAACTAATTGCTATTTATTAAGTGCTGCCCATGTGCCAATCAGTTTACAATCAGTGTAGCAAAATGATTATACCTTTTCTCCTTGCAGCAACTGTGAGAATCAACCCTCCCATTCTCTGAGAAAAGCCAGACTCAGAGAAGATAGGAGAAAGGAATCTTTCAACCAATACTATGGAAAATATTGACTAGCTTTATACAAAAAAATAAATAAATAAAACAATTGTCACTCCAATAAATTTAAAAAATAAATTTAAAAATAAATAAAGAAATAAATAAAAATTTAAGCATAATCCTCACCTCACACCATGCATAAAAGTAACTTGAAATGGATCATAACTTAATTGTAAAACTGAAACTATAAAAATTCTAGGAGAAAATCTTTGTGGCTTTGAGTTGGGCAAAATGCTCTTAGATATGACACCAAAAGCACAAACCATTAAAAAAAAAATGAGGTTGGGGAAGCAGAAACAGGAACAAGTTAGAATAGCATTATGCTGTTATCAGAGTATTCCTTTTATGGTTATCATCTATTTTTGATTAAATGATGTGGATATCCCATTTATGGTGGCAACATAAAGTTTCCTTTTTAAATAAATGTGGCTATGTTTCTAAAATGTGAATGGCCCTTAGGGTTGGGGGGTGGGGGTGGAAATATGCTGATAGAATACAGACTCTGAAGTCAGAATGTCTGGTTCAAATTCTGGCTCCACCTCGCCATGGGCGAGGTAAGGATTCTCTGGCCTTGGGTTCCTCATCTGTAAAATGGTTTCACACGAAATTCTGATCTCAAAGAGTTATGCCAGGATTTCCCAAGTTTCTATATACAGAAAGCTTAGAACCTGATCTGGCATATATGGTGCATAGTAGAAGCTCAGTACAGTAAGTCCTCATTTAACATCAATGGGCTCTTGGAAACTGCAACTTTAGGTGAAATGACGTATAACGAAGCCAATTTTACCATAGGCTGATTGATACCCTATAAACAGGAGTTATGTTCCTATGGCATATTTCTGGTCACAGAAAATCATTAAACTTCTAAATAAAGACCCAAAACACTTCTAATATTAAACATTGAAATAAATATGAGCTCTACATATATTTAAGAAAGGTTAATAAAAGTACGAGAATTATTTTCCAACCTGCTTATTC
Source organism: Rhinolophus sinicus (assembly GCF_036562045.2). NCBI lineage: Eukaryota > Metazoa > Chordata > Mammalia > Chiroptera > Rhinolophidae > Rhinolophus > Rhinolophus sinicus. Next base: position 28,616,675 of record NC_133760.1, on the reverse strand, counting down.
CAGTTCAGAGTCCCGGGTGGCCAGAGCCTCTCCCAGCAGCTCAGGGTTCAAGGAGGGAATCAACTCTGGACAAGAGGGGTACACTCTCACACACACCCACACTCACTTTTAATTTTGAATGATTTCCTTTATTGCTGTTGCTTTTGCACCATCAATAGAGATTTGTGAGGAAAATACTCATTTGATTGTGAAAGAAAGAAACCCAATGTGCAACTAGTCACATGGGACCCTTGAATGCTCTAAACAGCTTTTGCTTCAAGACAGAGACTCATGCCCTTCAGAAGGATCTAACCTCCGACCTCTGACCTCCAACAAGCAAGGAGACCACAAGAGTGGAAAAACAGAGTGTCCACCCTAGTGCCACTCTCAGAAAAAAGGGACAGTGGACAAAGGGACTCCCGTAGACTGTTGTGCCTGAAAGCGTCCTTGGAAGACAGGAGAAAAAAGAAAACAAAGCAAAAAGGAGTGAGGTAGAAGTCAGTAGCTGGAAGGTCTTTAGTTTGACAGCTCCATGGACAGAAACCTCTGCAGAGGGTTACCCTCTCTATGCATCAAAGAAAATAACTGTCACCAAGAAAGAAAACCAAGTTCACAGGGATGTGGAACAACTGGAAGTCTCCACATATTCCTTGAGAGTATAAATGGGTACAATCATTTTGGAAAGCTGACAGTTCTCATAAAATTAAACACACCCCTGTCCTGTGACGCAGCAATTCCACTCCTAGTATTTAACCTAGAAAAATCAAAATATGTTTCCACATATGGGTGAAGGAGTTCAAAAGTTACAAACTTCCATTTATAAAATACGTAAGTCCTGCGAATGTCATATATAGTATGGTGACTAATAGTGTAGTCACTAATTTACTAATAGGTAGTGTATATTTGAAAGTTGCTAAGAGAACAGATCTTAAAAGTCCTTATCACAAGGAAAAAACATGTTGTAACTATGTATGGTGATGGATGCTAACTAGACTTATTATGGTGATCATTTTGCAATACATACACATATCGAATCATTATATTGTATACTTAAAACTAACATGATTTTATGTCAATTATACTGCAATAAAAAAATTTAAGTACATATCTACATCCACAAAAAGAATGAACAGGAACGTGTATTGCTGCTATATTCATACAATGAATAACATGCAGTTCCAAAAACTGAAAACAATCCAAATGTCCATCAACAGAAGAATGGATATAGAGACCGGTTTGATTGCACAATGGAATACCACTCAGCAAAAAAGAAAGAAAAACAAAAGGAAAGGAACAAATTACTAATCCATGTAATAAAATAACATGGATAATCTCATAAACCTTATTATGAGCAAGAGGCCAGACACAAAGAATACACACTATATAACTCCATTTATTTGAATGTAAGAACAGGCAAAAAACTAATCTACAGTGGTTGTCGGATGTGGGTGGTGGTGGTAGGAATTAACTGGAAAGGGGTATGAGGGAAGTTTCTAGGGTGATGAAAATGTCCTAGCTCTTGGGTGGGATGGTTTTTCACATGGGTATACACCATTGTCAAAAACCGTCTGTACTGGGATGAATAGTGTCCCCCCAAAGTTCATGTCCACCATGAATCTCAGAACATGACCTTATTTGGAAATAGGGTCTTTGCAGATGTAGTTAGTTAAATTAGCATGAGGTCATACCAGATTAGGGTAGGCCCTAATCCAATGACTGGTGGCCTTATGAGAAGAGAAAATAGAGACACACAGGGAGAATGCCATGTGACGACGGAGACAGAGTGGAATGATATGTCCACAAGCAGGGAATGCTAGGAACTGCATGCAACCACCAGAAGCCAGGAAGAGGCAATGAAAGATCCTCCCTTAGAGACTTCCAAGAGATCATGGACCTACTGACTACTTGAGTTTGGATTTCTAGCCTCCAGACCTGTGAAAGAATAAATTCTATTCCTTTGAGAGCCCAAATTTGTGGTCTTTTGTTCTGTAGTCCTGGGAAATTAAAATACCATCAAATGGAATGTTTAACGTCTGTGCAATTTATTTTAAGTAAATTATACTCTGATATTAAAAAATTTAAAATAGCTAATTGGAAACAGCAAGCTGGTGACAAAGGCTCCAACCTGACTCCCATTTCACCAAATCAGAACACCAGAAGGAGGGCCAACCCAATACTGTTCAGAATTCACATCTAGTGGGAGGACCCAGGCACTGCCAGTGAGACCCTACCCGGTGGCTCGCCCTTCACACTCATCCACCTTGCAAAGCTGTTCCCTCTGCAAAAAATGCCCCCTACACCATCTGAAACATAAATACTATAGGACTATAGGCAGAACTACCCGAGAACCACTTTGCAGATGCCCCATTCAAAAGCGAACCAGCTCACTTTTGAGGGAGCTCCAAACCTCAGAATTAAAGACCACAGAAAAGCTTGGTTAGGCGCCAAGAGCTTCGGCCCAACTCTTCTTCCCACTCACTCACAAATTTATTATCTGACATGTCAACCTTAAGGAATCTTCAGCCTGTTCCGTAGTCTAGATACTTACAAAAGCAGGTTTTTAATTTCATTATTTTGCTTTATCTGAGAAGCCCCTGGCCCTGAGAACTTGCCGGTCACTCGTCTAAGCACACTGTACAGTTATGTCCACGAGGTTTAGGGTCCATGAAGGTCAGGAAGGTTAATGAATGTAGAGACCAACTGGCCCAATCCCCATTGGATGTTTTAATCCCCGTTCAGGTCCCCCACCTTTATGGGGTACTTACTATATGCCAAGGAACTTGCCATGCATTAACTTATTGAATCCTCACAGTGAGGCTAGAGGTAGGACCTATTATTATTATCTTCATTTGTTGATGAGGAAACTGAGGACCAGAGGGCTGAAGGAATGCGTCAGAGGTTACCCAAGTAGTAAACCATAAAGAAGGGATCGGAGCCCAAACAACTGGCTTAGAGCTATTGTCTTAACCACTGGAATGCTCTGCCAAGTGGATGCCTCTTCTGTGGACTGGGCACTGCATTCCCCGTGACAGAGAACCCAAAGGTTTTTCTCTGTGAAAAGACCCAGACTCTTGGGGGCGGATGGGTGGCTCAGTTGGTTAGAGCACGAGCTCTGGGCAACGGAGCTGCCTTGCCGGTTGGATTCCCACATGGGCCAACGTGCTGCGCCCTCCACAACTAGAATGAAGTCAATGAGCTGCTGCTCAGCTCCCACGTGGCCAGATGGCTCAGTTGGTTGAAGTGTGGGCTGAGCCAGTTCGACTCCCTCAAGGGGTGGTGGGCAGTGGCCCCTGCAACTGACAACGGCAGCTGGACCTGGAGCTGAGCTGCGCCCTCCACAACTAAGATTGAAACAACAACACCTTGACTTGGAAAAGTCCTGGAAGTACATACTGTTCCCCAATAAAGTCCTGTTCCCCTTCCCCAATAAAAATCTTTAAAAAAAAAAGACCCAGACTCTTTTAACTTCTTCCCCCCACCCCCCCTTCTTCAGAAACAGGGCAGTGAGTCCCAAGTTTAGTTTCATAATAGCCCAGAGACTCTAAAAGCTTATTGGGACATCTCCAAAGCATTATATAAACAAAATCAAGTGTAACAGGATAAAGGCTGTTTAGTTTTGTTTTTGGGGTTTTGGTATGCTGTGGTTTGAAAGTTAACCAAAAACTGAAAAAGGCTGAAATCAGAACCATGCAGATTTTTTTCTAACTCAGTGAAAAACCCCAATATCTATTGTCCATTACACCAGGAAGGAATTTGGACCTGGGTTTCCTAGAAGAACATCAAACCAATGGTTCTTTACTTCAGGAAAGGAAACTTCAGCCCATATATGCAGACTGTGTCCATGTCCACAGTCCTTTTCCAGAGGAGCCCACAGAACTGTTGGCTTAAAGAAGATTCTCCAGGATCGTGGCACAGCACATAAAAAGTAAAGGGAATTTATTCCAGGAGTGCAAGAATGGTTCAGTATTAGGAATCTTCTTAATATAACATAATAATAGATCCTAGGAGATCCATAAATGTTAAATAAGCATTTGACGAATTCAACACCTTTTCCTGAAGAAAACGTCATTAAAGAAGGTATCAATGGATAATTCTTTAACATGATAAAATATACAAATTTCAGATAAAAGCCAGAATTTTGCTTAACTGGAAAACATCAGAAACACTCCCACTGAAGTTAGGAACAATACACACATGCCCACTAACTCTGTATGAGAGGTATCAGCCAATTCAATTAGATAAGCTAAAGAAATTAGAGATGTAAGAATTGGATGGGGGATATACTGTACAGCATGGTGACTATAGTTAACAATATTGTATTGTATGTTTGAAAGTTGCTAAGAGACTAAATCTTAAAAGTTCTTATCACAAGAAAATAATTTGTAACTATGTGTGGTGATGGATAGTTACCAAACTTATTGTGGTGATAATTTCACAATACATACATACGCATACATCAAATCATTATGTTGTATACCTAAAACCAATGTAATATTATATGTCAATTATATCTCAATAAAAATAAAAATGAAAATAAAGAATTGGATGGGAGGAGGTAAATTATTTTTATTTATAGATGCTATGATTATAAGCCTTGAACATCCAAGAGAATCAACTAAGAAATGACTACAAACAATAGCCAGTTAGAAAAGACTCCACAAAAAAGATAAAATATCTACGAATAAAATTATCAAAAAATATACAAGTTATGTACTAAAAACACTGTGAACAATATTTAAGGACACACAAGACTTAAAAAAATGGAAAGACATACTACGTTCTTCCATAGGCAGATTCAAATCATAAAAATGTCCCTTCTCTGAAGTTAATGTGTAAATTTAAAGCAATCCCAATACATTTGACAAAAGGGGATATTTAATTGGCCAATAGATATTTTTTAAAGTGCTAAACCTCACTAGTCATTAGAGAAGTGAAAACCAAAACCACAATTAATTACCACTACAGAGAACAGAATGAATTAAATTTAAAAGACCCACAAAACCAAATGTTACAATACTGGGAATAACTGGAATTCTCAGATACTACTGGAAGGAGGGCAAATTGTTACACATCTATTTTGGAAAGCAGTTTGGCAGTATTTTCTAAAGTTGAACATATGCATGTCCCATGGCCCAGAAATTCCTCTCATAAGTAAACATCCAACAGAAATGCATATATATGGGCACCAAAAGCCATGTGTCATAGCCAAAAACTGAGAACAACTTGAAAGTCCATCAACAGGAGAACGGATTGAAAAAACCCTCACAAATATAACGCTGAGCAAAAGAAGCCATATGCAAAAGCATCCATGTATATAAAGTTAAAAACAAAAACAGCAAAACCAATCTAGAACATGGGAAACAAGGATGATGATTACCTTTTGGAAGAGACTAGGAGAGTAACTGTTTAGGGGCCTGGGGAGTGGGGTGCCGGGGGTGGGTGGGTGGGGGGTGGCTCCTGTTCCAGATCTGGGTTCACTTTACTCTGGGTTCACTTTGTGATAACTCATCAAGCTGTCTACCTACAATTTATACACTTTTCTGTATGTGTGTTATACTTCAGTTTTTATTAAAGCAATTCCAATAAAAACACAACATATGTGTGCATAATTAGATACCAGATTTTAAAGTTCAAATAGAGAAAACAAAGAAACAAGAATAGCCTGAAAAATAAGAAAGCAGGGCTTCCATATAATTAAAAAATATTTTTAAATATTGTAAAGCTTAGTAAGCAAAACAGTGGGAACAATACTGAACACGAATAGAAAGAGGAACCAATGGAAAAGAGTAACAAGTTCTGAAATAGACCCACATATGTATGAGAAAAGACCTGTGATAACCAGCTTATAATAAAGCAGTTCCTCGATTCAGTGGGAGAAAGATAACGATCGGGGTTTTAAAAAAAAAAAAAAGGTTGGATCTATATACCTCACAGCATCAGGATGAATTCCAAATGGATCAAAATTTGAACGTAAAAAATAGAAGGAAAAAAAGGACATGTCCTATTATCTTGAAGTGAGGAAGACCTTTGTAACTTGATTCAACATTCAGAAGCCATAAAAGAAATGACTGATAAATTTGACTGGGCTGCATAACAATAAAAACTCGTGCATACAAAACAAACCATCAACAAAATAAAAGGGAAACACTAAAGTGGATGCAACTTATATCAGAGGCAAAAGGCTAATCTCCCTAATAGATAAACAGCTACCAGAAGTAAAAAAAAAAAAAAAAGCAACAATCCAATTTTTAAAATAAGCAAAGAACATGAGTAAGACAGTCATGGAACAAGAAAGAGAAATGGTCCTTTTAAAATAAAAGTTTAAAACTTCTCATAAAAAATTTAAAGTAAGACTCAGTTGAGTCACTGTTTTTCACCTATCAGATTGGTAAAAATCCAGTAATGTGGTAATTTTAATGTGTTGGAAAACATGTGGGAGAATAGTAACTTCTCATCCAAAACTGGTGAAGGTGTAAATTGGTACTAACCTTAGGAAAGTTGGCACTATCTCTCAAAATTACACATGCAGATCTCTAGCAATCCCATTTCTGGGAATTTATCATAGATATATAACATGCACCTGCAAAATGCCAAAGGTGCAAAGAGTGTCTGTGACAGCAGATTGAAAACAACCTGAGTTCATCACACAATAAAATAGCATTATATTTTCAGTGAAACAAGCCAGGCACAGAACAGTGTGTATTCAATTTGTGTATATTTATTTGTATGTGCAAAAAGAGATCCTATATTAGAATTATTCACACTAAAATACGGAAGAGTGGCAGCTTCGAACCTCCCAGAAATGGTGCATCCTTAAAAGAAGATGCGGGCCGGCCCGGTGGCTCAGGCGGTAGGAACTCCATGCTCCTAACTCCAAAAGCTGCTGGTTCGATTCCCACATGGGCCAGTGGGCTCTCAACCACAGGGTTGCTGGTTCAACTCCTCGAGTCCCGCAAGGGATGGTGGGCTCCACCCCCTGCAACTAAGATTGAACATGGCACCTTGAGCTGAGCTGCCGCTGAGCTCCCTGGCTCAGTTGGTTGGAGTGCATCCTCTCAACCACAAGGTTGCCGGTTCGACTCCCACCAAGGGATGGTGGGCTGTGCCCCCTGCAACTAGAAACGGGAACTGGACCTGGAGCTGAGCTACACCCTCCACAACTAAAATTGAAAGGACAAATTGACTTGGAAAAAAGGCCTGGAAGTGCACACTGTTCCCCAATAAAGTCCTGTTCCCCTTCCCCAATAAAATCTTTAAAAACAAGAAAGAAAAAAAAGAAGATACTTGTTAAGCCAAATAAATCTGTAATTTCATAGATTTTTTTTGTCAGGGTGATAAAGTGAATTGGAAAAATATATACATATACTGCAAATCCAGAGATTTGGGGGGTCATGAGGAGAACCATATATCAGGAGATACCTCAGCTGTCCCAAAGATCAACTTTAATTAAATTAGACCCAGTAAACTAAAAACAGTTGCCTGGGGACGGGGGTAGTGGGTGGTTATGAACTAGGAGTGAAAGAAAAACTTTCACTCTGGTCCTTTTTTGCATGACAGTCAAACCATATGAATGTATCATCTATACAAGACATTAAACAGTAAAAGAGAAGAGCTGAAGTTCAAGAGCTCCTAAGCCTTGATCAAGAACCACAACATCTACCCCAGCTCTTGTTTCAAGAGCTTCAAACAGGTAACGTTGAATATTTAGAGTTTTATTACCCTATAACAGCTCCCTGCCTTTGCCAAAAACATCTTATGCCAATATTGCTATGCATGATATTGTAGAAAGACTTTGGGCAACTGACTTGAACTCCTTTAAATATCAGTGTTCTCTCTGGCAGAGCAAAGATAAGGGCAAAACAACATCACAGGATTGTTGTGAAGTGCTGGTCTCTGAGCGTTTCAGGAAGCCACAAAGCAGCACAGAACAAGCTCTTCATACAACAGCCGCTCGACAGCCAAGCCTGGGCTAGAATTGACATCAGACCTGAATTTCAGTGCTTCTCAAGGTCAGTCAGTGTTGCTTAAGAGTCACCTGAAGAGGCTGTTAAAGCACAGGCTCCCAGGCCCTGCCCTTAGCTATGTGATTCAATAGGTCTGGGGCCGTGAACTTACATTTTAAACAAGCTTCTCCTGGATGATGCTGATATGCTGGTTTAAGGATCACGTTTGAGTAGTCTGGTGCAGAGCAGGGTTCCTCACACTGTGATGTGCATACAAATGGCCTGGAAATCTTGTTAAAATACAGAGTCTGGCTCAGTGGGGTCTGGGGTGGGACCTAGGACTCTGCATTTCCAACAAGCTCCCAAGTGTTACAAATGCTACTGGTCTGCAGACCACACTTTGAGTAACAAGATTCTGGAATATTCAGTTCCATTCATTTTACAGATAAAGAAACTATGCTTGAGAAAAAGTACATGACTTGTCCAAGGCTTCTTGGGCGGTAAGGGCAGAGACAGGACTTGAGGCCTCTTTCGGAGTGGCTGCCATTCCTCAGAACTGCCGCTCCCTGCTGTCCCCAGACCTACGCTACAAACCTTCCTGAGCCAATAAGTGATGCCAACCCATTAGAAAATGGCATGGAAATTTACTAAATCATACACAGTCCTCTACTCTTCCGAGAAATAAGCCACTTACCAGGAAGCTTAGCTCAATCCACCAATCTGTTCTCTTTAAAAAATGCACTTTTGGCGAACTTATTTTTTAGCTGAGTCACCTTCCCCTCCAGTGACTCATACCTTTGACAGGCCTGCTGTGGGAACCTGAGGAAGACTCGGAGTATTTCTCAACACATATGGTCTGATTACGGGGAGAGGAGGGTGAGGCTAAGCAGAAATGGGGGTGGGGAAGTTAATCCCTGGGAAAGCTGAGGAGTCCCTTGATATGACCTCAAAAACAGAATTGCACTGTATGCATTTTTCTAACTCACTTTATCATCCTGACAAAAAGTCCATCGAATTAAAATTGTATTTGGGGGGCCGGCCTGGTGGCTCAGGCGATTAGAGCTCCATGCTCCTAACTCCAAAGGCTGCCAGTTCAATTCCCACATGGGCCAGTGGTCTCTCAACCATAAGGCTGCCAGTTCGATTCCTCAACTCCCGCAAGGGATGGTGGGCTTCGCCCCCTGCAACTAAAAACTGAACACGGCACCTTGAGCTGAGCTGCCTCCCGAATGGTTGGAGTGCGGGCTCTCAACCACAAGGTTGCCAAGTTCGATTCCTGGACTCCCGCAGGGATGGTGGGCAGTGCTCCCTGCAACTGAAAATTGAACACGGCACCTTGTGCCGAGCTGCCGCGGAGCTCCAGGATGGCTCAATTGGTTGGAGTGCGTCCTCTCAACCACAAGGTTGCCGGTTCGACTCCCGCAAGGGATGGTGGGCTGTGCTCCCTGCAACTAGAAAACAGCAACTGGACCTGGAGCTGAGCTGTGCCCTCCACAACTAAGACTCAAAGGACAACAACCTGAAGCTGAATGGCACCCTCCACAACTAAGATCGAAAGGACAAAAACTTGACTTGGAAAAAAGGCCTGGAAGTACACACGGTTCCCCAATAAAGTTCTGTTCCCTTTAAAAAAAAAAAAAAATTGTGTTTGGATTGACAAGCAACTTCTTTACAGGATGCATTGTCTCTGAGCTGCCAATCTTTTACACTTCACTGTGAATTATTCCAGAACAGAGGGAAGGGGGTGGAGTTCGGACTCAGGTCTCTGGAGTCATACAGGCAGAGGGGGGCCTTACCTAAGATGAAGCTTGATCTGGGAGTCCAGAGGCTGGCAAACCACAGCTGCAATCCTGGATCTTGGCACCTTGGACCTTGGCGTCTGCACCATATTTATCAGCAGGCCCCACCCCTACCCCTGGTGTCTTCAGGTTGTGAGTGGTTTGTGGGCCTGGCTCTGCCACTAATTTGCTGTGTGACTGAGTAAATCACACAATTTTAGAGACTTTCAGAGCTGGAAGGAATAACCCTCTGATCCCAGAACCCCAATTTCTAAATCAGAGAACACATGGCTCCTTAATGGCCTGAGCGTGGCTTCCCCAAAGCAAAGCTGGAGACAGCGGTTCAGTTTTGCATGCTCTCAGGAGACACCTGTGAAGGACGCAGGGGAGCAGGATAGGGAAGGACAAGTCTCAGAGGCTCTGAAGCATATTTAAATAACAGCACAGAGTCTTCCCAAGGAGGCTGGGCTTTCGCAGGTCCCCCTCCGGGCCTCCCACCCCCACTCAGTCCCTCACCCCTCTGGGTGGGGGATGAAGTAGTATAACCTCCCAAGTGTCTCTGGCAAGGCTCTGCTGTTGGTGGCAGAAGCTCTCACCCCACAGCGGTCGGGAAATAGGTACAACAGTGGGTAACAGGAATCTAACATAGTGGGCGTTAACCCTTCCTCCTTCCAGTTCTGAGAGCCCCCTCAAATGTATTTCTAAAAAAAAAGGAGTCCTCCAAAATACAAAAGACAGAAGGTGAGGAAAGAATACAATTCCATTCATTTGCAGAAGAATCTTGGAATCTACACTTGGAATAAATCCTAACTTCTCCCCCTGACTTCCTGGCAGGCTGCAAGGTGATCCCTCCACAAGCTCCACCCACTGTCCGAGCACTGACCGCAGGGCCACACATCACACTGACTCCTCCTTAAGGACTTTGCTTGTTCCCTCTGCCTTAGAATGTTCCACCCTAGATTTTTGCCCAGCTGGCTCCTTCTTGTCAATTCAAACATCACCTGCATGGAGAGGCCTTCTCTGGCTATCCCAGGTCACCCCGTTGCACCCCCTGCGGCACTTCTGCATAAGCCCTGGCCACTCTGACCGGATCTTGACGGTGTTCATTTGTGTGTTTTCTCCCCACGAGAATGATCTCCAGGAGAGTCATGTTCTGGCCTCACCAGCGACCCTGGTGCTGTCTCAGCACACGGGACACGATACCATCGGGTGAACAGTATCTGAATGAAGGAGTTGGACATTTGGGCCCGATAATGAAGTGCCCACAGAGAAGGAGAACTGGGTCCGCTAAACACTCCACAGTCTGAGAAGTTGGAGGAAAACCAGGCAGAAGGCTAGGATGAGGAAGGGGAGAATCCACCAAGTTCCCTTGGCTACCTTGATTCCTTCCTCCTCTCTCAGCTTCTACCCTCAATGTGGAACCAGAGTTAGCATCAATCCTGGGGACGTCCGTCACCTTTTGGAAGTTTGCACACCTCTCCAAACGACCAGGGGCCTCTGGGCTCCAATTCTAGCTCTAGCTCTGAGCCTCTCTTCCCCACTGGTACCTGAGTGGGGCATAGAGACGATGCCCTCTTTGGAGGCAGCGGCACCGAAAGGCACACCACTGCGAACTTCCTGCAGAGCAGGGTAAATGCCCTCTCCTGCTGCTGCATTTCTGCCACTGGCCGCCTCTGTGGCTCCTCCAGCTCCAGGACAAGCCTTCACCGCAGCCGCACCAGCTCTGGGCACCGGTGAGATGTTTACCCAGCATTTCCCATGTGCCCCGCCGCACTGTGCCAGGCGTTTGCCAGTGCACTTGCTCGCTCATCTGCGTAATGACACCGATTTCTCATCAGTATCTTACATCTCGCGGTCTCGTTAGCTCTACTCTCCAAGTGAGGAGACAAGACGGAGAGACTGAAACACAAGGCTGAGCCAAGGCATCCGGGTTGGAACCCGGGCCGTCGGGTGCTTTCATCTCCTCTTAGTGGTTTGTCACCACGCGCTCATGGTGGGTACAGCAGTCCGGGGAGAAAGGATCATTACTTTCATTTCTCAGAAGAGCACCCCTCGTGGGGTGCACAGATGGGCGGCAGTCCGCGGCCCAGCCACCACCAGCTCCGTTTCGCGGGTGCGGAAACTGAGACTCCAGGTGATGCAAGGGCTGCGCCCTCAGCTCAGGCATCTCCCCGGCAAGACAGCGCGAGAGCAGAGGTCGCGTCACAGTCACGTCACGTTGTTGGTCGGAGGCTCACCTGGGACGGTCACCTGGGGCTTCACCTGGGCAGGCCCAAGCCACTGTGTCAGGCGGCAGGGCGCGCTCTCCCTAACCTAGCCCTTTGCCCCCTCCCTCCCTCTACCTGGATGACTGAGCACCCAAAGCCCAGTCTTCAAATGGGGATAAGACCCAGGACGCTCTGGAGGAAGCTGGATCCCCAGGAGGAAGCTGGATCCCCAGGTCCTAAGCTAATCACATGCAGTACCAGGAATGAAGGGCTGGCTTTATTTGAAAAAAAAACAAAACAAAAAAAACATGTTAGCAAACTGAAAAAGATGCAGAGGACTATGTCCCTTTGACAAAATTCAACATCCACTTCCAACAGAAACTCTCAGCAAACTATGATGGAAGGGAATTTACTCAGCCTGGAAAAGGGCATCTATGAGAAACTTACATCTAACTGGTGAAGGACTGAATGCTTTTCCCCTAAAATTGGCAACAAGTTGAGCCAATAAACAAGAACAGCAAGGTAGCAGGACACAAGGTCACTGTACAAAAACCCACGGTATTTCTCCGTACTCGCACCAAAAGCTGAAACAACCTAAATGTCGATCAACAGGTGAACAGATTTTTAAAAAATATGGTAGATCAATACAATGGAACACTTCACAATGCAAAGAATGAACTATTAATACACATAACAACATGAACGAAGCCCAGAATACTTACGCAGAGTGAGAAAAACCAAACCTCCCCAAAGAAAGAGCACATACTGTGTAATTCCACTGATTTAAAACTCTAGAAAATACAAACTAAGCTATACAAGCAGAAAGCAGACCAGTGGATGTGTGGGGAGGAAGGATGGGGGGGAAGGAATTTCAAGGGGCATCAGGAAACTTTTGGCCGTGATTAATACAGTCGTTATCTAGGTTATGGTATTTATATTCAAAATTTAGCAAATTGTATACTTTTGTGCAGTTTATATTACATGTCAATTTTACCTCAATAAGCTGTTCTTTAAAAATTGCACATATGAGGTCGGATAATTAAGTTCGCGAACTCATCCTAGCAAAAGTGCCACATACCTCATTGCTGAATATCACTCTGGTCACCTTCGAAGTACTCCCCTTGGGAAGTGATGCACCGACGCCAGCGCCTAGTCCACCCTTCAAAGCAATTTTTCAGTATTTTCTTTATCTTCAAAGCAAAATTTCAGTATTTTCTTTATCTTCGGGTAAAGAAAGAAGTCATTGGGGGCCAGATCAGGTGAGTAGGGAGGGTGTCCCAATAGTTATTTGTTTACTGGCTAAAAACTCCCTCACAGACAGTGCCGTGTGAGCTGGTGCATTTCTGTGATGCGAGAGCGATGAATTGTTGGCTAAAAGTTCAGGGTTGCCTAACTTTTTCACGCAGCCTTTTCAGCACTTCCAAATAGTAAACATGATTAACAGTTTGTCCAATTGGTACAAATTCATAATGAAGAATCCCTCTGATATCAAAAAAAGTTAGCAACATCGTTGCAAGAAGTTCTCGAACTTAATTGTCAGACGTTGTATATTGAAGTATCCAGAACAGGCAAATTCTAGAGACAGAAAGTACAACAGAGGTTGCCAGGGGCTGGGGAGAGGGGAAGGGGAGTTGTTTAATGAGTACAGAGTTTCTGCTTGAGACAATGAAAAAGTTCTGGAAATAGTGTTGGTAGTCACACAACATTGTGAATGTGCTTAATGTCACTTAATTGTACACTTAAAACATTTAAAACAGTAATTTTGGGGGCAGCCTGATGGCTCAGTTGGTTAGAGCATGAGCTGTGAACAACAGGGTTGCTGGTTCGATTCCCACATGAGCCAGTGAGCTGCACCCTCCACAACTAGATTGACGACAACGAGCTGCCACTGAGCGCGAGCTCTCAACAACAAGGTTGCTGGTTCAATTCCCGCATGGGATGGTGGGCTGCATCCTTTGCGACTAAAGATTGAAAACAGCAACTGGACTTGGAGCTGAGCTGTGTCCTCCACAACTAGATTGAAGGACAATTACTGGGAAGTGATGGGCCTTGGACAAACATACTATTCCCCAATAAAATTTATTTTAGAAAATAAAATGGTAATTTTTATGTTACATATATTTTACCACAATAAAAAAGTAAAAATAACTCAAAAATATAGTACATAAGCGGACATTTGCATTTGAGGGGAAAGAGGAGGGTTTTCTGCTTTTCTCAGCATCCTCAGTGGTGTTGATCCTCAAAGAGGTAAGGCCCCCACCCATGCAGCCCGCCCGTCATAATGGCTGACTGGTCTCAATCCCTTTGCACCCGCTGTGCCCTGAGTGGAATGCTTTTCCCCCTTCATCTGCCCACCCAATTCTGCGTCCCCCTATCTCTCCTTCCTCCATGTCCCACACCCCCCCTCACTCTCCCACAAGCCGTCCTCAATGCAGAAAAAGCTGCCAGTCCTGTTTGCTCCAGCTGCCGCCTCTCCAAGGGGGCGCTCCCTCTGTGCCCCCAGGCCCCTGCCCTGGTGTCCCGCTTCCTTTGACCTGATCACAGTGTCCTGAGCATCTGCTTTCTGTCTCAGCTCAGGCTGGGCGCTCCTTAAAGTGTCAGACTTATCCTCATTCTCTCTGTCTCCCAACTTCCACAGCTGATCAACTGCCAGGACTTGGGCTGAACCAGTCCCTTTTTTACCAATTCAGGAATGTCCCTAGTGGAGAACAATGGGGAAAATGGAATTCTTGGTAAACAGAGCAGCTTTGTTTCTAATTTTTTTGGCTCACAGAGGATGGACTGTGGGGACGTGGGCAGGCCCACGCGGGGGCTGGGAAACCTGGCTTTGGCTTTTCCTTACTGACTGGAGACCTAAAGAGCAAATAGGCCTCACTTTACCCATCTGAAAAATGGAGCTTGAGAAACTCCTCTTCAAACTGGGTGCTGAGGGAGTGGTGGAAAGGGAATGGGTGTGTTTATAGATGTTCCCACCGTGGGGAGCACCTTGGTCACACAAGGCCCATTTTCCTACAGAGACCCAGCTTCATGCTTGTTGAATCTGGGTTCAGGGTTTGCTGTTCCAACGGTGCTGGTGTGGACGCCGGCCCTGGCACACAGGCTCTCTGTGCTGGCTCCCCATTAGATTTGCTCTGTCACACCTTATGAAAGCAGTAGGGACCTGTACTGCATAACTGTAATAAACTTTAGATCATTCATTAGTAGTTTCACACTCTCTCTCTTGCTGGAACCATACGCCCCATTAACTCCTAGCTAGCGCCTATCATGAGGACAATTTCATCCTTGTGTTAACTGATTAACAGGAAGGCTGGGGTGACTCTTCAGCTAATAGGCGTTAGTATTGCAGCTAAGGAGGAATGAGACGCAGCCCCCTGTCCCTGAAAATGGAAGGTCTGGGGCCAGGGGGGAGTCACCAGCCTCCTTGCCAGGCCACGTCCCCTCCTCCCTACTCACACACACCCAGTCTGACTCAGGCCCAGCCCTGGCTCCACCATGACGCCAACTCCTGCCCATGCCACCTGTATAACATCATGACACTTCTTGAACAGGTCACGAACTCTCCACATCAGAGTTAAATTCTGTTCTCTGTGCGTTGGTAACCCAACCTTGGGATGAAAAGGTGTGAGCCCAGCCTGGAACAGCTGACACTGGGGGAGGCCGGGTCACAGAGCAGGTGCTGAGGGGAAAAGGAGATGCCTCCAAGAGTGGCACAGAAAGGCCAGGAGACTGGGAAGGGGCAGAGGGTTTCCCAGAAGGGGCAGGAAGCTAAAAAGGGCTTCACCACCCTTCTATCAGCTCAATATCCCTCGTGAGGGGATCCAGCCTGAGCAAGGAGGATTGATCCAGAACCTCCGGGAATATTTACCAGTGTCAATGCTCCATAGGCATGCAGTTGGGCCCATCTCCCCTCAACAGGAAGGCACAGAGGGTAGACAACCTCAGGTTCTACCAGCACCCCAACCTCCTTCCTCCTCACCCAGCCCCCCCACCCAGCCTCTCCCAGAGCAGGCTTCAAACCCAAACACAGGCTGAAGGAACCCGGCTGAAATTACAATATTATTGACTATCTTCCTTGTGCTATACATTACATCCTCGTGACTTTCTTATTTTATAACTAGAAGTTTGTCCTTCTGCATCCCGTTCACCTTTTCCACTCTTCTACCTGCTTCCCTTCTCTCTAGAAGCCATCAGTTTGTTCTCTGTGTCTATGAGTCTGTTTCTGTTTTGGTTTGTTTGTTTTGTTTTTCAGCTTCCACATACAAGTGAAATCGTACAATATTTGTCTTTCTCAGACTGGTTTCACTTAGCGTAATACCCTCTAGGTCCATCCATGTTGTCATAAATGGCAAGATTTCGTTTTTATGGCTGAGTAATACTCCACTGTACATAGGTACCACATCTCTTTGTTTATCAGTGGATACCTTGGTCGCTTCCATATATTGGTTATTGTAAATAATGCTGCAATGAACATAGGGGTGCATATATCTTTTCAAATTAGTCTTCGCATCCTCTTTGGATAAATGCCCAGAAGTGGTGGAATTGCTGGGTCAGAAGGTAGGTCTGTTTATAATTTTTTGAGGAACTTCCATCCAGTTTTTCAGTGGCTGCCCTAATTGGCAATCCCACCAACAGTGCACAGGAGTTCCCTTTTCTCCATATTCTCACCAACACTGGTTGTTTGTCTTTTTTTGTACTAGCCATTCTGACAGATGTAAGGTGATAATCTCATTGTAGTTTTGATTTGCATTTCCCTGATGATTAGTGTCTTTTCTAGTGTTGCCATCTGTATTTCCTCTGCCCTTTTCTTAATTGGATTTTTTTTTTTTTTGTAATTTGAATTGCACAAGCTCTTTATATATTTTGGACATTAACCCCTTGTTGGATACATTGTTTGCAGATATCTTCTCCCATTCGGTAGGTTGCCCTTTCATGTCATTGGTGGTTTCCTTCGCTGTGAAAATGTCTGTTGTTTTAAGTCACTCATGGCAGTCGGAGGAGACTAACAATTGCTGTGCTGCATCTTGCTCTTCTCACGCTATCTAGAAAACTGTGACACTCTCTCCGTCTCTTTTTTTTATCAGCTGCTAAGTATTCCCTGTGTATGAACCATAATTAATTTGATCTGTCTACCGCTGATGAATATTTACATTTCCAATCTTTAACCTCTACAAATAATATTGCAATGATTGTCTTTGTACAGATAACTTGGTGCGCCCTGAGAAGTTCATATGTAGAAACAGAATTACTGGGTCTGGAGGAATAGGCACATTGGGTACATTTATATTTTTGAAAGCAATTGCAAAAGGGCTCTCCAAGGAGATCAGACGCTTTACGTTCTTAGAAGCAGCGTATGAGAGCTTTTCATTGGATCACTTGTTTGTTTTTTAATTGTCTTCGTTTGCTATTTTTCCTGTTCAAATCAATGCAAGTTTGTTGTCATAAGTGAAACAATACAATACCAAGATTTGTGTCTCACTGTCTCTCCTCTTATAAGGACACCAGCAGCTGCCATCTCCTGGTCCCACTTCCTTCCCCTCTATTCTCTCCTTTATGGTATTACTAGTGCCAACACCTGTCTTTCCACACCTTCCTCCTTGCTCACACTAATACGTGAGGGTGCACACACATAAAGAGGAAATTTACTTGTTGGTCTGAATAAAATTGAATCACCAGATCCATATAACTTGCTTCCTCCACTCCCACTTCACAATGGGCGTATCTGTATGTCAGTATTCTAATATT
The DNA here is from genome assembly GCF_036562045.2 of Rhinolophus sinicus. Classification (NCBI taxonomy): domain Eukaryota; kingdom Metazoa; phylum Chordata; class Mammalia; order Chiroptera; family Rhinolophidae; genus Rhinolophus; species Rhinolophus sinicus. Next base: position 28,599,026 of record NC_133760.1, on the reverse strand, counting down.
TTTAATCCTACACACACACACACACACACACACACACCCTTCTCCATAAATGGCAGCATAGCAGGCATGCTGAGGGTTAAGTGTCGTAGATCTTTTCAGTGCAATCCTATTGCATTCAAATCTCTATTTTTTTCTTCTCCTCTTCCTTCTCCCTTCTCCCTTCCTTCACCTGTAGCCCTACACAAGTAACCCTGATGGGCAGCCTTCACTACCTTTTCTCATATATCTATAGAAATACACACATATATGCAAGTGTGGGGTTTGGGGTCAAGTTTTGCTTTCTTTCCATTGCTTTATGAAAATGAGATATTAGCACCCATCTCTGTTTCTTACTTTTCTCACTCAGTTATAAAATCCCTCAGGAAAACCCCTCCAAGTCTTTTAATGGCTACATAATATTCCCTGGCTGAGGGACTTTTACTTTGTTTCCATTTGTTGTGGTAGGGGGGGTTTATTTGTTTTTGTTTTGTTTGACATTATGAGCAATGCTACAGTAAACATCTGGGGCCATTTATCCTCTTGCTGCTGACTCCCTCATGGTGGCTGGTTTCCTCGTGCATTTTGTAATTTGGATTGTCTGTTCAAGTTTGTCAGGTATCCTGAGGGCTGTCTAAGCCGGCTGGGTTAAAGGTATGTCCCTCCAAAGAGGTTTTACTTTTGCTTCTGCCAGGTGTCCCAAGGAGTTACCAGTCAGGAGTAGCATTTTTTTTTTTTTAATTGTGGTAAAGTATACATAACATTTACCATCTTAACCATTTTTAGTGCTTTCATGTTGTAATGCGACCGATTTCCAGAACTCTTTCATCTTGGAAAACGGAAACTCTATACCCATGGTACAACTTCCCATTTCCCCTGCCTCTCTGGCAACCACCATTCTACTTTCTGTCTCTGAATTTTCCAGCCAGGAATAGCTTTTGTGTTTATTTCCTGGCCTGGAAATGCTAAGATAATATGAATAGCGTAAATTTAATTGCAAATTCAAAACAAGGCAGGTGTGTGGTTACAAATTCTTCAGAAGAGGATTTCCTCTTCCCCAGCCAGACTTGGCCAGGTTAGAAAAGCTTGCTGCTCTTCTGCTTTTGCTGGTGGTTGAATTTTTTTTCCAGCCTAACTTTCACTGGAGGTTTAAGCCCTCAAGGGTCCCAACTGTATGTGCGGGTCTCAGTTCTACCTCTCTGCTTCACTAGACTCAAAACTTTGTCCCTTGTCCCTGAGGCTATTCAAACCCAAGTCCCTTGGTTATCCAGACCAGGGAAGGGCTGACAAAGCAGCTGGGCTCCCTCCCTAGACAGGCTCTCAACTTCCTTTACGTCTCTTGCCCAGGGGCTTTTCAAGCAGCTCAGCTATGCGTAAAAAGTATGCTGATTATTTTATACCCCATGTTTCTAGATGTTTTATAGTTTTCCCCCAAAACTATCAAATCTTCCATCTTGCTATAAAGGAATGTCCCTCACATTTCTTTTTCCTTGTATTGGTTTTTAGCCTTAACTTTTCATGGGCTCCTGCCTTATTTTGCCAATGGAACCAGCGCTCTGGTGTTCACTGGGCACAGTCCCCGTGGACATACAGGAGATGCTCAGTGGAAACTAGTAGAATGAGGGAAAAACAGCCAGAGTTCCCAGGAAGGGCTGGGGAATGGCCATGAAAACGGTGCTGCCTCTGTTTCAGGGATATCTGGGGCCCATAAAACTTGGGTTGCTAACACTGGCAGTGGTCCATCAGACAGAGCTGGGCCTACCTCGGCTGGGATAAAAGGACTAATGGGACAATGATGATGATAATAATCGTAATAGCTAATGTTAGTCACTTTATGTCATTTAAGCCACCACCACCCCCATTTAATACACACACACGCGCACACACACACACAAACATTTCAACAACAGTTTGAAATTCTCACCCTCATTTTACAGATGAGGGAACTGAAGGTCAGAAAATCCTGCAACTTGCCCTAGGTCACACAGCTGGCAAGTGGGAAAGTGAGCATTCAATCTAAGTGCGTCTGACCCCAAAGCCCTTGCTGGTAACTCTATGTTAGAGGCTGGTCTGAAAGCAAAAGGAAAAAGCCACATTCCCCCACTCAGCAGCCAGAAGAGCCTAAGGCCAAGGGAGGCCTGGCCTAGGGGATGGGGCCCACGGTTTCTGGAGCTGGAGGCGTAACTTCAGAGTCAGAACCCAGAGGCTACATGCCCAGATCTGAGCTGCTCAGGGAGGCCACTTTGGCCAGAGTTCATGGTCAGAGGGAAGCCATTCCTTTTCACGTGAATGTGTGTGCCCTCTGCACTTCCTCAGAGGCTAGAAAGTCTGGCTCTTACCCTTCAGTCTCCTCTGGGCTCAGGAGGTCTTTTGTCTGGAGCAGAGTCGTGTGTCGGGGTGTCATAGGAATTTACTTTGGACAGGCAGGACCTGGCCAGTCTACACAGGGCTTTGAAAGCCAAGCAGTTCCGGTTATTAGACACAGGGACTGAAGAACACACTGCTTACATTACATTTATACAGAGTATAAGCCATCACGTAAGTGAATCCTTTCTGCCTTTAGGAATGAAAGAGATGTATTTGCTAAGAGACACATATGTCTAATACATGATCATTGATAAAATACTCCAGTCTTCCTGGATGGGTCCTACCTAGCAGTTTGTAACAACAACCATAAAACTGTCTGAACCGTGTGAGGGGGTAACTCCACTTTAAGACGTGAGCCCCTAGCAAATAATCAAGTCAGAAATGGCCCAAAGCAGTGCCACCTGGAGATGTGGGAGCCAGAGAACGACCCAAGAGCTAAAGAGAAGGGAAGAGACTTGGCTTACCAAGGAGGGATGGAATCAGGCACCCACCTGAGCTGCTTGAGTGAGGCACTTACAAACATGTCAAGCTGGGGAGAAGGGCCTCTTGCATGTGCGCCTCTACCCTGGGCATTGGGACCCAGCGGAGGCAATGTAGTGTTTTGGGCACGAGCATAAGTTTGGCTTCAGAGCCCATTTTCTCATCTGTACAATGGGAATGAAATTCACAGTCATTGGCCTTGGGCCTGGTCCGTGGTGACCTAGTATTACTACCTGTATGATACACACAGATAATAACAGCTCCACTGTCATTGCAATTGGACGTATATTTTTAGCAGGGCTGGGAGATGGATGGAGAACAGCATACATGCAGCTGCGGGGAGCGTCTGAGACAGAGGTGGGGAATGGGATGCCAGAGAGCCCAGTGCTATGTTTAGGAGACTCGTCTCCAGCCTGGGAGGGAGACCCAGGAGGGGAAACCAACTTGGCACAGATTTGCCACTCAGATACCCGGTTCCCTGCAGCTCAGTACATTTCCCTGGCTGTTCATCGCAGCCTATCATGACTACGGTCTCCTCCGTGCCCCTGGGGACACCCTGGCCACCCCTCTGATGACGTTGGTCTCAGTGCATAAATCCTGTGTTTCCTGGGGTCAGCCAAACAAGGTGAGACTTATTCCCAGAAGAATGGGTCTAAGAAACTGAGAGGAAACAAAACGAAGAAATTAAAATGCAGCTACCTGCAAACAGGAGGACTTCCAAGTCATTATTCTGACAGGAATCTGCCCCAGGCTGGGCTGGCAGCTTCAAGTTGCTTCCTCTCCTCATCTCCAACCATTTGCTTGGCAAGAAGTCTTCCCTTCCAAAACATGCTTCCTCTGGCCTTAAGCAGCACCAGCCCTTCCCCTAGCTTTTGGCAGGACCAGCCTCTCTGTTGAGCTCTTAGAAAAGTCAATTGCTCCAGAGAGCCTTCCTTCGGTCCTCAGTCCTCTCACAGGGATAATAATACCTGCCATGCAGGAATCTTGTGAGCACTAGAGATACAGTTGGTGATAACAACTGCAACAAATGTAAGCTCTGTGAGAACAGGACTCCCTTTTGTTCTCTGGCCCATAGTAAATGCTCATGGATGTTTGTTGAATGAATAATAAATATGAATGTGAGCTTAAGTATGTACATACCATCTCTAGAAAGAACTACAAGAACCTACCATTAATGATCATCTTTGGATAGATGAGAATAGAGGCCTGAGGAATGCGATATGGAGAGAAAGCTACTTTTCACTATAAACTAATCTGTATCTTTTGATTTGATTTTTTTTTTTTTACTGTGCACACATATTATCTACTTGAAATAAAAAACACAATACCATTTACATTAGCATCAAAAAATTGAAATACTTTACTATAAATCTAATAAAATATGTAGGTCTATATAAGGAAAACTATAAAACTCTGATGAAAGAAATCAAGGGAGACCGAAATAAATGGAGAGCTATTCCATGTTCATGGATAGGAAGACTCAATATTAAGATGTTTGTTCTCCCCAACTTGAACTATAGATTCAATGTCGTCTCAGTCAAACTCCCAGAAAGTTATGCTTTGGTATCTATAAACTGATTCTAAAGTTTATATGGAGGGGTAAAAGAACTGGAATAGTCAACACAACCAAAGAAGAATAAAATTGGAGGACTGACACTATCCAACTTCAAAACTTAGTATAAAGCTGCAGTAATCAGGCAGTGTGGTATTGGCAAAAGAACAGACTAACAGATCAATAGAACAGAATAAAGAGCCCACAAATAGACCCACATAAATATAGGCAACTGATATTTGACAAAGGAGCAAAGGCGATTCAATAGAGAAAGTACAGTCTTTTCAATAAATGGTACTGGAACAAAATGGACATCTACTCCACATGCCAAAAAAAAAAAAAAAAAAAAAAGGAATTCGGACACAGACCTTATACCATTCACAAAAATTAATTCAAAATGGATCTTACACTTAAATGTTAAATGCAAACAATAAAACTTATAGAATATAACATAGGAGAAAATCTAGGTGACCTTGCATTTGGTGATGAAAAGAACAATCCATGAAAGAAAACACTAAGTTAGACCTTAGTAAAATTCAAAACTTCTGCTTTGCAAAAGGCACAGCTAAGAAAATGAAGAGAAAATATTTGCAAAAGGCATATCTAATAAAGAACTTCTATCCAAAATATATTTTAAAAACCTCTTCAAACTCAACATTAAGAAAACAAACAGCCCAATTAAAAAATGGACAACAAATCGAACAGACATCCTGCCAAAAAGGTAAATGGATGGCAAATAAACACATGCAAAGAGATTCAATATCGTATGTCATTAGGGAATTGCACAATAAAACAAGATCGCACTACACACCTATTACTTTTTGGTTAAAATTCAAAACAACTGACAATTGAATTGCTAATAAGAATGCAGGGCAACAGGAACTCTCATTGATGGCTGGTGACAATACAAAATGGTACAGTCACTTTGGAAGATGATTTGGCAGTTTCTTACAAGCTATATGTAGTCTTATCATATGATCCAGCAATCACGCTCTTTGTTATTTACCCAACTGAGTTGAAAACTTATGTCCACATGAAAACCTGCACACACGTTTATTCACAATCACCAAAAACCGCAAGCAACCAAGATAGCTCTCAATAAGTAAATGAATAAAAAATATATAGTACATCCATACAATGGGACATTATTCGGTGCTGAAAAGAAATGAGCTCTCAAACCACAAGAAGACATGAAGGAACCATAAATGTTTCTAAGTAAAACAAACCAATCTGGAAAGGCTATATACTATATGATTCCAACTATATTTCATCTTGGAAAAGGCAAAACTGCACAGATGGTATAAAGATCAATGGTTGTCAGGGATTGTGGGGACAGAGGAATAATAGGTGAAGCACAGATGATTTGTAGGGCAGTGAAACTCTTCTATATAATGCTGTAATTGTAGATATCACATTGTCACAATGTCATTATATATTTGTCAAAACCTATAATATGTACAATACCAAGAGTGAACCCTAATGTAAACTATGAACTTTAGTTAATAATAATTTATTGGGGACCGGCCCAGTGGCTTAGGCGGTTGGAGCTCTGTGCTCCTAACGCCGAAGGCTGCCGTTCGATTCCCACATGGGCCAGTGCCAGATGGCTCAGTTGGTTGGAGCGCGGGCTCTCAACCACGAGGTTGCCAGTTCGACTCCCGCAAGGGATGGTGGGCTGTGCCCCCTGCAACTAACAATGACAACTGGACATGGAGCTGAGCTGCACCCTCCACGATTGAAAGGACAAAACTTGACTTTGAAAAAAGTCCTGGAAGTACACACTGTTCGCTAATAAAATCCTGTTCCTCTTACCCCCCCAAAAAAAGACTGAAAAATTGAATTATAATAATAATAATTGTATCAAGATTGAATCATCAATTTTAACACACTAGTAACATGTTAATAACAAGGGATATTGTGTGTCCTGGGCAGGGTGGCTACATGGAACTCTCTGTACTTTCTGTTCAATTTTTCTATAAACCTCAACTGTCCTGAAAAACAGTCTATTATTTTTTTAAAGCAAGCTTACAACATATAAAATAAAAATTATTCAGCCGATGTCATGGGCTTTGCAGGCAGACAGCCCAGAGTATAAGTCCCAGATCCTGAACCAGCCTCAGCTTCGTCCTATGGGTTAACAATCACGCCTCATAGGGTTGGGTTAAGGATTTCAGAACTGTCACAGCAGACAAAAATTATGTTGCCTACATGATTTCCAAGCCAGGAGGGAACCGGGGAGGGCAGGACCAGGAGGCACCTGTGCAGACACAGCACCCAACAAAGGTTACCCAGCTGTGAGAAGACACTGGAAAGCACCTGGCCCCAGTCCAGCCTCCATCAGGCCAGCTGGTCTGCTGGCCTATGTGCATCGCAGCTTCACGGGGGCCTGTGACAGCCCCTCCAAGGAGGCAAGTAGGAGGGCTATGTAACCTGTGACCTAGTACAGTGAAGGTAAGAAAAGGTCTTCAGAGCAAGGGGGGGCCAGAAGGACCACCACCCTGCCTTGGTGTGCCTCTTCCACTGTGGGACACTGGGGAGCCCCTAATCACCTTCACCTATGAAATAGTGCTATCAAGGCCCATTCCTAGGGTGGAAGTGAGGGTACCAGAAGGCAGTGGGAGAGAGAGCTGAAATGTGCATTATTCCACCAAGCAGCGAGTGGCACTAATATTACTGCTGTCAGACCAGCAACCAACACAGAGCCCCAAAGGCAGCACAGGGAAAAATCCAGGCTTCGGAACACATGACTTAACCTCTCCAAGCCTCAGTCTACTCATCTGTAATATGGGAATATTACAGTTCTTCACCTCCCAGGCTCTGTATAAATGAATGCAGTGAGACTGTTCCTGCGTGGGGCTGAGACCCTGCCTGGCACTGGTGTGCCTTCATAAATTGTGAATGCCACCCCAGCTAACCAGGTCATTCTGGATAAATCGCCATCCCTGCCAGGGCTTTGCTCCGATCTGGACAAAGGAGGCCACCGTATTGTTACCATTAGACAGAGCTTTGATCGCCTTGTGGGTGCTTGACTGGGAGTTTGGACAAACTGAATCACGTGGACAAGGTTTTGGCACCCAGAGAGCTGAGTTGGAAAACACATGGTTGCAAAAAAGGCAAGATGAATTCAACAGCTATGGGAAAGACTCTGAGCCCAGGAAGAGAGTTGTTAAAGAGGGTCCCATTTAATGAAAGGACATGGGGAGTGTTGAGTGACAGGGAGCCTGGCTCTCAATCAAGGCCAGTTTTTTTTTGTTTTGTTTTGTTTTATTTTTCTACAATGTTGTCCTTGAACCTTGGAGACCCAAGCAGGCAAGGCGTGGCTCACAGAGAAGCCAGCCAGAAGGAGGCAGGGGAGACAGCAGCAACGAAATCCTTACCTGGGAGAGTTTCAGGGCTTGGGAACTGTTGGTCAGGGGCAGTGTGGGAGGCAGTGGCCAGCTTGGGGGAGGTGGGGTTGGGAGATTTCCACCCCGCATAGAGGGCTGGAGCCAGACTGTCTGGGTTCAAATTTCAGCTCCACCAGCTACTGGCTGGCCTTGGGCAGATGACTTAACCCCCGGGCTTTGGTTCCCAGCTGTAAAATGGGGATGGTAGTAGCACCTACCGTATAAGGTTGTGGGGAGGATTTGAGATCACGTCTGTTCAGCATTTAACACAGTGCTTGCCCAGAGTCCAAAGCATCAGCTCCTATGCACTACTGTTACTCAGGGCAGGGCTGGCAGCATGCCTTCCCACCTGCCTGCCCCCTCCTCTGACTTGGGTCCCACCTTTCCACAGGCCTGTTTTATATAACTTTGCATCACATCAGAGAGGCGCAGTGCTGAGGAGACCCTCTGGCTCCACCCCGTCATGCAGGAGTCTCCTCTGCACCTTTCCCAGCCTCTCCTTGCATGCCTCCACTAACAAGGAGCTCATCACCCCACAAGACAGCCTGTTCCACATTCAGACAGCTCTGATCACAAGTTCTCTAGATGGAGCCAAAATCTCCTCCCTTCAAACTGCCCCTTAGTGGAAATGATTTTTCTGCCAGGGACTTTCCAATGTCTGGAATCCCACAAACACTAGGAACCCCTTAAAAAGGGCTCCAGTTACTCCTCTAGGAAGGCTCCCCTAAACCCCACCCTGAGCATCCATGCAGAATGGTGCAATTGCTCCCCACAGGGATACACATACCCCTTCCAACGTCTGGGTCCCTGAGGCAGAAAGTCTTGGATGTCCCCCAGACCTGACACTAATAATGGTTCACATACACTGTGTCACTCAACTCTTACAAAACCCCTGTGAATCATGTAATATTTCTTTGCCCAGTTTTTAAAATTGTGGTGAAATACACACAACATAAAAATCAACCATTTCTAAGTGTTGAGTTCAGTGGTGTTTAGCAGTCACATTGTTATGCAACCATCATTAACATCCATCTCCAGAACTCTTTTCATCTTGCAAAACTGAAACTCTACACCTACTAAATAATTCCCCCAATCCTCTCTCCCTCCAGTCCCTGGCAACCACCACTTTACTTTCTGTTTCTATACATCTGACAGCTCTAGGGACCTCATGTAAGTGGAATCATATAGTGGAATCATATTGTCTTTCTGTGTCTGGCTTATTTCACTGAGCCTCATGTCCTCAAGGTTCATCCATGGTGCAGCGTGTGTCAGAATTTCCTTCCTTTTTAAGGCCAAACAATACTCCATTGTACGTGTACACCACATTTTGTTTTATCCATTCACCTGTCAATGCACATTTGAGTTACTTCTACTTTTTGGCTATTGCAAATAATGCTGCTATGAATATGGAGGTACTAATATCTCTTCCAGACCCCACTTTGAATTCTTCTGGACATATACCCAGAAATGGGGTTGCTAGATTGTGTGGTAGTTCTGTTTAATTTTTTGAGGAACTGCCAAACTGTTTTCCACGGTGTACCATTTTATAATCCCACCAGCACTGCGCAGGGGCCCCGATTTCTCCCCGTCCGGCCAGCACCTGTGATTGTCTTGGTTTTCTTATAGTACTCATCTTAATGAGTGTGAGCCAGCGTAGGGAGATCCCCTTTTAATCCCTCCTTTACCAGGGAGGAGAGTGGGGCTGGAGAGATGCTGTGACTTGCCCAAGGTCCCACAGGCAGCATGTGGCAGAGATAAGATTCAAGCTCAGGGCTGTCAGCAGCTGTCTGGTGCTCTCAACAGCCCCCAACCGGGAGCAAATCTCTGCTGTCCAACTGGTCAGTGACGGCCCTGGGGCCTCCAACATCCTTTGAGCTCCCGCAGAGAGGAGGCAGTGACCCAGAAAGAGACACATCCCCACCCCTCCACCCCCCCCACCCCCGCCCAGAGTACAAGAACCACCCCAGCCTCCTAGATTGTTCTGAAACTAGCGTTTCAGCAAAGGCCTTACCCTGCGCGCCCTGCGGAGCTGTTGGCCTGGAGGCCTCTTCGGGCTGGGCCTCCCTCTCCGCAGGCAGCCGGGCTGGAGCGAGCAGTGAGGTCCGGGGCGGGAGTGGGGCCCGGGGCTCACTCCACAGCCGCCAGATGGGCCGGTGGCGCCTTGGATTATCTTGCGCTAGAGTAGGGGCGGCGCCGGTTGGCGCACAGATTGTGGAATCCTGTGGGGCCCGGCCCGGGGCGCCTGGAGAGTTTGAAGTGTGGGGTAGGGCCACGCAGAAGAGCCAGGCCCAGCACGTGAAGTGATGGCATCTAGGAGCAAGGGACGCAGGGCCAGGCGCATTCCCTGCGCTGCCACATGCCGCCTGCCTGACAGGGGGCAAGTTAAGTGTTCCCGGCACTTCAGTTTCTTTACCTGTAACATGGGGGAGACTAAATCAAACCTTGCAGGGAGCTGTGGGCATTGAAGGAGCCCCAGACACAGTGCCATGGTGAAGAGTGGATGCCAGCAGTGTCCTCCCACTCCCAGGCACAGCCTCCACCTATCCCACACCCGGCCCACACCCCTCCCTCACCTGTCACACCTCTGTCCCATGCCCATCCCACTTCTTTCCCACACTGCTTTGCCCTCCCCCATTGGATGGCTGGCAGAGCCTTGACCTTATGGGTCCAGCTCCCCAGGTGACTCTAGGGAGTAACACATTTGAAAGGATTAGTTCTGTCTGCTTCTTAGAAAAACAAACACAGTAACAATAATTCCTTCAGGTAAAGAAAGCCATAGTCACAAAGACGTTTGCCACTGCATTACAACCGTGACAACTTGGTAGCAGCCTGAATTTCATTTATAGGGACTAGCTGAATTACCATCCTCCCAAGCAATGGGCTAGCATGTGGCCACTATAAAGGATTTATGGCATTTATTGGCATTTCCACGACATACACTTAAATGGGGGAGAGGGGAGGGAACAGGTTACAAGAGTCATGTATAGATAATTCCACAGGGCATAGAGGGGTGTGTGTGTGTGTGTGTGTGTGTGTGTGTGTGTGCATACAGAACCTCACTGCTCCAAGTATGGTTTCTTGGTCAGTAGCAATAGTATCACCTAAGAGCTTGGTAGAAATACAGTGTTGGGCCCACCCCAGGCTTTTGTAATCAGAATTTAACAAAATCCCCAGGTGATTCCCAGGCAAGTTATAGTTTGAAAAGCAATGAAGTAAGGCCTAGACTGGAGAGTTGCCCGGTAAAATAGTATTACCTCTGTGGGGCGGGGGTGGGGTGGGGGGGAGGAGCAGGAGGATTGGGATTTTCTTTTTTTCTTGTGCTTTTCAGAATTGTTGGTATTTTTTAAAACGCACATATCATAAAAACAAAAAAGCTATTACAATGCTTGCAAAGGCCTAAGATCCAAAACTTTACTCCTAGAAGAAAACACAAGTAAAAACACAAGTAACAAAAGAAATAATAGACAAGTGGGACTACATCAAAATTGAAAACTTTTGTGTATCAAAGGGTATATCAACAGACTGAAAAGGCAACCTCTGAAATGGAAGAAAGTATTTGCAAATATAAGAATTTCTTGTAGAGGCGTAGAATTTATATAGATCCAGAATATATAAAGAAGTCCTACAACTCAACAACAACAAAAAATCAAATAACCTGACTAAAAAATGGGCAAAGGACTTGAATCGACCTTTCTCCAAAGATGAGATACAGATGGCTGACAGGTATAAGAAAAGGTGCTCAACATTGCATCACTAAGCAGAGAAACATAAATCAAAACCATAATGAGCTATCACCTCACACATGGTAAGATGACTACTACCATGTACACCTAAAACTAATATAAAATAATATTGAATGTCAACTGTAACTGAAAATAAATAAAAGACGGCTACTATCAAAAACACAGACAATAACAAGTGTTGACGAAGATGTGGAGAAATTGGAGCCCTTGTGACCTGTTGGTAGGATTGTAAAATGCAGCAACTGCTATGAAAAACAGTATGGAGGCTCCTCAGAAAGTTTAAAACAGAACTACCATATGATCCTGCGATTCCACTTCTGGGTATATACCCAAAATAATTGAAAGCAGGGTCTTGAAGTGATGTTTGTATATCCATAAATAATAATGTTTATAGCAGCATTATTCACAATGGCTGAAACATGGAAACAACCCAAGTGCCCATCAACAGATGAGTAGAGTAACAAAATATGGTGCACATACAATGAAATATTATTCAGCCTTAAAAAGGAAGGAAATTCTGACACATGCTACAACATGGATGAATCTGGAGGACACTGCGTTAAGTGAAATAAGCCAGACATGGAAAGACAAATACTATATGATTCTTGTGTGAGGTACCCAGGAGTAGTCAAATTCATAGAAACGTAATGTTGGTTGGTAGTTGTCAGTAGCTGGGGGAAAGAAGAAAGTGGGGGGGGGAAACGGGGGAGATTATTGTTTAATGGGTACAGAGTTTCAGTTTTGCAAGATGAAAAACTTCTGGAGAGCTGTTTCATAACAATGTAAATGTACTTAACACCACTGAACTGCTCACTTAAAAATGATTCCGATCGTTTTTTTTAAAATGCTGACGAAGAGGTTTTCAAATCTGAGAAAATAGGAAGGCAAGGAAGCCAGGAAGTTCTGGCTCTTGGGAAAGAGGGAAGGGCAGGTGTGGCTACAGGGAAGGGAGTGTTGAGGAGATGTGGGTGATAAAGCCAGCAGTGGGGGCTTGAATGTGCTGGGAGAGCCCTGAGCCAGAATGTGAACGTTCTCATGCTGTGACAGGCAATAGGCACCCGGAAAACTTCAGAGCAGGGCCTTACCTTTCCAAATAACTGCAAGAGCCTTTCAAACTCCTCACCTTGACCTCAACCTTGCTTACGATAGACACATGGGCCCACCATAACCTGAGATGGCCCCTGGGTGGGGGAGGCCTGACCGGGTATAGGGCCCTTCCTGGCCAGGATGCACAGACAGAAGTCTGCCGGCAGCCCTGGGAAGCTCAGGAGGTCGGTTCCCAGAATGACGGCAACCCTGTCCCCAGCGGACACCACCCCCCAATTGTAGGACATGGCCCTCATGCACAAGTGTGCAGGATAGCTGGAGCCCAGAAACCTCCTGGGATTGTCACAGGCGTGCAGGCCATGGTTCTCAGGGCTCCATGGAGTCTCTCGGGGTCAAAGGATCAGACTGCCCATTTCAGAGATGACGTCCTTCCAAGGCTGAGTCATGGACGCCCACTGGACAGCATTCCCCTGGGGGCCGGGGAGGGGGTGGGAGTGGCAGGGTGCTGCAGCCTCCAGAGACATTTTGGACTCCCAGGAGAGAACCGTAAACCTAACTGCCCTGAACCCTCACCTGAGGCAGGAAGACCCATCTATTCTACTCTGGTGGTGGAGGAGCTGGGACCAGAACTCCAGAAGCCCAGGCCCCAACTCCCAGGCCAGGCTCCCTCCCACTCAGCCTATCCTGAGAATCCCACTTTCTGTATGTATTTATTTATTTATTTTGGTTCCATCAAAGCCCGAGATGGGGTAGAAGGCTGGGGACATTCCAGGCCTCCGACACCATCCCTCAACCCCCAAAGCTGCCAGAACAGGCATCCCCAAACCCACTTAAATCTCCATATCCTTGAGATGAAGTTTAAATTCTCATTTGACCTTCAAGTTCTTTAATAAAACTTGGTCTCCACTGATTGCTCTCAATTCATCTCCCACTCTCCCTTTCCCTTCGCCCAGCCCTGCAACCCTCCTGAACTTTCCCAACTGCCTTTCCCAAACTCGACTCAGCTTTCCCACTTGCTCTTCCTGCTTCCTTCTCCTCTCTAATTGTTCTTCCTTCTTAAGCAGGGAGCTGTCCCAGATTGACCAGGTAGCCTCAATTACAGCCTATTCTGCTCCCACAGGATGGGCTGTATCAAAAGCAGGGAGCCTGACTTATGTGTCTCTCCAGCACCATGGCCAGCCAGCCTGATAAATGTTTGAGAAAATGAACACGAGTTTTCTGCCTGTCTTTTACAGCTAATTCTGTTATCTTCCCTAAAGCTCTGGAACATGGCCTTGACCTTCCACAGTAATAATAGGTTCCTACGCGCCAGGGTTTACCTATGTAGTCTCATGTAATCCTATGGCACAGGTATTAACATTTCCATTTTACAGATGAGGAAACTGAGAATGAGAGCTCCAGTGACTGCCCACTGCTGGGAATTGGTGCGGCCAGGATTAGAACCCAGCCTGACCAGCCTGTGCTCATTCCACTGTGGATGAGCCTCCCAATAACCTACCAGAGTGGGGAACAAAGGGTGTGCCCACAGACTTCTGGGAACTCTCCCCTCTATCCAGGAATCCCTTCAACCTGTGTATTGAGAAAGGGCTGAGAGATGGAAAGGGTGGCATCTAGATCTGATGGCAGTAGGAGCCAAGGATCTGGAGGACCTCCTAAAAGACGCAAACCTGATCTCCTGCTGCCCAGCCTTCCAACCTTAGCACAGAGAGGGGCTTTGCACATAGTCAAAAAATCTTCAACAGGTGGCTGGACAAGAAGAGTGGAAGTAGTCAAGGTGCCCTTGAGATAAACCCTCAATTATGCCCAGCTTATAAAATGACCCAGAGAAAGCCCCAGGCTTGAAAGAACCTTACAGCAATGCTTAGTAAGTGCCAGACATTGTGCTAAGTGCTGCACAAACATTCTGCCTTTCCTGTACCCCTATGAAGTTTTCTCATTTGTATTCTACACTGCACTAATCAATTCTGTGGGTTTTCAAGGTCAGGCATCCTGCCTTCAAAGGTCAGGTCTTAACCATGTTAAATGGCCTCCATCCCCCTTCCTAAAGAATCCCCAGATGAAACAAGTTCCCCACCCACATCCTCATGCCATCAGAGTCCTAGAAATTAGGAAATTAGACTAATAATTCTTATGAGTAAACTGACCTCATGTGTATAACATGAGCTGAACTACAGAAATGTTCTTGCCCTTTGCCCAAGTATTCATTCTGGATGGGAAATAAGACCCGAGGGGGAAAAAAATCTAAAAGACTAAAATAATTTTCACAAAGTTGTCCATAAAAGTGGAATTATTAATTGCAAAACACCTGGAAGCAATCCAACTTCACAATCGAGGGACAAAGGCACATCCTGGGATAGGACTATTAAAGTGGCAAATACCACATAGACTTTAAAAATAACACAGTTGGTTTATTATGAGCATTTAAAATAAATGCAAAGTGTAAAAGCAGAACATTTTAATTTCAGAATACTGTCTGACTGAAAGGCTCACCTATGCCATTTTTTTTCTTTCCTTTAAAGAATTTTAAATCACTTAATTTTGATGAGGTAATTCATACATGTGACAGATAATTCACGCACATAGTATACAGTAAGGTCTAAAGACCTAAAGCAATATACGGTGGAGCAACACCCAGTAACCATGACAACCATTTAAACACGTGGCTTTGCTGATTTACAAACCTCAGAAGGCAACAGAGAGAAGTAACTTGCTTTATTACTTCTCAGATTTGGATGTTCTTTTCCTGCAAGGCTGATGAAAGCAAAGGTTTAAAAATGAAACCCGAAACACAGAATTCATACCATTTCTCTAAGACATAGCTCAGAGCTTCTTGGCTGGGACTGTCTTTTTCATGTCTAGCTCAAATCTCTCTTGCTGTGATCTGTGAAGGAAGCAGCTAAATTGGGGTGGAGAAATCAGGCAAAGTAAACCATGTGAGAGAAAACCGACTGTTTTCTTACCTGTTCCCGTACCAGGATGTAATCTTCTAGAGATTTGCTGGCGATTTTAAGGGGCTCCAGAACCTGAAGCAGGTGTCTAGGGGCTGGGGGCTGGGGGCAGTGGGTTAACAGGTGGGAGAGGCTGCGGTTTCCCCCAGCCCACAATCCAGGCTTCCCGACGGATGGAAAGGGCGGGGAAAGCAAGCCACTGCAACTCTGATTCAGAAACTGAAGCCAGCAAGGGCGGGGCAGGGCCACGTGTCCCCAGCCTGCCTTAGAGTGTGGAGTAGGAGGATCAATTGGGAACTATTCTGACAGATGGCATTGGCTCGTTAATGGTGAGGGTCTCCCGAATCATGTCCTGCCTGGCTACCAGAAAGGTTGGGTCGTTAAGGAGCTACCCCAGCTCTTCTCCAGAACACAATTCCTTTGACCAAAAAGTCTTACAAAACTGGGTGATGTGGTAGTGACCAGAGTGCACGTAGGGGGACAAATATTAGACAAAAGGCCTTTGATAAATATCATGTCGAGGACTGATCAATTAGCCAGTCTATAGGTGGAGACATGAGCTCAGATAAAGTATCGAACCCAAAATCACACAGCCAGGGCTTTGCCACGTGACTCAGGGCCTGTCCTGGTGTAACATGGTCTGGCACACAGTACTCCCAGAGCTTCTGAGGACACAGAAAAGGGGCCCTGTGCTCAGTCCCATCTCCCCAGGACAAGGGCACTCACTTTGCCTGGGTTGGCAAGAGTGCTGAGAAAGGCTCTGCCCAGCAGAGTTCTGTGGGCACCAAAAGGGCAGCTCCATCTCTACCTAGTTTTCATAGCAAGCTCCCCGATTTACTCGACTATATTTGGAGTTGGGAAGGGCCAACCCCTCAAGGGACATTACGAGTGTGGAGCAGAGGGCAGGGGGTAGGGGAAGGGCTGTGTTCAAAGCATCAAACTATCCAAGACAGTTTGCAGGGTTTCCCTGAGTATGAGCACAGAATCCTTTAAGGGGGGCCCCTTAACATCTAGGAGTTCACAGCACCTACTTGGGGAAATGCTGGCCTAGAAGATGTTGGCATTATCTTACTATGAATGTCAATGCCTGGCTCAAGTAGTTGTTCAAGAAATGGCTTCTCAATTGGATGGATAAAACTGGATTCCTGGTTTGGCCCTGAACTTCCAACAGGACAATAATGCCCACACTGGAATGCACTAGGGCTAACTCCCCACGCCCGTTCCCAAGGCAGTGGCTATACTGGCTACACCCTCTGCACGGCCTTCCTGGAGAGCTCTGCCAAGTTGATTCATACCAGTCAGGCAGCCCAGGGGAGGGTAGGAGGGGGTGGAGGTAATGGGGGAACAGCCACAGAATCTCACTGGGGCCTCACAGGAGCCTGAACCTGCTTCACTGTGCCTTCTCTGGGGCCTCTTGGCTTGGAATGATGCCCCTTTATTTCAAATCATTGCACACGGGATAGCAGTTCAAGATGGAGGTGGCTCCAGGTCTCCCCAGGCTTCTGTACCCAAGTTCTGTGGCAGGGCCTTCTCAGAACCCCACCCTCCACACAGCCCCAGAAGCCCAGGGAAAGCACTTTGCTGTTACTGTGACCCAGGAGGTTGGTCATCTTCTCTGTTTTACAGACAGGAAACTGAGACCTTGCTTAGAGATCAGTGAACCCAGGTCACCTGTCCAGTGCTTTCTATGGCCTTCACTCCTACCTGGCATTTGACAAGATACCTTGTTTCTGACTGCCCTTTCTCCAGTTGCAGCATCAGCTTCTTAAAGACAAGAGATTCACTGGCACGCCCTGTGAACAGCGTCAGGCCCTAATAACCCACGGTAAATGTGCATACTTATTACTTGTCACTAGCTTATACACATTTAATTCATGGTCCAAATTAACTGGTGAAAACTCTCCCCAAGTGACCAAATCAAAGGCAACTCTCTTTCCCTGAGATTTTGAGTCCGAGAAGGGAGCAAGTTCTGCTGAGTGGGCCTGTGCATTGAAAATCAGAGGTCCAGGCTCTAGAAGACAAGAGTTAGAGGTGGGGAACTGAGAAAGGTTTGCCTCAGGGATTACAGTCAAACCTGACTGAGTACTGACAGAGCTGCTGGATTGGGGTGACGGGGTGGGTGGGGTGGTGGTGCTGACAGGGGCCTTTAGCTGCTTCCAGTTGAGTCTCCAGCCTTTTGTCCCCAAACTGGAAATTCCAAACTTGATTTTTTGGGGGCTTCATTTTGAATAAGAAGCAGTGGTCCCTCATTCCTGGTGATCTCCAGGTCTGATCATTATCACCAGATTGTGAAATATACAGACATCACCAACCGATTCTTAAGTAATCTGGGGCAGAACCCAGGACTCTGACAATCTCAGATGATCCTCCTGTCCAGCTAGGGTTAAGACACTCTGCAAGTGTTTCTGAAGTTTCCTGAACTGAAAAAACTTTGGCTATCCACCCTCCACTTTATTTTTGAATTTGGACCTTCTGATTTTTCCTGCAAGTCTCGAGGCTGTGCCTGTTTTATCTGAGGAAACCAGACACGGGCCCTAGGCTCTCCTGAACTTACCATCTCTCTGGCAGAATCACTTCACCGTCAGCCTCAAAGGGACTGAGACTAGGTTATAAGAACTCTCCACCTTCTGGGTGCAGAGCAGACTTGTAAGGAAGTGGCATACAGTAGGTGTTCAGTAAATACTGGTGGAATAAACGAATTTAGCAGCATCTTCTAGCAGGTTAGGCCTATCTTCTGATGTTGGCTTTCAAAGCTTTGTTGTGCTGGTGCAGACTAGTAAATAGCTTTGTTGTGCTGGTGCAGACTAGTAAAGGGGATTCTTCTGACTGCTGTGTAGTATCTGTTGATTCTACACAGCAGATAGCTTTGTTGTGCTGGTGCAGACTAGTAAAGGGGATTCTTCTGACTGCTGTGTAGTATCTGTTGATTTCCCTTCAGTTCACTCCAATTTCACACAAGCTCCATCTATTGGGCTATCAGACCCCCAAATGTAAATAAGTCAGCCACCAACCATGGAGCTGTTCACTGAGTCTGTAGCATGTACCCCGAGTAAGCCTCTGTCCTCCTACATTGATTTCAGCAGCAGAGATGGTTCTTCTGAGCTCTAGATATAGATCTCGAATATATTTTAAGGGTGCAATACACTTAAAATATTCACATACAATATTCCATATGAAAATGAGCAAGTGGATGATTCATGCAAACACATGTTGTTTCTATTTTGAAGATAAACAGAATTTAGGAATTAAAAAAAAATTTGAAAGCCAGGTCGATCCCATTTGAAGACTGCTCCCAACATTTCTGGCTTCCCACTAATGAGAAACTCAAGAGGTCAGTCATGGGAGCAGCACACACTCTGGAGACCTGCGCTCTCCCAGGGAGACAAGTGAACCAGCAGCTGTCTTGCTAGCAATACATTAAAAAAAAAAAAAAAAAAAAAGCAACATTCCATCTACAGTCCAACTTGAACCCCCCTCCCCCAAAGGAATGCTATTCTTGGCAAGAGATCTTCCAAAGGAAACAACATCTGTGCAACCTCCACGCCAGAGGTCAGGGGAATGCTGAGGCAGCTAAAACCTTTTCAGCCCCTTCTTAGACCCAAGTTGCAGGGACTCATCAGGGAGCAGGATGGGAACGATCCTAAGAACCTAGCACAAATGCCTCGGTGTCTTGACATCATCCCTTCTGAGTTCCATGGCAGCTTCTGAAGTGTTCTGCAAGGCTGGACAGAGTTCCTCATTTACCTGGTTGCTCAACTAAACCAAAGGAATTGAGCAGATCCCCTTAATACCAACACAGACAGGATTTGTAATTT
The DNA here is from genome assembly GCF_036562045.2 of Rhinolophus sinicus. Lineage (NCBI taxonomy): Eukaryota > Metazoa > Chordata > Mammalia > Chiroptera > Rhinolophidae > Rhinolophus > Rhinolophus sinicus. The sequence continues at coordinate 28,579,712 of NC_133760.1, read as the reverse complement.
AGCCTCCATCCAATCACTAAATATTTATCAAACACCTTTGGTAGGTCCTGGGGCAACAACTCTGAACTAGACAAAATTCCTGCTCTCAACACATTCAAGCCTAATTCCTTGTGCCTATGCTCCATAAATTCCACTTGCCAGAGCCCTCTCTCTTGCAGAATACAACCTAACTCATGAAAAGATATGCAGAGGGAGCTCAATGGTGTCAATTCCTGAATATGCTATCTAAAGCACACGTTACAAAATAAAAAATAAACAAGTGGGACTACAAACTAAAAAGTGTCTGCACAGCAAAAGAAACAATCGACAAAATAAAAAGACAACCTCCAGAATGGAAAAAATTACTTGCAAACCATGTATCTGATAAGGGGTTAACATCCAAAATATACCAAGAACCCATATAATTCAACCGCAAAAAAAAAAAAAAAAAAAAATCCAAGTAAAAATGGGCAAAGGATCTGAACGAATATTTTTCCACAGAAGATATACCAATGGTCAACAGATATGTGAGAAGATGCTCAACATCATTATTAGGAAAATGCAAATCAAAACCACAATGTACGATCACCTCGTGCCTGTGAGAACGGCCATCAATAAAGAGGTAAATGCTGGTGAGGATGTGGAGAAAAAGGAATCCTTTACTGATGGTAGGACTGTAAACTGGTAATCACTATGGAAAACAGTATAGAGGATCCTTAAAAATTAAAAATGGAACATATGATCCAGCAATTCGACTTCTGGGAATACACCCAATGGAAACACTAACTTGAAAAAGATATCTGTACCCAACGTTCATAGTAGCCTTATTTATAATAGCCATACTTGGAAACAATCTGAGTGTCCACTGACAGATAAATGGATACAGAATTTATTATATATGTGCAATGGAGTATTATTAAGCGATAAAAAACAAAAACAAAACAAAAATGACAGAAATCCTGCCATTTGCAACAATATGGATGGACCCTGAAGGCATTATGCTAAGTGAAATAGGTCAGAAGGCATGATCTCATTTATATGTGGAATCTAAAAAAACAAAACAAAAAAACCAAACTCACAGAAAATGCGATCAGGTTTGCAGTTATCAGAGGCAGGGGTGGGGGTGGATGGAGAGTATAGGGACTGAAATAAGGTACTCAGAGGAACAAACTTCCAGTTATAAGTACTAATGATGTAATGTACAACATGACGACTAAACACTGCTGTAACATATTAGTTACTAAGAGATATCCCAAAAGTTCTCATCACAAGAAAAAATTTTTTTTCAGTATATGAGATGGATATAATTATTTCACAATATATGCAAGTCAAACCATTATGCTGTACACCTTAAACTTATACAGTGATGTATGTCAATTACATGTTCCCCATTCCAGGCTTAGTTGTTTCAGTCTTTAGCGGAAGGTGCCTCAGAAGCTGTATTTTTATTGAGTGGTATAAGGGATGGTTTTCACTATTAGGAAAATTTGAGGAAATAAGCAAACATACAAACAAAATTTGTACTCCCGAGACACAGGGTCACTTGGACTTTTTGATAAATGTTGGGATTCTTAGGAACCAAGATGCTGTTTCAAGGTTGGGAAACATATTTAGGGATTTCTGTACAGTTGATGTCACATATCTCCCTTTATGTTCTATAGACAGGGGACCCAAGGCTCACACGTTTTAAATGGCTTGTTCAAATTCACCCAGCTATTATTTGGCCAAGCCAAGATCAAATGTGATTCTAGTTCTCTTTCTACTATAAATACATCTTGGCTGATTGTTTTACATGTATAAGCTTCCTCTCCCCTATTAGAATGTTCAGCTGAGCAGGCCATGTGAATTTCTCTGTGCTTATTATTAGCACAATGCTTGGAATACTAGTTCACGATCTGCTGTCATCTATCAACCTTTCACAATATGCACCCATTGTTCTGTGACAATCCCACTGAGTTTCTATCACTTTCACTGGGCTTTGGGCTGTTGAGAAATAGAAAAGAATCTTGTAATAACTGGAAGTACAAGACAATCCAACATAAAACCCACTCTTGCCTGGCCTACCTGTAGCTCTCCAGTGGGCAATAATCAGGTGACCACACATTCCCAGTAGTGGTGTAAGATCGAGAATTAAGATTCAGTATTATATGCTGTAAAACCAGAAGGGCTTCAAACGGCCTAACCATGTTTCCCTTCCCACTCTGCTCTTGCTAAACAAACCTCCTTATCAAACGACCAGGCATAGTTCCCGCTCATCTCAGGTCCCTGCCAGTAAATGACTTACTCAAAGCCAATCACATCCTCCCATAGAACCAGGAGGCACCCACCCTTTTGATACTACAAAGCCTGCTACCCACAGGCCCTACTTGTTTCCTAGGTTCCTGAGTGCAACCCCCATGTGGCCTTGTATGGCAGTGTCCTCCTTCCCTAGGCAGTGATTACGTACTTAATAAACTGCTGTATTACTCAAAAACAATGGCAACAATTCCTGATTCTATACAGAGATCAAGTTTTCCTTCCTTACACCGCCTCCCACTACTGTAGGAAGTATTTCAGAAAAGATGCTAGGAACAAGTTGCGCTGCTCAAACATCTTTGCTGAGTTTCTCTGACTACTGCATGTCAACTTCATATAATCTGACAGACTAAATGGAAGTGGGTTTAGATGGGGGCCACAGGAAAAATGAGCCCCTGCATTAGCCTGTGCAAATGTCATTCAATAGTACTGTATACTATGCAAATTCATGAGCTTAAGAGCTTAAATAACAAAGAAGTGTTATTTAGGGATTCGATTCCTAGCAAAATCTGAGTCTCTACTGACTGATCTAAAATCAAGTCATGATTAAAGAGATACATAGTTCCAGGGCATAGCATCAGGAACCCTCTTCTGCACTGGTTTGTGGGCTCTTCGGGGTCAGATTGTGTCTAATCACCTCCATTACTGATTCTAACCCAGCGCCAGCCACAGAGAATCTACAAAATGAAGTGGCTGAGCACACGAACATGAAAGAATGTTTTACTTTCTGAAGTACTGAGAATAGCAGTGAGCTCAGGTCTCTCCAGGTTCAAGGAAGCTAAGGGGACTACCTGGACATTTAAGGCTTCCCAGCCAGCTGGGCAGAAAAAAGGCTGAATTCCCAGGTATGGGCTAGAACATTTCTGAGACTGGGTCACTTCCAACTGACAGGCTCCCGTGCTGCCGCCTCATACCCAAAGGCCCTCCCGAGCCCACCTAGGATGCCTGCTGCAGACAGTACCCCAGTTACCCATGTGCCTTTAAACAGGTACCACATATACTGACTTTACTGCCAAGGGAAGGTTAGTATCTGGTACTTCCGTACTTACTGATCCTTTCTAGTAGTCAAATGCAAAAGATCATTCATTTCAGGAGCTGTAGAAGTAAAGGGAGCATCTGTTAAGAGACCACCCAGCTAGAATTCATGCCAAATTCTTCACTTTAAGACCTCAAAGTAGAAGGAAGCTAAAACGGGGGAGGAGAAATCAATCACCCTTACTCAATATCCAATGGGAAGAGGTGTGAATGACCACATGGTTATTACTGAGCCCAAGTTTCATCTACATAACAGAAAGGACTAGAGAAAGCCAAAAAACCATTAATGCTAGAAGTGGGAGGCCAGAGGGTGCCAGAAATCCATGTAGGTATCGTGGAATGATACTCAGTTCTTCCTGCTCCACCCAGGCTCAATTCTCCCACCCTAATTCTCACCCCTAGAAAAGACACATGGACACCAGTTACCTTAAAAACTAGGTTTGTATTTCTGGTTAGATTCCAGAGTGGCAGAACGCAGGAGTTATACTATATCCAGCCTGGTCGCCACCTCAGCTTGCCTCCCTCCCTCCCTCTCGCCCACAAAGATAACATGGTACAAAACTATATTTACAGGAAAACCAGTTAAAAATGAAGGGTGTGTACAAAAGTAGACATGAGAGCCAGAATATCAATGCAGGGAAAGCTCTGAGGTCTAAGGGGCATTGTATTCCACACGGGAACCTGGGGCAATGTATTATGTACCAGGCAGGGAGAAGCGTAGCAATTCTCAACGCCAATATTTGGGGAAACCAGTCATTCCAGGAAAAAAGTGGATGGGAAAGAGCTGTTAGCTTTAATATTGCAGTCTTAATTAACGAGCCACCGTTCTTCTGCCATATGGGTTCTGAGCCAGGTAGTGAGGGAAAACAAAACACAGAGTCTCTGACAAGCCCCACGGGAAAATAGGCTCAGAAGGCATAGCGAGTCCGGATGTCCTCAAGCTTCTTGGACACCTCAGGTGGGGTTCGGTCCAGTTCTTCAGAGACATTCTTTTGTTTGTTGGGCTCCATGGAATTGAACTGCTCACAGAGGTCTCCATCAATCACATTCTAAGATGTGGAAAAATGAGAAGAAAAAGCTTAGATGCCCAATGAGTATGTCACATGCTAGAGCAGAAGCTGCAAGGAAAGCTTTTTATTCTCCTACAAATACTTGAACTCCACTCACAGAGCCAGGAACACTACTGTAAGCTGATCCTTAGTAGCCAGAGTTCAGACTAGCAAAATTGGGTGAAAGCTTTCCTCTGGCTGTGGTCTGCCCAGAGATGACCCTCTCTACCGTTACTGTCTCCATCAATCCCTGAATGCTCCTGAATTCCAGACCGTTCAGATTTTTAAGGGAGGGAGTGAAAAGACGAGATAAATGAGCTAAGGGTGACCCTTTCACTCCAGATTTCCAACAAAGACCTACCTTAACAGGGAAATAATAGGAACGAAAGCTGAGGTGGTCTCGCCCACAAAGAGGAGGATGCTCAGACCGCAGGTGCATTTCCACATGCTGAAAGAAGTCATGGTCCTGGCAGAAAAAACAAAGAATTTGCCACTAAAAGAAAAAACGTGACTGCAGCTACTATCCTATGATTTCCAGAAGCACAATGAACAGAGAAGCCATTGATTTTTACCATGTAAACAGATGTTAAGTATCTAAATCACTCCGCTGATGACCATAGGTTTTCCCGCTACATGATAGCTAAAATCTGAAAGAAAATCTCCCTGTATTTGCAGAACATGTGAAGGCAAATACCTGATCCCAGCTTCCTTGGCTGGACTACCAGAAACCAAATTTAGCCAATCCTACAGTTGGCTCTAGGAGGCAGTGAGTGCCCCAGTCCTCATCAGCACACCATTCCTAGTCTGTGGGATTTGGTTCTGGGGTTTTGGACTCTAACCCTATACCCACATCACAACCAAACCCTGGTCCAATATAAAAACAAATGGCTTTCTGGTGGGGGGTGGGGGTGGGGGTCAGGATTCCTATCTCCCCAGGCACTTGTCACCTTATAAAATTCCCAGAACAAATGGATTTGCCCTCTTAGGCAGATCTGGCACAAAGAAACCATGTTGAAAAGGCAAAGGCCAGTAGAGCGCGGGAGAGTTCACCTCGTGAGATGTGAATGGGACGAGGATGCCAATCCCTCCTGACAGGGTGGTATAGACAAGTGATTCTGAGCCTCCAGGGATCAGCGTGGTCTTCTGCAGTGACAGCACCGTCTCCCCCACGTGATAGTTCATGATCACCTCTGCCTGCAAGTCAAAAACAGACCAGTTAACTGTGTGGGCCCTCGGGAGCCTGTTCTAGATTCCCAAGAGCAAGCAGGGCCCCCCCCAAAGGGCAGATTTCACCATTTTTAAAATCCAAAAATTACTAAAACTTAAAAATACTTAAAAATGTTCTTAACGTTTACTTAGAGCTTAATGCCCTCACAAACATGATGACATTAGATCATTTCTGATAAACAATTAAAACTAAAATTTCTTTGTTAAATTATCAAGTTTACAATTTAAAAAAAGGAAATCACAGAAAATGCTAAAAACAAGAGCAAACACCAGGCTAGCCCTCTAAAAGGAATCTATTTTTCACAAATCCAGAGGTGCTCTACTATAGACGTACATCCGTACAGAAAGAGGACGGCCCAGGACACACCTCAAAGAGCTGGTATCAGGAATGAACTGTGCAACCATCTTCTTCAAGGAACTCACTATGTTCTGAGATTTTTACACTGCTAAAATGTCTGAAACATTTCTATTCTACAGGGTCACAAAAACGGGATAGTAACTTCATCACCTTACGTCAAACTTGCGTCCATTCATCACAGGCTACATACACAGTCAACTTAGGGACTTTCATGCATGGAGCGCACTCAGCATAGTTATGTGCACTGTGGATAATTCATGTTTCCTCAGTGAGGGTCACAGGAAATGTACTACACAGACTGGTCCTTTGGGTCCGGTTTTGAATCTTACCTTCTGAGAGGCACCATTGAGCAAGCCCCGGTCCCACAGGGCTTTGTTTCCTGTGGGATCCTCGTCCACTTCGTCGTTGGTATTAGGTGGGAGCCTCACCTACAAGTAAGTGACACAAATCACAGGGCTGGGTCCTGCACGTACTCACTACATCGCCAAGCAACATAAATGCCCCAGGTCCTTGCAAGCAAGCCTATGGGCAACTGCCTTTGGCAGAGGGCTGGGCCCAAGTCTCTTCCCTGTCTGCTTTCTGAGGAGTGAGAAACTCAAGAGAATCAGCCCATGAGCAAGGGTCTGACATAGCAAGAGCAAAAACAAAGACCACAGAACATAAACAAGAGAAGTTAGATAGGGCTTAAAAAGATAAGCCAAAATTCAGGCAAAAAGTGAAAATAAATATGACATGAACTCAAACTAAAGCTATCATTAAATCATGTTCCATGGGGAAGAGGGGGGTGAAACAGGCTAAAATTTAAAAAACTGATAAGAAGGCTTAGAAAATGCAAAGTTTTCTTTTTAGAGTGAGCCTCAGGACAGAATTTTATACCAATCTCACTTTGCACATTAGAGATCCATAGTCCTGGGTCCTTGGCTTTACCACAAACGGAGCCAGCTTTCCTACACATCACTGCAAGGCCAGTTCACATCAACTCACCACACAAATGTTGCCAAACTTGTCTGCCCCAGCCACAGTGTCATAGTCGAGGAGGCTAGCCGTAGTGACCCATCGGGGGTAGGTATCATCGGCAAAGATGATGAGCTGGTTCTCATTACGCTTGTAGCGAACCCAGATGAAACTTTCTTGGACATCAGACACAATTACCCTGTGCCCAATAGTCTGGATTCCAGAGATGTAATTGGCGATATGCTGGGGAAAATAAAGACAGCAATGGGTGTAACCTTGAGGTTCAGAACCCACAGAAAGTCCAGCTTTCTCTGACTGCAACATATATAAGGTCTGCAGAATGGCACACAGCAAAGAACAGTAGTCAGCAATAAATTCCTTGAAGATGGGCGGAAGAGTTAGTTTTAATGTACTTATCACAACAAAGTTGGGTCACACGAATTTTGGTTTCCCAGTGCATATAAGTTATATTTACACTATATTGTAGTCTAGTAAATGTGAATAACAGTATGTCTAAAAAAACTATATACCTTAATTTTAAAATATTTTATTGCTAAAAACTGCTAACCATCATCTGAGCCTTCAGTGAGTCACAATCTATTTGCTGGTGGTGGTGGAGGGCCTTGCCTCGATGTTGATGACTGCTGACTGATCAGTAGTGGCTGCTGAAGGTTGGAGTGGCTGTGACAATTTCTTAATAAGACAAAGGAAGTTTACCACAACAGCTGCCTCTTTCTTTCTTAGAAAGAACAATTTCTCTGCAGCATGCAATGCTATTTGATGGCATTTTACCCATGGTAGAACTTTCAAAATTGGAGTCAATCCTCTTAAAACATGCCACTGCTGCAGCAGTTAAGTTGATGTAATCTTCTAAATCCTGTGCTGTCATTTCAACAGTCTTCCCAGCATCATCACCAGCAGATTCCATCTCAAAAAACACTTTCTTCGCTCATTCATAAGAAGCATCTCCTTATCCGTTAAAAGTTTTATCAGGAAGTTGCAGCAATTCAGTCACATCTTCAGGCTCCACTTCTAATTCTAGTTCTCTTGCTATTTTTCCCTATCTGCAGTTACTTCCTCCACTGAAGTCTTACACCCCTCAAAGTCATCCACGAGAGCTGGAATAACATCTCCTACACCGTTAATGCTGATATTTTGATCTCTTCCCACAAATAACAAATGTTCTTAATGGCATCTAGAATGATCCATGGGCTGCAGAATGGAGTCGTGTCAGCAAGCATGAAAACGACATTAATTTTTGTTTATCTCCATCAGGGTTCTTGGGTGACCAGGTGCAGTGTCAATGAACAGTAATATTTTGAAAGGAATCTTTTTTTGAGCAGGTCTCAATGGTGAGCTTCAAATATTCAGTAAACCATGCTGTAAACAGATGTGCTATCACCCAGGCCTTTTTGTTCCATTTAGAGACATAGCAGATTTAGTATAATTCTTAAGGGTCCTAGGATTTTGGGAACGGTAAAAGACTGGCTTCAATTCCCAGCTGCATCAGCCTATACCAAGATTCAGGCTGTCCTTTGAAGCCAGGCACTGACTTCCCCCCTCTAGCTATGAAAAGCCTTAGATGGCATCTTCTTGCAATAGGCTGTTTTATCTACACTGAAAATCTGTTGTGGCCACCTTAATTATCCTAGCTAGATCTTCTGGATAACTTGCTGCAGCTTCTACAGTAATACTTGCCACTTCATCTTGCATTTTTATGGAGGCGGCTGCTTTCCTTAAACCTCATAAACCAGCCTGTGCTAGCTTCAAATTTTTTCTTCTGAAGTTTTCTCACCTCTCATAGCCTTCACTGAATTAAAGGGTTAGGGTCTTGCTCTGGATCAGGCTTGGCTTAAGGGAATGTTGTGACTGGTTTGATCTTCTATCCAGACCACTAAAACTTTCCCTATATTAGCATAAGGCTGTTGCACATTCTTATCATTTGTTCAGTGGAGTAGTATTTTTAATTTCCTTCAAGAACTTTTACTTTGCATTCACAACTTGGCTGTTTGGTGTTAAGAGGCCTAACTTTCAGCCTATCTCGGTTTTCAACATGCCTTCATTACTAAGCTTAATCATTTCTAGCATCTGAGTCAAATCGAGAGATGCAACTCTTCCTTTCACTTGAACATTTAAGCAGCCATTGTAGGGTTATTAACTGGCCTAATTTCAACATCGTCGTGTCTCATGGACTAGAGGCCTGAGGAGAGGGATAGAGACGGGGTAATGGCCAATAGGTGGAGTAATAAGAACACACACAATGTTTATCAATTAAGTTAGCTGTCTTATACGGGCATGGTGCGTGGGGTCCCAAAACAATGACAATAGTAACATCAAGATCACTGGTCACAGATTACCATAACAATAATGAAAAAGTTAAAATATTGCAAGAATTAACAAAACATGACAGAGACATAAAAATGTTCAAATGCTGTTAGAAAAATGGATTGGATAGATTTCTTCCACACAGGGTTGCTACAAACCTTCAATTTGTGAAAACAGCAGTATCTGCAAAGTGCAACAAAATAAGGTATGCCTATGGAGCAAATATATGCCTAATTCTCACAAGTAAATTACGTATAGAATCAGGTAGGACAGAACTCTGGTTCTTAGATTGAAGAAGTCAAGAAACTCATCTCCTCCTGCCCTTCTCAAGTCTCAAGGGCCTAGCTCAGAGCCTGGAATTCAGTGACTACAACAAGGTCCTAATAAAGACCTGATTTTAATAATTAACTGCCCACAACCCTACCAATGTTTCCTCTTTCCTCACTAGCTAGAGCTTGGGTCTTCTACCATATTTACCTTGTTCTCACATTTTCGGAGTAACTTCTTCTTTCCCAGGTCATAGACACGCAGAAGCTTCCCCACACCAATCAACACCCTACCCTGGAATGGAGCAATGGCAGCAGGGACCTCTTCCACTGGAGTCTGAGAGGAAAAGCAGATAATGCAGCTATAGAACATACAGCCATATGCTAGCCCCACCTCCTCGACCCCAAATGCCTTCGACAGGCATCTGTCAGGAAGACAGATAACAAGTAATCATCTTCTGCTCATCAGAGAAATAAACCACACATACAACAAGTTTCTATGAAACAGTGTGTTTGGGTGAACAGTTCCCACATGCTGCATTTATTTCACCCAGCAAGTGGATCAATGCCGCAAGTTAAAAGAAGTCCTGGTGCCCGATGAACACTCAGAGCCCATGAAAATTCAACTGGCGCCATTATTAGTGAAGCCTCAGTATCTGAGAAGTGACTAGTTTGTGGAGGAATGTGAAAGGAGTACTACTGACAGTGACATCTTAATTGTAAGGGAGACACAATGAGTTTAGCACAAAGAAGGGTCTGTGAAATAATTATTTCCTAAAAAACATTCCACTTGTGGGGAGGCTGGAGAAGCCACATTCATGTACTATCTGTGTAGAGGAGAGAACAAGAATATTTTCTTTATAGTTTTAAAACTGTGGTAAAATATACACAACATAAAACTTACCATTTAACCATTTTTAAGTATACAATTCAGCAGCATTAAGTATATTCACATTGTTGTGCAACCATCACCATCATCCAACCCCAGAACTTTTCCCCTTTCCAAAAGGAAACTCTGTAACCAATAAACAATAGTAACTACCCAAAGAATACTAGTACTTTAAACTGTTGAATTTTGATCACAAATTTTTGCCATCAAAAAAGTTAGTAAAACCAACAACCAAGGGGCCAATTCAGTGTGCACCTATTCCTCCATTGTGGGTGGTCAGCACAGGCTTCCTGTGGGGCTCACTAGCCAGTTTCACTGAAGCATGAAAGCGCCAGTAGCATGGTCCATGTGCCACCAAAAGATGGATCAGAATCAACGAGTTGGTTCCCAAAATGGTCACCAAAAGACCTGAACCCCTAACTTAAGCAAATGTCAGAGAGTCTAGTAGGACAACCTAAATTCCAGTAGAACCACTGGCTAATTCCTACCTTGTGCAAATACTCCAGTTTTTCCCCATTGTTCACAAGCTTGTAGGTATAGACAAAGCCCCCTGCTACGGATCGGGGGTTCAGTATCAGGTCTTTGGCCACACCCACCAGCACATACCAATCATCACCAGTGTTGGAGAACCTGCAAACGGCCACACTGCAGAGAAAAAAAGCAGGAGTCAGACGTTAGTCACAGCCCAAAGAATTCCCATTGCAGTTTCCAAAAACCCTGAATGTCCTGGACTCCTTACCTAAAAGCAGCCTCATTCTGTTCCAGCTGAACAAGGTCCAGTGTGTTACCCTGAATAGGATTCATCACTCGGATCACAGAGGCCCACTGCCCATTGCCAGCCTTAGGAGCTCCAAAAATGGACTCAGGGAGGTTTTCGTTGAGGAATGCTGCTGCCATCTCTGCAGCTAGCTCCCGCTCATCCTCCCCTGCTGCTTCCACCATTTCCTAAAGCCAAAAAACCAAGTCAGAGTTGGTGTGTTCAGAAGTGGGTGCCGGGTAAGATGTGGGTAACTAGCAAGAACATCTCTGGGGCAGCTCATAATATATTAAAGTAGCAAAGTCTGTTGACCAAAACCAGAATTTCCAAAAATGAAGACTAAAAGGAGAGGTACACAGACAAGGGGAAAAGGGAAGACGACTAAAGGGGAAAACAGGTACTTTTTTTAATGCAAAAAGGAACTAATACCAGCTGACTGGTCATGAGAAATAAAAATGAAAACACCATTCTTCTGCCTAGGCTGTCTGATTTACCTTGCTAAGACTATTTGTCTCCTCTCTTCCAGACCAGATACAGCTTTACATGGTTGGGGCTACCTGGTTTTTTTTTTGCTAGGAAATGATTTCTGGAAGTAACTATTGTTGTGGGGAACATGAAAGCTATCTCGTTTGGGCCCAAATCCAGGAATCATGTAACAGACTGTTTTGGAAGCTCCAGGACTGAAGAAATGTTCCAGACAGGGAGCTACATACTGAATAAACCCAGGCCAGTGGATAAGTTCTGAATCATAAGAAAGCCTCTAAAACCATGGACTTTGGCAAAAGGCTCTGCCTGAAGGACCTGAAAAGGACCTGGATCTTTAAATATTAACAAAGAATAACTCACAATTACAGGGTTTTTAAGCTTTCCAACACAATTTCACACAAACACCCTATACTTGAGCCCCAAAGGTCAGTGTCATTACCTCTGCCATCTGTTGCTTCCTTTGAGCTTTTGTAGCCTCAGTGTAGGCATTGTGGTCAGTCTCAATGATGATAAGGTTGTTACTTTCAGGGTGGATGACGAATTTCCTGGGCGTGTACTGCAGTGGGAAGGCCACTTGATTAAAAACGGCACCCAGCTTCTCTAACGCCAAAATCCTATAAAAAGGAAGGGAGTTAATAGATCACTCACTCAGAACCTAGAAACTGGTGTTGAAATGGTCCATTAACAGTCATAGCAAACACATCAATCCTAAAAGCTTTAATATTTGCATTGGGCAACATGAAACAACAGACTTCTGATACAGAAGATTCTGCACAGGAGACAAGGAGATTGGGAAGGGCCCTCCTACTTCAGCAACAGCCCACCAACGTTCATGACAATTCCAGTTTTCACCAGTGAAACCCACATTGAAATGCTCAAAGGAATTTTTTTATCACTCCAGTGATAATGTGATAATGCAAAGTTAAAACTTCCTCTTTATTACTGACAAACCCTGAAATAGAGAGCACCAATTCCTAATTTATTGTGAGGAACTGCAATTCCTGAACATATGTGGTATCAGTGCTGATGGTGGTGTGCCCTCCTGAATGAAAATCACCTAAGTTTCATGAAATCCATGAATCCATTGTGAAAAGCCAATAGTTATGACCAGGACATCAACAACACGGGTGGCATTAAAATACTTAAGAAGAAAAACAACAAAAACTTGAGAAAGTCAACCTGAATAGGTTATTTCCCAGCTTGTAATATGTATTGCTCACTTCAATATTATCAGTATAAACTATATTCTGTCAACCTGCAAAAGGCCTCCATAACTTATATTGAGGTTAAAATTTAAGATGCAACACTGCAAATGACAAGACAGTGTAAGAAAAGGTTATGCATGATCCTGCTCTAAAACTAAGCACTGCCCTGGAAAACAAGAACCTTAAAATCTCAAAAGACGATTGAACTATACTGCTAAGTATTAAAAGATGGCCCTGAAAGTCTAAACAGAAGCTAAAATTCGGAACACCAAAACTTGGCTACCAGGTAGTTAAATCCTGAGCCAAATGAAGGTTTCAATTGCAACACCCTAGCCCCATGATAAAGAGTCGGCTCTTTGCCAGTCCAAGCCTTTGTCAAAAAGGCTTCCAGCTGGGCTTCAACTGTGGGACTCTCACCTCAGGGTATTGGTGGAGATGGCCACAATGCCCTCAGGACACTGTTCAGAGGCAAAGCCAGATGCAAATTCCAGGGTCTCATAAGACAGGGGGGTGAGATGGAAACGAGACTGGTAAGAATAGCTCAACCATGAGCGGCTTGACATGGCCAACACCTGAGGGAAGAAAAAAACACCTCCAATAAGCTTGGGAAAAACTCAAACACAGTATGCTGAGCAAATACCCTACCAATCCCCAAACTTAAGACTGCAGAATATCCCAGTGAATTTTAGAAACCTAAAAACCTTTTACCTTAAGAAAATGGCCTAGAGAAGAGACAGTTTGACTTACTATTTGCTTAAAGTATGGGCTACCAGCCATATGACCTAGACTAATCATTCAATCTCTCTGAGCCTGTTTCCACATGTGCAAAATGGGAATCCTGTCACAAAGCTGGATAGTTGCAAGGATTAAATGCAGTAAAAAGTAAAGTAGCACAGTACCCAGAAACACTAATTTTCTTAGCTATAAAGGACCTCTTTCACATTACATAGTAAACCATGATACTGATACAAGGTTGTTGAAGGGTAAGTGGTACCCTAGATGAGAGGTATCCCACTAACTCTCAGTCTGCTCCATTTGCCCAGCCTGAGGGCAGATGGAATCAATATCCCAACTTACCTATAACCATATCATGGCACAATGCCACGGAACACAAGTGAAGAAGCTCTGGATTAAGGAACACAAGACTTCCCACATGGAGAAAACAAAATAACCAAGGTAGAGCTAATGTAAAGCTAACTACATACTGGTGAATTAACAAAAATAAAGCATATACCAAGGGGATTTATCTCAGCTGATGCCACTAACATCCAAACATGCTGACTGTCCCCTTTCATTACTTACTGCTTCCTGGCCTTGCATCCGGACACGAAAGAGTTTCACAGGACGGGACCCCAGGTACCTAGTGCGGGTGTCAGACAGATCCCCAGTGACAGGGTCCAGGACAGTTCTGAGCAGCACACCATTCTAATAAAAAGGAGAGGAGTGGATTAAGCCTACCTATAATGGAAATTGCCTAGGCCATTTTATATAGTTAAGTTCAGAGCAGATGGAAGGAAATGACTTGGTTTAAAGAATATCCTAATAATCAGCCAGACATTCATTCATCCTCTCACTAAATCACTAACTCAAATAGTTACTGAACATTTACTAAGTGAAAAGCACTCATTTTTCACTGTATATCCTAAAAAAATTTTTTTACTATGTATGTTAAATTCTTTGTAATTTTAAATTTTAAAACATATGCACAGTTAAAAACAACCAGTCCTACTGTTGTCTCTAAATACCATTTCCCCTAAAAATAACAAGACTCCTAAGGAAACAGCTACTGTGTTTTCCCGAAAATAAGACCTAACCGAAAATAAGCCCTAGCATGATTTTTCAGGATGACTTACTTCCCCTGAACATAAGCCCTAGTGCGTCTTTTGGAGCAAAAATTAATATAAGACCCGGTCGTATTTTCGAGGAAACACAGTAATTCAGGTCTGGAGCAAAAATGTTCCAGATGTGTGTGGGGCACTTTGTTGTGCCAGAGGGAAGAAAGCCTCCCAATGATAGCGAAGTCATGTTCAAAGAACAAAAGAGCCAATTTCAAAAGGGAACTCTCACTCATTGAAAATGAAGCAATTTAGCATCCAGTGGGGTAGTAGGGAGATGGGGGGAAGACCGCAGTAGTTCGACGCACAAACATGTAAAAATCTGCAAGTTCATGTTACTTAAAAAAAACCCACTTCATCGGTCCTCAGTGGATATTGCTATGGCACCAACTCCTTACTCTGAAAATAAGTGAGCAAAGGGGGGAAAAATGAAGTATTTATCCTTTCCCTATATGAACTATATTTCAGGGTGAACAAATATATGAAGCAAATTTTGTCTTTAGAGGAAAGTTCCAGCTAATGAAATGAAGTACGAAATAGAAAATCATTTCCCAACTCCTAATGACATAATGAATCTAGGCAATGTGTATCAACGGCTGTTGATGCGGAGCTTTAACACAGATAATTTAGATAGAAACATTTGAACGTCACCGAAATTGGGTCAACCAGATATTATACGCCTCCTGATGTGATGTTAATAGTACAACCTATGAAATATTCTTGTCCCCCACGCACACACACAAAATATTAAATCCAAATCTAATCAACTGCTAAGTCTGTGCTATCCAATACTATATAGTCAGCAAGCTACATGTGGCTCATCAGAGGAGAGGTGTTACACATAAAATACAAAATACCAGATTTCAAAGAATCCAAAAGAAAAAAAAAAATCTTACTAATTTTTAAACTGATTACAAATTAAAATGACATTTTTAATACTGGATTAAATAAAACACTAAAATTAACTTCATCTGTACCTTTTTTGTAGCTGTTGGAAATTTCAATTACATATGTGGCTTGCGTTGCATTTTTAATGAACAGCATGGTCTAGATCTACCCACTAGTCTGCAGAAAATAGAGGCTAGAGGAACATTAAACACACAAAAGAAATGACTGCCAAATCCAGAAGGTGGAAAATTCTACAAGACAAATGATCTGGTTTCTTAAAAAATAAAAAAAGGGATGGGACAGTTATTAAAAGAAACACAAAAAGGCCAAGCAGATGCAAACTGCACAGCTTTATGTAGATCCTGAGTAGAACCAAATGTAAAATCATTTTTGGGGGGAAAAAAGGAAAATTGGAACATGGACAAGGCAGCAGATATTAAGGGAAGTATTGTTAAAAGTTTACTGGGCACAATATTAAAGCCTTTAAAAAAGTCCACATACCAGAGGAAAGCAATTCTCAAGTATTTATAGATGAAATGATTTAACATTGTTGATTTGCTTTAAAATACTCTAGGAAAAAGAGGGGGAATAGATCAAACGAGAATAGCCAAAGTCGGTACTGTTCAAACTGGTGACAGGTACACGAAGGTTCGTTGTATTAGTCTAACTTCCAGGCATGTTTGAGAATTTCTACATTAGGAAGTAAAATTAAAAAGCAAAAAGCACTTGAGCTAGATTATGGACCTATCTGAGTACATAATCATTAAGGAAAATGAAAAGTATGTGGTCAAAAACCCTGGCACCATCTGATCCTTAAGTCTTGCAGGCTCCAAAGAGCTCAGCAGCTTTGACAACAGGGAACACCTAGGGGTCCTTTACTGCTAATGGAGCCCATTATGAACTGGGACATGTTAGTTTCAAAAACAGCATATCGTGAGAACTACATGTGACTCATGAAGACCCCACGAGTTCTGACCCAGAGCAGTAACAAAGCATTTTTATCACTCTTTAAGAAAATACTTTTTCTAGGCCTTATTTGTTCTAATTCAAGCTGAGAAAAGGGGAACATAGAACAGTGTGTCCAATGAATGGTATCTGAAACCATGGGCACAGAAAATGCCCAGATTGAACAAAGGAGTGCATGAAACCTATAGAGGGCCCGACACCAACAATATGCGCCTCAATTTCTTACCTGTAGCCCAATATTCAGGTACAGGAAGCCAATAGAGCCCCTCTCACCCAGCTCATCCTGCTTCTCAGTCCCACCCATCTCCACAATACACAAGGACTCAGGCTGGGCTGGGAGAGCCTGCATGCTCAGAGGTTGCAGACAGTCCTAAAGGGGAAAGAGAAAAGAATAAAACACGGGAAGTGACCAATTCTGGGAAAAAATCCTACCCAGAGAAATCAAATTCTAGGAGTGAAGAACAGCTTTCTGTGCACAGGGAAAACCTGAGGAGTTCTAAATGGGTATTGGGTTACTAGTCAAATCAAACTTAAAATAAGCTCGGTAGATCATGCTTCCCTCTTTTTGTCAAAGTGGATAGCAGGATAAAAGTACATAAGCAAACGGCACCTCCACTAAAAGTCATCTAAGGCCCTGGAGCCAGTCCAAGTCCTTTCCTGTAAAAATAGTCTTGGGGTTTTTTTATTTTAAACTATAAGAGAGTCAAGGCTTAAGCCAAGGAAGTGTTTAGTCTCCAATCAGCATCTTTAAAGCGCTGCAGAAGACTCCTGAAATGTGCTGCTACGATATCCAAACGCAGCAGGTATTGATTTCAGGGTCCAGCCCAGCTGATCTCAGAGACAGACAAGAATGTGCCAGGTGCTCAGATTCCAACTGGAAGACCCTTGAAGTGGAGGGTGACACTCACTGAAGGGTCCAGGGAGATGATTCTGACAGTGTTGTCCACCAGCCCCACAGCCAGGAAGCGAGACCGCTGCTCTCCAGGAGGCACGTTGGCCAGACTCATGCATACCACATCTGCTGACATCTCCTTCCGCTCTGTGTACTCATTCAGCTGGCCTGACTGCAGGAGAGAAAACAAGAGAGATTACAAACCACACCAACTCACCCCCAAACCCTGGGGCGGGGAAGGAACGGAGACTGTTAAGTTTCTTTTTGCTTCCTCTCACTCCCCTTACTACAATCAATGATAAAGAATTTCTCTACTTGAGGAGACAAGACTGAACTTTACAGGCTAACAGCAAGCAAAATTACTCACAAGAGAATCAAAAGACCTTGGCCAAGTACAATGCACCACGTATGTTCTAAGCCAACCTAGCTGTCAGGAAATGGGAATATATAAAACCGTTCATGTGATCATGAGAGTACTTTGGGTAAAAGAGAATTCAAACATGGAAGTTAAGGACAAAGTAATCTCACCATAGGCAGAGTTAGACTATGTAAGTTGGCCACACCCACAGGCTGCCTAAGAACATGATAATTAGGCATACTCAATATCCCTCCATACAGAAAAGCAAAAAAAATTTCTGAAATGGATTCAGATTTCAGAAATTAAACCTATGGCAACTACTTAGTGGAAAAGTAGAGTGTGAAGGGCAGAAGAAGCTCCAGTTAGAACTGACATGAACTTACCGACCCCCTACTCCCCAGTAAAGGGCCAAATTGGCTTACGGACACTTACCCTCCCCAATTCTCTTTCTTGTGAATATACTCTAGATACCTGGACTACAACTCCCATCTCTACCTCTGGACCCTACAGTAAGTCCCACAGTGAATGATAAAATAACATACGGGATCCATCTCAAAATAGACCAGCTCTCCTCCTGTCAGGGCAATCACCACTTGTCGCTGGTTCACTGCACACTTCACGATTGTCTTCTTTCCGGGGGTCTTCCACTCATTGACTCTCTTGTCTGCTCTTATGTGCCGAATGCCATCAGGATACACCTGGAATAACACAAGGAAACCTGACTTTAGCAATCAGACTCATCACTCACCACTGACCCCCACACCTATCAAATCTGTCTTGTCAGATCTGGAGCCACTGTATTTGAAGCACCAGTCGTGTCAATGACAAAAGTTAATAGGCCCCAGGTAAAGTCAACTTAAAGAAAAGTTCATGACTTGCAACATCTACTTCAAAGAAGTTCAAAGCTTATTAACATCAACATAGCAGCCTCCACCACAAAAAGAAGAAAGAATAAAGTACGGTGAGCAGGTAAGCGACTCTGCGACTCCTCACCTGCACCAAGGCGTCATCTCCTAACAGGGAGCAGGACAAGGTTGGGGTGGTGCCCAGGAACCCAGAGTCAGTCACTTCTTCCACGGTCTCTCCAATAGACAACACAAGTGTGGCATTCACGAAAGACACAATGATGTAGGCATCAAACTCATCTGTAAGAGGAAAGAGGAGAAAGGAGTGGGTTAGCTAAGAACTCATTAGTTACAAATGAGATACTACGTTTTCTCTTCAGAAACCTTCCAAGGTACTTGTATGTGTAGTCATCTCACATAGTCATGTAACAAACAGCACAGGATGATCCGAAAGATAACTGAGGGTCCTAAGAGCCTACAGATACTTTGCTTCCTTAAATGCCTAAATACATTGAGTAGATATGCCCACCTCTAATAACTGAAAATGAGTATTTTGAGACATTTGCTGAAAAATGCAAAAGGACAAAGCAAGGGAATCAGAGGCATGAGAAAATTTTGAAAGACATTTATATACAGAGGGTGCCAAAAACATGTATACATATTTTAAGGAAAAAATTATTATAATTTTAATACTCAATATACACCGATAACAAAAGATGAATATATGTCACGTTTGACTTCTGCAATTACAAGAGGTGCTCAGAGTGGTTACCATCAGCATGCAAACACTTCTGATTATGGCGAACTGTTGAGCAACGTTGACCAAGTGTCCACTTGTATACATTTCTTTGGCAGCCCCGGCATATACTGAAGCTAAACTTACTTGTCCCAGATGCCAATCACAGGCTATTGTTAAAAGAAATTCCTTATAACTAGGAAAGGTCCCCAGCTTCTTCCGAATGGAGCTTATGTGGGAACACAAGACCTAATGAATAAAACAGATTACTTAAGCCTCCATGAGACTAAGTCACTCTAGGGTTGGAAACTGAAAATCCTAGAATGTCCCAATAGGAACGACAGAAGAACACTAGATAACCAGGAAGTGGGGAGGGCGGACTGTTTATATTGTCAGTCCTTGACCTCTCCCGTTTTTCATTATTTAAAAATACAACTATTCAGTGATCATAAGCAATCGTATCAGGATTTGCTTTTCGTTTAATGAAATGTAGTTGGATAAACAAACACTAAGGAGTTTCTCAAGGTCAGAGGACTGGAGATATACAGGCCACCTCAAAAGTTTCTCAGGTTCTCATGCAGATCCCAGTTACACTCCACCCCACAACATAAAACAGCTTTTCTGCGTGTATCCCACATCCTGCAATGTTAGGCATAAAGCTTGATATATGCTGAATAAAAGCATGTTTTTTTAAAGAGTTGAGATATTCCTACTTTGCATTTGAATTGTCGCTGTCAATTCCCCCCGTCCTTCTCACACAGAAATCAGGTAACCGAGGGACAGAATGACAGGTGGACAAGCCACTAAGTTGGCAGTGGCTACCTCACTCTTAGGAGAAGCAGCTGCAGAATCCTGTGTGTCTGAGCCTTTGTCAGAGATCAGTGCCATAGCTGACCCCCCCAAGCCTTAATCAAGGACAGTTTAAGTTTTGAATGCTCCAAAGGTGGTTCGGCTGAATTAAGATGACCAGATTAGTTCTGGAGAATCAGTGTTCTTCATAAAAAGAGGGGAGGAAAACCCCAGTGAAGATGTATTATTGCTGTGGTCTACCGTAGTGTTCTGACCCATTAGCAGGACATAAAATCAATTTGGTTGCAATCAACATTTTAAAACAGAAATATAAGGAAATAAATGTGATGTATGAAACTGCTTCACACACAAGGTAAATACTGTTTTGCAAAACTTTTGCTTCAGTTAACAATAGGTGTGTCTACTGACCGGGTGGCTGAAAGGTAAGGATCAAAGATCTTCCCCAATGGGTGTAATCTAATAGCTACACCAGGAATCCAGAGTAAGGGTTCAATTTCCAAATCCTAAGGAGTAACCCTGGACAAGCATATAGTTGGTTTCAGATTATTTTAACAGTCAACATGTATCAAATGCTTTGGTGATACCTTATAAAATCACATTGTTCACATTCATAAAATATGAGTAAGGACATAGTTGTCCCTGAAATGGGTTGTTTTAAATTAAATCTATTGAGGTGATAGGTTAATAAAATTATAAGATTTCAACTGTACAATTCTATAATACATCATCCATATATTGCTGAAATGGGTATCTTAATAGCATACAACAAAACCAGTCAGTCTGCACACAACACCAAACTCAGAAGCTTCAGGCCAGCTCTCTGTTTTTGAACTGGAAAATTCCTGGTATGTAAAAACAACAGGAATTATTTAATTTTAGCATTACATGAATATTGTGTCCTTTCCCATGTTCTCATTACTGAAACCTAATACCTTAAAAGCTGTGCCAGAGGCAAATTAAAGCCAAACAACGAAGGGCTCTAACTGGCCAGGACTTTCAGACTCTTCCTTCAGTCAGGAGGAAAAGGGCACTTCCAGAAGACATCATACAACTCTTAACTTACATGCAAGAGAGAGAATGGGGGAAGGGAGGAAGGAGAGCTTCCTGGGTCCTTCTCTTCCCTTTGACCCAAGGCCCCAGGCTGCTTATTAGATAAAAAATAAACAGTTGCTCAGTGGACTTAAATAGGGCGATTCAACATTTGCTGGGCAATTGAACAAGCAGTAGAGCAATGACTGGTACCTGAAAGCAGCTTAACATCACAGATTTCCTCAAAATATCCATTACCTTATGAGTACTAAGCACACCCTTTTCAATTTTATATCAAGGAGAACCTGCAGCAGATGAGTTGTTCTTGTGTCTTAAGGTTAAAAGTTGGCATTCAGAACAAAACCAAGCTTCAGTCCAGGTAAATGGCTACGAACATTACCTATGCTGCCCTTTGCCAGGGGGTAAGTTTCATATAAAAGGAACACTAGTTCATACTTCAGTGAATTGATTAGGGTACCAGAGTGCATTTTTGTCTCAGTTAATAGGACTTCTGTCTGAGCACTGCTGGAGCACCGCAGAGGGGATGCTGTATTCTTCTTTTCTCTACCTTGGTATCTGAGGCTCAACAAGCAGCCCACTCCCACGGATAAAGTAAGTGATCATCCAGATGGGTTCAGCCCCCAATATCTCATTCTCATTTTATAGTCAAACCACTCAGTGCTTGTCTTGCCTCAGATTATACTCAAAAGGCAGGGAGGGGCTTTCTCCAGGGCCTGATCTCTGAATAAGTACACCTGGAACATACAACTCCAAGGGAGATATGAAGCTAAGGTTTTGTAGCTACAGGTTCTTTCAGCTTAGCAAAAAACAAATCAGTCATATTTTCCACATTCTGTGGGAGAAAATAAGACAAGCTGATTCCTGCCTCAGACCATTTACTACACAGGCAGGTGGGCGTGCGTCATTATGCACATGGAGATTCAACTATAAAGTTACCCCTGATGCCCTCAGGGCAGCCTCAACATTTTGTGAGTCCCTCTCCCTGGGTACACTCTGAGACCCCATGGAAGACCCTAGCAGTAGGTACACACCTGTGGTGATCAGCACCTTCACCAGCCACCTGTGGAAGAGAAAAAAAGGCTTGGTATTGGTAGTGTGCATCACCACGTACCAGCCAAGGTTAGTAATTGCCTGGCAGACTGCAGCATGTGTGGTGTGTGCCATGTTCACGCAACAGTATTATGGAGTATCCAGAAAGAGAATGAACAGAGAGAATCTGACCTGTTTTCATGGGTGACAGCCCAAATTATGGTTCCTAGAGAGTAAATTTTATCGACATGTAGTCTTTTCCTTGATTTTGGTATTTAGAGGAGAAACATTTTCAGCTACACGTTCCATTATGCACCATTACTGCTTATCACTAACTTATCACACTGCCCAAACAAAAGGCCTCCTGTGATTTTCAAACATATGCCCATTCCCTCTCCTCTAACCCCCTCCTTGACAACATGCTGTGCCTTTCATCACATCAGAACACACAATAGTTTGGTATACTTGTCATCTTTAGATGGCAAGTGCTCTGAAATTACTCTGAGCACATGGTGGGCGCTCGAAAGACTGCAGGATGAGTACAGAACTTATCCTAGCAAACCAGCAAGAACCACAGACTCCCACTGCAGGGTTAGTCAGATGAGCACTGGGATTCAAGACAGAGATTTCAATCGCCATTACCTTGGTGAGCTATCTTGGGAGCCCACCTGTGATTTCCTGCCTTTATTATAAAAATAAGGGTAACGTTTTTATAAATCCATTTTAAAACAAAGTTTAAGAAGTAAAACAAACGGGGTGGCACACTAGGTTTCCTCTCTAGGGATCTTTCTAATTCAAACAGTCGAGGCAATGTTTTCAAGAACCATAATGTGAATCAGCAACCAAGCTAACGATGACCATCGACACCGACCAGCGTATTTATGACTACATTACACACAATGGGGAAATCTTTCAAAACCGATGATCTGATAATTATCTTCTCAGCTAAAACGAACCTACTAATTTCCTATTCACTTTTTTATTTCTTCTCAACTCAGACTCGACTCCCATGCCTACATGAAAACAAAATCCCCAAAATGTGTATCGTAACAGAAAGAGGTTTTCCTCCTACACATTTCCCAGCTCCCTTAAATTTGTTCCACACAACCACAACATCTAAATACCAGGAAGAAGTCCAGCTGTTTTCTTAGAAAAGCTCTGTATGCTGGCCAGGGTGATCTTACTCACCAGTCCCACATTCCTGAGAGAACAAGAGGAAAAGGAGGTCCAGGAATAGAAATGGCCTACACCCAAAAAGCAAATCAAAGGGAAAATGAGAATTGAGTTTTATTTCTACAGGACTGAAATTCAATTGTCACAAGACTTTCCTACTGTTGAGCTACTATGCATTTTCATACAGCTTTCAAAATTTGAGGATGAGGTGATCGTTTTTATCTAAGAGCTCAGACTCCCTCTTTCCTCCACCCTTTCTTTTCCACTCACTCTAAAACTCCAGTTCCATTCAATCAATCCCTGCTTTCCTTAAGCACAACTACACCCATTGAGCAGGACTAATTAACAAGCATTACCAACTCTCTTACTAGCTGGAGTAACATGGTCAATTTCACTGTAGTTTCAGCACAGGAGAGAAGTGGTTAAAGAAAAACAAAGCAAAAACTTTCCCTCACACCATACCTTGTACACAGATGGAACCAGTGTCTTAAAGGTGAATGAATATAGTCAGAGAACACCACACATGACAGCTCCATGATATCAAAGTGTGTATGTACTGAATATTAACAGCCACCCTCTATACCTCTAAGTAGTAAGTGAAGGCATCCTAATTGGAAGAGTCTCAAAAACATGGTATCAGGCCAGTAAAAAGTTTCTAGTATACGGTGCTAGATAAAGCGATATAGAAATATTATGAATGCTGCCTTTTAAGCCTTCTATTGTCAATAGCACCCAGACCCTCATTTTGACTGTTAGGAAAGGGCTGCTTACCTTCAATGTGCCGGCGCACTGTCCAGACAGCATTGGGGTTACCGGGTAGTTCAGAGACAGCCATTTCCGATACCTGACAGAAGAGGAGATAAACCACAGACCCAGTGAGCATGAACTCAGCTCCCTGCTAATTTCCTATTAGCTCACATTAGACGCTGGATTAAAAGAATGTAACCATCTAGTCAAAGATCATAAAAACCAAAATGGCTGGAGGTACTGGCAACACTCATGACAGACTTTAGTAAAAAATGATGAAACATCTGAGAAGGTAGTTGTTGCAGCCAAAATCGTTTCCTTTAGGTATGACAAATCTGCATCTTCCTCAAAAACAGAGCACGTGAAAATGAATCAGGCCATCTCAGTTAGCATTCCATTTCTTTCCCTAGGTCCCATAAAGCCAAATCCCATCTCTCTTCATGTACCAATTCAAGTGCCATATTTAGGAAACATCTTCCCTTATCCTCTTGGCTGGCAGTTCTCTCTCCCACCTACAAGCTCTCACAAAAACCACAACCATCACCTCTTAGAACACTTTTTCTAAAAAGTGATTGGAGGAATTGTCCTTCTTATTAAATTTTTAAGCTCCTTGAGGTCAGAGTCAAGAATCCTATGAATGCCCCACAGGTCCTCAAACAGAGTAAATGAGTATCTAAGATAATGGTCTAGAAAGAGAAACTGGGTGTGGGTTATACATGAACTCTACGTACTATCCTTACAATTTTTCTATAAATCAAAAACCATTCCAAACTAAAAATTTTATTAAATTTTTTTTAAAGATTTTATTGGGGAAGGGGAACAGGACTTTATTGGGGAACAGTGTGTACTTCCAGGCCTTTTTTCCAAGTCAAGTTGTTGTCCTTTCAATCTTAGTTGTGGAGGGTGCCGTTCAGCTTCAAGTTATTGTCCTTTCAGTCTTAGTTGTGGAGGGCGCAGCTCAGCTCCAGGTCCAGTTGCCGTTGCTAGTTGCAGGGGGCACAGCCCACCAACCCTTGAGGGAGTCAAACTCCCGGCAACCTTGTGGTTGAGAGGACACGCTCCAACCAACTGAGCCATCCGGGAGCTCAGCGGCAGCTCAGCTCAAGGTGCCATGTTCAATCTTAGTTGCAGGGGGCGCTGCCCACCATCCCTTGCGGGAGTCGAGGAGTTGAACTGGCAACCTTGTGGGTGAGAGCCCACTAGCCCATGTGGGAATCGAACCGGCAGCCTTCGGAGTTAGGAGCATGGAGCTCCAACTGTCTGAGCCACCAGGCTGGCCCCTATTAAATATTTTTTAAATGACCTAGAGACAATAAATTAGCTTAATATATTGTACAGTGTAACTATTTTGTAGGAACTCAAGTATATTCATGAATTGCATTATCCTTTTCTTAGTCTACTAATAGCAGAAATACCTGATCATGGTACAGGAGAATCCTGGGAAACACCATCATCAATAAAATGTAAATGTCAGGTATGCTACACTCTCTACCAAACGTAATATCTGACAATGACCCTGTTCAGCTGAGACCATAATCTAGCTAGACAACAAGGTTCAAATACACATACAGGAACAAAGCAATGTTCAACAATTTAAAAATGTTTTTATATATAATAAAGATTTTTTTTTGTAGAATTAGAAAAAAGTGGTAGGGGCAGGGGACTCAAAAACAATTCTTAATTGGATCCTTTATTTCTTAAACCCTACACAAATTTTTCTGTTAATCCACATATGCATTTTTGGAGGCTTGCTAGCTTTTCTGAGATGCTTGATAGAATCCAATGAATAGTAAGCAACTAATCAAGAAATACTGGTCTAAACTGGGTTTGGGTCATTGAAAATTTGGTGAATTGATGAATATTTCTGACAGTCAAAAATTTGTCAAATTCCTAGAATAGCAATATTAATAGTTATATTTATTGAATAGCTATTGTGTGCCAGACCTTGAGCTAAGTGCTTCATGTACATTATCTTATCTAATTCACACAACAATCCTTTCAAGCAGGTGTCATAACTAAGCCCATTTTACAGAAGAAGAAACAAAAACTTGTAATAACTATTAAGTGGTAGAGCC
This sequence comes from Rhinolophus sinicus, assembly GCF_036562045.2. Taxonomy (NCBI): domain Eukaryota; kingdom Metazoa; phylum Chordata; class Mammalia; order Chiroptera; family Rhinolophidae; genus Rhinolophus; species Rhinolophus sinicus. The sequence goes on along the minus strand of NC_133760.1, from coordinate 28,553,483 downwards.
AGATTTCAAAACCAAGGTCATCTTGGCTGTATTCCAATAAAAACCTACAAAAACAGGCACTGGGTCTCTGAGAGTCTACAGTTTGCCAACCCTAAGCTTTGAAAGCAAATTATCATAAAGATTTATTTTACTACTAACAAAATCAAGTCCAGGATATTTGCTAAAAGGCGTCAACACTAGAACCAAGATGATAAGATGTGGGATTTGAGAAGATAATTTTGAGTGTCCACATCACCTAAAAGGTCCAACAATAAAGGATTCATTAAATTCTGATCTATCCACTTTGGTGCAAAAGTACAGAGACATTAAAAAAATGTGACTTAAGGGGCGGCCGGATGGCTCAGTTGGTTAGAGCGCAAACTCTTAACAAGTTTGCCAGTTTAATTCCCACATGGGACGGTGGGCTGTGCCCCCTGCAACTAAGATTGAAAACAGTGACTGGACTTGGAACTGAGCTGCGCCCTCCACAACTAGATTGAAGGACGACTTGGAGCTGATGGGCCCTGGAAAGACACACTGTCCCCCAATATTCCCCAGTGGGGGGAAAAATGTGACTTAAGAATATATAGTAATAACTTTAGTAAGATATAAAAATATGCATTATTAATAACAGTATTAACATAGTTAAATATGTTAAGCATCTGAAAAGTTTGAATAAAGACCAAGACTAGAAGGAAACAGAGTTAAATCTCCAATGCAGATTTCCAAACTTCCACGTTATAGTTAGCAAGCCTGGAACTAGTAGAGATCTTTTTTCCCCCCTTTTTTCTCCATCTGCCAATTTTTTAAAGTGTCTATCATGCTAACATGTTAAGAAATAGGAAATTTCAACTAGACTGAAAAACGACGACTTGACATCCTGGAAAAACACACAGTTCCCCAATATTCCCCAATTTAAAAAAAAAGTTTAAATATTGTTAAAAAAAATAGGAAATTTAAACTCTAAACTTTATGGAAATAGGGGAGGAAGAAAACATTTTTTTATTTCATAAAAACATTAAATTTATCTTAGATCTCATCAGAGTAAAGCCAGAGGCTGCTTTATCAATGCTTCCCTCCAGATGATCTAGAAATTCCAATCTTACCTCAAGTCCATGCCTTAAGACTCTCAAAGATGACCGGGGTCCCCTGCCACAGGCTACATACAACTGTGGGGTGTCTTCATTTGCCAGATCAGCTATCTGCAAAGAAAAAAAGTGCTTATTTGTGCTGTTTTCACACTGATCCCTGATTACTGTCAGGGAACAAACTACCTTTTTTTTAAATTAAACTTATATATTGGCTATATAAGTTTCCTGGGGGGAAATGAAGGAAAATGCCCAAATGTTCCAAAAAGCAAACCATTTGGAAGATGGGTTTTACCAACCAACAAAAGGCATGTATCAGTTAAGTTAACAAAGGATTTTTTAGTTAGTGAAATGAAGTTATAACCTCCAATTGAAAATTTAGTATTTCCTTCCGAATAAAATTATAAACTATAATTTTATCAGTAGTATCTGTGACTTTGTCACCAATTAAAGTCACTTATTCATACAACATTAAAGATTATAGACACCACCAATTTTCATTTCCTTCATCATTACTTTAAAAATCGTCTTTATTAGGTGTGCTGTTAAGATTGCACAGGATCACATCTCCTATCCTCACACGCTGCTATGATGTAGCTGACCAACTAATGGGTAACTCTGGTACCTGCTTGTTCAGCCACCAAATGGGGAAGCCATGTGTTCTCATATTGGCACCCCAGACATCCAACTGCTGGTTTCCAGTACAAGTATTTGTTCATCAATATGTGAAAAGAGGTCAGTCATTTATACTGCAGTTCTGTCAGACTGGACAGTTCAAATGAAAACTTGTGACCATAAGGCAGTACACCCTATTTTAACAAGGATGAGCACGTGGGTTTTGAGTGTATACAACCTTCACACCTATCTCTTTAAAAAGAAAAAATTAGCTCGCTTATTTTAAATGTTCCATCTTATTTAAAGTCTTAATAAAGCAGATTACTTTTTCACAACTTAAGAAGTATTTTGCGATCTTGGCTGTCATGTTTATTACTATGTGCATTTAAAGTTATTCGGGGAGCAGATCCAGATGCCTCACCAGGCTAGTCAAGAGATCTGCCTCAAAAAATGCTTACAGCCCTGCCACTGATACCCAACTTTCTGTTAATTTTATTCTCCATCTACAAACTATTTAAACTATTTCCTCAAATTACAATGAAAGGGGAAGAAAACTCAAATTAGGAAATAATACTTATTTTCTATTGCCAAGAACTAACCCTTCCTCAAAAAGCAGTAACAGAAGAAGTTAACTTCAGAACGATTCATTTTACCAGGAAGAGTACCTGAATGCTGACTGTTTCCCCAGCACAGTGAGCAAACCTCTCTCCCACTTGAGGTGTGATCAACTAGACAGGGTAGGTGATCCCTAATGGTCATTCAACCCCAGCAATCCTTGACAAAGAGGCATCGTAAAATTCCTGCTGCCAGTAGTAGGGGGTGCAATCCCCATCCCAGGCCACTTTAGGCTTCTCCCTGAGGATGTCACTAAAAACGTTCCTGTTACTGACTGATCCCAGTGTCTCTGGAGAATTTTAAGGAGAAAATGAGTGTTAAAATAAGATAAGCATAGGTATTCATAGATTGCTAAGTGATAAAACGTCAATTTCAGAATACTGTGAAGTATATGACCCATTTACATGAAAAAGAAAAATATAACACATCTCTTTGTGGTGTGTGTGTGTGTGTGTGTGTGTGTGTGTGTGGTGTGTGTGTGTGGGCGCTTATAGATGCAGAGAAAATGCCCGGAAGCAATCATAACAAGCTGTTAATAGCAGCAGCCTCAGTGAGGTGGGGGGTTAAAAAGATTGGGGTAAGAGTTTTACTTTTAACTTTTTCTATGGTTTCAATTTTTACATTGAATAGATGTTTTATAATTTAAAAAAAAAAAAAACTCAAAGATTTATATAATGGTATTTAATTCCCCAACTTCTACCTGTTTCACTTTTACAACTCTGAGGATCCCAGAGATGCTGACAAGCCTGACTCTTAGACCAGACCTTAATTTAACGGAGTTAAGACTTTAAACTCATTCAGATTCAAAAACAACTGGCTGGCACTGCTCACTGTGGAGGTGAATGGAAAGACCCATACCTGGCAAAACAAAATGGGAGAGAGGCTGTCCAACTCATCAACCAGCACAAGGTTTTTGAGTGGTCTGGGCTGAAAGAAGAAGGTGTCTCCTTCTTCCAGAGGCATGGCAGATGAAAACTCAGGTTCTTCATCATCATCTCCTAGATGCGCAATCTGATATAAATAACTGGAGAGAAGCAAAAAAGACTTCAGTTAAAAACATTGTCTGAAGATATTTGACATCAACATTAATGCTCATAAAGCACTTTGTAAATATTTAATCAAAATTATAACATATTGAATCAATGCGTTATTGAATTCAAAATCTCTGCTTATCTGAGAGGGGTTTTCTCTTTTTTAAGAATAGAAAAGGGATGAAAAAATTGACTACTGAATTTAAACTGGTACAAAGAAAGAAACTTAGCATCAGTGGTTAAAAGCCCTGGGCTTCCATTACACTGCTTGGGTTTGAATCTCAGCTCTGCCCTTTAATTCGCCATGTAACCTTAGGCTTATCAGTCTCTCTGCTTAGTGTACCAATTCAAAGGCACACCATAAAAGAGGGAAAGCGATTTGAGAGGAGATAATCTGTAACAACATACCATCAAAAGCTGAGCGTGCAATGAGCTTTAAGGAGCAGCTCAATTAAAACAAAACACCAATCTACTGGTCACGTTTATTCTTTAAGTAATATACCAAACCTTCAATACAAAGCAGTATGAATAATATCCAGTATAGCTTTTTAGAAGCAGAATGACTACGTATATCAGTGTCTGAAATACTCGTACATAAGGTACTCAATAAATGTTAGCCAAATAAACTTCAGCATTTAACACTTTTGGTAAACACATCAGATTCTACACTAAATTACAAAAAAGTAAATAAGATTATCCTTGAATGACTTACAAAAGCATTAAGACAGGATACAAGATATCTATATGCAGATGATAAAGACCACCTGTCAGATACCTTCAGTGTCTTCTAACTGAAGGATGTAGGGCTCACTATCTCCATCGTAGGAAAGGTTGCTTTGACTGAATCTCAGTAAAACAGTTTCTAAGACTACAGTGTTGTGCTTAAGAGCGGGGACTTTGGAACCATGTTGTCCGAGTTAGTTAACTGTGTGAATCAAATTTCTTAAATTATCTGTGATCCAGCTTCCCTAAACTGTAAATGGGAACATGGCACTGTTTCATAGGGAACGTTATGCATTAATATTTGTAAAGTGCTTGCAACAGTGCTTGGAACTTACCAAATGCTAAATTAGTATTTGACTGATAATCACCACTCTTAGGTCTTCCAAACCTCAGCTGCAGCATCAATGAATAATTTCTCACAAGAACAAACCCACCTCACTCTGACAGCAACCTGCCTGTAGACTGCAGTCTTTCTAGTCTCTGCCCTAAAAACTTCTATCCTGGGGGAGGTTGCTGGAGCCACAGGATGTACAGCAGAGTTCATGCCACCAGGGGTAACTTTCAACCCAGGAGGGAGGAACTGGCGCTATTAACCTTCAGAGAGGCAATTCTGAGATGCACACTACGCTTGCTTGCTTCAAGCTCACAGGTCTTCATGGAAGTGAGTTCCCATTGCCCACAGCAGGAGCCTCAACACACCCTTATACTGGCTTTTTTTTTCCTCTTTAGATTTGTAAAAGCAAAGGGCTTGTTGGACATCTGTTTAATACTAAGTAGTTCAATACATATTTATTCAATAAAATGTCCAGCAAAAAGCTCAGGAGATCACTTCTAAAGGTATGCAGCCACCCATAGGTATAGATCAAAGCCATTGAAGTAGAGGAAAATAACCAAGAGAAACAATGTAAAACAGAAAGGAAGGCAAACCTTTTGTTTTGAAGAAACTAAAACATTCTTGTGAAAAGCTCTGTGGCCTTGGAGCCACATTTCCCTCCTGCAATTATGATAGTAACCAGGGTGAACTAGGGTAATAAGAGGATTACTCACTGGTTTCCGAATTCCGATGCCACAAAAAGGAAGCCTGTTTTAAGCACACACATGGCAGCAGCAACAGGCACAGTATCAAAATACTTGAGCCGGATCTCAGTAACCTGGAGTGAGAAGAACAAGAGTCTAGTATGTAGCCAAGTGAAGGTAGGTCATGGAAGGGAGGCTAGTATTATACGACAGCATAAGCAGAGTAGCAAATAAAATACTGTACTAGTCTTTCCCCCAGCCCCAACCACGGTCTGCTTACCATATCTTCATCTGTCTCCAAAGTGATCTTGAAGATATCGCCCTGCTCAGTTTGGGCCAAAAAAAAGAACATCGATTTGGTCTTATGGGTGGCAGAGCAGACAAAAATCATTCCTCTTTCAGGGTCATCCAGGTCATTCTAGCAAAATCAAATATACAACCAGCATGTTAGAAATGAGTACTGATGTTGGAATTCAGCACACAAAGGGATTACGCAGGTTCTCCAAGGCCTAGAGGCACCTGGAGCATCCCTATACAAGCTCCGACCCAGAGCAGCCTGCAAGCCATGGCCATAAAACAATACCTAAAAATTCTTCTCTGCTATAAACACACAGCAAAGCCTGGGTACAAAAAAAAATAGCCACAATTCCACTCTATAGCTTAATCAGGTCAGTAAGGCAAGAACTATCTCCAGAGAAAAATGTTAGAAAAGAGACATGAACTTTAAAGAAGCATCATTTCAGGCTGTGAACAAAACTCTTCTGTGTCCACAATACCACCCCCAACAGCCCTGTTATACATCAACTTCCTTGATTTCTAAGAGGCGTCCCCTTGGCTATGATTCTGGATTTTTTTTTTTTTTTAAATATGCAAGCAGGGTTCATTAGTGATACATTCTCAGGGAAGAGAATGGGCCTAGCTGAGGTGGGGGGGGGGGAGAAATAGAGGGGGAGAGAGCCAGGGCCAGAGAACATGAGGGCCAGAGAGCATGAGGGCCAGAGAGAGAGGGGTGGATTTTTTTTAAACATTTCCAACATTTTGTATTACTCTCACTGAACAAGCTGTTCAAAGGCAAAACACATTTTATACTTTTTTGTATCCCAAAAGCCAAGTACAGTGCCTGGCAGTTAGATGCTCAATAAATGTCTGACCAAACTGAATTAATTCCCACCCCTTACCAAGAAAAACTTGACTTGCTAAATTTCTTCTCAGGTTTTCTAAAATTGATGGACTCTCACTCAGATACTATGTACTAGAGAAAGTAACTTCTAAAAGGTTTAATTCCAGGATCTATACATTAATATTAAAAAGACAACTAATCCAGGGCTGAGATTACAGAAGCAGAGACGAAACAAGATTAGTTATGTGTTGATAACTACTGAAGATGGGTACACAGTTCATTATGTTCTACTTTTGTATATGCTTAATAATTTCCAGAGTAAAGTGTTAAAATTAAAATAAAACATCATTTCCAACTACCAAAGTAGTTAAATGATTAAGGGGAAAACCAATGTGTGCAAAGATGTTAGGGAAAACTATATTTAAACAAGTAAAAAGCTCAAAGCTCACCACTAGATTCCACACCAATTACCCAAAAAAAGGTATCTTGACAATGAAGAGAGCAGAAACACACCAACTTAACAAAGTGATCAATTTAGTATCACCAATTGTGAGACAAACCAACATTGTGTGCCCCAACGCAATCTTCTGGGAAATATACACACACACATCATGATCTATGTAATAGTTCTATCAAAAATATTAACCTGGATGTGATCATGAGGGAAAGATTACAGAACAAACTATAAGGAAATTAGTCCAGACTCTTAAAAATGTCAGTATCATAAAAGACCAAAAAACACAAAAGTGAGAAGAAAATATTCTAATTAAAGGAGACTAAAGGTAGACATAGGGAACTTTAGGGGACAAGAGAAAATGAAATATGAAATATACTTAAAATTGTATTACATAAAATGGTAAATTTCTTAGACATGATACTAGTAATGCAGTTATGTACAAAAATGTCCTCATTCAACACACAATGGGATTTATAGATGATGTAATACAGAATTGTACACCTGAAATCTATGTAATTTTACTAACAATTGTCACCCCAATAAATTTGAAAAATAAATTAAAAAAAAAAAATGTCCTCATTCTTAGGAACCACATCTTACAAGATTCTTGTACTAAAGTATCATGATACCTGCAACTTATTTTCAAATGATTTAGCCTAAGTCTACGTGTAGGTATACACGTACACATGCACATATGCACAATCTTAAGAGGAAAATGCAGGAAACAAAAACCGGCGAACCTAAGTGAAAGGCATCCAGAAATTCAGTCTTAATTCTTTTCAAATTTTCTGTATGTTGGAATGCAGGAAAACATGACAAATGGAAAGACAATTTATTGCCCACAAATATGCCTGGCTTCTTCAAACAGACATTTTCAGGAATTTCAATTGATAACATCCATAGGTTCCTCTGAAATGGAAATGTTAGTATTTAATTCCCTTTCTCAGAAAATGTTTTGCTTTTTACTAAAATATTTACCACCTTTATTAAAAATTACATTTACTACAAGAAACTAAAACTTGGTAACAGATAAACTAAGAGACTACACTGTAATTACAAAAATTATGTTCATTTCACAAATATCTCTTATGGCAAACAAAGGCCTTACCCGTCTCCTGGGAATTGGACAGCGGATATCTGGTTGGTCACCGAAGTTCTTGTAGGTGATATAGTTTTCAGAGCAGATCAGCACTCCACTTGGACCATCTGAACCTCCCGGAACTTCAAGAGAAAATAAATACAATATAACTTTCAATTCTTTTTCTCCTTTAGCACAAACTAATAAAGGTACAAAGTGCCTAAAACTGAGAAACATTCTAAGTGTTGCTTTCCCCTGTCATGCTAAACAAGGATGGAGCAGTTTGGGTGATAAAGTTTGTCCAGATATCTGATAATGCATCCAAATTTTTAGTTCCAAGTACAGAACTCAGTTCTCAGCTTCAGACCTATAATCCAACCATCTACTGGACACACACATGGATATTCCACTGGCACCTTCAAAACACTATGTGTTCACAAACTCAAGTTCCTTTCCAAACTTATTCTGCCTCCTGTGTTCTGTACCTTAGAGAATACCATCATCAACAAAAAGACCAAAGCAGAAACCTGGGTGTCACCCTTCAATTCTCTCTCCTCCCACAACCCTGATTCTACCTCCTTAGCCGCTCTCGTGCTACCAATCTCTTGGTTTAGAGAAACAATTTCTTCACCAATTTCCTGCTTAGTCATAGTACCTTCCATTCCATCAGCTAAAATGTAAGCAAGTACAGGCATACCTCATTTTATTGTGCTTTGCAAAAACCGGGTTTTCATCAAGGCAAGACATTCCACCAGCAAAAAAATTACAACTTGCTGAAGGCTCAAATGATGGTTAACACTTTTTAGCAATAATGTATTTTTAAATCAAGGTATGTACATTATTTTTTTAAACATGCTAGCGCTCATGTAATAGACTACTATATAGTATAAACATAACTTTTATACGCACTGGGAAACAAATTCGTGTGACTCACTTTACTGTGATACTTGCTTTACTATGGTGGTCTGGAACGAAACCACTGTATCTCCAAGGTATGCTTGTAATCTTCAGGTCATTATTTCCCTGCTTAGAATCCTTCAGTAGCTACTCCACCACGACCGCTACCCGAGCCCTTTGGCCTGAATGATCCAATCCCAATGAGCTTTCAGTTCTCTGAATAAACCACGTTCTTTCTTGCCCTTGCGCCTTTAGGTATGCTGTTCCCTCTTTCCACCACAGAAAACTCCTCCTCCTCCCTCACTGTAGCTAGCTAACTCCTGCTAACTCCTAAGTAGTCCTCAGGTCTCAGTTTAAAGAGCACTTCTCCAAAAAGCTTTCTCTAACATATTCCCTTCCTTTCCCTGGATCAGAGATTCCTTCTCTACACTGTCATGGCACTTAGCACACTTTTTCTGTTATTTTTACATAATCACCACTAGACTCAATATTGCATAAAAGGAGACAACACATCTTATTTTTCACAACTTCAATCCCAGGATCCAGTAGATTGACTTTGAACACATTGATGGTAAAGACTGGACAAGATGGTAAAAACACATGTTGAAAAAATGAAGCCCTCACAAATGAAAGATATGGCAATGTTACAGCAAGTAATGAAATATATTCTCTATTTCCAAAGGTTCTTCCACTTGACAGTCTCTTCCTAAGATTTAATGCTCAAAGACGTGCTGTCTTGTGTAATTCTCCAAAATCCTCCACCAACAGACATATTTCATTTTAGACATCAATCCAAGCACAAGTGACTCAGGACAGAAAGGACTGAATGAATCACTGTCTCCCCCAAGCCTGCTGAAATTTAGATGACCACATAGTTGTCCTCATTTGGTCTTTTCATTTAACGAATTAAACTGATACTGATTTTCTAATGGTGAACATCTTTGAGTGCCTACAAAAATCTTACTTTGCTATGATGCATTTAAAACGGTTGAATTTGATTTGCTAAACTTTTAGACTTTTGCACCTATAATCATAACTGACCTGTAAGTTTTTCTTGTTACTGTCCTGATTTTTAAAAATCACTACTGTCCTCCCCCAGTTTTGGCACTGAAGTTACATTAGGTTCATAATGTGATACAGTAGTTTTAATTTTTTCTAGGTTCTGGAAACTTACGGTGCCTGAAAATTCTAGACCTTAAGTCTTTGGGGTAAAAGAGATTTTTAACTACTGTTGCAACTTATTTAATGGATATTGGTCTATTTGGGTTCTTAATTTGTTCTTGGATCAGTTTGGTAACAGTTTTCCAAATTCGTCTAAGTTTTCAAATTCATGGACACAGTTTTATCTTGCTGGGTTTGTCCATTGCATTTGCCTTTTCAAAGACTGGCTTCCAATTTTCTTAACGAGGAAAAGATTGACTACAGTCAAAACAGCACACTGACCAACAGCAATCAATATTCCAAGCTGACTGCTCTTCTCATCCCTTCTTCCCTGAGCCCACTGGAGGATAAGAGTTAACCACCACATGAACTTCTAACGTTGCCAAAACATAGACTAGACACTCAGTTTTACTACAAATAAATTAGCTTCCAAACCCTAATTAAGTAAACCCTCCCAAGTATGGGCATAAGATGGACCATGCAAAATAGTACAGACTAGCTCTGAAAACAAAGTACCTGTGATGAGGAAGTTGCCATGTTCCTCCAAAGGTTCACTGTATTTTCGGACCACATGATTTAAACCAAGGTCTAACTCATAGAAAGTTAGTGTCTGCTGGGTATTAGCTGCTGCTTCCCCTGTTGGATCATTGTCTGCTTCCTACAGAGAAGTACAATGGCACAAAGACTAATCAATACCATAAAATCAAACTTTCAGAGCTGAAAAAGACATCCAGATTCTTCCATTTTACAAACAAGGAAGCAGCGGTCCATAGATGCCAAATAGTTTGCCAAAATATACACTATTAAGTAATGGTAAAGGTAGAAGAACCCAGGTCTCCTAATTCTGGGACCAGGGTTCCCTCTACTAGAGGATATTGCCTTCCACTCAAGGGAAGAATGGTATGCTCCACTTCTTACTACCTGCCTATGAAAAAAATATTCCAAATAGCTTCACCTCCCTTTTCAAGCAGCTTTTCCCAATCAATACCCTGTTTCCACAGGGAGAGTGTTCAAATCAGAGCAAAGTGTTATTATATACTGTGTTTCCACGAAAATAAGACCTAGCCGGACAATCAGCCGTAATGCGTCTTTTGGAGCAAAAATTAGTAAGAGGGACGGCCGGATGGCTCAGTGGGTAAGAGCACAAGCTGTGAACAACAGGGTTGCCGGTTCGATTCTCACATGGGCCAGTGAGCTATGCCCTCCACAACTAGATTGAAAACGAGCTGCCACTCAGCTTCCAGAGGGGCAGCCAGATGGCTCAGCTGGTTATAGCGCGAGCTCTCAACAAGGTTGCCAGTTCAATTCCCGCATGGAATGGTGGCTGTGCCCCCAGCAACTGAAGATTGAAAACGGCGACTGGACTTAGCTGAGCTGCGTCCTCCACAACTAGACTGAAGGACAACTAGTTGGAGCTGATGGGCCCTGGAGAAACATACTGTCCCCCAATATTCCCCAATAAAATTTATATAAAAAAATTAATATAAGATCCGGTCTTACATTAATTTTTGCTCCAAAAGACGCATTAGAGCTAATTGTCTGGTAGGTCTTATTTTCGGGGAAACACAGTAGTCAGGTAAGCTCTGAAACATTCCAAAGAATTTCAGTAAGGCATTTGGAATACGAAAAAGACCAGTTAGCAGGACAGACAGAAGATTTGAACAATGAAAAAAACAGGAAAGATTATTTTTTAAGAGGTGACTAGGAAAAAAAACAACAAAAACAAAGGCGAGAAAGGGACACACACAGAGATATGATCCCCAATACCTCATAATCCATTTCCAGACAAGCAAACATTGGATTTTCAAATCCGACATCTACTCCGACAACATGATATACTAAAGTGTTTGCTTTGTGGGCCTCCAGGGGAGATGAGATGGTAAGCCGGGCTGCTGCATCTCTGTTCAAGATATACACCAATTTTTGTTTCTCAATGGCACCTGTAGGAGACAAAACACAAGATTTCCAAATAGTGAATAGAGAGGTTTAAAGAACAGCTATTCTCATCACAATTACTTTTTAAAAAATCACTAACAGCTAGCGTGAACTCTAAAAATGTATTCACGTAGGATTTGCTACCATTACAATAGACAACATCATTTTACCCACCTAATAGGGATTGTAATACCCCACTAATTTCAAAATTTTTTAGTGTGTTCTAGATTTGATACTGGGAACCTAAACAACGATTCATAAAACTGCCAGCTTTATTCTTTCAATTAGATCTCTTGATTTGGTCACTGGTCAGAGAGGGCTGCCCTCTAGAGGCCTGATCAGATACACAGAATTTCCTTCAAGACATTTGTCAGAGAAGAGACATGAAAGTGAATCATCACCTCAGGCTGATGAAAGCAACCATATTCATTGTCTGATAACATAAAATCATTTCGTTGTAGTCTCTTTGCTACAGGTAAATAGAAAAACACCTATTTCCAACTAGATAGGAAGTAGAAAAGGTGTGTTAATATTTTCCCCATTGTTTTAAAAGGAAAAGCAACTTTAAACCATGAAATTAATCCACATATGATCGAAACTTTACCCAGTTGTGATTTACTGGCGTACTGCAAGACCATAGCATTGTTATCCTTAAATGAGCATCTGTAACAGTAAGAGATAAATTCAATAGAGCAAGTCACTCACTAATCATAACAGCTCGCCCTTTGGGATCCACAGCTAAGAACTGGCCAGGAACAATGCGGCGGCATCCACTCTTGCCAAAAGTTTCTTGGTGAATTTTCTCAAACATATTCTTAGACGGCTGGTATTCCAGGATAACAATCCGACCCGAGTCACTGCCAACCACAATGTAGTCTTTGGTGCCACCCGTCAGCCTAAAGGCCATAAGTGACCGGATAACACCAAATACTTCCACAGTTAGTAGGGTGTGTACTTTGCCAGTGTTGGGATCAGGGCGAAGCAGCTCCAAGATCTTCCCACGGGAAACAACAATTTCCTGTTGTTTTGTTCCTAGATTGCCAAAAAATAAAAGATATGAAAACTCAGAACTAATCCAAAAAGTAACCTGGATGAATCATAATGCCACCAAAGATACATATAATTTAATGAGTTGGGGGCTCAGTATTTGAAGCTAATTTACTTTATTTGTAAAGGTACTTTTTCTAGAACTGAAATGATCTAACAAAAGTGGTGTCAAATAAAAGCTTTTAAAAAGTGGTTATACAAGTTACTTCCTTAAAAACTTGTTTTTATTTTTCTAACATTTACCATCAATCTGCGTTACTGAGCAAGGGCCATCCATGGTATTAACGTTTAGCTTCGCAAGATTAAAATTCTCCAATGGCTCTTTCCAGTACATTTTTAACGCTATTGTTCTATGAAATCACATGAACATTTTGTGCAGTTTGATGTAGTGTCTCAAAGAACTTTTAAAGCTGCCATCTAAAATACATTTCACTCATTCCTAAAAAAGTTCACTTGCTTTCATTAACTGCAATCAACACCTCCAAATGCATAATGCAACTTGTCCCCATCTACCAAATTCCACCTGTATGACTTGTCATCAACTTTAAACTAAATGTTTAAAATAACTAAGTTCCTCCTTCCCCACACTCCTTCTCTGGTCTCAACTAATCTGCTATCAATATTACTATCATTTTCTCCGCCACCCAAGCTGGAAACTCATATCCTTCACTTTCATTCTATCCCCACTGTCAGGTCTTTACTATCTTAATGGCTTCCTAACCTATCTTATATCCTACTCTTACCCATCCCAATCCATTCTCATTTGCTCAATGTCTCCACTTACCAGGCCACCTTACTTGCCAAAGGCCGTTTGGGTATCAGATAAGATGAAATACTCAAGTGCTTTGGAAACTATAAGGCATTATATAAATTAGTGTTTTCTAATGATTAAATTTTTGTTAATTCTTAAAAAAATGTTTGAATTTGAAAAAAATATGAAGCATAAAACTAGTAATATTAAAAATGTTATTTATATTCAAAAGATAGTAACTAGAGACCTTACCGGAGAAGTTGCCATGAATGGCAAAGCTGATGCCAGTGGCTCGCTGCAAGGTCAAGTTATACAGGAACATGGTGGCAGCAACACGGAGCCACCCACCACTCCACAATCCAGGTGTGGGTTATATGAAGTCAAAGCAAACTAAGAGCACATGAAAGAAAAAAAAATATCAGCTGGGAACTTCTGGCTGATGGCGGAAGAAATATAGAGTAAGGCCTGTGGAGGAACAACATATTTATAATTAGAGTGTCTTCTACATGCCAGGCATCTGCTACATACTTTGCCTCTAGCCTCACAAGAAAGCTATAAAGTAATGTTAATATTCATTTTATAGATGAAGAAATTAAAGCTAAAAAATTAAATCACCTATCTGAGGTCATATAACAAGTGGTAAAAATGTTGGGAGCTAGGATCTGTACCATTAATGCAACAATGTATCTGCTATTTTTGTCACAGAAACTAAGTAGGTCTACCTATACTTGTATTTGAATAGGCTGTATGTTCACAAATTTCAGAGTTCAAAATCACAGCAAAAACCTCCCTCCACCCATTGTCCTCACTGGGAAATCAATTTCACCAAGTTACATCCACCGTGTCCCTCCAGATACTTTCTGTATAGATAAGCAAGAATGTACATTAATACTGTAACTTACCACTTTTAACTAAAGGTTGGGTACTACATATCATACACTCACATTATACTGCAATTAATGTTTTATTTTATCTATCTTGGCGATAGCAATAAACAAAGGGCTTTCTTTTTATTTTACAGCTGGAGTTTTCCTCTGAATGAGTATTTTGGAATTTGTTTAGGCAATACTCTACAGATGAACACTTAGGGTGTCCCCAATCTCTTATTATGAACATTGCTGCATATAAACTCACTCATATATAGGTCATTTATGTGTGCATGAATATTATTTCTACAATTCATAAAAGTGAAATTGCTGGGTTAAGGGATTCATACATCTGAAATTTTGATAGATATTGCCAAATTTCTTTCAAAGAAAATCTGCTTTTCAAAGAAACTCACCAATTTACATCTCCAGCAATGTATGAGTTCCTATTTCCCCAGACCTCTGCTAATCTAATATAAAAGTTGATAATTTGGTGGTTTTCATATGCATCTCTTAATATAGTTGTATATTTGAGTGATTAGAATTTGAAATTTAAACCTACTCACAATCAAAAACTAAAACGAAACTGAATTCCTGCCACTTCAGGAGGACTCCTTAAAGGAGTAATCACTGAAAAGGTTCTTCCCATCAGACAGGACCAAAGACTGCAAATGTATATACCTCTACCACAAAATAATTACCCGAAACTATACCTATACACAGTTGCTGCTGGAAAATAAACTGAGTTAATTTTACCTCAATCACATAGAGACAAAAGCGAGGGAAGTTGAGAAATCCAAGTAATTACCGTGTAATTAATATACAAGTTTGGTTTTGTTAAGAGAGAAAAAGTAAATGTCTTTATACATAATAATCATTCCAGTGCTGGGCAAAAGCAGGGCGACTAACAGAGGAAAAGATCAATCCTCCAGGCTGGAAATGGATATAAATTTTCCTACTTGAAACTAAGGAACATCTTTAATGCTTTTCTAGGATCACAGGGAAAGAAGGAAAAGAAAGGTCTGGAGTCAAATAAAAAGGGAGTGGGGGGATAACCTATAAGAAAAACAGGAAACACATGCCAGAGACAAAGACACATGAACATGGTCAAACAAGGACACACACGCAAAAGGGCATAGACATTGGGAGAAGTTCCAGGGAAAGTTGTGCTCCGCTTAAAGTCGGGAAAAATAGGCAGCAAATATGTTGCAACTGCTCTTAATTGAAAAGTAGCTGGGGGGTGGGAGATGAAGGTAAGGGGGATCAAAGATACGGTGATGGGAGGAGAACTGACTCTGGGTGGTGAACACACAATGGGATTTATAGATGATGTAATACAGAATTGTACACCTGAATTGTACTATGTACTATGTAATCTATGTAATTTTACTAACAATTGTCACCCCAATAAATTTAAAAAAAAAAGTAGCAAACGTAATTCTTAAACATACTTAAGTATCTGTACTCTGGCATCTTGCTCTAGCCATAAAATTTCAAACGTAATTTCAAAGTTGCTGGTATTAACAAACAAATTCATAATGAAACCCCTACTGGGTTATTAACGTGGTCCATGTCGTAGGATGAACTATATTAAAGGTAAAGGATTGTTTTGCTTTGTTTAAAAAGGCAGAGGAAACCACGGGCCACTTCTGAAGCCCTGAAAAGTCACCGATGAAAAGCTCCCTCCAGGCTACATTTCATTCTTTATAGCTGAAGAACTCAGCCTACTACTTGCCAGTTCCTTTGTAACTAAAGGCATCCATTCCGATCCTTGGAATTCATTTTCCCCAAATCTTGTTTGATCCAAGTTCCCCAGCTATTCTTTTATCTTCGGTAACAGAAGGTGCATTTTGGAAGATCAGCCTAAAACTGCGACAGCTATGCACCAGGAGCCACCTGCAGCCAAAACCTGGTAAATTTTGTGACTTCCCCCACTTCTCTCTCCTGTCTGTGATTACTAGAAAAAGACTGCGATTTGCTCACTCCATCTCTTCTCAAGCGCCAAATGAACATCATCGCATTTAAACTCCAAAAGTCTTCAAGATAGGATCACTGCCCCCCATTTTGCAAATAAAACTGATCAGAGGAGGAAACATGTTGACCAAGTACCAAAATGCAAACTCAAAACTGGGTCTTGGCTCCAAACCTGTTGCCGTTATTTACGCTTTAACACGCTGGGTTTTTTTCACCTTCCCGTCCATGTGTCGTTCACTCTATCCAAGAGACACCCCTCCCACAGGTACAAAGAGGCCTCAGCGCCAGGCCTCCTTTCCCCCTTGTAGACAGAAACAGGAGACAATTCCTGGTAGCCGTTTTTATGCCTCAAGCTTTCCCCTCGACCTCCTCTTCTACCCGGACCTCTCAGGCCTAGGCTGCCTCAGAGACTTCTACCAAAAACAGCCTACCCTCTTGTATGGCCGCTCTACGCCTCTGTGGGCCCAGAGAAGCCGGGAAGCCGCTTCTTTACCCGGCAGCGGGGAGGATGGCGGAGATATCCAACGGATGCAGGGTTCCTTCAAGGCCTAAGCCACCTCCAACGACAACCCGCCCGCGTCCGCCATTAGCTCTCAAGACAAGGACCTACCGATTGGCGCGCGGCGGAAAGAGGTTCCCAACTGGCGCCTAAATAACATATACGTAGTTTTTTAGTGCATTGGTCTTGCATCCTCGCCGCATTGAAAATTATTTGAATATATGACAGTCACTTTTTCCAGGAGAATAGAAAATGAATAGACTTTTTGAAGACTTTTTAAAAATAAGTTCATTGGGCACTTCCGTGGGCAGCCTCCAGAGCCCACGTGCCAACGATGTGGGGGCCTTGCGGGGCCGGAAGCACGGAATGGGAACCAAGATGGCGGACCTCGAGTCCCCTCTGAAGCTGTTAGGCGTTCCTCCGCCGCCGGGTGGGGTAACCGGAGGCCGCTGCTCCGAAATCTCCACCGAACTCATTCGCTCCCTGACGGAGCTGCAGGAGCTGGAGGCTGTGTACGAACGGCTCTGCGGCGAGGAGGTGGGATGGCTGAACCTCTTTTTCCAGGAGCATCCACGGGCAGTGGGCGTAGGAGCTGTCAGTCGGGAAATCCGGGCTGTGGGAAGCCCTGTCCTTGCCAAGAGAAACAAAAAAGCATCCATTTGAGGAGTGTGGTTAAGTGTATCTCTTCGGACTTGTCATCTCTCTTCACTCAAACTGATGCCCCCAAGTTTTCCGTCTTATGTGGGCGATCAGCCCCACCCCCTTTTGACTTCCTTGGCTCTTGTGTCTCCGCGAGAGTCAAGTTGGATTGAGAGTATACGCCAACTCGCTTGGTTCTCAAAACAACTACAAAGGCTCTCTTGCATTGGCTTAGCAATTTAAAAGTTATGAAACGCTTTCACCCCGTTATCTCATGTAAGCGGGTAGTCTGCAAATAAAGGTGAAGCGTTTATCACTTCCTCTTGCAGGGAATGATTTGGGGGTGTAGTTTTAGTGTTTCGGTTAAATGCAGAGCTTTGTAGAAGCTTGAGGTGTAAAGACACAGGCACAACTGTCTAATCTTGGGCGGGTAACGTCATCTTTAGTACCCCTGACATTGTGTCAGATGAGGAGTGTGGACTAGATTCTCGGAAGGATTCCTTTCAGCTCATAACATTTTGTCTCCTTTCTGCCTCCTTCACTTTTACGTGGCAATCTGATGCTGTTAATACATTTTGAATGTCAGTTGGGTTCCTTGCCGGTCAGAAGAAAGAAATCTAAGCCCTGAGCTAAAAGTTTAGTATCTCTTCCCTAAAACCAAGTATTTAAATAAGGTTGAGCACAGAAGACAGTTTCAGCCTGGAGAAGGGGAAATCATTGACATCGTTGAATGTTTTCAAATATTAACTTTAACCAGCTCTAGCAATTTCTGATACGTTTTTCAGTAAGATGTGCTTTATGAAATTCAGTACTCTTTTTTCTTTTTTTCCAAGTCAAGTTGTTGTTTCAATCTTAGTTGTGGAGGGCGCAGCCCAGCTCCAGGTCCAGTTGCCGTTGCTAGATGCGGGGGGCACAGCCCACCATCCCTTGCGGGAGTCAAACCGGCAACCTTGTGGTTGAGAGGACGCGCTCCAACCAACTGAGCCGTCCAGGAGCTCAGTGGCAGCTCAGCTCAGGTGCCATGTTCAATCTTAGTTGCAGGGGGCGAAGCCCCCGAGGACTTGAACCGGCAACCTTGTGGTTGAGAGCCCACTGGCCCATGTGGGAATCGAACCGGCAGCCTTTGGAGTTAGGAGCATGGAGCTCCGACTGCCTGAGTCACCACGCTGGCCCCTGAAATTCAGTACTCTTGACTTAACATACCTAAGCTTGCATTCAGTGAGTCAGTTGATACTCGGGGGAAAATTAAGTCGATCTTACAGACAGAACAATATTAGTTCTGTATTTGCATCTGACGACTATCAAGGTGAAGTTTTCCTCTGGATCCTTCTGGACTATTTTAAGATAAATGTATAGCTACTATTAATGACTGTTATTTGAACTATAAGCCACCCACTATGTTAAGCACTTGATGTTTGTTGTCTTGTTTGACTCACACAACAGTCCTTATAGGGTATGTATTACTATCCCTATTTTACAGATGAAGAAACTCAAGCATAAGAAATTTACATTAATTGAGGTAATGCAGTAAGTGGCTCCATTGAGATAGATACACTATAAAGAGACTTTTTATAACTGCCACTTTGGAAATTTCATTTGTTTAGCCATTATATTTTAAGTGCATTTCTGTATTAGGCATTGTGCTAATGATATTGAGTAAAGGTTTATTTCTTCTCTTTGTGGTGTTCATCTGCTAGATGAAGCTATACATAAGGAAACAATCATGCAATGTGATAAGTGCAAAAATTAAGTATTGTTTGTTAATGTCTTAGTGGAAGGAAAGAAGACATTTGAAATGGGATTCACCCCTCAGCCAAGTGGTTGGGTTAGATAACTCTTCTGACCATTCTGATGATAGGATGTTTCTCTGTTTCAGAAAGTGGTGGAAAGAGAGTTGGATGCTCTTTTGGAACAGCAAAACACTATTGAAAGTAAAATGGTCAGTCTCCACCGAATGGGGTGAGTCTGTTCATCTCAGCAAAGCTATTGTAAATTCCAACAGCATCCACTGGATAAGTTACTATTTTCCCTAACTTACTGTGATAAAATGCCAGTTGAGTTTGAAACAAGGTAACGGTGCGTTACCTCATGTTAAGGTATAGTTAAGTGGTTTTCGGAGTGTTCTGGACCACTTTGAAACTTGTTGGAAATGCAAATTCTAGGGCCCCACCCCAAACCTGCTGAATCAGAAACGGAATGGGAGTTCAGGAATCTGTATTTTAATAACATGCCAAGTAGTTCGGGTGCATGGCTCAAGTTTGAGAACTACTGTTTTTATAGATTTTGTGTATTTGCTAGTCATAAAAATTGCTCTTTCATCTCATCATTCTCTCAGATTATCTATGAGTACATTTTATGCTCACTTAGCAATTGAAAGAATCTGTTCTCTAATTCTTTGACAGTACCTATTTAGGGGTATCTTTAGTAGTTATAGAAATTACTTTTTATTAAATATAGGCCTGCGTTTACAGTAAAACACTCTTGAAAAAAAACTGTTAATAGGGTGACCCAAGCTAAGAATTGTGGGGAGATACAAAAGAATTAAAAGACATAGTCTCCATCTGCAAAAAAAACTTTTCCATCTCTTACTCCTACCCCAATGGATATATGTGTGCTGACAATGTGTATCTTTAGTCCCAACTTGCAGTTGATTGAAGGAGATGCAAAGCAGCTAGCTGGAATGATCACCTTTACCTGCAACCTAGCTGAGAATGTGTCCAGTAAAGTCCGTCAGCTTGACCTAGCCAAGGTAATCCCATTATGCTGTTGATGTTTGAGTCACTAGAGGGCAGTAGAAAAGCCACCATATTAGAAATTAGAGTAGCACCATCTAATAGAAATCTAACGCAAGATTCCAAAACTAGACAAATATATCACAAGAAAAGAAAACTCTAGGCCAAGAGCTCTTATGAATATAGACATAAAAGTTTTCAACAACACTAGCAAACTGAATCCAGCAACATATAAAAAGACTATACTATGAGTAAATGGGATTTATCCCAGGAATGCAAGATTGGTTTCACATCTGAAAAATAAATTACTATGATAAACCATATCAGTAGAATAAAGGACAAAAACCACATGATTATCTCATAGACTCAAGAAAAATATTTGACAAAATTTAACACCCTTTATAAAGACACTCAACAAACTTGGAATAGAAAGGAACTTCCTCAAACTGATAAAGGGCATCTATGAAAAACCCATAGCTAACATACTTATTGGTGAAAAGACTGCTTGCTTTCCCCTGAGATCAGACCAAAACAAAGATGTCAGCTCTTGCCACTTCAACATTGTACTCGAGATTCTAACCAGGGCAATTAGGAAAGAAAATGAAATAAAAATCAGTCAGATTGGAAAAGAAGACATTTAATACCAACCAACCACATATGTAATTTAAAAATTTTTGGTAGCCATTTTTAAAAAGTAAGGTGAAAATAATTTTTGAAATATGCTGTTGAACTCATTGTATCCAAGATACAATTTAAACATGTAATTACTATAAAATGGTATTGAGATATTTTATCTTCTTTGTTTTTGTACTAAATCTTTGAAATCCAGTGTGTGTTTTATACATAAACAACTTAATTTGGACAAGCCACATTTCAAGTTCTCAGTAGCCATAGGTGGCTAGTGGCAACTATACTGAGCAAAGTAGCACAGAGTCTAGGCTCTTGGACAAGTCAGTCCCAACCTTGGTTTGTCCTGTGAAAAATCATAACTTTTCCCAATCAATTTGTTCAAATTCTGCAAAACAACTTATCCACAAAACACTAAGCTACACAGCCACCAACGCACATATTAAAGGATTTTTTAAATGTTCTTGCTTATTTTAAAAGAAAAATACTTTCCACATATTTCAATTACTTTATAACTTGGTTTACAATGTCACACTTCCAAAATGTCAAATACATTCTGATGCTGTTATAAATTTTACAATATAAGCCAAATACAAATATGGATTATCCTTGTTCTTGCTTCCATGAAAATGAATGACCTGGTCACATAAATAAAATTGCTTGATACCTACCTGTCAGAGGTATTGATCATCATCAAAACAGTTTTGTGAGTGGTAGTGGTGCTGTTGTTGAGTTCACTAGTGAGAGCTGAAAAGGCCCTATGGTTAACCAGATTCAGTCCCTGAATCTCCCTACCTTCTGGAGAGATGTTTGTGAAAGAATAGGACATGCTTTCTGAGCACCAAGTGTTTTTGCAGAACCGCCTCTATCAAGCCATTCAGAGAGCCGACGACATCTTGGACCTGAAGTTCTGTATGGATGGAGTTCAGACAGCCTTGAGAAATGAAGATTATGAGCAGGCCGCAGCCCACATTCATCGCTACTTGTGCCTGGACAAGTCAGTCATTGAGCTCAGCCGACAGGGCAAAGAAGGTCGACATCCCAAACTGTTGATTTCTAGTTTAGTTACAAGCATCTATAATCTGAACTAGGCACACTCAACCAGGAAAAGGGATCTGTTATTAGGAATATCCTTGTCTGACAATAGATCCTATATAGGTCCTAGAGCATCCTGGGCCAGTGTTGTTATTTCCATTTTATAGAAAAGGAAACAATCTAGATTTGCTGTTCTCTGGCCAGTGGGTTCTTTCTACCTGACTATATTGCCTACTTCAAAACTTAAATTCTTAGCCTGGTATTCTGGGCCTTCCATGATCTCAACTCACCCTTTCTAGCCTTATTTCTTTCTAGCCTTATTTCATGCTATTCACTGATGCATTATTCATTGTGCAAATTAGTTCATCTATATGCCAGGGGATATACAGTTGACCCTTAAACAACATGGGGGTTGGGGCGCTGATCTCCTGCACAGCATGTAACTGTGCTACTATTTAAAATACTCTGCAAATAACTCTTTTTATCTTTCGGTTTCTATCCCTTTGTTCATTTCATCCCCTTTGCCTGGAATGTATGTTCTTCCTATTCAAGTATCAGAATCCTGCCCATCTTTGAGAGCTGGGATGTCATATTCTCTAGGAAGTCTTTTCTGATTACTTCAACCACAAATGAGACTTGTGGGCACTTTTATTATGACACTTATACACTGAATTTTATTATAGTTATTTGTGCACAGAGCTTATCTCTTTCCCTTGATTATAACTTCTGTGACAGTAGTGATCACAGCTGATGGATCGTTTAATCATCCATATTGCTAGTACAGTATCTTGCACACAGTAAATGCTTAATACATATCTTATGAAATAAAAGTGGTACACAGACTAAGTGGCATAAATCTGACATTAATTTTCACTTTTTCCCCTTTGCACAGGGAGCATGATTGATGCCAACCTGAAATTGCTGCAGGAAGCTGAACAGCGTCTCAAAGCCATTGTAACGGAGAAGTTTGCTGTGGCCACTAAGGAAGAGGATCTGCCCCAAGTAGAGCGTTTCTTCAAGATCTTCCCACTGCTGGGTTTGCATGAGGAGGGATTAAGCAAATTCTCAGAATACCTGTGCAAGCAGGTATGGCCCCTGATTGCTTGGCAAGATAATGGTGTGGTTTTCTGCCTGCAGGTTAGAGCATTGAATAGATGCAATGTCTTTGAATACTTTCTCACCTCTGGATTTGACTCCCCTTTCCTGTTCTTGCTATAGCCTGGCAGGACTGAATACATGCATTCAGTCATCATTTATCTATTTATTGCCAGTCTACTGTGTACCAGGCTTGGCCTAGACATGTGCTGGTGCACGTTTATTTTCAACAGACCAAGTGAAAGTATAGGAAAAACTAAAATGTAAATTCTCTGACAAGTTGACTTACCCTGTTCAAACTGTCAGTCAGGAACTGGCTTCTTTTAAGAGCTTTCAAAGTCGTTGGTGAGTAGTTCTAAGACTTTATCACCAGGTAGGTAGCGGTCCTAGGGGGGACAATCAGATGGCATCCTGCAGCAGAGGGGCCCAGTGGGGCCGGGGTTATGGGACTGGGGTCTTTCCGTGGAAGCTGAACCAGGTCCTGGGCGAGAAGAACACAGCGGCTGACCCAAGATGCAGGTTTTCACCTTGTCTTGGGAGGTAGCTGTCTTCAACCAGGCAGGAGCCTGTGAAGTGGGGAAATGGCACCTTGCAAGGAAAAGGAAAAGAAGGAAGAACAGGTTATCAGCCTCGGACCTCAGGTGGCTGAAGGAGAAAGTATATTTGGTGTCTGCCACATCTTTGCATCCTTCAGTGACACTTTTGTCCATGTCACCGATGGTTCTGGCAAGGAAACCACCTGCCATGTAACTAGTAGGATGGAGGTAAAGGATGACTGAGATGAGTCCTCTCCATATACTGCCATGTTGACTGCCGAGGATGTGGTCCAGAGGTGCAAGGAACTGGGCATCACTGCCCTCCACATCAAACTCCAGGCCACAGGAGGAAATAGGACCAAGACCCCGGGACCAGGGGTCCAGTCAGCTCTTAGAGCCCTTGCCCACTCGGGAATGAAGATCAGATGGATTGAGGATGTCACCCCCCCCCCCATCCCCTCCCACAGCACCCGCAGGAAGGGGGATTGCCATCTCTGAACAGGACTCTTCAAATTATTGCTTTCTGTTAATAAATTGCCTTTGTGTGCACTTAAAAAAAAAAAAAAGGGCTTCATAACCAGGTTTGAGTCTCAAAATAAGCTACAATGAGAAGAAGCAGACAAGATCACTTAAGGTTAAATCTTGAAAAAGAAACAGGCTCCAGTTAAAGTCTCAGCCCTCTTCCCCTACCTCAAATGAAGAGAAGCAAATCCCAGCAGGCATGTGTGCAGAAAGTTGTTGTTTTTTTAACTATATGTCAGAGTGCATCCTGCCCCCCCATCCCACAAATTCTCTATAATGGAACACTATTCTGCCATTAAGAAAAATGAGAGTTTCATGTGTGCTGACATATTTCAATCTCAAACGTGGTTTAAGTTAAACAACAGTATGCTACCGTTCCTGTTTGAGAGACATGGCAGCACACATGTATGCTTGTACAGGCACAGGATATTTTTAGAAGGGTTAACAGTGATCACTCTGAAGAGGGGGATTAGGAGATAAAGAGAGATAAGAACCGCTTTTCACCACTCCTTTGTTCCTTTGGAACGTTTGAGACTTTGTCTAAAAAATTAAATTTAAAATAATATTCAACTGTTTTATGGTACTTTTTTTTAATCAGTGCTTTGTCTTCTGGGACCTTGAAATGGCTTCTACTTTTAATCCCTTGAAAGTCCCTTCAGCGGTGCCCAGATTCCTTGTCCTTCTCAATAAGACACCACTAATGCTCCCCCTTTGAATTACACTTTGAGACGGTTATTGAAATTGGGGATTCTCCCTGGGCTAATGGCAGTACATATTTTCACAGAAAAGAAAAACATTATTTATAACTCTAAATAGAACAAGAGCTTCCACTGCGTTCAAGTTCCTTGTCCTGCCTGCAGCTCACACAACCCAGAGCCCCCAGGGGAGAGTCCTCTGTGCTGCCTAGGCTTTCAAACATCAAGGCAAACATGGGAAAAAGAAAGCCAATGGGAAATCTTTCTGGAAAACTGAGGCTGGCCTTTGATC
This sequence comes from Rhinolophus sinicus, assembly GCF_036562045.2. Classification (NCBI taxonomy): domain Eukaryota; kingdom Metazoa; phylum Chordata; class Mammalia; order Chiroptera; family Rhinolophidae; genus Rhinolophus; species Rhinolophus sinicus. Next base: position 28,528,457 of record NC_133760.1, on the reverse strand, counting down.
TGAGAAATGTATCTGGATTTTCTCTTTTTTTCTTTTTTTAGGTGGCCAGTAAAGCTGAGGAGAATCTGCTATTGGTACTAGAGACAGACATGAGTGATCGAAGAGCTGCAGTCATCTTTGCAGATACACTCACTCTCCTGTTTGAAGGCAAGCCTCTTTCTCCACTCTAGGGAGACTGGAGGCGTTATCCTACCTAACACCTGCATCCTAGTTTGTCTTCTCTCTCCGCTAGTCTGGTGCCTTTAATCCTCTAGTTTACTGTATACTGATGTTTTGGAGAATTAACTTCTCAATTCAGTATCTGATTAGCAAAGATTTGTTTGATCCTCCCTAACCCTTAAGACCAAACTCTTAAGAGTAAATTTAACCCTAAAATAAATTGCTGGAAGACAATGATGCTGATTTTTAAAGATGCTCCTCTAGAAATTATCAATATAACTTATGAAATGCCAGTATATCAAACACTGTTCATATTTAACAGACAAATTTGCTTAGCAACTTCCAGCACTGACAAGAACCATTTGTACTCGTTTTGGGAGGTGAAACAATAAAAAAGGGTTGAATTAGGCCTTGGGTCAGTCCTGGCTGGAAGAAAGAAATTTATTTTGTGGGAAGAATATTTGGAATCCAACTCTCTCATTTTCTCCTTTCTAGGTATAGCCCGCATTGTGGAAACCCACCAGCCAATAGTGGAGACCTATTATGGTCTAGGGAGACTTTATACCCTCATAAAATATCTGCAGGTGGAATGTGACAGACAGGTGGAGAAAATAGTAGACAAGTTCATCAAGCAGAGGAACTACCACCAGCAGGTGAGCAGAGGAAGCTACAAGTAGTTTGGGAGCAGCATTAGCCAGGGACACTGAAGAATAAACCGGGGAAAGAAAAAGAAAAAAGCTGAAGACAGGAGAAAAATAAATGCCAGCTGCAGACTGGCCTGCATCTTGGCCCATCGTCAGCTTACTTTGGACTTGAGGTGTTGTCAGGATGATGATGGTCTCAGTGCAAGATTGAGAAGGAACTGGCCAGGGCTTCCGGAAAGGAGCACGACAGAAATGTTCAACTAGTGCTCTATCACAGGATGTGCGCCTGTGCCTTCTGGTGATATAGTGAGCATTTTATTTGTGAAGATCCTGTTAAGTGTTGAGTTATATGTTTCACATTTCTTAGTTCCTTAAGTGCTAAAGGTAATGTTTGCTTTTTTAGAACTTTATTTCTCCATTCTTTTGAGTAGAGAAAGTAAGAACAGGACTTAGAAATAGAAGTAACCCTACAGTAACTAGGGGACTACACAGGAGTCCCTTGGAAGACCATGAGCAACCCTTTTTGGTTGTTTCCCCTCCCAATAATAGAGGTGAGCCTTAGCATATAAAGCAAAAGTGAGTCTGGCTCATCATCCTGAAAACCTACTTTTGGCTTGCCTGTTAAGCAAACTAAACCTAAACATTCACGTGTGCCAGAAATGTGGAGTGTCCAGCAAGAGACAGATAGAAAGAGGGTGGGGACGAGCATTCTCACTTCTGTGGTGTATTGCAGTTCCGGCACGTCCAGAACAACTTGATGAGAAATTCTGCAACAGAAAAAATAGAACCAAGGTAATCCTCTTTTCTTCAGCCCTTAGTAGTTTGAATTGGCAATACATATCATTCTAATATTTGTTACAATGTGGTCTATGTTTTTAAAACATTTTTATCTATAACTCTTGTTTTTTTCTAATGGAATGTGGTTTGTAAAGAATGATTACCAATACTTTTAAAGCTGCCAAAGTGACTTTCCTCCTCTCCGTCTCCCAAAGGTGAAATCCCAAAATTTTAAGCTTTTACTTTTTCTAGTAAAAATAATATGTGCTTGTTAAAAGAAAACCCAAACGTTATAAAAATGTATTCATTCAATCAGCAAATTTTTACTGAGTACATATTGCATGTCAGGCACTGGTCCCTGGCGCTGGGAATGTAGCAGCAAGCAAAGTGAGCAGAACAGACCTAATTCTTTGTGACATCTCTGGTCTATAAAATAGATGATAATATCTAACACATACATAGGATTTACTATATGCCAGACATTGTTCTAAGCACTTAACAAATATTAAATCATTTCATCCAGGATTTTTGGGCCTCTGTACTATTGGCATTTTGGCTGGATAATTCTTTGTTATGGAGGACATCCTGTGCACTGTAGGATGTTTAGCAGCATCCCGGCCTCTACCCACTAGGTGCTGGTAACACCCTCCAGTTGTGACAACGAAAAACGTCTCCAGACATTGCCAAATGTTCCCTGGAGGGTAAAATCACCCTCAGTGGAGGATCACTGATTTAATCCATAAACATTTTTTACAGATGAGGAAACTGAAGCCTAGACAGATTAGGTGACTTGCCCAAGGTCACACAGCTAGAAAGCGGCAGAGCCAAGAAAAGAATCCAAGCAGACTGACTCTAGAGTTCATGCTGTTAACCACTATGATATGCAGAATGTAGGGTACAGAAGAACATGTAATAGAGGGATATAGCATAAGCTAATGAAGTTCAAGGAAAAATTTCTGAGGAAATGACCATAGATTTGAGACCTTAAGAGTAAGAACAGGTGAAGGGTGTTCCAGGTAGAGTGGGAAAAGCAGGTGCAAAGGCCCTGTTTGAACAACAGAGAAAAGGCCAGCGTGGTTGAAGTGCAAAGAGTTGGGGAGAGCCTGATATGAGTCTGAACAGGTTGTTACAGTCAGGCCCTGTCGGGTCTTATATCCTAAAAGCTATGGAAATCTTGATTATGATATGACCAGATTTATGTTTTGAAAAGATCTCTTGGACTTCACTGTGGAAAATTAGTTAATTTGTGTATATAAACTGAAATAGGGGTTCAACTTCACTTTTTTAATGTGGATATCAGTTATCCTAGCACAATTTGTTGAAAAGACTGTTCTTTGCCTATTCAGTTGTCTTAGTACTCTTCACAGAAATCAGTTGACCATAAGTGTGAAGATTTCTGGACTCTCAATTAATCGATAGGTCTATCTTTATACCAGTACACACTGTTTTGATTGCTGTGGTAAGTTTTAAAATTGGAAACTATGAGTCCTCCAACTTGTTTTTTTTAAAGATTGTTTTGGCTATTCATCTGGATAGATGAATGGGTGTAGGACAGTTTAATGGTGTATCCCAAAAATCCCACCACAGCTAAATAAGAGGTTGGGGAGGTGTGTTTTCTTTCACATAAAGCATCAATAATTTTTACTCAAACTGCTAACAAAAACACACCTCCCAATCTCTTATTTAGCCCTGGCAGGATTGTAGGAGGTGAATGATTCGGGTGAAACATGTAAATGAAGTATTTGGTTGACTGCTGTCTCTGATTACAATTGGGTCAGCAGAACCAGGGTGACCATCTGAGAGAGACCTTCCGGATCCAGTGGAGAGGGGGAGTTTGGGATTGTACCTCTTACATCTGAGGGAATCCATTGTCCTCCTGCTTATTTCTTCTGCTCCATGTGTCTCAGGGAACTGGACCCCATCTTGACTGAGGTCACCCTGATGAATGCCCGCAGTGAGTTGTACTTACGCTTCCTCAGGAAGAGGATCAGCTCTGATTTTGAGGTGGGGGACTCTATGGCCTCAGAAGAAGTAAAGCAAGGTAAAAGGAGTTTCCCATATTGTCTAGCAGGGCTGGGCTGTAGTTGGCACTGTTAGTTCATAGTAAAGCCACAGAACTCTTAATAAGGAAATAACGGGGGCTTATTAGCATCTGGGGGTCTATGGTCAAATTGACTCCCAGGGGGAAATCTAGACTTAACCGAATTTGAGGATTGGACGGAGGCTTTGAGGCCATCTAATCATTTTACAGACAAGGAAGGCTAATGCCTAAAATGATTAAATTGTTTTCCTCTGCTCTTTTTGGCATACCATGCTTCCTTACCACCTGTAGATTAGGGACTGGTGTTTAAGTAAGTTATATGTGCACATGATGGATGGATGGATGGATGGATGGATGGATGGATGGATGGATGGATGGAAAGATAGAGAGGGAATGAGAGAGAGAGGGAAAGGAAGGGAGGGAGAGAGAGAGAAAATATACATAACTTCCAGGGAACTTTTCAGAGTGATGGGAATATTCTAAGCTCAATTGTAGCAATTATTGCAAAACTATAAAGTTACTAAAGAAATCGAATTAAATGGGTTAATTTTATGGTCCATAAATTACACTTCAATATAGTGAGAAAAGAATATACAGTATAAAGAAACAGTATACAGAAAGTATATAGTGTAAAGAAAGTCTTTCACCCCCTCTCTCAGTCTCCAAGTTCTTTCAGTCACAATTTTTGAAGGGATAAATACATTGGAATAAGTACCACAGTCCTATTTCATTTACAGACTTACTCTCCAAGTTTTTAAGGGGACCATTTAATTCCTGCTGAGCAAGTATTGCAGAATTCTCTGAACTGGAGACTTAAGACCAATCCAGCATCAGTGTCATTCTGCATGGCTTGTGCCAATAATACATGGCAGGGGAATTGGTTATAGGGCCCAGATGGCATTGCTTTGAGTTGGTATTTAAAGGAGGATGTATGTTTATTTGGAGTTTGACGCTCGTTGCTATTAATAACTGTTACTGTCCAATACAGTAGCCACCAGCCACATGTAACTATTTAAATGTAATTAAAATTTAATTAAATAAAATTAAAAATTCAGTTCCTCATTCACATTAGCCACATTTTAATTGCTCAGTAGTAGCTGTTAGACAACACATGTTAGACAACACAAATATAAAACACTTCCATCATCACAGAAAATTCTGTTGGACAGCACTGATTTAGAGAATGAAATGTATTATACCTAATACATTTCAATCTTTGCTCTGGAAACTTACATCTTTTGAGTCTTACTAATTAATTCTAAGGAAATAATGGAAAAGTAAAAAGTTATTTGTACTATAATCTCCAATTACTGTGATCTCCAGTTAGCTCTAATAATGGCAAAACATTTGGAAAGAACCCAGGTGTATAAAAATAGGAGAGTAGTTTTAAAAAATATAGACTGCCTGCCAGATAAAATGTCATACAGACATTAAAAAGAAATGAGCTAAAAAGAAGAAAAAAGAGGCTATATGGAAACACTGGAAATATTTATGATATAATTTTTTAAAGCACGATACAAAATTGTGTCTATACTGTGATTATAACCATGTAAATTATGCACAGATTTGAAATAAACACTAGAAAGAACCCTGAAAAAATGAAACAGGTTGATCTGTTTCTCTTGAGGCAGAAAAGTGAGTCTTCTTTCTTGGCTGTCCCCTAGAGCACCAGAAGTGTCTCGACAAACTCCTCAATAACTGCCTATTGAGCTGCACCATGCAGGAGCTGATTGGCTTGTACATTACCATGGAGGAGTATTTCATGAGGGAGACTGTCAATAAGGTAGGACAAAGCATGCTTCCCTTGGAAATGGGCTTCCTGTCCAAGAAACAGGCTGAAGCAAATGGCCGAGACATGTCGTGTTTCTTGGTCCTGCTTTGCGAATACCCTTGCATGCAGACTGAGTGGCACCACTTTGTATGGTTAGTTGCTACGCTTTGGAGTTGTCAGGCTCTTTATAGACATAGCTGGGACTTCTTTCCCAAGGATCAAAAAAGAACACCTCAGCTCCTCAGGGAGCCTTGCTTGTTCCCTGCCTCTTGGAGGTATGTGGGTGAGGAGTCTTGGGGAAGAAGTTCCTCTCCTGATGTCTTACATCCCAGGTAACAGTTGTCCTCACGGCAAAGACCCCCTATACTTACTTTTCTAATATAGTGATTGGTAGGAAAGTGAGCTATTTGAACAAGGAGGATCCATACCAAGCTGTGACCAAAATAAGCCATGTGGGGAAAAATATGGACAAGGTATAGAAAAGGAAGCAGAGGCAGGGCTTGTTCCAGAACCATCTCGAATATGCAGAACTGGGGCCCTCACTGGGTGCTTTGCCTTTTGGGTAGGCGGTGGCTATGGACACCTGTGAGAAGGGCCAGTTGACATCCAGCATGGTGGATGATGTCTTCTACATTGTTAAGAAGTGCATTGGGCGGGCTCTGTCCAGCTCCAGCATTGACTGTCTCTGTGCCATGATCAACCTCGCCACCACAGAGCTGGAGTCTGACTTCAGGTATGGTTGTCTCCCTTTCTCCTTTTTAGGAGGCAGAAAGGTCCTAATTGTGATTGATTCCTGAGGCCCGTTTGTTTCTTTTTGTCCTATGATAGAAGGTTCAGTTCTATACAGGATATAAGCTCTTATCCATAGCACAACATCCTTGGCTCCAGGCAGCTGTATGTACCACAGCCAGGTATCTTATGGGCCAAGTCTCTATTATCTGGACTGGATTAGAGGGATCATTGGCCCTCAGACCTAGGAAAGAGAACAAGCAGTTGAGATGAAGGCAGTAGTTGTAATACTAACAATCATAGTTACCATCGCTACAGGCCAGGCACTATGCTGATCTCCTGCTCTTACTCAGTCCTAGTAACAACCCTGTGATGTAGGAAATATTAGCTCTGGTTTGTGGATGAGGAAATTCCATCCCTTGTCAAAGATCCCACACCTCGTAAGTGGTGGGTATGGAATAGAGTCCCAAACTGACATCTCAAAACCCATTCTCTCAACTCTTACACAGCGCTGCCTTTCACTAAGCAGCACTGCTGTTTGTTGGAGTTCAGTGGTGATAACTGAAAGCATCAGAGGAGGTAGAGAACTAGCCAGTCTCCTCTGTGTGTTCTTGTCACAGCAGTACCCTTGAGGGGCCTAGCTGCCCAAGGTCTCCTCCAGTGGTCTCAAGGATTGGTGATTCCCCCAAAAGTGCTGCGGGGCAGGGTAGTGGGCCCCCTGGTCCCGCTGTCCTGACATCAGGTTGAGCACTGAGTCCCCATCAATCCCTGTATGCCGTTCTGCCCCCCAGGGACGTTCTGTGTAACAAGCTGCGGATGGGCTTCCCAGCCACCACCTTTCAGGACATCCAGCGGGGAGTGACAAGTGCCGTGAACATCATGCACAGCAGCCTTCAGCAGGGCAAATTTGACACAAAAGGCATTGAGAGCACTGACGAGGCCAAGCTGTCCTTCCTGGTACGTAGCCCCACCAGCTGGGAGCTGGGTGGGTTTATCTTGAGGGGTTAAATTATGATCTCTAAGCCACAGTATATAATCAGCCGTAAACTGGAGACTTTTTCTCCAGTGTCTATGTAGAAGGAAAACTCCTTTGAGGAAATCTCCTCCTCGGTGGTTCTGAGACCATTGCTTCCCCAGGGACCTACTTCTGAGGAGCCTGGGCCAGGACATGCACTGTTCCCTGCCTGGCAGTCTGGGCGTCTCATTTCCCCCCAGTACTTATTCCCAAGAGCACGACCCAGCTGCTCAGGAGCTCCACTGAGGATCAGCCTTGGCTTGCATCTGCCATGGAACCAACTGGAATATCCGCAGACTGCTCCTCTGAGGACAGTCCCCCAGCAGGGTGGGTGCTGATCCTTTCAACCTGCCAGGACTGCTTTTCTAGCACACTTCTTAGGGTTTCCACGTCCTCAGAAAGGTTACCTTATCAAAGCCCTTAGCTACCCAGAATGACAGATGTGATGAAGCAGTGAGTCTCCCCAGTTGTGTGACAACTGGCAAAGGAGAAGCACGGAAGGATGAAAGGATTTATACAAGGTAATGGGCAGTTTGTGATGAGCCAAAAAGGACACTGGTGAGTCCTGAGCTCGCAGTCAGGCCTCTGGCACTTGCTGTCGGCATGAGTGGGAACAGCACTGTCAGAGGTCATTCAGTTCCACACTTACATCGACCAGACTCAGTCTTGGCTCCTGAGGATCAGAGGCTGCAGGAAACATCCAGCAACAGAGCTCTCAACAAGCCACAGATGGGGTCTCTGAACACTCTGGCGTTGGGTGCAAAAAATATGTACATGTATTTTTTTCTGGAAGCGGTGCCCTTCGCTTTTCAGATTCTTAACTCCCAAAGAGCGCAGATCTGTCACTTTCTGAGACAGAAGCCTAAACACGCTAATATCTACCTTGTCCCGGTGCAGTAACTAGTCCTCAGACAGATCTGGCATGGAGGCTATTAGGCAGCCCTGCGCTCTTCTTGTCATAGGAAGTATTTTCCCTGGGCATGGTTTCTGTTGATCTGGGATGTCATGGTTGTTGCCAAAACAGGATCAGCTCCCGGTAACTGTTGCCTCTGAGTATGGAGCCTTTGGAGAACTTTGCTAGAATGTCCGGCAACCATGAGCATAGACTGACCTAAATTTTTCATTTTGTTTACATTCCATTTTATTTTGTGCAGAACTTATTTCATGCTTTCATTTCTCTGCTCAGAAACAACTCCTTGTTACTACCTACCACAGCAAAGCTAGACATCTTTTCCTGGTGGTTTGTTGAGGCCTTCTGACTCTGACCCATACTCTAGTCCTGTGTTCCACCATTTGGCTCCACAAGTCCCCATTAGGCTGACCACTGTGCATTCGTGCATTTGCCGCTCCCATTCAGGCAGTTTCATTGTGTGAGGGCCCAGAAGATAAGGCCAATAAGAAAGGTAACACTAAATGCTTGGTGACAGGTTTCTAGTTTTTCTGATGCCAAGTACTTATAATGTTATTGCTCCCATCATAGGGCCTATTTCCTATGTTACCTACATTCGTTGGTCTGTCAAGGTGAATTCCCCACAGGTGCCGGCCTATCACTGACCAGGAGCTGGGATAAGCCCAGTGAGTCCTTGCTTACAAGGCTGTCAATACAAGGAAACTTTGAAATCAATGCCATTTGAACCCAAATGCATTTTCCCCTCATGACAGATAATTCTTGGTGCCCTTAAATGCCTGGAAACATTTATGTCGTGGTCTTCATTCTTGAGCTGTCATGATAGTGTAGTTTTTTCCCTGGAAGCTTGTGATGCTGTGGCATGCTAATGAAAGGCGTTACGTCATCCATCCACAGTGGAAGCGGCCTTAGCACTGTCAGTAGCATGACCTTTTAGTATTGGCCGTAGGACACCAATGAGAGAAGCATTCTTGGGAAGGCAAGAGGGACATCCTAAGCTCAGTACCTGGGGTTCTGGGATTCTTCTTTTACCCTGAAATCCTGAAGCTCCTGACTCATCTCTTGAAAAGTGGTTCCTCCTTACCTCACCCCTGCCTCCTGGTCATGCCATCAGCACACCAGTTCGGAGGCCGTGTGATCCTTTCAAACTCCAGTTCCTCCCCCCCCCAGCCTCTCGGTTAGTATTCCCACATCCCAGCTGTGTACATGTGGCATTCCCCTGCTTTCAATAAGCTCAGTGCCACCCCATTGTCCACAGGACAGCTTAGCACCCAAGTCCTAGTCTGACGTCACCCACCTCTGCAGGTCCACCCCTTGTATATCCCTGCACTTGTCTGCACTGATTCTGCTGATCCCCAGATACATTTTGGGGTTTTCTGCCACGCTGCATTTGCTTATGTGATTTCTTTTCCATAAGACATTCATTCACTCATTCAACAAATATTTATTGACAAACTTCTATATATCAGGCACTGTTCTAGGTTCTAGAGCTGTACTGCTTAATATGTCGCTACTAGCCACAAGTGGCTATTTAAATTTAAATTTTAAAATCCAGTTCCTGAGTTGCACTAGCCACATTTCAGGTGCTCAATACCCATGCACAGCTAGAGTTCAGATTTAGAATATTGCCATCATGAAGAAAGTTCTGTTGGAGAGTGTTCTATAAGAGACACAACGGTGAAGAAGAAAGACTAGATCCCTGCCTTCATGGAATTGTCATTCTAGTGGGAGAGGCAGGCAAGGAACAAATAATACGTACGTACCATTAAGAAAAGATCAAACAGGACAGTGGGCTAGAGAGAGGCTAGGGGAATGGAAAAATGTACTCAACCTCATTGCCTGTCAGAGTTATATTCCAGCCTTTTAAGTTCAGCTCACTTAACAACTCTGCCATGGAACTTTCCTTGAATACCTCAGACTAAAACGTTTTTTCATTCCTCTAAATGGCCATCACTTAAGTCACATACTGCTTTTTATGATTGTTATTTCTGCACCTCACTTAAAAGTCAATTGAGTTATAAGAGAAGGAGCCCTTGGCCTACTACAGTGGGGAGGCCCGAATTCTAATCCTGGCTCTAGTTCTGTGGCCTGTCACTTTCTGAGTTTCTGTCCCTTTATCATGCTTTATTTTTCTTCATGGTATTTATCGTTACCTGATATTATATAGTATACATATTTATTATCTGACCTCTCTTCTGGAATGTGAACTCTATGAGGGGATGAATTTTGTCTGTTTTGTTAACTGCTTTCTCCCTGGTACCTAGAACAGTGCCTGACACGTAGCAGGCACTGGGTGAATATTTGCTGAATCCATTCCTGACTGACCTTGGTGAATCACTTCCCCCTCTGAGGAATTTCATTCCCACCTATGAGCAGCTGGCTTAATAATACTTGTTTTGCCGAGGATATTTGGCAGAGCAGGGAGATAATGGATGAGAAATGCCTCTGGGTGGCAGGCTCTGGGGAAGGACTTCTTTAATGAATGTCAGCCTTTGCATGACTGACCTGAACTTGGAGGTTTGAAGCCCCAGGACTTCTCCCAGAACTTTGTGCCTACACGTGGACAAAAAGACCTGAAACCTTGGGTCACTACTTCTGAGGCCAGGCTGGCTTTGCTGCCTTGTGTCAGGCACAGGACAAAGGGCAAGCCTGGGTCACTGTTCTGCACAGTCCGAGACCTGAGCGCCTTGCCTGGTGACAGTGCTGTGGGCGTTAGCCCTCATCTGAGCCTCAGGAGCGCAACAGTCAGACAGGTGGTGCTGGACAGAGTACACAGCACTGAGCAGGAAGTCACATTCTTCTTTCCTCATCTCCCAGGTGACTCTGAACAACGTGGAAATCTGCAGTGAAAACATCTCTACTCTGAAGAAGACGCTGGAGGTACAGAGGATTTTGCCTCTCAGTTGTCGGCCGCTGCTGTCCCCCTCCCCAGGCCTCAGTCTGAGAGGGAGCCCTGTATACGCATGCTGGTGGGGACTGTGGCATTCCCTGGCGTCGAGCTAGCTCTCTTTCAGAGTACTTGAAGGGATTGACTAGTGAAGCAAGCGGTATCTCTGCTCCAAGGCATCTCTGGACCAGAGTGACGAGCTCTAGCCCACGACTTGGAAGATCAGAATTCGAATTAGATTGTCTAGTACATACTTAGCATGTGACCTTAGACAAGTCCCTTAACTCTCAAAGCCTTAGTTCTCTCATCTATTGAACCCTACTTTGGGTTTCGTTGGGTGGCGTAATTAAAAAAAGAAAAGTTGAAAGCACTATAAAAATGATAAAGCCCTCTATAAATGTAAGACATTGAGATGAAATAGGGTCACCAAAGCCTGTACAAAGCCAGTTGCTATTACCACGTTTAGAGGAAGGCTGCATAGTATACTGAAATTGTTTGGACTTGGAAGTCAGATATCCCTGCGTTCAAATTTCCACTTGACCATTGACCAGTTGTGTGGCCTGAGGCACGTTCTGTACCTCCCTGAACCTCAGTTTCCTCATTTGTAAAACAGGAAGAATGGTATCTGCCCCATAGGGCGGTTGTGAGAATTGAACAAGGTAGTATAAAGCACCTGGTACGTGAGAGAGGCATGCAGTAGTAGTTAATCATTGTATTAACACTTACTAGTAACAGCATGGAGCGATCACTTTCTTAAGTGTTTAAAAATGAGGAGCGCAACTCTTTCCCACTCCCAAACTCTGCCTCTCAGAAAGGAGGCGGCCAGGGTCCTGCCTCCCTAGTGGGCACTTATGCCAAGGAGGCTGCTTTGGTGCAGAGGCACAGTGCTCAACATGCAGGCTGGTGGTGTCAGCTTTAGGGCTGGGCAGATGGAGGGGCCTGGGGAGCAGCACACAGGGAAGAGGGCCCAGCAGCTGATGGGGTTCCTGGGGATGGGGGTGTCAGAGCAGTAAAGGTAGGAGTTGACAGTAGTACTGTAAACTGGATTAGATTAGGAATTTAACCCCAAAAGGCCTTAGAATAGACTAAGAGTGATACCCCCAAAGTATTATACCAATAGCATAGTGTCTGTCGCATTGTATGTATTCAACAAGGTGACTGTCATTATTGTTTTTAAGGCATGGCATCTTTAATTCTATTCCTGACATTAATTCTATTCTTAACATTAGCCTATTGGAATTTGAAGTAAAATTTTGGGAAATGTTAGGAATTCAGAACTGAGCTGCTAGAATTAGCTAAAGGAAAGAAAAGAGGGATAGCAAAGAGCTAAAAACAATTCCCATAAATCCTACCCGCTTTAGATTTGCATTTCACGTGTGTTCTTCCTCAGCCCATCAGCAACCATCTGACATAGGCAGGTCATGTCCATTTTACAGATGAGGTTAAATGACTAAAGATAGTAAAGATTGGAGCTGCTGTAGGAACAGAGGACCTCTGCCTGCTAGATTAGTCCCTTTGCAACTCGCCCACACTGCTACTCCTGCTGTAGCCAGAACAGCACCGATTTTCTAAGGAGGCTCCCAGAAATGTGGGCAACAGGCAACCCAAACATGGTGAGCTTCAAGTGGCTCCCCCTGTGGAGTTCTCTTTCTCTACACCTGCGCTGTAGTGTGGGGATTAGGAACAGGCGCTCTAGAGCCAGAATACCCAGCTTGAATCCCAGCTCACACTTACTGCTGTGAGTCTCTACATAAGTTATTAATTTCTTTGTGCCCCAGTTTCCTCATCTGTACAATGGGGATAATAATAGTACCTACTTCAGAAGATAGGTACTTTAATAAAAAGAAAATACTTAAAACAAGGCCTGGCACATGGTAAGCACTTAAATCTTAGCTGTGATCATGACAATCTCCCTTGGGCTGCCAGGCCACAATATTTAAAAAGCAGAAACTATAACAATAGCTACTCTCCTTAGCACCGCCACATGCCAGGCACTGGGCCAAGCACTTGGTTCATCATCTCCCCCAACTCTCACACCTACCAGGGGAGCAGGGATTTGTGTTCCCATTTCATAGACAGGGAAATTAAAGTTCAGAAACTAAATCACTTGACAAGGTCACTCAGGATTGGAACCGAGGAATGTCTGACTCTAAAGGTAGGACAAAATGTCTGGCATTTGTGTTTCTTATTCACATCCCGACACTGGTACCCCCAGATTACAAAGGGGAAATGGGAGCCAAGTGGCTAGCCACCAGGACAGAATCCAGGTTTTCTGGGACCTAGCCAGGGCTCTTGCCTAGGGTCAGCCGTAGCTGCTCCCGGAGAAGGCTAGAGTAGGAGAAATGGCTAGTTGCATGTTGCCCTCCTCACTCTCCCATGGCCCATGCTCAGAAGCCTGAAAACTGGGTGTTCTCCCCTAGAGTGACTGCACCAAGCTGTTCAGCCAAGGCTTTGGAGGGGAGCAAGCCCAAGCCAAGTTTGACAGCTGTCTTTCTGACTTGGCTGCGGTGTCCAACAAATTCCGAGACCTCTTGCAGGTAAGCCCCAGGTTCAATGGCTGAATCCTGTGCCTGTGTGTTGCTCTGAAAAGATTGTTATTGATTTATCTTGGGCTCCATGTGTAAAGAAATAGGGAGGGGTGAGGGAGTAGCATAGCATGCAAGCCACTGAAGTGGTGCAAGTTCCTTGAGACGAAAGGCCCCATTGGTTTTGCAGGGGGCCTTGTCACGTTGGTTTTGCAGTCAGTTGTCACGTTGACAAGCTGGCCTTCTCGTCCTCTAAAATCTCCACTTGGTCCGCACAGTGCCAAGAGCCCTCAGAAAGGTGCTCCAAGGAAATGGAACCACGTGGTTACTCAGCCCTGTTACTTGGCCTTAGCCACAGGTACCAGGCACTCAGAAATCTCTTTGGACAGTTTACACACCAACCTCAAGACCTTATCTTTGGCCTGGACCTGACTCTGCACAGATCTAGAAAGGAACCAGTTGTTCCTGGCTTCTTTTATCAGCATGATCTGTTACACTTCAGACAGGGCCAGCAAATCGCCTCAGAGCTGGAAGAATGCCCTCTCAGTCGAGGGATGGATGGAGTGGGAGAAAGAGAAGGGATTGGGGGGGGTGCCTTTTGGGTCTGATGCGTCTCTGCCTTGTCCTTCCCAGGAAGGGCTGACAGAGCTGAACAACACAGCAGTCAAGCCGCAGGTGCAGCCTTGGATCAACAGCTTTCTGTCTGTCTCCCACAACATCGAGGAGGTCAGCCTGACCACAGTCAGCCATCAAGCCCAGGATTCACCTCCTTGTTCCCCCAGCGGAAAGGCAGTGGAGCCACCTGAAGACTAGACCATACACACTTCTCAGGCCCACTACCCTCACTCTCAAAGCCTAGCTTCCTCCCAGGAAACGGGTTGTTCCTGCAGTCACAGGGCTCAGAAAAACATCTAAAGGGAGTTTTGCCTTGACCTGATGGCGTCCTCCTTTATTGAGGCTCTTTTTGCCATATCTGTCATAGACTAAGCCTTTTTTCCCCCTAACTTAAGGATTCAATTCCTGTAGAACAGGAAATGCAAGCGGGAGTAAAATGTCAGGAGCTTTACCATATTGTTTGAGCCACTGCTACAGCAGCCCAGGCCCGTTTGCCAGTGGAAAGTGATGCAGAAGCAGTAGCAGAAGCACTGCCAGCAGCGTGTCCAAGCTGGTTTTAAGGGGGATGAGTCAGAAGCTACAGGGGGAAAAGGAGCTTTTCTCCTGTTTTCTTAGAGGGGTGGAAGTGGGATGGGGGTGAGTGGTACTTCTTGAAGAAGCCCCCAGTGACCCTAACAATAACCTTGCTTCCTAACAACAGGAAGAATTCAACGACTATGAGGCCAATGACCCCTGGGTACAACAGTTCATCCTTAACCTGGAGCAGCAAATGGCGGAGTTCAAGGTGAGCAGGAGCTCTAGGGACCAGCTCATGAAACCCACCTCTGCCCAAACCAGCAGCCTGCAGCTCATCACACTCTTGTGGGATCCCTAAAAGCCCTTCCAAGTCCCAGCCTGTAGAAACACTCCCCAATGGCCTCATGTAACTGTCCCTTCCCCGCGAAGACTCCATCACTGATGTCCAGCCTCTGTGTGCAGGCCGCCCTATCTCCAGTCATCTATGACAGTCTGACCAGCCTCATGACCAGCTTTGTTGCAGTCGAGTTGGAGAGAGTGGTGCTGAAATCCACCTTCAACCGGGTAAGGTGAAGGGAGCACGGGTCCCCAGCTCTGCTGTTTCTCGTCGGAGGAAGACAAGTCCCACCAACCCAGGGCTTGCATTCCCTCTGTCTGTTACCCCCAGGCCCAGTCCTGCCCTGGCTTCTGCAGCCTTGGAGCTGACTGGAGCCTCGGTACCATCTGAAACGCACATGGCCTTGCAGCGCAACACTGAAGAGAATTGGGGGCCAGTTCTGCTTGGCCAGAGGCCGGGCAATGAACAGTAACTGGGCTTGTGTTCCCTGCAGCTGGGAGGTCTGCAATTTGACAAGGAGCTGAGGTCACTCATTGCCTACCTTACCACGGTGACCACCTGGACCATCCGAGACAAGTTTGCCCGGCTCTCCCAGATGGCTACGATCCTCAATCTGGAGCGGGTATGCGGGGCTCCCTCAGCCTAGCCAGAGAAAGGTGTCTGGGAAGAGGCAGAGACAAAATGTGGATCCATGCCGCTGCTACAAAACCATGTCCCCGCCGGCAGCCCAGGCCTGCAGGCACCTTCTCCTTCCCGGGCACCGCTGCTCTACCTGGTGGAGCCCAAGGCCATCCCTCAGGATAGCCCCCTCCTTGCTGACTTGTCTCTGCTCTTCCCACAGGTGACTGAGATCCTAGACTACTGGGGCGCCAACTCTGGCCCGCTGACGTGGCGCCTCACGCCTGTTGAAGTACGCCAGGTGCTAGCTCTGCGCGTAGACTTCCGCAGTGAGGACATCAAGAGGCTGCGCCTGTAGCTGCCAGGGTGAGCCCATCCAGCCCATCACACACCATTCCCTGAGTGGCCACAGCCATGGACCTAGCAAGGCTGTCTGGTTTGGGGGCAGTTCTGACAGCGCAGACCATTCCACCATTGGCAGCAAGGAAACAAGGCCGCAACTAACTCCACTCTCTGCGCTCAGACCTAGCTGGGTGGTGTTTTGGGAGCAGCCTCTTCCCACCAAGAAAGATGGGTCCCCGGGGCTCCTAACTAGGTGGGGCAGTCAAGCCAGGCCAGCCTTCTGCATGGAGGTCATGCTCTTGTCCCCAGACACTGCAGCAAACAGACTGCTTCCTGGCCAGCCCTAAAGGACTTGGCTGCATCTGGGGACCTAGGGAATTAGGTTTACTCCAAGGAGAGGATGTGATGTTTATGTTCACCCTGATTAAATTACTCCTGGGAGAGATGTCAGTGTGTTGTTTCCAGGTCAGGGAGGGCTGGATGCTACAGGGCAAGACAGGTCCACTGGTGGCACTGAACTGTGAAGGCAAAATCTGAAGCCTGAAGCCTCAGCCGCCTCCCACACCCAGAATGATGCGCAGCTACTACCGGGATCCACATGATAGACAGCCCCTTATTCGATCCTGAGTCCTCATCCCCCCCTCCCCCCCGGCCCTCAGCACCAGAGGCTGGATCATCCCCAGGGCAGTTGGCCACAGTGCCAGGGGAAGTGGGAATTGCTGCCAGCAGGAACAAGAGAGTTTTATGAGGACAACCTTGAAGGGCAAAGTGATTTTATTCCAAAAAGGTCGCAGTCCTGGGAACCCACTGCTCACAGGCACACAGGTCATGTGGCACAAATCAGTGTTACCAGTTAAGGCCTGGGTGGGCAATGACTTGCTGCAGGACCACACTGGCTCACTGCCATAGACGGAGAGGTGGACCCCCACCCTGCTCCCACTCCCCCAACAAGTCAGCCTGAAGGGAGTATTAGCATGAAGTTTCTACTCAGGCAAAATCCTGGCCTCTAAGGAAGGACACGGGAAATGCCTCAAAGGGCCTCTTCAGGGACCCCAGCCACCCACTAAGGCTGGTTGTCATCACCTTCTTCCGGGCCGCTCGTGGAGCATGAGAAGGTTATGGCCCAAACGGGGCCATGGGATTTGTAAAGGCCACAAGGGTCACGGAGCTTAGGACCTTCCTATATCTAGATGGAGCAGACGCCAAGCCTGAGCCACAGTCAACCAAGAGGTCAGAGTCCCATTCCCAAGCATGGTCTCTGCTTCACCAAGCTCCCAAAAGGGCTGGGCTCAAGCTCAGGCCAGCTGCTTCTGGGAACAGATTCACAAAGAGGTGGGTGGGGAGCTGGAGGCTAAGTGCTCCCAACGGACAGGGCTGCTGTAGCTCCAGGTCTCCTCTTGCGGAGGGACGAGCTTCGTGGGAAAGGGCATCAGGTTGAGGTCCCACTCCCCAGCAGGCGCAGGCTCAGGCCCTGAGTATCCACTTCTACCAGGTGGACGCTGTAGTTCCCGAGGCCCTGCGAGCACAGGGCAGGAGGTGTTTAGAGGGCTCAGCAAATGTCAGGCCTTCTGGAGGCTGGACTGAGGGTGCAGGGCCAAGGGGACTTGCGATAGTAGCCCCTGGTTAGCCCGTGGGTCACAGCAAACGCTCCCCCACCAACTACTGTGCCCAACACCATCAGCTACCTCAGTCTTGGCCAGCACGGCCTCCACAGCCTCCTTCTGCCGCGGCTTCTTGGTCAGCACATAGAGAAAGCCCCCTCCGCCTGCCCCGGCCAGGCTCTGGCCGTGCACGTGGGGGGCCAGGACATCCATCATACGCCGCACAGCCAGGGGCTCACAGCCAGGAGCCATGAGCTTCTTCTGCTTCCAGTACACGGTCAGGCACTGGCCCAGCAGCGGCAGGCTTCCTGGGGTGGGGGCAGAAGGGAGCGGTGTGCCTGAGCCAGGACATTCACTCAGTGCCCATGTGTGGACTGAATCAAGTGCCAAGAGGCGCTGCTTAACCAGTGGCTGGAAACAGGAGTGATGAAGCCCACCTCACAGGGTTGTTTGAGGGCTGATGTACACAGAGCAGCTGGCACCGTGTTCAGTGAAAATGAGCTGTGTAACCACTCACTTGGAACCCTGCTCAGCCCTGACTCCCTGGCACTCAGCTATGAGGCTAAGCCTCCTCCCCATCTGCTTCCTGGTAGGTGGGGCTGGAGACCTTCCCATGATGCATTATCCTGAGATAACGGCTCTCACCTAAGTCTGAGACCCTGCGCAAGACAGTAGGCTTCTGTCCCCGGGGGCCTAATACCTGCAGCCTGTGCCAAGTCTGCAAAGGCCCCTGGCTCAGAACTGCGGGCAACAAGGCACTGACTCCTGGTGCCCTACCCGTGGGGAAGCAGCGCCTCACCTTGGCGGAAAGCCTCTGCACAGGCGTCGGTGTGCTTCAGCAGGCTGTGGGCATTCTGCACGACAGCAGGCAGCCGGGCATACCAGCTCCTCAGTACATCCTGCAGACGGGGCCGGAGGGGTGCAGTGAGAACCAGGCCCAGCTGGGCCTAGTGCCGCCTTCCCTGCCGGGCTGGGGCTCACCTGCAGCAGATTGCGAGCCAGGCGGGTCTTGCCAGTGTACACCAGAAGCAGGTGGTCATTGAGTGTCTGGACAAAGCCCTCAGGTACCATGATCTCTTCCACCTCCACCTTCAGTGGCAGCTGAGCCCGGGAGCGCCCCACCTTGATGCCAGGCATGAGACCACCCACTTGGTCCTGCCAGCCACCTCCTGGGAGCCCAGCGTCCGTCACTGTTAGAGCCTATCTGGCCCAACTTCCCTCCCCAGCCCAGGCTCCCAGTCCTGTACCCCTGGGAAGAGGGCTTCCCCCAACTCCATCTGGGCCAAGTGAGCTGTGCAGCTTCTGCCCCCAACCCTGGGAGTCGGATGAGCCTAGCAAGGGAAAGGGTTTCATTCTAGAGCCAAGCTTGGAATGCACAAGGCCCAACTTTTGTTGCAGACCTGATGTGTAGTTGGAATTGGGGTAAACCACATCGAAGGGTATGACCCTGCACTAACCTCTCCCCCAAGAAGAGATGATATGACTTTTCCTGCAGCCTAACTCCCCTGCACCCTGTCTTCTGACAAAAGGTGCTGATGTTGGAAATAAACATTCAGTATCCCTTATCAAACTTGAAAGAGCCTGTTCACATCTTGCTTTAGTAATGAAAGGTATGGATCTCTTTTCCTGTTGCAGCTCTAAAAATGACAAAACTTGAAATGGTCCGAGGATAGGCCCTTGATATTTGGGGAAGAGCCTACAAGGATTTAAAGTATAAAATGCAAGTGGCCGGGCAGCTGGTTTGCTCAGTGGTTAGAGCGCGAGCTCTTAACACCAAGGTCGCCAGTTCAATCACGCATGGGTCAGTGAGCTGCGCCTTCCACAACTAGATTGAAAATGACCTGGAGCCGATGGGTCCTGGAAAAACACACTGTTCCCCAATATTCCACAATTAAAATTTTTTTTTAATAAAACGCAAATGGCAGGAGGCATCAGGAACTTTACAGCCGAAACGTGGTTAGTGTCGGGCCCCAAATGTCAAAAACTCCTTAATTGTGCCCCTCTCTTTCAGAGCACCTAGTGCAGCTTCTAACCACTCACTTGAGGCTACTGATGAATGTCTGTCTCTGATAGACCATATGACTTTTGAGGGCAAGGGCCCTGTTTTTGCTTATTTTATCCCTAGGGCCCAACACAGTGGATACTCTAGTCAATGGACCAAATGAAGGATTTGAATGGTACACCTCAGAGGAAAACTGAAAAGGGCTCTCCATCTGCCTCTCCTGCTAATGACTACCTGTTATGGGATGTGAGTCATTACAATGAAAGGAGGCTAGGCTGCAAAGTGACCAGAAAAGATAGCATAATTGGCCTCTACACATCTTTGTGACAGTTTCCTTCCCAGAGTCATTATAGGCATGAGGCCTGACATCCTGGGATGAGCAGAGCACCCTAGGATCAGGCCAGACAAACTTGACTGCTCCCCATTGTGCATGCATTCCAAGGGGCCACAGTGGTGAGAGGAGAGAGCAGCCCGGTGCTAGTAACATTCCACGCCCTCCGGATGACCGGTATGGGATGGGGGGAAGTGGGACAAATGACCGTAAGCCAAGGGAGGGGCAAGTTGGTTGGATGGACAAGCTGAAGTTCTTGTCCCCAGTTCTGCCCAGCCCCGCCCTGAGGGACAGCCCTGGATGGCAACAAAGTCATGAAGAATAAACATACACCTAACACATGAAAGATGTAGTACAGAATCTGACGCTTACTAGGTGCTCCTGACATCAGCTCCTTCGAGGTAGAAACATATCAAGTTGAAAACCACCAGAGAAGATCAGTGATAAGAAGGAAGCCCTAACCTTGTGCAGGAGCAGTACAGTACGGGGCTGTCTGCAAGCCTGGGGGAGCCCCCAGAGGCCCTTGGGGAAGTGCCAGTGACCCCCCTCCCTCCAGGGGCAGTCCCAGACCTGTGGTGAGCACCTGCTCCAGGTGCAGCACTGCGTGGATCAAGGCCTCCGTGTCCATCATGCGGCCTGCAGCCCGCTGCAAGGCAGCCAGGGCAGTGCCCGCCAGGATGCTGCTGGTGCCTGAGAGCAGGGAGGAGGGCGCCAGGCATGAAACGGCTCTTCCCGGCCTAGTCCTGCCCCACCTACTCCCTTTGCTGGGCAGAGGTGGGGAGAAAGATCAAAGGTGAGGCTGGAGGGATAGGGTGGAGTGATTGGCAGCAGGGGAACACAGCCCACTCACCAAGGCCAGAGCCATGGGGCAGCTCGGACCAGGTGTGCAGCTCAAAGCCACAGCCAAAGGTGCGCAGCAGCTGCTCACTCAGTGGGAGCTTGGAGTGGACACTCACGATCCCCGCACAAATGAAGGCCGCCTTCAGTAGGGCCCCTGCAGAGGGACCGGCATAGGCAAGTAACTTGGTCCCCGAGGGCAGAAGCAGACATACCAGCCCACCTCCACTATTTCCCAGCCCACCATGGGGCTCATGTGGGGGACAACAGCCCAGCAGTAGTACAGGCCCCATCACAAGCCACAGAAAGGACGCAGCTCCCCAACATGAGCATATGTGCCAGCTCTACCTCCTGCACCTGGACAGGGTGACTTGAGGGGTCCTCAAACAGAAAGACTTGCCTTCAGGCTAGGCTCCCATGGCCAGCAGGGTCCCCAGGGTTCTGCCCCCACCCCCCAGCCGGTGTGTGCCATCCCCGCCGGCAGGTGTCCTGGATGCCCTGACCTGGTGCATGCGGCTGGCAGTAGTCCTGCAGATCGTCCATGCTCTGGCACACTATCTTCATGGCCATCTCGTCCTGCCGGGGCCCCGCCGCCAGCCACAGACCAGGCTCCCAGATGCGGCGTGCCCGGGCCCCAATGGGCCGGCGGCCATCCACTCGCACAGCCAAGCCCACCACTGCCCCACCAAGCTCATAGGCAAGGGGTGGCGTGTCGCTCCAGCCCCCTGCAGCAGTTGAACAAGCAAGACCAAGCTGGTCACAGGGGTTGCCAACCTAGTTCAGGGGTAGCACCCTCACCCCCACCCCCCACAAGGAGCTCACCAGAAAAATCCACGCGAGCCGGGCACTCAGCCACCACCCACTGCCCAGGTGCTGGAAGCTCCACTGGCTCCGTGGAGACAAAGTGCTGGGCTGACATCACAGCCTGGCGGACCAGGATCTGCCCAGCCCCCTCGTAGTGGCGGGCAGCTCGCACTAGCAAGGCTGGCCTGTCAAGAGGGAAGAGACAGATGGTGGCATAGAGCCCCAAGCTGAGGGTGGACTGCCTGGGTTTGGGGACCTGACTGCCCTGGGTGACCCAAGGGCACCCCACCCCACCTCTCTGGGTTTCCACCTTCAAGGATGGCCAAGGGCTTTCCCAAGGGTTCTGACATCATTGGTGCCCACCTGCTTAGCCACTTGTCCCGCTCCTGGGCAAGCGCCTCCACACCTCGCGCCAAGTCTCCACTCTCCAGGTATGAGAAGGGCCGCAGCCACTCAGGGTTGGCAGCTGGCCCACTCCGCAAACCGCCTCGGCCCTCTGCCCAGCAGCCCAGTACATCTGCCACACAGGCCAGTGCCCGGGCTGCCACACCAGGGTCTCCTGTGCCAGCTGCAACTGAGGGACCCAGAGTCAGGGATGGCTGGGGAGGGGACCCCCAATGCCATCTGCCCCAGAGAATATTCAACAGTCCCCAAACACTCCAGATCCCGCACACTTCTTCACTTTTGCCCAAGATGTATCCTTGCCTATGAACGCACGCCCCACTCTTCTGCTTGGCAAAGTTCTTTTCATCCTGCCAGCCCCAGCCCCAGACCAGGTGTGCCTTCGCACCCTCCATCCAGAATGCCTAGAGTGGCTAGCAGCCCAAACTCGGGGGGTCAAACCACTTGGGTTCAGTCTCAGCCTCAACCCAAACCAGCTATGTGGCTGTAGGTGAAAAGTTAAATGGGGATCATTTGTTACAGTTACTGGGACCATTAATGAGGTGCTGTCTGAGCCCCCAGGTAGAGCCAGCCACATCCCCCTGGGGCTCTGGGGCTCTTCGCATATGTCTTGGTACCCAGTACAGAACATGTAGGGTTTGCAGATGCTCCTAGGACCCAGAGACTCAGCCCCAGGCCTCAGCCTCTCACCAAACTCCCTTACTGACAAGTACCCAGGTCATCAACCTAGAGGGTAGGTAAGGCAGGTGACTCGGTCTGGCTTCCCAGCGTGGCTGCCAGCACACTCACCCTGGTCCAGCGTGGCCAGCAGGGGCCCGGGACAGCCCTCACGGACAGCGGCCCAGATCAGTGGGCGCAGGCTGAGGTCCTGCTGGGCCTCCAGCACGCGCCGAGCCTTATGCAGGGCCTGGCGGAAGAATAGGTCCCGGCGGGATGCCAGTGTGGCAGCCCGGTCCAGACACGGCTGTAGCTGCTCCCAGGACAGACGCCAAGAGGCCCGCCAGGCCCACAGAGCCTCACCCGCCTCCTCCTGGGGGTCTAGCATCCACAGCATGTCCTGGGGCCCCAGCGCCCTCGAGGGGTGAAGCATAGGAAAGAGGCGGGCACTGAGAAGGCAACGCTCTGCGGGAGGTGTGTCTGGATCCCACAGGTCCCAGTTTCTGATGTGGGGAGAAAGCACATCAGAGGGAGAGAAGTAAGGGTTCCCGCTTCCTCACCAACCCCTGACCACCTGTCAGCTGAGGGCTGGCTAATTCACAGGGGCAGGACTAACTCTTCCAGAGCAACACAAGCAGGCAACTCAGGGAAAAGAGGTGAACTGCCCTGCCTCCTTTCCCAGGCCTCTGAACAAAACTCCCAAAGCCTGAGCACAGCCAGGGATTAGGAGTTGCCCAGGGGCAAGGTGCTGGGGAGATCAGGCTGCCCTAACTACCCCAGGCCCTGTGAGTTGCTGGGAGGGCAGGTGCTGCTCCAGGGCAGCGTCAAAGAATCGGCTGCCCTGGCTGCCGAGGCCCATCGCAGCCATCCACCTTACCGAATACCTGTCTTCTGGAAGAATTCACTCCAGGACATGTTGAGATACGTTCCAGTACCCTGTCTCTGGGAGAAGAGAAGGAAGCAGTCAGGGTGCAGGAGCCACAGGAATCGGTTAGGGATACTAAGGCCAGAGGGCCATGAGCTGCTCAAGAACAGACAGAAAGAGAGATTTGCACATATGCGAGCAACTTCTGAAACACTCCGTCAAGCCCTAGAGCGCAGCGCCCCTGCCCAAGTGCCTGCAACTTGACACAGAATCCCCATTGTAGGCTCAGTCTCCCATAACAGGCTCTGCAGCCCAAGGCAAGTCACCTCCCTCTCTAAACCTCAGTCTCTGGCCTGTAAAATGGTGATAAAAATCCCCACCCAGCCTGCCCATCAGGGCAGATAAGGAGGCAGGTAAAGGGATAATGAGACTCTATTGGCCTCACAGCCTATCCCTCTGTCCAACGCTCCCAGAGTCCTGCAGTGGAGTGAGATCTGGGCTGAGGCCCCTGGGTCCCCAAAGCCTGAAGGTGGGGATGAAGGAAGGCAGGGCAGGCACCTACTTCCCAGCTGTCCAGACGGCCAACAAGGGTGAAGGCATGGATAGGGGTGCCGTGCAGCCGCACATGGTGTCCCTGAAGGACGACGTCATGCAGCTCCAAGCCGTGTAGTGCCTTCGACTGGGCTATGTCCAGGCCACTCACGAAGCAGCCAGGACCGATGTGAATGGGCCCCTGGCAGGGAAGAGGCGAGGCATTCCGAGTGGGCAGCATAGCCCCAGGCACCTCCCAACCACACACACAGGACCTGGCCCTGCAAACCTGGCCTCCCTTCCCCTGCTCGTCCGTCAGCCTCACCTGAAGGTGACAGTGCTGTAGCACACTCCCGGAATCCAGCCGGACAGGGCCCTGCAGCAGGCAGCTGACCACAGAGCTCCCAGCGCCCAGGAGCTGTGGCTCCTACGAAGCCAGGGAGAAGGTGGTGAGGGCCAGGTCGGGGCGTCCTGATCCTCCTCCACAGCCGAGCCCCGCCCGTGCCCATCACCAGCCAGTTCTCTCTCTGCACCTGCCCTGGCCCCAGCCTCACGCTGACTCCCATCCGGCCCTGTTCATGCTGCTCCCCCAGGGTACACTCTCCTTGCATTTTCCTCCAAAGCAAATCAGAACTCAGTAACGGAGGTCCCACCAGAGGACAGCTCCCCCAGAAAACCTCTCCTACCAGTCTAGGTACCCCAACCCCACTCCCCGAGGGCCACCTCTGAACTCTATTTGCCCCCTTCCTCAGCACCATGGCACTGATCCAGGCCCATCACCTCAAATGTGTCTGTCTCCCCAAGCAGACCCCAAGGAAAGGATGGGGGGGGTTGTTCTTCTCTAGCTTCTCAATCCAGCGGATCTGGATGCAGAACCCTGACTTGGCCACTTACTGCCTCTATGGCCTTAGGTGAGTTACTTAACTTCTCTGAGCCTCCAGAGCCTCATGTGTGAAATGGGGATAATAACACCTACACTCAGAGGCAATCTGTTCCAAGCATGGGCTGTTCCTCCCCTTCCCAGGAGCCCCTATCCCACCTGTCCTCAGGCACCCACCCAGCAGGCTCCTCTGCTGGCCTTACCTCCAGGAATGTCTTACCTCCACCTGGGAATGCACAACCTGGGCCCCAGGAGCCCCAGGGAACGTGAGGCTGTGCAGAAATTCACTGGCCGAACTGGTCATGTAGCTGTAGCTGCCGTCGGGGACATATGCTGTAAAGACACAAGCACCGACCCAAACCCAATGCCTACTGCAGCTCTGATGCCAGGCCAGGCCTCCCGCCAGAGGACACATCTTCATCAGGCCGTGAGAGGCCAAGCATGGCAATGAGCCCACTGTGCCAATGGGAAAGCTGAGATCCAGAGAGGCTCAGCAACCTGCCCAAAGCAACACAGCTAGAAAGTGGAAAGACTCAAAGTGGAGCCCAGGAATGAGACAAAAGGAAATAAGGAAGAGTTATTTGGAGGGAAGGGAAAGCAAGGCCCTGAGCTGGGAAAGAGTAATAATTGTCTGGTAGATGCACTAGGCCTGTCTGATCCAGGAGCCTGGGGGCCAGGCAGGCAGCAGCCTCATTCTGGGGGTCCTCACCCCCCATGGTCTCCCCACTCCAGAGAGCCAAGAGGCAGTACCCACCCATGGTGAGGGGCTGGTCATGAAGCTCCCTCCACAGCTGGGCCCGGGCGCCCTGAAGATAACCCGCGACGTCCGCGTCACCTTGCCCCACTTCTGGGGGGCGCCCCACCAAGTAGTCCTCCCTGCTCACGTTCCTGGCCATGCACAGCAGGATGTCGAAAAATAGAGACAGCTGGAGCAAGGGTAGGAAGCACAGCTATTGGGGGGTTCCTAGGCCAAACTAGGGCAGTCCCATCCCCGGAGATGCTGACCCAGAGAGGGGAAGGGGCTAGCCTGAAGTCACACAGCCCGGTCACCAGTGTCAGGGTCTCTCCCTCAGGCCAAGACCTCCCAGCTCCCACGCCGAGTCACCTGGACAGGCCGGGCTCCAGAATCCAAGCCCATGTAGGTACAGGCGTCCAGGGGCGGGCTCACATGGGTGGCCAGGAGGTGCTCAGCAGTCTCCACAGAGAAGAAGGCAACCCCGGAGACCTGAAGGAGCCCTCATGAGGGTCATGTGGGGGGACCCTGCAGCCAGGCTTGGGGTCTGAGTTGGAGAGGACACATGCACATGGGCCGACAAAGGCTGGCTGCCCTACCAGGCAGGTCCTTCATGTTCTGGGCCACTCCAGCACCCAGACTCCAGGCTTACTGGGGGCAACTCCCACCAGGGGACCCTTCAACAGGCACCTTCTGGGACACACCTCAATTTTCAGGCCTCCTTTCAAACCTAGTTCCCCATCCCCATGGTATGGACCCAGACCCTTACCCACCACTCCTATCCTTGCCCTTCATTCTAGAAGGATCCCCCGAGTTGGGTACTAGACTTCCTCCCAACTGCATTCTCAACTTGCTCACATTTTGGTTCCAGCCTGTCTGGTTCAGGGCAACACCCCTTCCTCAGATTCTGGCACACCTGCTCTTCTGAATGCCAGTTCCAGACCACCTCAGATTCTGGTCCTGTCCTGCCCCAAAATCTTCTAGAAGGAGTGGGGCTCTGCCCTAGGCAAAGGGCAAACCCTCCCTCTTTTCCCATGAGGTCCCCAAAGCCCCCCAACCATGCCACAGCCATACCAGTGGTACCCGCCCATCAGGCCTGGCACACTGTTGTATCTCTGCCTCGGTGCCCTGGTAGTAAATATCCAAAACAAAGCCCTGTGTATGGGGAGAAAACAGAGTTAGGGGAGGGAGCAAGGAAGAATCAGGAAGCGGGGTAAAACAGCAAGGAGGTTCTCCAAATGAAAACCTAGGATGCATGTCTGACAGGTACCAGCATGCTCCCGGGAAGCACTGTCCCACATCCGACAGTAGAGGGCGGGCTTTGAAGGTCTTCACAGCCCCAGTCCCAGCACAGAGGCTGGCACAGGGTCCATGTGCAATTCAAGTTTGGCAAAAGACTGAGTGAGCAAAAGCGCTGTTGCCATGGGGGAAACTCCTCTGAATTCAGGCCATGCCAGAAAGTCCAGGACCAGAGGCTGCCCCGAGTCAGGACCAGGATGCCATCCCAGGCTGGCTCAACTGCCCGTGCCACCGCCCCAGGGGCCCTACCTGGGAGTCGGTGAGGTAGACACCATGGTGCCGGGCGTAGGCCATGCTCCCTGGAAAGGCAATCACTCTGGCTCCCTGGAAGCCATCCCAGCTGATCCCTGTGGGTGGGACAGTTAGGAGGCTCCCTGAGGGCCCCAATCCAAGACAGGGAGTCCCCAGCCAGGTAAAGCAGGAGCTCAAGGCACCTCTAAAAGGGAAATATGGTTTCCAAGCCAAATGGATATTCCTCTGAGATAATGACAATGCCTCTCCTCCCAAAGTTCTTCCACAGCCGTCCATTCTATAGACTGGCAGACTGAGGCCCAGCAAGGGAAGCCCTATCCTGGAGTCTGGACTTCATCCTCCATGTCCTATAGCTTCCCTCCTGAATAGGGCAGCGGGCCACGCTCAGAGGTGGTGGGTGAGGAAAGGCAGAGCCCACCTCTGGCTATGAAAACAGAAGGCAGTCCCAAACCTTCTCAGGCTCACCTGGGTCGGGAGGAACAGTCAGCAGCATGTCGGTGCTACAGACCCACACACCTGGTGGGGAACCTGGGCCTAGCTGCAGGAGGGAGAATGGAGCTGGTAGCCTGACCCAGCCCTTCCTCTGTTCCCACACAGCCCAGTCTCTGCCTGTCCCCGTGCTCCCAGAGATTCTGGCTGCCCAGGTAACAGGGGCCTCCCCAGACCCCGCCTGCCAATCTCCCAGGGCCACACCTCCCCCCAGTGTGGCCAACACTAATTTCCTGAAGCTCTAATTAACTCTGAGAACCCCCAAGCCATTCTTCCTGGTATCTGCTGTCAGAGCCAGCACAGACTACAGCTGATGGTGCAGTGAGAGAGGGACAAATGCCCATGGCAACCGCCAGCCTCACCCGGTAGCTCATGATGTCCAGCAAGCAGTCCAGGTTGCAGACCATGGCCTCCACGGGGGCTTGGGGGTTCTCCACGGGAAGGCAGGTGAAGGCCCGGCCACAGTCATCGAAGGGGAAATCTCGGCCCTGGGGTGGAAGCAAGGACAGGACAAAAAGCCCTTGGGGCAAAAAGCCTGGGGACAGCCAATTGGCGTGCAAGGACAGAAAGCCATAAAGCTAGAGGATTTTTTAAGGTTTTCTCATAAAATTTTTTCAATTATGTGATTATGGCAAAAAGTTGGAAAATGTAGATATGCAAAAAGAAAAACAGTCCCTCAGGAATAATAACCATTGCCTTCATTTTGAGGTATATCCTTTTAGACTTGTATTCACATAGTCTTTATTTTATTTTACAAAATGAGATTCTGAAAAGGTAGAGACCACACGCACACACACATAAAACTGGGGAAATAAGATTGGAAACTATACAAAGCCAGACCCTGCTTTAAGTATTGAATAGATCATCTCAGCATATCCACCTGAAGCAGGAACTGTTGCCATCCTCATTTTACAGATATGGAAACTGCGGCCTAGAAAGAATCAAGTGACTTGCCCAAGGTAACGGAGGTAGTAAGTCTCTTTCCAGTCAAGGCAGAGAGCTAGATGGACCTTTTATTCACGCTACTATCCCACCAGGAGGAGATGCTCTTTATATTTAGCCAGTTCCCTATTTTTGGACCCTTAGATCGAGTCTGATTCTGATTTTTCTGGATTTGCACAACGAGCCTTGCACACACACAAAGGTACAACATCCTTCAAGTCCCGTCCAACCCTGAAGACCGATGGTTCCAGCCTTCTGCATGGCACCCTGCCTGGCATTCTACTAACCATGTGCAGGACAAGGATCCAGGCCGAGTGTAGGACGTCAGCTGTGATCACCTGTCAAGAGTGGAAGAGCCCTGTTGACAGAGGCCTGGGCAGAAGGCACCCGAGGATGGCATCCTCTTGTCCAGGGAGAGATCCCAGAACAACTCGACTCAGGCATGAGCACTCACAGTGAAGCCCGCCTGGGCACTCAGGTGTTCAGCAGCCACCAGAAGGGCATTGAGAGTGGCTCCTCCACTGCCCACACGAGTCTCAGGGTCCTCCACAGCCAGTAACAGCGTCCCAGCAGGGATCTGCTCTCGCTTCTGCCGCATTTCCAGCTCTGTAACCAGAACAGAGCTAAGATCTGCCCCCTCCCCCCATACCTCCCAGTCCTGATCCTAAAGATCTAAAACAAACCTACTGATAATCATTATTTGATCTTCTTTCATTCAGTAGCTTTTCATGTAGTAGCTCATTAAATCTCTACCCAACTCTGTGAGGTAAGTACAATTATTCCCATTTTACAGATGAGAAAACTGAGTGTCAATGAAATGACATGACGTGTCTAAGGTTACATGGCTAGGAAAAAGCAGAACCTGGGTTTGAACCCAGATCTGCCTGGTGCCCAGGGCTGTAGGGGTATGGTGGGGGTTCTACATTAGGGCAGAGTGGGGAGGAAGGGTCCCCTACCTCTCTGGAAGACCTCGACGCTGTCCTTGTACTGGCATGTCAGGATGATAACCGTCCAATCAACCCCCTTGGGCTGCTCCATTCTGGCCAAAGTTGAGGGGCTTCCTGAGGCAGAGATAGGGGTATATATGATTTTTTTTAAATTATCATACCCTAAAATTGATTTTTTGGTGTATAGTTTTATGAATTTTAACATACATATAGATTCTTGTGGCCATCACAATCTGCACCCAAAGATACTCTCACATGCTACCCCTTTACAGTCATACCCTCCTCCATCCTCACCTGACAACCATCAATCAGTTCTCCATAGCTAGAGTTAGAATGCAATCTTTTGAGATTGGCTTCTTTCACTCAACATAATGCTTCTGAGATCCATCCAAATCGGCTGTGCATATAAGTAGCCCTTTCTCTTTTGACGGACATTTGGGCTGTTTCCAGGTTTTGGCAGTCATGAATAGAAAGAGCTGCTATAAACCTTCATGCGCAGGTTTAGCATGAACATAAGACTTCATCTCTCCAGGTAGATACCCTGGTGTGGGATTGCTGGGTCATGTGATAAGTATATCTTTGAATTTCTCCATCTGGGTGCATGTGATTTCCTCAGGAAAGGAAGTAAGGGGAGTATGTGGGGTAGACAGTGGGCCCCATCTTAAAGCAAGGGGCTGCCCTTTCTATACCACCAGCCCCTCATCATTCAGTCATTGGCTGTGAGCTAGGGGGAGGGAAGGTCTAAGCTCCCTGGCTCCTGAGGGTGAGGACAATTTCCTGGAGAAGGAGGCAGGTGTGGAGGGATGCAGCAGCTTGCTCAAGGGGATCTGGGCAGGGAGTCAACAGTGCCCACTACAGGGACCTCAGCGGGGACCTCCCCTCCCAGAGGCTCCAAACCTGAAGGAGGCTGCCACCCCACCTATCAGTCATCTTCCTCCAGGACACTCTGAGCAAGCGAGAGCAAGGTGAGCACAAAGCTTCACCCCTTCCTCACCCCCACCCCCAACATCCTCTCCTACCAGATGGGAAACCAATCTGACTCCAGAGCCTCTGGCCTTCCCAAGACCTCTGCAGACAAGTCCCCAGGAGTGAGTGCCCTGGAATCTACCTGTGGCAGGGTCCTGGCTGCTGTCCCATGAAGAAGCCCACCCCACATCTTCCCTCCAGCCCCCAAAGCTCAGTGTCAGAAGAGATGGTGGAGCTAGCTGCATGCTGTCCCAGAGGTGACCAGAACGCACATCCAGTGGTCAGCCCATGCACCAGCCAGAGAAGGCAGGAACCTCAGCAAGTTTTTTCTTATGCCACTCTGCTGCCACCAAGCCTATGGTTAAGGTTGACAGACACCACCACCTAGCAACAACCATGCTCCCACAAGCTTTCAGGGAAAGCCTCCACCATTAACAGAAACTGCTCTGCTCCCTGCTCAGCCCAGGAGGGAAATCCAGAGGGGAAATCTAAGCTAGAGATCTTGGCCAGGCACCTGAGGGCAAAGGCATTGCCCAGGATGCCCAGACAGCTTCCCAGTAAAGGGGTTAGCGAGGGATTCCAACTCACTGTGTGACCTTTGGCACCCCTAACCCTCTCAGGCCTCCTGAGGCAGGGAGTATAATTGACAGTTGCCCCAGCTGGTTCTTATGGAGGCCATGCTTCCCCACCAACTGCTCCCAATCAATGACTCAGTGCAACAGGAACACGATTCCTGCAAGACGGGGAGTACTAGAGGCAATTTTGGCTCCAGGACTCCCCACCAACCCAACAGAAACTGTCTTAGAATGGCACTGCAAAGGTGATGAAAGACAGCAAAAAAGAAATTCCCCAAGGAGAGTCCAAAGGTCTGACCCCAGTCTTGGTCTCTGCACAGTGACTGGGAGACATAGACAGGTGACAGGTCATGGCCAGAGGTAGGAAGACAGTCCTATCTGGACTGTGCCTACTAGAGACTGGACCAGAGGAGCAGTTCTTGGCTGGGAATCAACCCCAAGGCTCTGTACCCATCTCTGCCTCTTCCTGTGTGATTTTCAATAGGTTACTTAACCTCTCTGAGCCTCAGTTTCCTAATCTGAAAATGAGAGTCAATGATACCAACCTCCTAGGACTGTTGTCAACATGAAATAAAACATAAACTATGTGGCACAAAGCAGGAGCTCAATGAATGGCAGTTCTCTCCAGCAGGGAAAGGAAACGACAGAGTTTAACTTGGACCTGAAGCCAGTGGGAATCAGGCTCTGAAATATTCTCTTGGTCAAAGATATGCCTGAAGACGAAAAAATCAGGGAAAGCCTAGGGAAATCAAGCCAGGCTGATTAGCATGCCTTGCCAAATCAATCCAAAGGATATTTTATGATAACACAAAAGGCGGACTGATACTCGTAGCTAACCCTTAGAGCAGGGATGTCCAAACTGCAGCCCGCGGGCCAACTGCGGCCCATGATCCATTGTTAATTGGCCCGCAGCAAATTCCAAAAATATATTTAGTTTACTTAAATAAACCAGGTGAGGTAATACGTACTTCACCTCGAATGAGTGGCCTGGCTGTTTGTGTATTTTACCGCATATGGCCCTTGGTGAAAACCGTTGAAAAAAGTTTGGACACCCCTGCCTTAGAAAGTGCTTTTTCAGGCATCACAACAAAAGCATTGTAGTATCAATAGCCCTCCCTATGAGTTGGATCTTACTACAATCATGGTGTAGGTAAGGAAACTAGCTTGAAGAGATGAACTCATCTCCCCAAGGTCATACACAGCTAGTACAGGCAGGCCAGGTGTTTCCCAGTCTAAGGTTCATGTGCTTAACCACCCTGTAGGAACAAGACATCTCTCCTAGAGCCTCTGCCCTCTGTCACACCTTACGTCTGTACAGAAAAGTTAGAACCTCTATTCCAATATTCTGCCCACTTGCAATACTGAGGCCAAGTTGAAATATTATTTAATGTCCTCAACCACTTGCTGCCCAAAACTGGGATAGGGAAGGGGAGACAGGGACAAAATAAAATAATAAGGCCTCTTCAGATATGTTTTTTGAAGAGATAGGGCAGAGACTTTGCGTTTTAGAGTTTTAAAGAGAAAAAACAGGTACATGGAGGGACCTGATTTGCCTCTGAGAAAAAAAATAGTGGAAGAAAGTTGATTGGGAGTAAAATCACATTGTAAATTATATAAAAGGCAAGTGCAGTATCCCCCCCACACACCTTATCCATGGGGGATACATTCCAAGACCCCCAGTGGATGCCTGAAACCACGGGTTGTACAGAACCTTATATATACTATGCTTTTTCCTATACATATATAAATACCTAGAAAGACTTCCTTTGAATGGCATCCTTTGTCCCTAACCAACTTCAATTCTGCCAGAAACGTGGCAGCAGCTTCTTCATCAGCTGATACAGCCTTTCCAGTAATTTTTATCTTTTTCAGGCCAAACCTGTTCCTGAATCTGTGTAACCACCCCTTATTTGCAATAAATGGCTTGGTGTCACTCGTTTCAGGGGGTCCCTCGCTGAAGACTTCATGTAGGCTCAATGCTTTCTGAGCCACACATTGCCATCAATCAGAACATGTTTTCTGCTCATGTCTTCAACCCAAATTTAATGCCTTTTCCATCTTAGCTAAGCACTTAGCACGCATGGTGGCTGTAACTTTTGCAGCTTGAGATGCAACAGCAAAACTAGCACGAGTTTCTTTTTCCTTCTTTAGTTTCACGGATAGAAGATTCGTTCCTACATAGATCTTAGCAACCTCAGCACATGATTTTTTTCTTTCCTTATTAAGTCGAGAACTTTCACCTTTTCACTCAAAGGAAGCACTTTACAGCTTCTCTTTGCATACCTGAATCGCCAGCATCACTACTCTTGAGCTTTGTGGCCATTATTCAAATAAAGATTACTAAAACACAAGCACTGCAATACCTGACAGTGATCTGAAAACCAAGAAGGCTACTCAGTGACTGACTAGCTGGTAGCATATACCACCTGGATAAGGGAGACAAAGTGATGATTTAGGCCCCAGATAGAAGGGAGCAGGTCCTGGTTGATTTCATCAGGCTACTCAGAACTCACAATTTAAAACATACATTGTTTATTTCTGGAATTTTCATTTAATATTTCCAAACAGCTAACCTCAGGAATTCAAACTGTGGATAAAAGGGGGCCTACTGTAGTTGAGACTTGTGCATAATGATGAGATACCACGGGCCAAACTGAGGCAGGAGAAGCGGACTCAAAGCAAAATCAGCAGCACCGGCATCCAGCGCCCCACCTGCGGGTGGGGTGAGAAGCCCCTGGGACTCTATCCCCTCCCTGTCCCCAGCGTTCCCGGAACTGCCCCTGAGAGACCCAGGCAAAGGGGTAACGACCTGCAGACGCCCCCTACCGCCAGTGGGCGCCCGTGGACGCCAAGAGAGTTCACGTTGACTCTGCCTCAGTCATGCCCCTCGGAGAGGAAGGGCCAGGAAAGGGCGAGGGGAACTGAGGTGTGCGAAACTGGACTCTCGCGGACCCTCGTACCTGTCTCCGCCGGATACTAGCCTCA
Organism: Rhinolophus sinicus; assembly: GCF_036562045.2. NCBI lineage: Eukaryota > Metazoa > Chordata > Mammalia > Chiroptera > Rhinolophidae > Rhinolophus > Rhinolophus sinicus. The sequence continues at coordinate 28,494,476 of NC_133760.1, read as the reverse complement.
GCGGGCTCTTTAGCGCGGTGCTGCACGTCCCTTTCCCGCGCACCCTGGGAAATGTAGTTTCACTCCTCCGCCAGCCGTGGCTTGTCTTCTCCAAAAAACCAGCTTCCCGCTATCGCGGGCAAGCGGATATAGTGAAGGCAGGAAGCGCTTTCCGAAATGGCAGTGAGTCTCCGGATCGAGAAGGAAGGGGACGCGAGAAGGCGGTTCAGTTGGCCGACAAAACTACAACTCCCAAGAGAACCAATGCGTCTTAAAGACACAGGCTCGTTTTCTGGGACTAGAGATTTCAAGGTTTTCGGTTTTCTTAACCCCCAGCCTGGGACCTGGGGCAGCTGCTTTTCTCCCAGAGGAAAGAAAGAAAAAAAAAAATCCCTTGCGGCGGGGTGAGGAGGTAGCATAGACCTTGCCTGAGTGCGTAAGCGGCTACGGTTGGATTGGCAATTGGTAGTGCTTTCCGGGGTAGTGCTTTTCGGGGGTAGTGCTTTCGGAAGGACATGAGTCCTTCCGGAAGACACTTTCCAACTCTGCAGTGGGAAGAGAATCTGCGGAGTTTTTGGAAAAGTTGTGAATAGCAGCATTGTTTGTAATAGAGGAAAATTAGAAACACTCTCTTCCCAGGGTACTGGAGAAATGAACTCGGCACATCCATGCAATGGAGTGCTGTTCAGTAGTTAGAACAAGGTAGAAATGTATGTACAGTAGGAAACAGTGTGCAATCATTTTGTTAAGAGAAAAGAAGCAAATTGCAGAACGTATGTACGGACAGCCACTCCTGTCAAAAATAACGTTTATGGACACACAGTATGCGTAGGAATAGGATTGGAAGGGAGCACACCCTGAGGTGAAGACTGCTAGGAATGGGGAGAGGCAAGGAGAACAGAAGCTTTATCTCTATTGGCAGAGTTTTTCCGACAAGAACGTACTTTCCAAAACCACTGTCCTTAATAGGGAGTCTGAGAGTCCCTGCCTTCAGTCTCAAAGGAGGTGGGGAACCCTACTCTACTTCTGTGTCCTTGGCCAGTCACTTAGTTACTGTGTCTCCTTGTCACCATCTGTAAAAATGGGTTAGTAATAGTATCAAATGCCTGAGATTGTTGTGAGGATAAGATAAAATGCTTGACTCCATCGTAAATGCTCAAAATATATTAACCATTTGACAAGAGGAAAATTCTGAGATGTCCTAAATTAAATTATGACGGGCCAGAGGGTGGGGGGAAGAAGTAAGAGGTTCATATGTTAACAGACCCACAGGCCAAAACCAACAAAAGACTGCTCACATTCCTGAATGTATGTTAAAACTTTCAACTTCCTGGTGACTATCTAAAAAAAATAGCAAACCACCAGACTCTACTTCATCCTGCTTATGCATGAGTTTTCTGGCTTGTTGCCCACAACCCAGCCAGAAATAGGAAATATTTCTTCCTTACTGGCTATGCACCAGTAAGTAATATTTCTTACTTACTGGCCATCCTAGGACTGCCCTCGCTTCACCCTCCACCCCCATCTATAGCCAATGTAATTCTCTCAAAACAATGTGCATCTTTCTTCCCCAAACCCATTGTATAAAAGAGTCCCCCAGCCCCTCCAGGACTGTGGGCATGCTTTTCTCCAGCTAGCCCTGCTTCTGGTGGTTCGGACTGTGTTCTAGGATGTAGTCCTCTTTTCTGGTTAGCATATGGCTCATTAAACCCTTTCTTTCAGAAAACTTTTGGGCTGCAAAGGTTTTGTTTAGCCTATCGTTATGATTACTTTTTATTGTCATTCCCATGCTGCCCCATTAAAGCAGGGTCTTCGATTTGTTCACTATTGTATCCTCAGTTTCTAGAACAGTGCCTAGGACATTGTAGGTGGTTAAAACAATTTGTTGAATGAATGAATGAATAGCAGTTCCCCGCTCAGCTCTCCACCTCCTCCCCCAAATCTCTCTCCTTCCCTCAGTCTTCTCCCACTAAAGTTATTCCCCCCTCTTCACTGGGCCCAGGTCTCATCCTCCTTCCCACATTTCAGTGCCTGCTCTTTCTTCTGTGAACCCAGAAGGCCTCCAGGGAAGTGAGGAGCAGCCTCCCACTGCTGCTGTTCTCACCAATGCAGATCCCGCTCTGCAGTGAAGTGGGAGGCAGGGATGCCTGCAGCTACAGCTTTGACAGGAGCTCAAGGAAAACAACATGCCCCAGGGAGCTCAGAGGCTTCACCCAAACTCCTAAGGCAGGCACGCTGGTCACTCACACTTCTCAGCCTGAGAAACAAAGATACTCAAAGAGGGGTTTTAATAAGATGAAGCCCTCAGTGCAATCTGTCAGCAGCAGACACAAAAACACGTAGCTCTCTGCTTTGTATATGGTCCCACTGTCTGGGGTTGACAGAGCCATAAAAAAATGTTCTGATGTTGTATTATAGGTTAGAATCTAGTGGTTAAATACAAGGATGTGAAATTATACTAATCCTCCCCAGTTCCCATCACTCTCTTACTGTGTAAGCAAGCCATTTGACCCTCAGTTTCTTCATCTGTAAGAATACAATAGTATTTACCTCATCTATGTTGGGAGGATTCAATGAGCTAATGCACATAAGGAGGTTAGCACAGTGCCTGGCCAGAGTAGGCATCCAACTTCCTTATTATTAAACAAACTAATATGCCGCCAGTGAATGAGAGTTTAGGTCTGGGAAGCCTTTTTGGAGGAGGTGCCATCTGCAGGGCCCTGGATGAGATGTGTGGCTGCTGGTGGTAGCAGGAAGTCTCTCTGAGATTCAGGACTGCCCACAGGGATATTTTAAGTTGGGTTCCCCAGATGCAGAGCCTGAGACAGGGATTCTTGTGCGAATGATTTATTAGGGCAATGAGGGAAGCAGAATAGGGCAGATGAAGAAACCAAGCAAAGATGTGGGTTCAGCTAAGTCTAGCCTCAGTCTGCTCCTACAGGGAACTCTGGAACATAAAATGTACCACAAGGTGTGTCCCTCTCAGAAGCAAGAGAGCTGGATTTTGTCTCTCACTTCAGTCACTTATGGGCTGGGGGGCCATTGGGAGGTCAGGAGGGACGAGCATAATTTCCCAGGCATCTCTGAGAGAAGCAGCTTACATGGACTGAGGACAATTCTCTGGAGAAGGGTGACGCTGTGAGCCATTAGCAGCCAATACAACAGCTGGAAAATGGTTGTACCATCCCTGTAAAGGGATGTCACCAACAGCATTGACTACAGGGGGACTGGTGAAGAGATGGGAACTGGATGAAGGAGATGGATGAAGAGAGGATATTGAACCCTCCTGCTGGGTCTTCCAAGGAGAAAATGAAACAGCTATTATGGTTTTTAAAAATTAAAACACAGACTTACCAAAGAATAACCAAACAGCAAACACTTCCGGGAGAGCTATTAAGTATACTTTACCATTAAATGGCCCCTCTTCACTTAAGCCTGACCATTGCCATTGGCAAATATCTTGTGCAGTATTTTCCAAAGAGTGCTTCTAAAGGATGTTAACAAGTGTTGCTTGAATCATTAAACAAAGGTAGACAGGTTTATTTTCTTCTTACAACTTTTAAAAATCAATATACTAAATAAACAAAATGTAGCCTATCCATACAATGGAATATTACTGAGCTATAAAAAGAAATACTAATACATCACAGATGAACCTTGAAAACATGCTAAGTGAAAGAAGTCAGACACAAATAACCATACATTATATGATTCCATTTATATAAAATAATCCAGAATAGGTAAATCCATAGAGACCAAAAACATACCAGTTTTGGTGGTTGCCAGGATGATGAAAATGTTTTGGAACTAGAGGTATTGGTTACAAAATATTGTGAATGTACTAAATACATTGAACTGTATGCTTTGAAATGTTAATTTTATAATATGTGAATTTCACCTCAATTGTGTGTTTTTTATAGCTCAGTGTGCTAATGGACTGTCACTGCCGTCAAGACTTCTCAGTGGACAAAGCTAGGAAAACAAAATACCTATATGCACGGGCACCTGCAGACTAATACATAAAGCATTTCACAAACATGTTAGATTAGGGAATCCTTTTCTAGAGGAGCATTTCACAGGACCTGTAATGTAGCACACCTTGGAGAAGGCTGATCTAGCATATGGGACATTGGAGGGAGGTGGGTCCCTTGAAATGAGTTTCTTAGGGCACTAAGGATGGGGCACAAATGGAAGTGTAACTTCTGCTTTAATCAGCACCTTCCTTCTGCCATTTTGTATGTCCCTTGAGAAATTGCTTCTCTGATCTGTGCCTCAATTTATCCACCAGAATTTATCCTCCATTGATATCATTGAAAGGACAATTTTAAAAGCTTGGTATTTTCAATGTCTGCAAGAGTGCTTTACTAGATCCCAAACTTTTAGAAGGTAGGTCCAATTCTTTAATTTCAGTATATTTCACAGTGCCTACTACTGTGCTTTGCACATAAGGAATAGGTAGTATATATTATATGAATGACCTTGGACAAGCCAAGCAAGCCACTTAACCTCCTTGAGTTGCCTGCCAATTCCCCGTTCAATAGGGGTTCCTACCAGGGGCTAAGAAGTAATTTTATTAATTTAATCAATATTTCTTGAAGGTCCATTTGGACTTACAAAGGCCAGTCTCCTGCTTTCAAATAGTTTATTATCCAGTCAAGTAATGATAACAAAAGACACCACCAGTTGAAGCTTCTTTCCATTTCATTCATTTAATCTTTAATTTAGATCATCAACATTTAGATTGTTTTTAATCTTTGCTCTTACAATGGTGTAACAACTATCTCTGTAGGTAACTAAGAACATGGGCAAATAGGATACTTTCTTAGAAATTGCTAGGTCAAAAATACCATATGATTTCACTTATATGTGAAATCTAAAAAATAAAATAAACAAACAAACAAAACAGAAACAAACTTAGATACAGAAAACAAACTGATGGTTGCCAGATGGGAGAGTAGTGAAAGGCTGGGTGAAAAAAGTGAAGCGATTCAGAAGTGCAAATTGGCAGTTAGAAAATAGTCATGGGGATGTAAAGTACAGCATAGGTAATATAGTTAATAATATTGGAATAACTATGTATAGTGTCAGGTGAGTACTAGGCTAATCTGGGGGATCACCTCATAAATGATATAAATGTCTAACCACTATGCTGTACACCTGAAACTAATATAATATTAAATGTCAACTGTAATTGAAAAAATGTTTTAAATTAAAATTATTTTTTATTGCTAGGTCAAATGGTGTGTGTATGTGTAATTGGAAGATATTACCAAGTTGCTCTTTATAGAGGCTGTATGGATTTCAGGCACACTGGCAGTGTACAAAAATCCTTGTTCCCCACACTCTTGCCAAGATAGTTATCAAGCTTTTTGATCTTTGCCAATCTGATAGGTGAAAAATGATATCACAGTGTGGTTTAAATTTGCATTTCTTTTATTAACAGTAAAGCTCTGAGAAAATAAGTGTTGGCAGGGATGTGGAGAAATTGGACTCCCTGTACACTGTTGGTGGGAATGTAAAATGGTACAGCCACTATGGAAAACATTATGGTGGTTCCTCAAAGAATTAAAAACAGAATTATCTTATGATCCAGAAATTTCATTTCTGGGTGTATAACTAAAAGAATTGAAAATGGGACTTGAAGAGATGTTTGTACACCCATGTTCATAGCAGCATTACTCACAATAGCTGAAAGATGAAAGCAATCCAAGTGTCCATAAACAGATGAATGGATAAAATGTGGTATATACATACAGTGGAAAATTATTCAGCCTAAAAAAGGAAGGAAATCCTGACACATGCTTCAGTATGGATGAACATTGAGGGCATTATAATAAGTGAAATGAGCCAGACACGAAAGGACAAAGACTGTCTTCATATATATATGACATCATAGTCAAATTCATAGACAGAAGTAGAATGGTGGTTGTCAAGAACTGGGGAAGGAAAGAATGTGAGGAGTTATTGTTTAAGGGGTTCAGAATTTCAGTTTTGTAAGATGCAAAGAGTTCTGTGGATGGATGGTGGTGATGGTGGCACAATAATATGAATGTACTTACTGAATTGTGCACTTAAAATTGGTTAAGATGGTAAATTTCATATGTGTATTTTACCAAAAAAAAAAAAAAATGAAGCTCTGCATCTTTCATGTAAGAACCATTGTGGTTTGTTTTCTGTGACCTGACTATTTATATCCTTTTCACATGTCCTATTGGTTTCTTGGTCTGATTTGCAAAAGCACTTTGTATTAGCCTTTTACTTCTGATATAAATTGTAAAAGTTTCTTCCATTTTCCCATTGACTTGGATTTTGCTGGTTGTTGTTGTTGGTTTGGGGTTTTTAGCTAGGTATGAAGTAGAACTCTGACTGAAATTTTTTTAAACTATTTTATTATGGAAAACTTCAGTACATGCAAAAATAGAAAAAATGTTATGATGAACCCCAAGTAACCATCATCGCCCAGCCCCAACAATAATCAATTTAGCCAACCTTGTTGTATCTATATCTTCACCCAGCCCTGGGTTATTTTGAGCAAATCCCAGACAGCTTATCATTCCATAAATATGATGTCAGAATATATCACTATATAAGGTCTTTAAAAAAAAAAACTAACCACAACACCATTAGCATACTTAAAATTAATAATAATTACTTAGTATCCAATGGTCAGTGTTCAAATTTCCTGTATTCTCATACAATTTTTTCAGTTTGTTTAAATCAGAATTCAAATAAAGTCTATACATTGCAATTGGTTGATACAGCTGTTTAAAATTTACAGGTTCTCCTCTATGTCTTTTTTTTTATTACAATGTATTCATTGAAGAAACCAGATCATTTATCCTATACAGTTTCTCTCTGAATTTTGTTGATTTCATCCCCATGGTTTCAAATAGCATGTTCCTCTGACACCTGTATTTTCTGTACACTGGTATTGTCAGATTTCTTTTTTTGACTCTCAGAGTATCATACTTCCATGGGGGTCAGCTATCTTTTTGTCTTCAGATGACTCCAGTTGTCTTCATTTTTCATGATATTGGTAGCCATTGGTGATTTTTGCCTAGATTCACTAATTTATTCAGAGTTGGATTAATTTTTTAGCAGATGGTTCCCCAATTGTCCCTGCACATGTATAGAATAATTCATTTTTCCCTTTACTTATTTGAAATGTATCTTTACTATATGCCAAATTTCCATGGGTATATGAGTTTATTTCTAGACTTGTAGATGTAGGTCATGGATCTATCACACTATTTTAACTGTACTTTTATAATATGTTTAATCTCTGCGAGGGCTAATACCCTTCACTATTGTTTGTTTTTCAAAAATTTCCTGACTAGTCCTGCTTGTTATTTTTCCAAATGAATTTTAAAAATCAATTGATCTACTTCTCTCTCCCATCTCAAAAAAACCCCAAAACAACCACAACCACAACAAAAAACCTGCTGGTATTTGTACTGGGACCATATTAACTGTATAGACTAACTTGATTTCTTTTTGACAGTCATCCTATCCAAGATCTTTTTTTTTCTTCCTCATTTAATTTTTACAACAATAAGAGGTAGGGTGTATCATTCTTATTCCCATTTTACAGATGAAAGAACTGTGTAACTTGCTCTGGGTTACATTTACTGTTAGGTGTGAAAGTTGCCAGATTGGTCTGACTTGAAGCTTTTGTCCCCAAACAGAAACCCAGGGAGGAGGGAGCCAGATCCTCTTTGCTCCTTTCTACTTAGTAGCCATCTCCTTCCAAAGCCTTGTGCTCTCCTCCACCGTGTTCCTGCCTGTTTTACTGCCTCTCTTGCAAAGTTCACCAGCAAAGCTAGGCTTTTAGTATATGTGCTGCCGAAGCGAGCACAAAGCTAGGCTTTTAAATGAATGATGCAAATTCAAGTGCTGCACAAGGGGTGAGGTTCACATGGGGTTGAGACAACTGGGGAGAACGTTCTGGAGGAAGGAAAACTCAAGGTAGACTTTGGACAGTCAGGTCGAATTTGGATGGGTGGAGAAGATGAGAAAGCACAACCCGCAAAGGAAAATGGGTAAACCAACGTAATATCTAATTTGGAAGTAGTGAGGGTGATGATGGGGGTTCCTATTGGAGCTGAAGGATAGAAAGGGTCTCTCTGTTCGGCCCATGAAAGGGTATCTTAATTCTCCCTGAATAATCTGTTAACAGATATTTGGGAGTGGACGTAAATTCAAAAATGTTCATTTACCTTCTACCTGTGAAGGAATGTTGCCATTGCACGAGACTCAGGTGCAGAGGCAAAGGCCTTGCAGGAAGGGCCTGGCAGCTGGTTTTGTTAGCAGACCGTATGGTGGCATGTGGATCACTTAGCCTCCCACAGCCTGTGACAGGGACAAAAATCTAAGGAAGTAGAAAAGTATTCTAGAGTCAACCTTAGGGTTCAATGCCTCTGGTGGCCATTTGACTACTTGCCCAAGGACCTAGGGATAACTTAACCATCCTTTTGGCCCTTGGTGCATAGGGAGCAAGGCTACAGCCTGGGCCCCCAGGACTCAGAGCTGATATCCTATTTGTCAAAGATAAACAAAGCCAGGTACTATTTAAAGTGGTAAGGACAGATTTTAACCAGTAATAACTATTGCAATAAGGAAGAGGGTCCAGAGTGAACTGAACTCAACTTGGACTTGTCCATAGGTAACCGGGCATTTTAAAGGGAGAATGAGAGAGTACAGAGAGAGGTGAGCAGGGGCTTGGTAGAGTCAGGGAGGTGAAAAATGACAAAGGGTTGGTCAGTGTAACTGCCGACTAGGCCAGCTGTGTCTGTTAGCTGGCAATTACTGAAGTTAGGACTCTATCCTCCCACAGAGGCTGGGAGACAGAGGCCCTATCCTTCCTGGTAGGAACGGCTCTCAGGTCCTTGGGAAAGACACTCCTGGGTTGTAGGAGACACATATATATCTCAAAGGGACAGTGGAAGGAGTCACAATTGTTAGCCCTTTCTAATAAATGCTCTAAGAAGGGGTGGTTAGGGGCTGTCACCAGGTGTTGGCTAGAACAAACAGTAAATATTTTTGGCAGCCTTGAGGTTTATCAGGCAGGCTCTTTAAAGAGGTCTAGGGTCATCCTAGGGATGTCACCTTGAGCTGTTAGAAACTATGTTACTGTGTTTAAGTCTTTTAATGTAGAGGGAGGAGGGTGGTGAAATCACTTGTGTTGAGAGTGTAGTTTTTAGAAGCCAAGGTTGAGGCCTATGGGAGAAGAGATCTCAGAGGAGCTGGTCAAGCAAAAAATCTTTGTCACCTCACAGCTGAAGAGTCTGAGATCATGGTTGAGGGTGATAGTCACCAAGTTTCCTCTTCAGAGGTCTGTAGCTCCCAGAATATCAGGACAGCCGGTGGTAAGGAGGGTCTACTGGGTAGATGAGAGCCTCACCCTCAGATACCTGACAAATCAGGATTCCATCTCCCCACCTTGCACTCCCCTGCCTGTTTTAGGTCAGAGCTCACCCAGAGGCAGCAGATTCTACTGAGCTGACCCTGTCAGAACTCTACCTAATAGTTGACATCAAATAGGACTTTGATACCAAATACCAGTTCCTGGGGGGGGGGGGGGGGGGAGTGGGGAGAGCGACTCTACCTAACAAACACCAACAGAAGCAGTTCTCAAAATGGTTCCCCAGACCAGCAGTTGTCAGCTGTACCTGGGAACTTGCTAGAAATGCAAATTATCAGGCCCACTCTAGAGCTGATGAAACAGAAACTGAGGGTGGGGGCAGCGATTTACGTTTGAACTAGCTCTCCAGTAGAACTACATGCCAGTTTGAGAACCACTGACTTACAGGCCTCTCCTGCCAGAGGGCATGAAGCTTAGAGGGTGAAACTACGGTCGACATGGAGCTTCGTAGAGCATTTGAGCTAGGTTTGGAAGTGGGGAAAGAAGACATGGAAAATGTGTGCTCTTTACTCTAAACAGTAGGAAGCTAAGGGCATCTAACAGAAGAGTGAGACTGGAAAGAGAAGGTGCCCCAGCGTGTGAGCGCACCAGGAAACTCAGAGACATTCGCTTCCTTTTCTCGGGTAGGGAAAACCCCACACCCACGCAGCTCCCGGAGCTGTCTCTCCTCTGGCCTGGATGGAGCAACCCCGCCACAGCTCGGCTTGCAAAGTCCGGGCATGAAGCCAAGCTGGCCTCAGGTCATGGCTCTTCGCGGGAGCGAGTGAAAACGGTACCCGGGGTGCGGTTCGCTGGGCGGAGGCTTCTCCTCCCTCCGGCTCGGCTGCAGCTGGCCACAGCTGCGTCTGAGAGGCATCCTGGATTAGTTTGCACTTTCCTGGGAATTCAGGTATTCGACCTGGGCCCGGGGCACCGCACAGCTCACATCCATGTTTCATACGCGGGGAACCCGGCCTCCTGGGAACGGAGATTTCCCATTTCCCCCCCAACTACCACCACCATCCCCTCCTGCGTTGTAGACCCCCTGAGCCCTGGATGAACTACAAAGACCACAATCCCTAGGGCGTGCGCGCTGTCTTTTGGATGTGGTAGTCCTGGATGCGGGGTAGCCCTACTGATTCAGCGCAGGCTGGACTCCACATCCCAGCATGCCCACGAGCGTGCGGAAAGGGGAGGTAGGGGAGAGCCCCGGAGGATGTGAGTGGGGAGGGGGCAGTCGCCCCCCTTTCCCCCACCCTTCCCTTCTAGCTGGGCTGGGGTGGGGGGAGGGGCCGGGCTGAGGCGGTGGCGGCTCGCTCCGGTAGGGCAGGGCCGGCAAGGGCGGGACTGGCCTGCTGCGGGCGGACGAGGGAGACGCGGAGCTAACGGGTCCGGACGTCGGCGGCAGCGGCGGCGGCTGCGGCGGCTTTCTGCACGGGCGGAGGCGGCGGCAGGATCGGCGAGCATGGCCCGCGCGGCGCCCAGGGCTGACTGAGGTGCGCGGGCGGGATGAGGGCGGGCGAAATGCGAGGCGCCCCGGGCCCCTAGTTATTCCGAACCCCCTCTGCGCGGGCAACTGGCTCGGCCCAATGGCCCAGACTGGCCCTGTCCACCCGGACAACTTCCCCCGGGTCGGGGCACTGAGCTCCCCCCATGCGGCGGAGGTCCGCTTGCATTGGCCTCAATCCCCGTCCCCGCCTTCTGCTTCTGCACATTATGTTGCTCCCAGCCCTCCAGACGCGACCGCTTGGTGGCAGACCCCCAGTTCCAGCCCTGGGAAGCACTCCCTGCCCCAGTCCCGGCTTCCAGTCCACTACCTAGTTCGTACCCCCAACCCCGCGCTCTCCCGGCCTCTGCACTATCTGGAGACCCCTGACTCGCTCCTCTTGGCCAGAGGTTGTCTTTGCACCATCAGCACCTCTCCTCTTTCCCCCACCTGGCACTGCCTCCTAGCCATCCCCAGTGGCCCAGTTCTCTCTGCTAAGACCTAACAGCTTGACCTCCTTACCTTTGGAGAAACTGAGGCACCGCACAAGCCAGGAACTTGGCCAAGGCCATACCCCAGGCCTGTGGGGGCTGGTCTGAGCCCATGCCTTGGAATGGAATAGTCATTTCTTTTCTCCAGTCATTTGTCTGTGACTGGACCAAACTTCCCAGCCCCCTGCTGCAGCTCTGGGCTGAGCTCACTTTAGTCTCCCCTTTCTTTAGCTTTCTACCACTTCTGTTTCCCCTTCCCCCTTCCAATATCCCACCTCTGGCTCTCCCTACCTGTAGAGAGTCACCCACCCATTTCTTGTTTGCTCAAGTTAACCTTCCGATTTGTATTTCTTGCAGACCGCATCCATCTCCCATCTTGCTTCTTGCTTTACAGCTGTGTAAAGCACTGTAGAACAGTCTAAGGTGGTATAGGAGGAAGGGGAGAGAGAGGTGCTGGTGGCAGAAAGGGACTGGCAGCCTCTTTCAGCCAAAGCTGCCAGTAACTCACACTCCCATCTTGTCTTTGGGACAGTTGCCTAGAAGCTGGTTGGTTGGCCCTTCCTCTGGTGGTCTCTGAAGTCCCTCTGAGATGGAGGGAACCTCCTACCTTGGTGGAGATGGTAGCATAAGAGTAGGCTGGGAGACCACACCCCTAAGCTTCATCTTGCTTCTGCTGCTAGAGTTGGAGGGGGTTCCCGGTTCAGGGAAGGCTGCCTGCCAGGTGCCCTGAGCTCTGGAGGAAGGCACAGTGTCTGTAGGCGGTGATCTCAAGTTTAGCCCTTATGTTCAGGATTTGAAGGGAAAAGGGAACCAGGGCTCAAAGAGATGGCACAGACTTGCCTGTAATTCATTTTTTTGTTTTCTTGTCTTCCTTCGACAGATTTGCCTTTGGGTTGTCCCTGTCTAGCCCAATCCTCAGTTTCCCAGTGGGAAGTCAGGGGGAGGGAGGGAAGGAAATCTGAGCCATCAAGAGGGCGGGGAAGGCTCTGGGAGTTCTTGGGGTCCTGAATGAGCAATCTTGATCTGAACCAGATGGTTCCCTGCTTCAGCACCCCTTTTTTCATCCCGCCCCTTTGGCTGTGAATAGGATGCCTTTAACCTTGTAACTTGAGAATGGAGGAAGGGAGGCCAGGGGGCCAACTGTCTGTGTGTGTGTGTGTTTATGTCTGCATGTGCACACTCGCGTGCAAGCTTGAGGGAGTGACCCTGCCTGGGAATGCATTGCTGTGATGTGCTGTGGCATGCTCACAGCCCTCTGAACTTTCTGAGCCCGAACCCCAGATAGGGCCAATTTCCAAGCCCCTAGGAATAAGTGGGTGTGGCCTCATGGGAGCCTTTCCCCACCTGCCAAGCCTCTGGACCCAAGACATGCCTCAGGGCAAGAATCACTCTTAAGAAAACTACCTGTGATTGAGGAGTCCAAAAGAGCAGCAGGGGTGGGTTTTTCCCAGAACTGTGTTCTCTTTTCCCTAGTCACGGCAAGAATAGATCCGAGGTGTAGGGGATTGGGGAAAGGCCTGGGAAACTGATTCCTTTGCCTTGTTCTATACCACATCCTGCCTTGTGTATTTGTGTTCTTGACTTTGGCTCCCAGTAGACTGTGGAAGTTCTTCAAATGTATCCTTATTTGTGAAATGACACAACCCAGTTTGGTCCTTAGCACATAGTAGGTGTTCAGTAAATAGTTGAGGGTCTTATGGTTAAAGATTTAGGGTAGGATTCCTCATACTTGACCAGATATCAGAATCCTCTGGAGAGCTGTTTTAAGGCAGATTGCTGGGCCCCACTCAGCAGAGTTTTCTGATTCAGCTGGTGTGGGTGGGGCCTAAAATTTGCTTTTCTGCCCAGTACTTTGGAGATAGCACTTTGAGAACCCCTGGTTTGGAGCCATCCGTCGTTGCTTGGGAGATTAATCCAGGCAGATGTAAAGTCTTATGAGAGACTTCCTTCCACCTCGCGTCCCCACCCAGTCTTACTCTGGCAGCTGCACTGTATTTGCCTTTTTCTTTTCAATCTCATGCTGCCCAGTTTTGGCTAGGTTAATGGTAGGGGTGACTTGTGGTCCCTGAATTCCGAGTCCCGCTGTAACCACATAGCAGACACTGCCCCATGGTTATTTGAAGGAAGGTCCCACAAAAGCAGAACATTTAGGAACCAGGGCTTTGGAAAAGGGATGGTTGCGTGGTATTGAAGCAGACACTGGACCAGGCCCTCACCTGCCGTGTCCCTGTCTCAGACCCAGCAGGTTGGGACGCCTGCAAAGTGAAGTCCTGCCATGGCCACACACTGGACAGGATGCCTGGGAAGCTCTGAAATTTAGAAAAGTGGGCGGACCCCCTTACATTGTGCTTTTACTTTCCAAAGCATTTTCCACCTGTTGGTTTTCAGGCTTATAAGGCAGGTATAGACCCACGTAAGGTTTACTGGGGAACCGAGAGATGCACATATGGGTCGCACAGCAAGCCCCAGGACTCCTGATTCCAACCTTCTCACAGAGCTTGTGCTAAACCAGTAGCTACTAACAGCTAGAATAATGGCTGCTTTTTACTGAGTGCTTACTGCTAGCCAGGCAGCATGCTTGATGCTCTCACATATTAGCTCGTCAAATCCTCATAGCAACGTTGTGAGGTTGGCACTGTTGTTCTGAGACTTACAGAACTTTTGAGACTTGCCCAAACTCAGAGAGCTAGTTATTGGAGAACCAGGAATTCAAACTCAGGTCTTTCTGATGTCACACCCATGCTCTTTGTCACTCACTGTCTGCCTTGCCCCGCAAACCTGTAATTGTCCTTTGGGTTGTCTGTCCCCAGAGCCGGGTGAATTTGACTGAGCTTGGAATTATGCTGGGTGATATGGAGGAGATAGTCACTGTCCTCTGGGGGGGAGATAAGACAAGTACACAGAAGGGACAGCCAGAGGCTTGTAGGTTTGAAGGACGTAGAAGTTATCCCTGTAGAGGGTTCAGAAGAAGCCTTGGGTTGGGCCCTGAGGGGGCAGGTAGAGTTCCAGCAGTGCCCGTGGGCTGGAGGGGTGTGCAGGCTAACATGTGCAGACAGCGGCCATCCTGGCACTTTTAGGGAGTTTTCCCTTTTGGGTAGAGCTTAGGAGAGATATTTCAAAAAGCAATGAGGAGATCCTGTTTGGTTACAAGCAACAGCATAGCTGACTTTGGCAGGAGAGGATTTCCTTGGAAGGCTGTGGGTCAGAGAGATGACTCAGGAGCCAGGTCCCCTCAGGGTCTTGGAGTGGGTATGACAAAAACCAAAGGCCAGTCTCTTCAGCGTACCACTGTCGCCAGGATAAATCTGCTCCAGCTGTGTTTGGTAATTTTGTCATCACAGCTTGGAATGCACTTCCCAGGGAGGAAATGCCTGATTGGCTCAGCCTGGACCATGACCCCTCTCTTGGTCAGGAAAGGGCTGGTGGCATAGCAGGCAGCCCCGTTCAAACTGTATCTGAAAACTAAAGTTCCCAGAAAAAGAGGAAATGGGTACTGCAAGAGACCAGTCCAGAAAGGTGCTAGGCAAGGACTTGAATTGGCTGGTGGCAAAGGGCGTACTTAGTTCTGACAAGTTTCTGAGCAGACAGAGGGCAGATTGACAGCAGGGTTTGGCCGGATCAGAGGGGACAAACAAAGAAGGGAGGGAGGAATGGAAAACTAGGGTCCAGGTGAGACCTAATGAAGGCTGCAACTTGGCACTAGGAATGGAAAAGAAGGGACTGATTCTAGAGAGATTGTGAAAGTAGATACCATCTTCTGGAACCAACACTTGATGAGGTTTGACATTTCAGTGTCTGGGTGATGGGGTTGCTTCCTTTAGCTGAAATGGGCCAGTCTGGGGGAGGAAGAGTTTGCAGGAGAAGATGATGCATCCGTACTTTGGAGGAGCTGCGTACAGGACGCTGACAGCGCAATCCTGATGAGCTCATTCCTCCTGACTCCGAGCTGCCTGAGGTTTGAGGCCTCAGCCTAGTGGAGGTGGGGCCCCAAAGCCCCAGGAGCTCTGTACATCCCCAAAGCAGCTGCAGCTTTGTGGGCCAGGCTCAGCATGCCTGCTCCTCACTCTTCTGTCTCCTCACACTTCTGCCTGGGGTGGGCTTCTTTCCTGCTTTCAGTTCCCATGTCCCAATGTCCCCCACGGATATATGTTCCACTTCTTGAAGCCCTTGCCAACTAAAAGACCTTGGCCCAGCTCTCTGGAAACTTAGGTTTTCCGCCCTTTGAGTTCAGAAGGCTTGTTGACAATAAGTCTTTGCTAACTATTGGGGCAAACATCTCCAAGTGACATTTCCTAAGTAAGGAGAGGGTGTGAACTTTGCTTGCTATCTGGGGAAAACATGCTTTTCCCCCAGTTATGCCATGCTCATCAGGGACACGTGTGTGTGTGTCCCTAACCAGCCATTCTAGAGTACTTTGTGGTGCTCATTTATAACTCATTATTGTAATTACAACATATTGTCAATCGAGCTTTCGTGTTGCCATTGCAGATCTCTCCTAAGGCTGAGGGCATGGGCTGGACTTTGGGCTACCCCAGCTTTCTAGCTGAGAACCAGGGAAGTTTCCTCTCACAGGAATGGGAGGAAGGGCGCAGGGTCCTCGCTGGGGTGGGCACAGGGGGAGCTTTGCTGAAGGCCCTTGATCCCCACAGATTCTCAGACAGAAGGTCATCTTCCTGGGGTGGAAAGGACTGTTCCCCTCAATTCCAGCTGTTGGCATTCAAATGTACTTGATATTTTGCCATCTATGAATGCAGTGCATACTACCATGTACAATAAGGTGAGCCAGGAACAAGGGAAATATAGAGAAAAATGTAATTTTTCTTTATTTTGCTATCAATGCTAAATTTTTATTTGTATAATAGTAATAGTAAAACACAACAAATAGTTCTTGCATGGATGTTGAAAAACATTCAGCTCCGTTTCTTCCTTCAGGGGCATGTGACTTCTTTGTAAATGAGGAAGCCCTGAAAGGGTACGGATTTACTGACCTCACCCCGCTGGCTGCTGAGGTGGGAGGGGAGCTAGCAGCAGTGGGCCTCCTGCCTTGATGGGCTTTGTTCTCTGTCCTCTTCTCCTCTTTTTCTCATTTCTTCTTGGGTTATGATCTTTGTTCATGAGCAGCATCCTTTTCCCTTTTCTGTCCTCTTCTTCTCTAGGATCAGGATGGGAACACAAAAAGCAGTGCCAGCTCTGTGTGGTCAGGGTGTGAGGCCCCTTCTACTCCCAAATGGGCCGCCTTTCAGGGCAAAGGCAAAGGGCCCTGAGGTGGCAGGGCATGACCCAGGGACCCCAGAGAGCAGTCCTCACCCTGCTGTGCTCTTTCTGTCCTGGAGTCCTTCAGCTGTAAAGTCTGAACGCTGCAGGCAGGCAACAACCTCCAGCCTGAGTAGATCTGCAGCCTTCTGAGGAAGAAAATCAGCAACAGACACAAATAGCTAATTGGTCTAGAGGGAACTGCTCTGGTGAGGAAAAATCAACAAGTTATTTATTTGTGTGGCCAAAGGGAATTTGGAGAGGTAGTGAAAAGGGGAAGCTGAGAGGTGATTGCAGGAAGAGGCATAGGTGAAGAAACTGGGGAATGGGGTGGGGATTCCCCCTCCTGCTCTTGCCAGCCCCCACAACTCCCCCTCCTCCACTCCTACTCCCTCCTTCCTTCTTTGCAGGGTTCCTTTGGGTTTGAAAGGGACATTTCTTTATTTTGGTACCAATGCTAAATTTTTATTTGTATAATAGTAATATTAAAACAAAACAAATAGTTCTGGTATAGGATGTTGAAAACCATCCTCAGGCCAGCTTTTCCTTCGGGGGCATGTGACTGTCTTTGTAAAGGTGGAAGCCCTGAATGGGTAAGGTGGAACTTTGAATCTCCCCTCACCATAAGTGGAGTTCCCCCGTGACCTTCATTCCCACCCAAGTTCAGTTACAGACAAAATACCAATCATCTGGTGCTGATGGTGAATTGGAACCAGCGTTAGGAGGAAATGAAAGCCTCTGCAGGCCTGTGCTGAGCCCGTTGGCTGGGCACGTAGAAGAAACAGCAGCCAAAGAGGAGGCTGTGTGGACCAGGCAGGGGAGGGGTAGGAGCCTCCGAACTCCTCCTGGCGCCTGTCTCTCTTGGGTTCTTTGGGGAGACCTGTGAGTGTGGGGTTGCCAGGCCACCAGGGAGTTTCCAGGGGTTGGCCTTTTCTCTGTTCCGTCCAGTCCCAGAGGACTTGGTATTTCCCTGGACCCACGCCTGTCAAGCTTCTGCCCGGTACTACATGTAGGGAGAGACAGGAAAGCCCAAAGGGACGAAGGGAGGAATGAGGACCCCGTTCAGGCTCTCCCAGTGTTGGGAGCTAATGTTGATACTTCCTTAGAGAAGAAGATGCTGTGACATGGGGAGCAGGGTAAACAGTTTACATCAGGGAGGTGCACCTAAGACCAAAGTGGCAGCTCTTTGATGAAGGAATTTCCTCAGTGCCTCAAAAGCAATTGACACTTGACCCTAAAGCAGCAGTGAGCAAACTTCTAGGATGAATGTGAGTTTAAATCTCAAGTGGCATTTCCTGTGCTGAACACAGAAGATACCTCATCTCCCTTCAAACCTGGGTGAGGTATTTTGGAGGGTATCTTCTTTCACTCAGGCTGTCCATCCTAGCGATTCCTGCCCATCCTGGACCGGATCTGTGGGCCTGCCCTGCTATTCATCCTGTGCAAAACAGGGAGAGAAGCCAGCAGGCCCTCCCTTGGCAGCCAGCGAGACCGGGGTAAGGCCTGCACTGGCCAAGGGCCCACAAGCCTCAGGGGCAGCACTGTTTGGCTCTTGCAAACTGAAACAGCTTGTTTGGTCAGGGGACCCCTCCATTTCACAGTCCAGGGCCCAGTCTGCTTGGATGCATACAGGGTTCTTGCTGCCTTAGCTACCCACAGGGGGATGGATGCTGTGTGACCCAGGGCAAGTCACTGCCCTTCTCTGGGCCTCATAGTCCTCATCTGTGAATATAGAATTTGAAAACCTGTTCAGGGATCCACTCTCAAACCACTGATAGACCCAGAGGAATGCCATATCCTGGGAGGAGAGGTGGTGCTGGGGCACAGGATGCCACCATGCAGTCCATACGCCCATGGGAATCAGTTTCAGCTTTCTCCTAACCTTCTTGGAAGCACTGAACAGCAGCCAGCCTGCTCTGGTCTCTCTGGAGAACTTGGGTTCCTGCAGTCAAGGGAGCTGTCCCCGGGCCTCCTGTTGTCCTAATCCCCTCAGCCCTTATGCTGACTCTGTCCTGGGTTCAGGCAGAAAAACCCATCTGGTCTCTCATCACATTCCTCCCTTCCTCCACTGACCAATGGTTAGGCCCTGGAGTGACTGTTTGTAGGGTTCCCATTTCTGCTCCCAGAGCCTCCATCCCCATATACCCTGGGCTCTGCTCTAGCCAGGTTTTTTCCCAAAGCCAAGGGTGGGAGGTGGGATTACAGGCTGATCACAGGACAGGCCAGGTCAGTAGCACAGACACTGGCAGTTCGGCTAGAAATTGAGAACACGCCTGGAAAGGGGTGAGGGTAGCGGGGTTTCATAGTAGAGGAGAGAAAGAAGGCCATGGAAAAAGGCAGCACAGACCGGGGTGTAAAGGCCTGAACTGAAAGGGCAGAAGACGACTGGGGACCTTGAGGAGACCAGTTTGGGCAGAGCATAAGGTTTCTTGGATCATTGCCCAGTAAGGAGGGGCAGGATGGGAAGGGGGTTCTGACCCAGGGAGGGGCTCAAAGATGCCCCCTGGCAGGCAGGAAGGTGCAGGCTTTCCGCCATGGGCAGGGCTGGTCACAGGATTGTGCTTGCAGGAAGTGTGAGAGGGGTTGTTAATGACTGTTCTCCACAGGCTGCAGGCTGCCAAGGGTCAGTCTGATAAGAGGGAGGAGACAGACTCCTTGAGTTTTATCCTCCCGACAGCTGCCTTCTCTCAGCCGGCCCCACAGACACTGACAGTCTATTGTGTCACTACTCTCGCTCTATCTTCTCTCCTTCCTGAAATACAGGCCCTGGCTTCAGCCCAGCTGGATTTCCCCTGCTTGGCCACCAGCTCCCTTCCTATGTGGTCAGATGAGGTCTGCACTGGGGGAGGGTCAGTTCTGGCAAGACCGAGCCAATTCTGAACCTAACCTTGAGGTGGGAAGCCACTAGGGTGGGGCCAGGGCTCTGGGCTGAGCAGCAACTCCCAGGACTGCCTGGTATATTTTGGTCTCAGGGTCACCCTGCAGCTCAGCCAGCCAGACCTGGGTTCATGGAGCATTTGGGGAGTCCCACCTTTGCCCCAGAGCATTGGGAGGTCCGCTGTTTCACTGGGAGGAGGGACGGTGGGGTCTGATGGGATTTGTGCAGGTCGCTTTGGCCTTGCTGTGGAAGATGAATCAGAGAGGTCTCTTTAGTAGATCTGGGACTTTAGCAGCTAGGGGGCTAACCCAGGTGAAGGATGACAGTTCCTTGGATAGCGTGATGGTGGTAGACATGGAGAGAAATAGGAAGATGAGTGAGTTAAGTGGTAAAAATCAGGGAGGCCGAAGGAAGGAGGGGGCATAGATGACTCCCAGGTTTCAGGGTTGGATAGATGATGTCTTTTCCCAGAAACTGGGAATACAGAAAGAGGACTGGTTTTGGGGGTGCTTAGAGCATGCATGAGTTTGGTTTGGGGTAGGTTAGAGGTACCCAGTATTTTGGGGTACCTCTAAAATACATCATCTAGGGCCGGCCCGGTGGCTCAGGCAGTTAGAGCGCCATGCTCCTAACTCCGAAGGCTGCCGGTTCGATTCCCACATGGGCCAGTGGGCTTTCAGCCACAAGGTTGCCAGTTCAATTCCTCGAGTCCCGCAAGGGATGGTGGCTCTGCCCCCTGCAACTAAGATTGAATGGCACCTTGAGCTGAGCTGCCGCTGAGCTCCCAGATGGCTCAGTTGGTTGCAGCGCGTCCTCTCAACCACAAGGTTGCCGGTTTGACTCCCCCAAGGGATGGTGGGCTGTGCCCCCTGCAACTAGAAAAACGGCAACTGGACCTGGAGCTGAGCTGCACCCTCCACAATTAAGACTGAAGGGACAGCAACTTGAAGCTGAATGACACCCTCCACAACTAAGATTGAAGGGACAACAACTTGACTTGGAAAAAAGTCCTGGAAGTACACACTGTTCCCCAATAAAGTCCTGTTCCCCTTCCCCAATAAAATCTTTAAAAAAAAAAAGCCTTTAAAAAATAAATAAATAAATAAAGTAAAATACATCATCTAGGGGTAGCATCCAGAAATGAGTGGGATAGATGGGTCTGGAGTTCTGGAGAATGTCTGGCATCATTTGCAAAGCCAGGTATGACTTTTGACAGGTTGAGAGACAGGTTTAAAAAGGGTTCCCCCCAAATCCATTGCCAGACGAGGAATGGAACTAGGGTCCTGACTTCCCATGGCATGCCATGTCCAGGGGCATCTTCTCTTTCCCTGACCTCTTCAGCCGGTTCAGGGCCAGGCTGGGGAGCAAACGGCATGGTGCCCTTCCTTGCTGAGCCTGCCCCGTGGCTAGGGGACTCTGATGGTACGCAGTGTTGACGCCAGGCCACCCAGGAAGGCTGTGCACGTTGGCGCTTCCCTCACTATCTGCACGTTGGGCAGTGTCCCTGGGGGGAGATGGACTTGGGTCCTGGCCAGAACTGAACCACTGCTGGGAAGTCCAGAACCACTTCTGTTTCTTTTGGCTCGGTGGGCCTCTGAGCTGGGTTGACCTATCAAGAACAGGGTTTTAGGGACAAGTTTAGGGCAGCCTTTCTACATCAGATAACAAGCGATACCATAAGTAGCTTTTAAAAATTCTTTTAAATGAAATAGAAACTGGTATACACGTGTGCAAGTTTGTATTAGTTGAACTTCTTCAATTACGAAGGCCAAAAATCCAACTCAGGGTGCCCTTTGATAAAAGGGAACCCATTGATTCACACCTGAGGGTGTGACTGGCCTCATGCAGGGAAAGTAAGGGGCTCAAACCACATCCAGCTCACTCTGCCCTTCTCTATGGTGACGACACTCAGTTCCTACCGTGTTTCCCCCAAAATAAGACCTAGCCGGACCATCAGCTCTAATGCGTCTTTTGGAACAAAAATTAATATAAGACTCGGTCTTATATTATGTAAGACCCTGTCTTACATTAAAATAAAACCGGGTATTATATTATATTATATTATATTATATTATATTATATTATATTATATTATCGACTTGGTCTTATATTAAAATAAGACCGGGTCTTATATTAATTTTTGCTCCAAAAGACGTGTTAGAGCTGATGATCCAGCTAGGTCTTATTTTCGGGGAAACACGATACGTGGTAGAAGTTGCCTGCCCCCAGTGCAGGCCTCCGTCCTCCCAGTATCCCTTCCCAGGATTCCCACAGGAGTCTGGGTGCACTTGGATTTGGCGTCCATGCCCAACCTCAGACCAGGTACTGTGGCTGAGTGCATTTAGTGCTCTGGTTGTTCAGGCCTGGACTTCATGGCATAGAGATTGTTCCCCAAAGGAAAACGGGATATTGTCCAATCTAAACACGTCATGTATTGAGGCAGCAGGCAGTGCTAGGTGTGCATTTGGACCCTTAGAAACCTTTCATAGCTCCTGGCCAGACCCATATGTCAGAAACATCCGTGTAGAAAAACTAATAAGGATCTATTGCCATTTATTAATTTACCTTGTTAAAAACTAAACGCTAGAATGTAGAACGGAACTTGGATTCATTGAGTCAGTCCATCTACAGATCAGGAAGTGGAGGTTAAGAAATTTGCCTGATATTCTCAAACCAGTAGATAGAAGAATGGAGACCAAAACCCAGGTCATCTGACTTGCAGGATAGGGGCTTTTTCCAGAATGAAGTGGCATCTGTTAGGGAGGAGCCCCCTCAGCACCCCAGCTGCCATCCACAAGAAGTCGTTCATCTGCTGGGCTGCAAGACAAAGAGCTGACACGGGCAGGTGATGGCAAATGGTTTGTTCCTCGTGGTGGCCCAACTGCATGGTGGTTGGTGTTAGGCAGGGGTCTGCCTGAGGTGGGGGAGACACTCACTGTGACTTCAGCCAGTCCCAGGAAACTGGAGGCAGTGGCCCTGTGCGGCTGGCTTCTGCAAGATGCTGCCTCTGTCCCCTCTCCATTTCTCCTATCATCTTGGCTTCCTGAATGCTCACCCTCCTCTGTGTGTTTCCTGCTGGGGCCTGGATAAGGATGTAGCTCCAGGGCAGCTGAGCTTTCTGGATTATGTTGGAGTGTTTCCTGCTAGGGAGATTTGTGCCCCTCTGTCTTTTCCCTTGGGAGAGAATGCCCAGGACAGTCGTGCCAGTTTCAGGTACAGGTCAACAAATAGCATGATTTTGGCCTCAGTTCTCATCACCTCCAATTTGTGAGGGTCCAGATATTTGATCCAGGATGGCAGAGCTAGGAATGGGGTGTTCTAGAAAGAGCTCTAGGCTTCGAACCTCCAACTTAGCAAGAGGAGACCTTAAGTTCAGTCTGACACACACTTCTTGCCTTGGGTGGGCCTCTGGTCCAGAAAGAGAAAGTTGTCCCTGTGAGGGTCCTTGGGCTACTTGAGAGTGTGAATTATATCTTAACAAGATGCTGGAGGTCCTGGAAGCTTGTGGGCAGTCCTCACCAGCTCCTCAGTACCCAGGAAGTGAGGTAGGGCTCTTCCAAGTTTGGGACTGAATTCCTTTTTCATTTTGACCATCTCCTCAGCCATCTTTCCCCCTGCCCTTCAGATATTTGCTGACAGCCAGTTCTTCTCTCCTGAGCTGTCTGCCAGCTCAAACTGACCAGTATGCTCTGTCTGCCCCTCCTGCTCGGCTCCCAGAAGCCCCCTGGTCTGCCTGTTTCTGGCTGGGGCCGTGTTCTAAGTGATTCGTCAGCCTGGACCAGACCGCCCTGTTCCTTTAAGCTTAGCCACAGCATTTGCTCGTGGCCCTCCTTCTTTCTTCTCTGTGAGGCTGCAACTTGATGGGACCTCGGATACATGGTGTTTTGCAGTTCACAGTCATCGCTTATTTCATCTGGCAGAGACTGAGAGAAGTAGGGCAGGCATTCGCACACTCGTTTTAAAGGTGGAGGACCTGCGGTCCAGGGAGGTATGATTTCCCCAGAGACACAACTGTCACATCATAGAGCCAGTTCTGGAATTGACGTCCTGTGGGTTTAGTCCAGAGTTCACTATAAAATGTTAGCTCATACGGTAGGCAAGTGTGGGGTGGGGATGCCCCAGTCTCACCAGGAAGGCCAAGGGCTTGAAAGCAGGCCCTGGGCCCCACCTCTTAAAGTCCCCAGGCCACCCCTGCACAGCCCCAACAAGCACCATCATGTTGGCCATCCCCGTGTAACCCCAAGATACATAATAAAGCCAGACAACAGAGACCACTCCCTAGGGACTTCCATAATGGACCCTGGTCTGTGTATTTCTTCCCTCCACGTCCCCCCATGCATGTCACGATGGACATCATCTTAGCAGGGAATGTATAACGTAGGCCAGCTCCAGGAGGATGAATCACTCTTTGAGAAGGGTACTGGGAGGGTTCCTTGCTGCCCCCCATCCTCCCCTAGCTCCCTTCACCTGGGGGTGAGGGTCAGAGGCAGTGCAAGAGGAAGGCTCCCTTTGTGCCTACTCACAGTAACTGATATTGCCACTTTTCAGAGGTGGTGAAGTGGGTTACTTAGCAACCTTGGGGATATGTGTTCCTCTCAGGGGCCCTGCTTGAGTCAGTCATGGCATGTTATCAGCTCCTCCATGAAGAGGAGGATTGCTCAGCCAGAAATGAAAGCAGGTGTGTGCTGGGCATGGCCCATCCGGGCTGCTGGCCTCTCCAGTTCACCTGCTCTCTGCCTCCTGGAGCTGAACACTAGAAAAGCGAGGGAACAGGGCAGGAGTGCTTCCCAAAGCCACTTTCGGGGTTGGTGCTGGAAGTTACCCAATGGCACCAGACTGGGCACAGGCTTAGGGCTTCCAACTGGAACTTCCAAGGTCTCTGTTGGAAAAACGATACCAGGGAACACAGCAACTGAGCAAGATGCTGACTCTGGGCTTCTCCATCCTTTTACTTCACTTCTCTCTACCTCCACTCCTGGGGGAGAGAGAGGAGACATTGCTTCCCTTTAATCTACTGGTCCAAGCACGGATGCAGACACCTTTGGGTTTCCATTAGCATCGCTGCCACAGGCTGATGTTTCCAAAATACTTAGTTTCCAAATGACTAAGTATAAAAGAACAAAAGAAAGCTAAAGATAGGGTGTATGAAAAATAGAAACTGTCTGGCTCACAAAGCACAGGCTAACTGGTTTGTTTCCAGGGTTTTCAGAGTACTCCCTCCACTGGAGACACTACCTCTAGGGCCAGCATGCCTCTGTATGCCCTTCTGCCAGAGTCATACTACCATGAATTCTCTCCATGACAGCCGGTCCACCTCCTGGTCACGTACCTGTGCTACCCTCCTCTCTACCCACGTGTGGGAGGGGGTACGGCCCCTTCCCTAGGCCCTCTGGAGGATTGGTACCTACATGACTGTCCCTTACAGGAATTCTCTTAATCTAAGTAAGCCTTGTAATAGGACCCATCTCTTGCTGCAGTGCTCAGACCGCAGCTTAGCCCACAAGCTGCCCTAGGAGGGCTGATGCTTCTCCAACATCTGATCTTGGCAGGAACTGTACAAGTCTCCCCACTTGGCTCCTTCCTCCCACTGAGCCACAAGAATAGAAACTGATAAGAAGTTGGCCTGGTTGATGGAAGTTTTTGGATGGGTTGGGGGAAAGATTGTTCTGTGTTTTTTGTTTTGTTTTGCTTTGGTTTTTAAAAAGAACACTTTGAAGTCATCTAATGTTAATAAAGGAAGCAGATAAGAGCCTGACCATAAAACTTAGTTTCCAGCCAGCAGCCCGCCTCTGCGTCCTGTCTGGCATGTAAGTGGTGCCCAGGAGCCAAATAGGTCTCCATGCTCCAAACCACTGCCTGCCAGCACACACGATGCTGCCTTTTCATACCAACTGTTCAGATAAAGCCACAAAATACCAAAAGCACCACTGCCTCACAAGGAAATGTGGGCCGCATGGATAGAAAAAGGGAGGTTGTCGTCCGTTGCATCCCTCTGTCCCTACCCTACTAAGGTTGGAGTCCTTTAGAGAAATTTGCCCCCTGCAGAATAAGCCTCCATGCCGGCAGCCCAGGCTGTCACCTTCGTGGTCCCAGAGGCTTTGGCAGACATTCCACCTGGGTGGCTTGGCTGGGGCATGAGGACTGAAAAGTTACAGCCAGGGGTCTTACTAGCCCAGTGGAAGTGTGGTGCATTACTGGAGCGGATGGCAGGGAGCCTCGTTCTCACCTGCACATGCAAGTGAGATTCTAGCCCTAGCTGAGTGAATGTGCTGCTCTTGACCTCCCGTCGCTGGGCTGGGAGAGGGGAGAATCCCAGAACCTGGGCTGCTGCTTTCCGAGAGTGGGGCATTTCTGGACCTTCACATTCCAGAAGCTCCGTCAGCTTTCTCAGGGCGGTAGCTTATCCTGTGGGCCAAGCCCATCCTAGTGTATCACCCAGGACTAAGTGGCGTCTGCTGTCTGGTTTGCTGAGGGCCTGGAATCCTGTTGGGTTGAGCGTGTGCAGTGACTGCACAGACCCAGTTTTGCAGCCCTCCTGGTCCCCTTTCATGCAGGTTCCCAGTGCTGGCGGTTGGTTTGTGACCTCTTCCCTGGCATTCTCTCCCCTTGTCCTCCCATTCCTCAGAGCATGTGGGGGTAGATACTAGAGTTTTAAGTTGAGTCCCTCAACTCTGGACCTGGGCCAAGGCTTGATTGGATTTTGAGCCACAGAGACTGTGGTCTGGAAGCTTCTAGAAGTATAGCTTCTCCCTTTCCTAGGTGTGTTTTGGCAGGACTTGTATGTACCTTAGCTCAGCCCTTGTCTGTCAGCCCCTGCTGGATTCTAGCAGGCCTGAGCCTTCTTCAGGACGGCCATCCTTTCAGTACTTGCAGCTGGAGGGAGGGGAGAACCCAGTGCAGACCCCTTGCCCAGGTCCAGGCTTGGGAAGGCTCAGAGAGGGCAATGGTGGAAAGCAGAAGCACCAGTCCTGTTCCTTTCCCCCAGATGAGGTCGAGAGTGATCATATTCAGGAATTCCTGCTTTTGCTTTCCAAGGGTTGGGAGAAAGAGGGCTGGTTGGAAGTTAGAGAGGGAAAGCCCTGCTCTTCTCTGCCATTTTGTAAGAGCCACAGCTCCTTTAGGAGAGCATTGTCCTTTGCCCCAGGCCCTGGAGCTTCCTGCTCAGTCTGTGCGCCCTTGTGCAGGAGTGTGCCAGGGAGCTAGCTGGGTGTAGTTGGCTGTTTTCACTGGCCAATTCCCTGCCAGTGGGCGCATGTGTTGGGAAGAGAGGGTTGAAGGTTACCTGGAAAAACCATTTACTCTTCCCTCTCACCCCGCTTCCTGTGAGGGTGATGCAGTGCAATGAGACTCTTCTAAATCTTCTCTTCCACCCACGCTGGTCCTCCCACCCCAATGGGGAGGGGATGTATATGTTTGGGGCTCGGAGCCTACGTCGAGGAGAATTGGATTAACCTGTGTTTCTGAGGAGAGCAAGGAGAGTTTCCTTTGATAAGAGTGAGTTTGATGGGGAGCATGGTCCTTTTCCCCAAGGGGGGCTGTAAATTGAGGATTGGCTCACCTTTTCTTGAAGCCCTCGGCTCTGCCCTTCACCAGTGTTCTGGCTGGTTATGCCCCTCTGAAGGCCTCTGGGATAGGCCATGGAGTCACATCACCAGCTCCCATCTCTTTAGAGGGAAAGGCCTACAGTTAGGATCTGGGATGCCAGTCTCTGAGGTCAGGGGCCCCTTGGCATACCCTTAAAAGAGCAGCCCTCCTCAGGGAGCCCTGGGGGTGGGCAGACTGGAGGGGCTAGGGGCAGTCCTCAAAACAGATACACCCATTGCCGTGCTCCTTGGCAGAGCTGGAGCTGCGAGGCACTTGAAAGCGGCTGTGCTAAGGGGCAGTGAGCAGCTATACAAGGAGGGACAGGCCTGGGGCCCTCATGCTGTCTGCCACTCCCTGGTGGCAATAAATATTTGTTGAATGAGCACATCCTCTGCTTTTCTCTTGAGATTCAAACATAGCCCAGACATGCAGACAAGCGCAGAAGGAAAAGGAGGGCCCTGCAGCTTCTCTGCAGCTCTGTGGTATGACTGAGGTCAGAATCATACAGGATGAGGGATAGCCAAGCCGCCTGCTGCTCTAACCTTAGCTTTGAAGGAAATCAGAGCAGACCACTAGGGCCGAAGCCCCTGACCCTGGGAGGCAGAGCTGGGGATAAGGTCTGAACACCCAGCTCTCCAGACTCCCCTCTGGCTTGCCTTGGGCCACCGTTCATTCATCCCACTCTCTGCTTCCTCTAAAAGACCCCAAAGAAATTTAGATTTATTTACCATTCTCCTACCTTCAGGGTCTCCCACCTGTATCCTGTCTCTCTTAATGTCTGAGGCTTTCAGGCCTACGGAGAAACCCCTTATTAACTTTGTCCTTTCTAGAGTCTTGCTGCCTAACTGTGGCTATAGAGCCACTGTGGGATGGGTCTTGGCGAGCTGTTTAGAACCAGCTCAGGCAAGGCCTCTGTTCTGTGTGATTTGGTGAAGTGGCAGCCGGGGAAGAGGTGACAGGCTCCACGACCCACAAGCTCTGCCACAGGATGGGCATAGCACTCCCCTCTGTGCAGCCTGGGGGTTAAAGGTCAACCGAGCAGAGCTGACTCTGAGAGGTCAGGTCAGGTTGTGCTGTCTACCTCTCCTCCCTGGAAGTGGCTGCCTGCCCCTAGAGGGAGGGAGGAGGCAGTGCCTGTGGTTAGCCAGGAAAGGAGGCTCTGGAGCAAGACCTGGCAGTGCTGGCCGAGGGGAGGCCAGAGGGCTTGGGGCTGCTGAGGAGCCATGAGGCCTATCCAGTGTCACTGGGCTCCAGCCCAGAAGAGCTGCCCCTGCTGGGGCTGGACAAACAGAATTCTGGTTCTTAGTCAGCCCAACCCTGGAAGCGTAGCACTAATCTAGGAGCTTATGCCCCTTATTCTTACAGAAACCCTCCAAGATGGGTGATAGTCCCTTTACATATAAAAACACAGATCAGAGAGGTTAAATGGTTAATAGCTGGCAAGTGGCAGTGCCAGAATGTGAATCCAAGTTTTTCTAGGCACTTTCTTCTTTTGGGACGCTTGACTGGAAAGGTGCCTTGAGCTGAGGTGAACAGATGAGAGCTCTGAAAAGCCCTAGTTAGGGAGGGTTGCAGCCAGTAGCCTGCGGTGTTTAGGGAAGTAACCAGGGAGAGTGCTGTTTTAGCAGCCCAGAGGCATCTCTGTTGACAGAAAATTAAGAGCGGGATCCTTTGACCATTCCTGTGGTCCAGGCAGCTTCTGTGACTTTTTCACACGCCTTTCCCTTTGCCTCCGATTTGTTAAATCTGGTTTGCACCTGAGGTCTCGTGTTTCTTGGTGATCCACAAGAAGGTGGAGAAAGTTTTCACTTCTAGAATGTCAGAGCTGGAAGAGTAGGGGCAAGATGTAATGATCCCTTTCATCTGCATGCTTACACAACGATTTATAAAAATGGCTTCAAAGCATTGTTTCATCACCATCATTTCTTCTGATTCTTGTAACCCTGGGGTTATGTACAGAGATGATCCTCAGTTGGACAAATATTTTTCGATGCCTACTATATGGAGGCCAATGCGAGGTCCTACAATGATGATACAGAAATGAAGAATAATAAGTATTTTCTGTACTTATTATTTACACTTAGAGTTTATATTTCAAGTGAAGGAGATAGACATGCACATGTATTTTTAGGTTCTGTGTAGGAGCTTGATAAATATGGGCCAGATTTGGCTTATGGTCCAAATTAGTTCATAACCCCGAGAGGATCAAATATGGTGAGAGATGAGGCTTCGGAGAGTGGCCTGGTTTGGGGCTCTCTAGATGCTGTATTAAGGAGCCCGACTTTGGCCCAATGAATAAGGGGACCCCATCTCGTATGCAGGAAGATAATGAGTTTATTCAGTCTGAAGTGTCATTTGTAGATGCTAAAGAGGTAGTTGAGAATGTAGGTCTAGAACCCAGGGTAGAAGAGCAAGCTCGTAGGTGCGGAGGGGGATGGTGCACAGTGGAGAGGCGAAGGAGCAAAAAGGGCGGAGGGCAGACCCTTCAGGATGCCTTAGCAGCTCAAAGAAATAAGGAAGGTCTGGGTCCAGAGAGTGGATTTGGAGACTTGGAAGTCAAACTAGTGGTCAACAGGAGTACACGGGAGATAATCAGAGGGTGGAGGGAGGATTTCCTTCTAATTGTTAAAGAATCTTGGCCTGGAAAGAAAAATGGCTTGCTGCCTGGTGACAGCCTAGACTAGAATTTGGCTCCTGAATCCACTGTTCTTCTGATGTGATTGAAACTAAAGGCTGGGCCTGCTGCAGGCAGGCTGGGGACTTGAAGAGGGGCAGATGGGCCTTTCATCTAGAGTGTCCATATGGACAGTGTGCGTGTTTCCCTGGCCAGGTAAGAGACTGAAATAGTCCAGTGATGTGGAAGAGGGGCTGAAAGGGGGGGCTGCTCAGACCGCATCTGAAAGATGCTGTTTGCATGTCTGCTCACCGCTGCCCTTACCGCTGTGTGCACTGGAATGAAGAGAAGGGTGGGGATGGGAGAGCAGTTTTAATTGGGACTTTTGATCAGCTTACCCCAGGCTATATCAGGCTGCTTTCTTCAGTGTGCTGGCTGTGATTCCATGAATCTCATTAGAGATGGTTTGATATGCTTTCCCAGGAGACGTCGGTATTGGCAGGGATCCCTAGTTCCCTGGTACAAACAGTTTAATCCAACTCATCCAGTCAAGATGGCACCGTAAATTTATACTCTAAACACATAGCAGTAATACATAAAAAGATAAAATTCTAAAAACAGTCATGCACTCCTCCTCCCTACCCCCACACACAATGATAAACAACCTTGTGATGAGGAATGGGATAGGAACACAAGGAAGAAAGCAGGGCTGAAGCTGCAGGCCCGCTGGTCTCTGAGTCTGAAAGCAGGTGGAAGCAGCTGGAAATCTGGGGTAACAGCTATAAAGTGCTCCACATGAAGCATGGAATTAGAGCTAGTACACTGCTTTAACCCGGGGGCTGGAAAAGTAGGTTGAAAAAAGGTTGCTTCCAACCCTTCCCTGGGGGTATGGCTTATAAAGATGTTTACCTTGGATGACAGAACCTCTTGGCCTGGACCCACGCTGAGGTGCTGCTGCAAGATTAGACTCTAGACTGGGAGACCCAAAGGACCTAAGAAGGCAAAGGTAAAAACCCCTAGACAGGGAGGGAAAAGTAAAATATAAGAGATAAGATGAGCTTACACACTGAAGTTCAGAAACACGTGAGGAAAACAAATGCAAAAAAAAAAGAACAAAATCAAAGAAAATTTTACCCCAGAAGAAATGAAAATAACAGAGTAATCACTCATAAAAATAAATAAATAAATAATAACAGAGTAATCAGAAAAGTCTTTACTGAGTATGTTTAGGGCCCTGAGAGAGAGAAGGAAACATGAAATCCATAAAAGAAAATAAAGGGAAGTGATGAAAGAAAAAGAAACAGGAATATGTGGTTCTAAAAATTTAACATTAAAAATTCTAGCAGTGAAAAACAGTGTCATTAGAATTTGATACAGTAGACAGAACTCTAGCCTGAACACAGAGAATTCATAAATTGGAAGCTAGTACTGAGGAATTCCTCTAGAATGCAGGAAGGACACAGAGGACAGATTGACAAGCTTTAGCATGTGTCTAGTAGGAATTTCAGGTATGAGTCAAGAAAATGGCAAAGAAATAATATTTGAAGAGACAATGGCTAAGAATTCCAGGATTGAAGAAACAGCATGAATACCTAACAGAATAGATCCCTAGGCATAATGTAGTGAAACTGCAGGCAAGAATAACGAGAAAATATTAAAAACAAGCGAAAGAAAGAATTCAGAAGGTTGACAATTAGACTGACAGACAACATCTCAACAGTAGATGCCGAAAGATGATAGAAGAGTATCTTTGGGAAGCTAGAGTTCTATATCCAGCTATCATTCAAGAATGATGTAAAACAAAGATACTTCTGGACATCGTAAGACAGCTTTGTCTCTCACAGACCCTTGCTCAAAGAACCTCTAACAGTGTACTTCAGTAAGAAGAATAGTAAACCTGGGAGAAGGAGCAGGTTGCTAGCACCAACATTGGGCAAATTTAATTAACTATAGACAGTATATCGGGATGCTTTCTGCTACAAGTAATAGAATAACCCACAGTGACTTACACTCAAAAAAATATTTAACGAGCTTATAATAAGTACAGCGGTAGGGAGTTGCAGGGCTGGGGCAGTGGTCCAGTATTGACATGAAGGACACTGAATCATGCTGTCATTCTGCTCTGCCAACCTCAGGTGTAAGGACTCCCTCCTCATGGTTGTGAAGTAGCTGCTGTAGCTCCAGGCATCATGTCATCCCTGTATAGCATCCCAAGTGGGAGGCAGGGAGATGCTGGGAGAAAGGAAGCTTTCTAATGTGCCTCTTTTTCTGAAAGGAGAATCTTTCCAAGAAGGTCCCAGCCGACATCTCCTTATGTCTCATTGGCCCAAGCTGGCCCATCCTTAGAGTAATTCCTGGTAAAAGGGAACAGATGTACTACGGTTGGCTTTAACCAGGCTTGCCTCATCTCCTGGGACTGGGTCCTTTGCTCCCTGGACAAAACCAGGATTCTATTGGCAGGAATGAAGGGGGAGTGGCCGCTGGTAGGCATCCAATAGCGTCTGCCACAGATAGCAAAACACACGAACAAAAATTCAGTGTCTAATTTGTGTTTTAATTCACAAAAATAATAAAATTGTTGACCACATTATCAAGGAAGAATAAGGTACAATAAAGTATGGAATTTCATTGTTAAGCCACACCAACTTTCTGCCTTGTTCAAGAGAATAACACTGCTGAAAACAGTAGACTTTATTAGAAGAATGTATACATGCTAACAATTTAAGATAACTAACAATTTAAGATAACCACTAAAAGAGGAATATAATTTCCAAGCCAGAAGGAAAAAGAAAATGTGGTCTGAGTTGGGATAGTGTGTCAATCCAATAGAAGCTGGAAAAGAAAAAAGAACTGAAGGAAAATTGGTGAAGAGAAAACAGTATGATAATAACATAAGTCCAAATATGTAATAAGTATAATGCATTACACACATGTGTTTAAAAATACTATCAGATTGGATAAAAAGCAAGAAATGGTCTGGAGCCTGGAGAGACCTGGTCAGCAGGACGCGGGGACTTAACAGGAATCGCCCTGGCCTTCATCACAGGTGGTTCTGTTCTTTAACTGACTTTGTATTCCTTGCCCCATCTTTCCCTGTCTCTCCCCAACTGTTTCTGTCAGCCTTATCTGCATAGCTGTTGATATAACCTTGTTTTTCTAGACTTTGCTTCCTGCCCTAGAGTAGATACACATAACACATTCCTGGACTTTCCCCCACTAAGACACAAACCACACTGGGACTCCTGGAGGGGCAGTTGTGGAGCAGAGCAGGGACCCCACATCTCAGTTCTTCCCTGCTCCACCTCCTCCCCATGCCTCAGAGCCCAGCATTCCTCCCCTTACGACCTGTTTCTTAGGGTGCAACATTGATCCTGTCTCAGTGAAGAACGATCGCTTATTTCTCTAGGACTTAATTGATAGTTAGCCAGAGTGACGATCATAGGTTTTGAGAACTTTGTTAGCTCTTACTTTCTGGTTTCCTGGCTGCTAACTTTGTGCAGCCTCAGAAGTACCAGAGCTGAGATCTCAGATAGGATGTCAAGTCACGGCAAGATGTTCTGCGAGAAGGCAGGGGCTCGAGAGGGTAGACACTACCTGAGGGGTTGTAATAGGGGAGTGGGGAGGCCTGAGTTACTAGGATAATTACTGTGTTTCCCCGAAAATAAGACCTAGCTGGACAATCAGCTCTAATGCATCTTTTGGAGCAAAAATTAATATAAGACCCAGTCTTACTTTACTATAAGACCATGTCTTTAATATAATATGATACAATATACTGGGTCTTATATTAATTCTTGCTCCAAAAGATGCATTAGAGCTGATTTTCCGGCTAGGTCTTATTTTCGGGGAAACACAGTATGAGGGTCTGTCAGGGCTGGTGCCGGGATGTTGCAATGTGATGACTTCAGTTAGCCAAGTATGTGGAGGTGAAGCAACCAGTTCTCAGCCACTTCAAGGGCATGTATGCCTCACTGGGTTTGAGATGTGTGTGAGGGAGAGGCTGTCAGGTTTCTTCCTCAAGACACACACACACACACACACACACACACACACACGGCACCTCCTGCCATTTGCAGGAGGCAGGAAGTTTGCTGGAGTTGTTAGGTTGGCAGGGATCTAAGGCACTGGGAACACTTCAATGGTTGTAACTCAGTGAGAAAAGCCTCTCTGGAAGGCAGTGGGCATTCATGGAAGGTAGCAGTGGCCTCGGAGCCATCAGACCTGGAGTGGCATTAAAGCTCCGTCACTTACCGCCTGGCTGACCTCATTCAGCTAGTCATGGGGCTTCTGGGAATATCAAATGAGAGGCTCTGCCTGAAAATGCTCAGAAACTCATAAAGCATCATGTGTGTGAGTAATAATCTGTGGTTTGATGTCTCTACATTGTGGCTCTGGGACACATACTCAGGTTGTGTCAGTGGGTGGAAAGAGGGTGCTTTATTAGCATATTGAGCTAGAATTGTTTTCCTTCTCCCCATCCCTTCCAGATTTAAGAGCCCACCCCGCCTACTCCCATCCTCTGCGCCTTATTTTGACATTTCATTTCTCTGTCTGCCAAGAAGATTGTGTTCAGCTGCTCTGGTCTGCGGCTGTGCTATCCTGTGCTTCATTAGGTTAATTAGATGGCTTATCTCCTGGGAACTGACTGGAAAATGGCTCTAAAACCGCCCTAGCCTCCCAAACCCAGTCCATGCTGTTCTTTTGGGGCCGCCTTTGCTGCTCAATCTCATATGCCTGCTTCACCTCTCCTTTACCTGTGAGCTGGTGAGGGCCATCTTTATCTTCCATTGGTTCCTTGTATCTGCTCAAGGGAGCATCCCCTGATAGATAGAAGGCTGTCCCAGGAGGAAAATCATCCATTCTTCAAGGGCCTTGCTGCCATTGACCTTTGTTTTTTTCTTTTAAAGATTTTATTGGGCAGTACTGGGGAACAGTGTGTTTCTTCAGGGCTTGCGTTGTCCTTCAATCTAGTTGTGGAGGGCGCAGCTCAGCTCCAAGTCCAGTCGCCGTTTTCAATCTTTAGTTGCAGGGGGCACAGCCCACCATCCCGTGTGGGAATTGAACCGGCAACCTTGTTGTTGAGAGCTCGCGCTCTCAACAACTGAGCCATCCGGCTCCCCCTGCCCTTGACCTTCTTGATTCTGGTTGCCACTTCCTCTGTTCACTCTCAGTATCTCAAGCTCATCCAGCCATTCAGGAGACGTTTATTGTTAAATGGTCTCACCAAATTTGCTTAAGCTGGGACCACAAACCTCATGGAAAACCATAGCATTGCCTCGCCACCCACTAAATTTTCTTCATTACTCCCCTTCTCTTAGAGGACTGTTTCACATCAGCTCTCTCTAAATCTCCAAGCCCAACAATTAAGAAGACCCTCTTCATTTTCCTACCACCAAAGGTATCACTCCTTGTGTCTGTGCCCCGTGCTCTGCGCTGCTTCCTGTTTCACAGGTAGACCCTCCATGTAGGCACTGACTCCGACCCCTTCTTGCTACTCAAGGAGTTTGCTTCTCAGTTATCCTTTCTTTTTCCCGCAGCATTGACTTTTCCCTCTACTGAATCATTCCCACTAGTATGTAAACATTGTTTAATATCTGCCAACTTAACCTCCATTCCACTTCATCCCAATCCCCTTTTCTTTGGTAACATCTTTATTGAGATACAATTCCCATATCATACAGTTCACCCATTTCAAGTGTACAGCTCAGTGGTTTTTCAAGTGTACAGCTCAGTGCTTATTCACATGGTTATGCAACCAACCATCACCACAAACAATGTTAGAACATTTCATCACCCCAGAAGGAAACTCTCTGCCTATTAGCAATCGCGTCCATCTCCCCCAACCCCCAGCCCTAGGCAACCCCTAATCTACTTTATGGATTTGCCTCTTCTGGACATTTCACATAAATGGAATCATATCATATGTAGTCTTTGGCTTCTTTCATGTAGCACAATGGTTTTGGAGGTTCATTCATGTTGTAGCACGTATCAGACCTTCATTCCTTTTTATGGCTGAATAAGATTCCATTGTATGGCTAGATCACATTTTGTTTGTTCATGGGTTGATTGAACTTTTAGTTGTTTCCACATTAGAGCTAATATGAATAATGCTACTTATAACCATTTATGTACAACTTTTTGTGTAGACATATGTTTTCTTTTGTTTTAGGTATATACCTAGGAGTAGAATTGCTGAGTCATATGGTGACTATGTTTTTTTGTGTGTGTTTTTTTAAGATTTTATTGGGGACGGGGAGCAGGACTTTATTGGGGAACAGTGTGTACTTCCAGGCCTTTTTTTCAAGTCAAGTTGTTGTCCTTTCAGTCTTAGTTGTGGAGGGCGCAGCTCAGCTCCAGGTCTAGTTGCCGTTTCTAGTTGCAGGGTGCGCAGCCCACCATCCCTTGCGGGAGTCGAACTGGCAACCTTGTGGTTGAGAGGACGTGCTCCAACCAACTGAGCCATCCAGGAGCGCAGCAGCAGCTCAGCTCAAGGTGCTGTGTTCAATCTTAGTTGCAGGGGGCGGAGCCCAGCATCCATCCCTTGCGGGACTTGAGGAGTTGAACCAGCAACCTTGTGGTTGAGAGCCCACGAGCCCATGTGGGAATCGAACCGGCAGCCTTCGAAGTTAGGAGCATGGAGCTCTAACTGCCTGAGCCACCTGGCTGGCCTGGTGACTCTATGTTTAACCTTTTGAGGAACGGCCAGACTGTTTTCCAAAGTGGTTGCACCATTTTACAATCCCACTAGTAATATATGAATGAGGGTTCTTCATGTTTTTTATTATTGCCATTCTAGTGGGTGGAAAATGATATCTGATTGTGGTCCTGATTTGTATTTCCCTGATAGCTGATGTTGAGCATGTTTTCATTTTCTTTTTTAGCCATTTCTCACCCAGTCAGGTTTTCACCTCCACCATACCTATGGCTATACAATTGTCTTACTTACTTTTTCAGAAAAAAAATTGACACAGTGAATTCTCCTTCATGGTTGAAACACATTTTTCTCTTGGCTTCCCAGACATAGGGCTGGTTTTCACCCTGCTTCACTGGCTATTTCTTTCCTGTCTCTTTACTGGCTTCTCCTCTTCTAGACATTGGAGTGCCCCAAGGCTCTCACCTGGGTCACCTTCTCTTAACTATGTCAGGCTCTCCCTAGATAATTTCTTCTGATCCTGTAGTTTAAAAAAATAAACTGTACTCTGATGACTCTCAAACATATCCCTCCAGTTCTGGCCTCATCCATGAGCTTCTAACATGTGTGTCCAACTTCCTCTTGTCCACATGGATGTCTGAAGGACATCTCAAATGTAATCTGCCACAAACAGAACTGCTTGTTTTTTGTTTTTTTTTAATTGGGGGACAGTGTATTTTTCCAGGACCCATCATCTCCAAGTTAAGTTGTTGTTTTCAATCTAGTTGTGGAGGATGCAGCTCACTGGCCCATGTGGGAATCGAACCAGCAATGCTGTTGTTCAGAGCTTGCGCTCTAGCCAACTGAGCCATCCGGCTGCTCCCTGTCATGAGCATTCCTGTATGTCTCTTGGTACACATGTTCATATGTACCTAGTAGTAGACACACTAGAGTTTACTATACACCCACCAGGATGCCTAAAATTAAAAAGATAGCAAATATTGAGGACATGCAACAAATGGAACTCTCATACATTACTGGTGGAAAAGTAAAATGCTACAACTACTTTGAAAAACTATTTCGTAATTTCTAGTAAAGTTAAACATATGCCTAACTTATGACCCAGTAATTTCACTCCCAGCTATTTACCCAAGAGAAATGAGAAAGTGTGTGTGTATGTGTCCACAAAAAGACTTAAACAAGAAATTAATGGCAATTTTATTTTTAACAACGAAAAACTAGAAACAATTCAAATGTCCAGGCATGGAAAAGGACAAACAACTTGGATGACTCTCCAAAGCTTTGCACTGAGCAAAAGAAGCCAGACCCAAGGGTACATGTGTGTTTATATGAATTTCAAATGCAAGTAAATTTACTCTATGGTGACAGAACTCAGAAAAGTGGTGGAGCAGTAGAACAAAGGAGGAAACTTTCTGGGGAGATGGAAATGCTCTGTATTATACACATAGGTAAAAACTCATCAAACTTTACATTGAAAGATTTCTGTGCTTTATTATATATGAATTAAACCTTATTGAAAAAAAGAGATTGTCCCAAGTTGGGGTGAGGTGTTGGGGGGAAATGAAACAGTATATTCAACCTGTTGTCAGGGTTCAACTTGAGCTTTAAATCTGTTTAGTATGACAAGCAGGCAAAACGCATGGTCTTTCTTAGAATCGTAGTTCAGGGAGTATAAATATTCAGCCTTTGGGTGAGAAACCATTTGTTCCCTCCCAGACCTGAGGAAGATTACAATCTGAGGATATTTATACACATGGGAAGTCTTAAAATAAATTATCAGGACGACTGGGAGAACTTTCTATTCTCTCATTCTCTTCCCAAGACACATTTTCTGTGAGAAAGGTGATTTTTAATTTCTCTTTAAAAACAAAGAAACCACTACTGGCCTATCGTCAGGTCCATCTTTATTAAGTAATTAAAAAAGGCTCTTCCAAAGCATTGTATTAATTATTTTCCCACCAGAGGTGAGTGCATGAGTGTTCTTTATACTCTACATCCTTTCAAAACTGTTGGCACTGTTAGTTTTAAAACATTTGCTCCAAGGATTCATTTTAAAATATAAATCAGGCCATGACACGTCTCTGCTCAAGACTGTCCCTTCAGATTCCTAATAAATCCTAATCCCTTCAAAGCCTTCTGTGGCCAGGCTTCTGTGCTTTCCTCTTGGACACGCTCTCCTGCTTTGCTGACCTTCTTGCTGTCTGTAATAGGCCAGGCTTGTTCCTCTCAGCCCTTTGTGCTCCTGTTCCCGCTCATGGCTCCTTGTAATTTCCCTCCCATAGCACTTTGTAATCACCTGTGCCTTTGTATTTGCCACAAAACTGGAAGCTCCATGAAGACAGGATGGGTATGTTCTGTCCCACACCATCACCCTAGCCCAGCTCTGGCCCTTAAAGTATCTATTGAATGAATAAACGAGCTTCACCAGCCAGATAACCCTGGAAGTCTGGCCTGCTTCCCTTTGTGGGTACAAGGTGTGTGTGTGGGGGGGAGGCGAATGCCACAGTGTGCACCCTACCCCCCGACTTTTTATATGGGGGTATGCATGGGCTTAAAATGAATGGTCAGAGCAGCTGTGAAGGGGAAAAATCTGAATTAGGCCGTGGGCACCTGGAGGGCACAGGGAGTTCACAGGAGAAGACAAGACACGTGAAAGCGCTTTGTAGGGGTCCACAGTGGATGACTTCCGGGGTTTTTAATGCATGTCGAGAGGCTTCTGATCTTTTTTAGTCCCAATTAGCAACAACGCTTCCCTGTGCCTCCATTTGCCCTCAATGCAAGTTGGGCAGCTCAAGCTCCCAGGAACAGCCATCCATGGGGTTCCCAAAGCTTGGACTTTTGCCAGCTACTCTACTTCTGTGCTCTTCCCAAACACATCGTCGAAACTAGGGCTTTTCCTCTCCCCAGCAAAGTAGTCAGTTACCTTACATGCCCCTTCATTGAGTTCAGGTCCCAAGGAGTTCCTCACATCCCTGATCGGGGAGATGCTTCCTTTGGAGCCTACTGTGCCAGCCAGCTCCTGCCCAGCCCCTGCCTTCAGTGGCCACAGGAGGCTGCCCACCAGAAACCAGGTCTCCCCAGCAAGGCCCCTTGCTCAGCCTAGGAAGTCACCACCTCCCAGGGCCACTTGTTTCACACCTAGCCCTCCTCAGAACACAGGACGGTGGGAGCCAGACCCTGCAAAACCAAGTTCTCTTCTTAGATATTGGGCATGGAAATGGGCAAAGAGAGAACTGGAAGAGACAATGACCAGGCTTCCTGTTTACAGACCAGTCAAATGCCACGCCTGGAGTCTGGCCTGCCACATAGCCGTAGAGAATTGGAAGGAGCACACTGGAGCCAGTGCTGCTGGGGCCCCTATGGATGAGAGCCAGGAGTGCTGCGTGAGGCGTGTGGGTGACCCTGGGAAGCCAGCTTCTGTGTCTCCTTGTCTCTCACCCGAGTCCCTGGGTAGTTCAGCGCTCTTGGCCTTTTCCTGTGCCTTGGCCAGTCAAAGGGTTTGGAACCAGATAAACCTGAACTCAGATCTCACCTCCATTCTTGAGGTCATGACCTTATGCAAATTCCTTCACTTCTGTGAGCATTGTCCCCCTTTCTCCCAAATAATGCCATCCTTATTGGAACATGCTAGTTCCGTTCCCTGATGGCTTTGTGGTTTGGCTTGGCCCCAGAAATTTGAACTGCCATGAAAGGGCAGCTGAGGTTCTTGAACATAGAGCTGGAGAGGCCTTCTCTGCAGCTGCTGGCAGCAGCCAGAGGACCCTGAAAGGGCTGGCTGGAGCTTGAGCTTTCAGTTAGGAGCTGTAAGGCCCAGGGGCCAGGCAGAATTGGGCTCGCCAGATTCAGACAGGCACTGGCAAGGGAGAGGCAGGCATCCAAAATTAAGTAATCCTTGTGGTGTGGGGCCAGGGCCTGGAGCCTCCACTCTCACCTTGGTCTGACTCCTTTGTGTGTGGCATGGATTCAGGCTCCTTTCCTTAGCGTCCAGCCCCAAACCATGATCAGGCGGCCTTTTCTCCTTGCTCTGCCAGCCAGGGCAGCACTGGGCCTTAGGCTGTCAGCGCCCCCAGGGACCCTGGCATTCGTTTCGTCCATAACCTGCAGATGAATGCAACAGCCCAGAGGGCCGAGTGCCTGGTACCCCTGTGTCCAGACACAGTCAGGTTCTCTCCCTGACACCAGAGCTGGAAGGATTGTTAATGGTTCACCAAGCTAACCCAGGAGAGAAGGGGGCAAATTTCAGGGCCCAGGCCCAGCCCCGTCTTACATAGAGGGCCTTCTCACAGCATCAGAGGGCACAAGAGCACTAGGATGGGGAGTCATATCCTTAGTCCTCTGAGATCTGTGGGCTATTTTTTAATTAAATTTCACCTGAAATTAATGTCACGTGCTTGGACTAGGAACTTCCTAAACCTTGTTGTTTCAGTGACTCGCCATGTGGCTCTAGGGAAATAACTGTCATTGTCTACCTTCTGGCTAATAAGTGAGGAGGTGGGCTCATCTCATCCTCTGCGGCCCTACTTGCTAAAGCAATGCTCTAACTATCTGTGGCTAGTTAGAGGCGAGAGCCGTTTCTTTTATCCTGTGCTTAAGGGGGTGTTACCTCTACTGCCAGCTTTGTCCCCTCAGGGACTTGGAGGTGGGGCTTGGGGAGAACATGTGCGCACGTGCACAATTTATCTGCTCATTATTTTTCTTCTCTGCAATTTCAGGGTCATGCTACAGCAGCCCCGCACCTGAGAAGTGAGGGGGAAACTGAGGGGGGCTTGCTGCTAGCAGGAGCTAACAGCAAGACGGCAGGACTGCTGGATGGCTTGGCGTCAGAGGAG
Source organism: Rhinolophus sinicus (assembly GCF_036562045.2). Taxonomy (NCBI): domain Eukaryota; kingdom Metazoa; phylum Chordata; class Mammalia; order Chiroptera; family Rhinolophidae; genus Rhinolophus; species Rhinolophus sinicus. The sequence goes on along the minus strand of NC_133760.1, from coordinate 28,453,310 downwards.
TGGGGATGGGAAGAGCAGCCTCTGAGCTCGGGCCAGCAATACCAGGAAAGAGGCCTGGGCCCTGGCAGGGAGATCGACACACGCTCCGCTGACCCAGACTGCATTCGAAGCAGCACCTCGTTGAGCAGCAGCTGCGCCCAGGCCCCAGAGGACCCCATTGCTGGAGCAGGAGGTCTGTAACCCCTTACACAGCTGCAGTTGGGGCTGTGACCATTAGGAGAAAGGACCTACACCTCGGACGGGAAGTGGAAGGGCAGAACCTAACAAAAGGAGGATCTTGGTCTCTGCAGCAGAGTTTTCTGACACCCACAGAGCTTCCTGGGTTTCTTCTCTCAGGGTTGGGGCCTGGTTCCCCTCCCTTGGTGGAGGGGTGGACACCTCTTGCATGGAATCAAGGCTGCTTGAAGCCCACATTTTCTCTGTTGTGATTGAGGTTTAAGGGCTTCCCCGCTGCAGGGGACGGGGGGCTGCCTCGGCGTCTGCTCATGAGCCACAAGGACCCCGAATGCTCCAGACTGGACCGTTTCAAGCCGCCAAAAAGGGGGGCCCCCAGAGTTGGCAGCCAGCAACTCCAAGGGACTAGAAGGCTGGAATGGACTGACCTTCCCCTCCTCAGGGCGGCGGGAGAGGCAGAGCATCTGTGGCCCAGCTAGTGACGGAGAGACCCAATGAAGCCATAAGCAGGAGCCCAAGTGTCTCAGGGAGAGGGGAGCCACGCTTGCCTCTGCGCTTTCTCCTTCCACTGAAAGAGGGTGTGGCCTGGGACTCCTGCGCTGTCTCCTCTTTGGCACACGCCCTTATGCCCTTTGTACCCCGTGTTAGAACAAGCAGGCTACGCTGTGGCTGGCCCACTGGTGGACTGGGAAAGGAGTGGCCTCAGTGACACCCGGCCACCCGCCGGGCTGGTGGTCCGGACCTCTTGGCGCTTCACACCATGAAGTGCTCCCTGCGGGTGTGGTTCCTTTCTGTGGCCTTCTTGCTGGTGTTCATCATGTCACTGCTCGTCACCTACTCCCATCACAGCATGGCCACCCTGCCCTACCTGGACTTGGGGGTCCTGGGGGGGACCCACCGGGTGAAGCTTCTGCCCGGCTACGCTGGCCTGCAGCGCCTCAGCAAGGAAGGGCTTGCCGGCAAGAGCTGTACCTGCCGCCATTGCATGGGTGATGCCGGCGCCTCCGACTGGTTTGACAGCCACTTTGACAGCAACATTTCCCCTGTCTGGACCCGTGAGAACATGGATCTGCCCCCGGATGTCCAGAGGTGGTGGATGGTGAGAGAGCCGTAGCCCCTCCTGCCTCCTTTTGCGGCCCCTCTCAGGGTCTGTGCCCCCTGTTTGGGAGTTACTCTTAGAGCCCCCTCTTGGATTTGGGCTGCCTCCTGGCCCCCAGAGCCTTGACAAAGTGAGAGGCCCATTTGACCAGAGCCATCTGCTAGGATCACAGATTCCAAAGGGCAGAGTGAGCTTTGGCCTAGAAGGAGAGAGAACAATACTGTCTAGAAGGTCTTCCCGTTAGAAGAGGCGGCCACTCAGCTCCAGGGATTGTTGTTATGCCTGGGTGCAACTCGTCACTGCTGGATCTTCTGACCCTTTGAGAAAACCTGGAAGTCTTGATTTTTTTTTTTGCTCAGTGTCCTAATTTATAAATGTTGGCCCTAAATTTTAAAAACCGTGCGGTCCACTCACTTGGTTCTTCTGGGCTGGGATAAGAAAGCATTGTCAACTCCCCTCGGGACTAAGGGAGGTAAAGGGGAAGAGATGAGAGGACAGGTGTGCCCAAGCCTCCCGCTCTTCCGGGTCCCATCCCCTTTCTGCTGCTTTTACTCATAACTCCCTTTACCTCGTCCCCGTCTTCCCTGAAGCGTCACTCCCAGACTCTGCCAGGGCCATGTGGTTGCCACACGTGTCAAGGGCAGAGCAGCATCAGTACTTAACCCCGGGGCCCACAGACTGCCAGCATTCCGCACTGGGGGACTTGGGGGGCAACTCATGGTCCCTGGTCTCCCCAGCTGGCAAAGGGGAGGATGGTGACTCCCCACCTTTCTCACATTCAGGGAAGCTGTGAGGATGAGCTCATGTGAGCAGGCTAATCAGAACAACTCTCAGATCCTGCTTTCTGGCCCAGAATGTCAGAGTTCCTAAGGTCAGGGAGGTCTACACGGGCCAGCAGGAGCCCCACAGGCGCTTCCCAGGACAGCCCAGGGCTCTTGAAGGGTCCTGCCTGCCGCTCATAGTCACAGCTTTCAACCTTCATTTTATGGGGAAAATCAAACTTCAGAGAGTGCACAGGGCCTGCCCAAGGTCTCAGGTCCCATCTAGGGCCAGAACAGGACTCTGGGCAGGGGTAGACTGTGGGTAGGCCAGGCCTCCTGCCTGCCGGGATGGAGCTCAGGGCTCGTTAAGCACCAGCCATGTTCCTCAGCTGAGACACAGCAGAAACCGCTTCTCCCTGGTCCCCCACAGCCACCGTCTTTTACCATGATCTTAGGAGTTCTCATCTCAGAGCTAAGCTCCCCCTCCACACAGAGTTTGTGTTCTTGTTCTCAGGGGGTCCTTCCTGTACTCAGAAGAGGCAGAGAGGCCAGCCTATCCCATCCCTTTCATGTATTCTGTCACCTGAGCAGCTCCTGCCCAGCCATAATCCCGTGGCGTGGCGTTCCGGCTCACACCACAGAGCATTGTAAAGCCTTAGTTTTGACTTTACCAACTGGTGGCCCTGGACCAAGGCCAGCCCACTCAGTGTTCTTAAAATATTTGCATCAGTTACCAACATTTATGAATTAGGATATTTCACATGAAATCCATATAATAAGCTTCTCTTGAAAAATTAGAAATTTTGGTCCTTGTGGGCTCACAATCCCACGTGGCAACCATTGACTGAATTTGCCCCTTATTGGTGGGGCCTCCTGTTTGCTATAGGCCCCACCTTCCATTTCATTCCTGTGTGTCACCTGCCTGGCCCATTAGGCAATTGAGTGCTGCCCCGGCCTCCTTTTGTGGTCTTTCACCGTCACATGCAGGGGACCAGTTTCATTCTGGCTATTTTGGCTTTGAAGGAATTTCTGTGCCTTTCTCCCCCTTCCAAGGAGGGCTCATGGAGTGGGCCCAGGTAGCCTGTGAATTTTGCTGACAGGGCTTCTGTCACCTCCATCCTAAAAAAGAGGCACCCTCTGTAGACTGATAGGGAACGAGCTCAGCAGGGCTTTCCGCATGGCCCGTACCTCAAAATCACCTTTTTATGTGACTCAGCTGCCCTGAGGGGATGGCAGAGCAAAGGTTTCTTCATGCATGACGAGCCCACCCAGGAGGTTTCTCTGCTTCATGGTGTAGGCCTGCAGCTCCCTGGAGAGTGTGCCTTGACCCCTGATCCCCCACTCCCAGTCCACCCCCACGTGCATCAGAACACCTCAAAGAGAGACTTCAGGATTGTAGAGGGGACGGGAGGGGCCTCACTGCTCTGCGAACCCCTGCTCCCTGACAGAGCCTGGTTAGGAGTCCTGTGTGGCTTGGACCCTGGAGGGTGAGGGTGGGGAGGGGAGGCACGCAGGAGTCCCTCCCTGCTCATACCTGCTCTCCTCCCTGCTTGTCCTTTTTTCTCCCTGCTCTCTGCAGATGTTACAGCCCCAGTTCAAGTCACACAACACCAATGAGGTGCTGGAGAAGCTGTTCCAGATTGTACCAGGCGAGAACCCCTACCGTTTCCGGGACCCCCAGCAGTGCCGGCGTTGTGCTGTGGTTGGGAACTCTGGCAACTTGCGAGGCTCCGGCTATGGGCCAGATGTGGACGGGCACAACTTCATCATGAGGTGAGCCGTGGAAGCCTGAGGTTAGGCCCAGGACAAGCCTCCTTGGCCTTGGCTGGCGGTATAGGAGTTGCCAACTGCTAGGGTTACTCTGGGCCTCTGACACCCAGAACCTTCTTGCCAGGCTCTTACCTCTGTTTGTTTGGTGGGTGGAGAGGTAGAATTCCCATTCTAGACTTTGTCTGAGGCCTGCACTCAGCTTCCAACTCTGAATTACTCTGAAAAGAGCTGAAACTGGACTCCTGGCTGACAGCTGGTGAAAACTCCCATCAGAGGCCCTTCCTTCTGCCTGGTCCCCTCAGTAGTTGGGCCAGGAGTGAGGGCCCCAAACCAAACTAGCATCTTGTTTAAGCGCCACAGGTAATTCCTTCTGGCAGACTCATAGAAGACAGATGTCATGGGTGGAAAAGGTGATATGCCATGTTTGCTCTGGGCTGCTGTCCCTTACCTTTATTTCACGAGGTTTAGATTATGTGGGGGCTCATTCATTCAACACACATTGGTGCCCAGCCTTGAGGACAGAAGGGTTGGGAGAACATTCATTCCAGACAGAGACACAGAGCAAGGAGCCTGGGGGTGAACAGGGACTAAGGGCGGACTTGTAACCTGAGCATGGGCTGCTGCTTTGCTCTGAACCTGTTTTCTGACTTCTCTAGACTTCGGGACAGGAAATGCTGCCCCACTCCTTGGTGGAAGAAGAGCCTTAAGAGTAAAGATACTGAAAATGCCCAGTTTTCACAAAGCATCTCTTAGATGAGCATTGCAGATAGACCAGGTTTCCCAGGAGGCAGAAGGAAGGGCTTTGTCTTAGAAACTGTTGCTGTCTCCATAGCAACACCAAGGCAGCAATACGTCTCAGGCTTTCCACATTCCTTGCAAAACCTTTCTCATGTTGAGAATGGTAGGAGATGGAGGAGGGAGGGGAATGCTAGGCCCCATCCAGGAACCCAGAACCACCTGAGATTCTCCCCATCCTCCAATTGCTGGCACCCAGAATGCAAGGGAGGCAAGCTAGGAGCTGGAGAGGGGCTTCTCTCCACCCAGATAGTGGCTGAGACTGGGGAGTGAAGCGTCCATCACTCCAGTGCAGCCCTGGAACACTTGAGAAGTCCAGGGAAATGCTCTAGATTGCCTGAAGCCCCTGCCTCCCTTGCCCTGCCACCTGCACCTCAGTGATGGCTGGAAGCTCCAGGGTAGAAGCACAACAGACAAAAAGGCTTGGCTGTTATGACACCTGGGCAGCACCTGGTCAGTCCACGCTTCAGACAGGAATTCACATGTGTTCCCTCACAGGGACCAGCCTAGGAGTTGTGGTATTTTAGAGTGGACCCCAGAATCGCTATGTGGAAGGGGTGACTCAGATGGTAATTGGCTGTCTGCTGACTTATAAGGCGTCTCATGGCGGTGGAGGTGACTCTTTGCTTATAGGCATCTCTTGGTTTGAAATCAGTGTGGGACTTCCCTTCCTGGAAGCAGGACTAATAATGTTAAGACCCCACTGGGAGGGCCAAGCCGAGTTACAGTGAAATGATGGCTCTCCCCACCTACCCCCATCCCCAGCTGCCTCCTCCTCCTATATGTTCTGAGCCAAATGGAGTTGAACTGGTCCATCCTTAGCTGGCCAACAGATACATCCGGAACTCCTAGAGCAGGGCCTGGCAGATCGTAGGCTTACCATAAAGGCATGAATGAATGAAAAGGACTAGGCAGCCAGACACCAAATTCTAAGCATGAATGCATGTCCACCCTGCCTGTGTCCTGGCCCCACGTGCTGCTTTGGTGGCTGGAGGCAACCAGGGACAGATAGAATTCTAGAATACTTTGCCCTTGAGACACAGGGACCCAGCTCATCCTCTATCCTGTTCTGCCCCTCTCGAGGGCTTGACTTCTCCAGAATTAATCAGAACCTCAAAGCAAAATCCTGTCTCCCAAAGCATGCCATGTTTCTTCCCTTTGTCTTAGAGCTCTGAAACATCTTTTTGGACCTCTTACTCCATTCATTCCCAATCTTTTGAAAATTGGTGCCTGCCCAGCAAGTGGGGGGACCTGAGGGAGGTAGAGACTCTGCAGCAGGGCTGACTGAAGGGCAGGAAACAGAGTGATGCTGGCTGATGGGTCTCAGAAGGGATGTTAGGAACGCTCTGGCTGCCCCGTCAGTGGCTGTCTGCAGAAGCCAACCTGGGGCAGCTACAGCTCTTCGATCTGCAGAACCAGCCTGGCCTCTTCATCTCGAGTGAGGTGAGGTTTAACTCGACGGTCCTCACAAGAGTGAACCTTGACCTCAGCACCTGCCCAGCCCAAGCCCCAAATGGCTTGAGTGTTACCAAACAAGTATTCCACTGCCTGCTACTTCCTTCTGTACTCCAGCAGCTGGAAAACACCGTCCCTCTTAAGCCTTTCTCCCCAGCCTGCTGTGTTCCTCACAGAGGTGAGGTGTTATTGAAGGAAAAAAAATAACCAAACAAATGTATACAATAAAAAAATTACCCTTTCCCAATCCCCAAGAGTAACTATTGTCAACAATTTTAATACTAGTACAGATTTTTTTCTATTTATATACTAAAGTATTTTTTATTTTATTTTTTACAAAAAATGGTATCACACTCTGTAGTTTTTTGGGGTTTTTTTCAGTGTTGATCTAACTTGAATTACACACTATGTAGTTTTAAGTTTTCCTTTTCTGTGTTGTAATTCCCTCCTGTTGCACACAATAGGTATTCAAGGAATATGTATTATAAGGAAAAGGTGGGTTACCGCACACGACTTGGTTTTTTTCACTGAATAGCTCTTGGACGTGTTTCTTACAGCACATGTAAATCTCCTGCATTCATTCTGATGGCTACATCGTTTTCCATTATTTGAATGGGCCAAACTGTATTAACTCCGTAGTTCTTTGTTTGATTCATTCTACTTTTCACTATTGTGATATTGCAGTGAATATCCGTGTACACGGTTTTGTACACTTACACAACCATTTTTATAGGCTGGATGTTTGGAAATGGAATTGCTGGGTCAAAGTGTACACCCATTTCTATTTTTGATGGCTAACACCAAATTGTCCTCTAAAAATCTTGTACCAGTTTCTGCGGCAATCTCTTCTCATGTCACCTTCTTGTCTCTGCAGGATGAATCAGGCGCCAACTGTGGGCTTTGAGCAGGATGTTGGCAGCCGAACCACCCACCATTTCATGTACCCAGAGAGTGCCAAGAACCTGCCCGCCAATGTCAGCTTTGTGTTGGTGCCTTTCAAGGCTCTGGACCTGCTGTGGATCGCCAGCGCCCTGTCCACAGGGCAGATCCGATTGTGAGCCACTCTGCTGACTGGGAGTGCAATATGGGTGACAGGACCACCTTGGGAGGAGTCTGCCTGGGGACTGGACCTTAAAATTCCTTTAATGAGTATTTTGGCCAAGAGGGGCTGGTAAGGAGGGAGACGGTAAGGAGGGCCCCAAATAGTATACTACCTGAGTCGGCCAGAGTGTGTTCTGTGTCACTTCCTGAATGGTGACAGCCAACATACTGGTTGGTGGTGGAAAGATAAGAAAAGGACAATCTGGTTTTGGTCTCCTTTCCAGGAGGTGGCTCCTGACTATGGGAGCGCTTCCTTCTGAGAACTTTCTTTGAGCAAAGTTGCCAGAGACGTCACAACTGGGAACCTCAGGAACCAAGTGTTTTATTAACAGCTTTATTGAGATGTAACTCGTATAACCATACAATTCACACATTTAAAGTGTACAATTCAGTGGCTTTTAGTCTATTCACAGAGTTGTGGAACCATCACCACAATCAATTTTAGAACACTTTCATGTTCTAAAGATGAAAATCTTTAAAGATAAAGATCTAAAGATACCCTTGCACACCTTAGCCATCACCCCACCTTCCAATCATAGGCAATCACTAATCAGCTGTCTCACCATGGTTTTTGTGTGTGTGGCAAAATGTATGTAACTTAAAATTTACCATTTTAATCATACAATTCAGTAGCATTAAGTACAGTCAGTCACATTGTTGTGCAGACATCACCACTACCCATAGTCAAAACATCATCTCAAATGGAAACTCTGTAGCCATTAAATAACAACTCCCCATTCCTTCCTTCTCTCAGCCCGATAACCACTATTCTGTCTCTGTGATTTGACTATTCTAGGTACTTCATGTAAGTGGAATCATACAGTTTGTCCTTTTACATCTGGCTTATTTCACTTAGCAAGTGTTTCAAGGTTCATCTATGTTGTAGCATGTGTCAGGATTTCATTCATTTTAAAGACTGAATGCTAAGTATTCCCCTGAATGGATACAGCACATTTTGTTTATTCATTCATCCATCAATGGACAACTGAGTTATTTCCACCTTTTGCCTGTTGTCCTCATGCATTTTTAAACACAGAAGTACAAGGTAGTTTCCTGACTTTATCTTATGTTGGGGAGACATAAAATTAGTGCTACAGAGTTTAAGTCCCACAGCTTCCCAGAAAAGGAAGTATAGATCATGAGTACCATGGCTAGCTAATAGGGAAGGAGGCATCTATGCTAAATGTGAGTAGTAGTGAGAGTCATTATGGACACAGGTAAGAGCACACACATGGTGGATTTGAGATGATCGGCTAACTCAAGCGGAGAGTTCATAGCAGAGAACTGTGGGAAGAAAAGTTGGCGCTGGCTTATGAAAGGCGCCAATGCTTGTCTAAAACATCCTTATTTTATCCTGAAGGACCTGGGGAGCCATTGAAGTTTTCTGAGTGAGATACTACAGGGATGTGGTATGGGTGAGCAGTCTGGAAGCAGACCTGAGTGGGAGGAAAGGCATCCCTGGGTTCCACGGAGCCATCTAAATGTTATTGTTTTGTTTGCTTGTAGCACCTATGCCCCAGTGAAGTCCTTTCTTCGAGTGGACAAAGAAAAGGTAAGCTTCCTCCTCCTCTCAACTTCAGCCCCACGTCAGTGGAAACAGTGGAGACCTGACTCCTGGTGTGCCGGGTCCAGTGGCTCAATTGTGCCCTAGTGCCCTTCCAGAACCTTCAGACTCCCCATCTGCTGATATGCCTGACCTCCACAGAGGCTGCAGGAACCAGGGAACACGATGAACAGGCCCACTAGTAAGCATGGTGGAGCTGGCAGAAGCTGCTCAGAGCCTCGCCTGTCTCAGCCCCAAAAGCCCCTCATGTGCCTGTTAAATTTTCTCCTCCTAGGTCCAGATCTATAACCCAGCCTTCTTCAAGTACATCCATGACAGATGGACAGAGCATCACGGGCGGTACCCTTCCACAGGGATGCTGGTGCTCTTCTTTGCCCTGCACGTGTGTGATGAGGTAGGTAGCCAAATCGGGGGGTAAAATAGTGGGACCCATGGGACAGAGGGAAAGCAACCCTTCTTTGGGCTTAGCACTGCCTGAAGAGGAATGTGCTTTTGTAGGCAGCAACCAAGTGGCTTTGATTCCCCCCATTTCTAGGCCATAAAGTATAGATCTACATTTCCCAAACTTACTACTTTTATGATTTACCAAATCGAAAATCACTTCATTGAAGTTATTTATTTAAAAAGGAAGTAGAATACTACTACCATTAATTGATATTACTTACCATAAAGAAAAAATAACCAAAAGCAAACAGAATGGAAACAAGTTTCAGCAGGATGGTTGTCTCCCACCAGGCCTACCCTTGTGTATTAAAAATGGAGGTTAGCCATTCAAGGAGCCGCATCGGGCTAGCCAGCAGTTACTGTGCTGTATGCACTTCAGTGCTCACGCCCACCACACCCACTTTTGCCAGTAAATTCTTCAGCGTATGGTATTGACCAGCTTTCAAATGAAACTACTCCATTTAAAAAAAAAGAAAGTTTTTTAGTAGAGGTAGGACTAGCCCTAAACTGGGACGTTTTTCTCGATGCAATCAAACGGATGGAAAGAAAACTGAAAGGGAGCAGCAGCCTCCCTCTGTGAGCCAGTGTCCTTAGCATCAGGCCTGGGTGTCCCCTGCCTTCCTGTGCCGCCCGCGCTCTGGGAATGGATTAGCTGCCGGCCTCCCGGGCTGTGGTCAGGTCGCTGCGGCTCCTTTCTCCTCCCACACCACGACCCGAGGCTCCCCCGCGATCTGTTTTCCACTGTCCCCGACGTGGGGTGACCTGTGCCGCCCTCCCCTGCAGGTGAACGTGTACGGGTTCGGGGCCGACAGCCGGGGCAACTGGCACCACTACTGGGAGAATAACCGGTACGCGGGTGAGTTCCGGAAGACCGGCGTGCACGACGCCGACTTCGAGGCCCACATCATCGACATGCTGGCCAAGGCCAGCAAGATCGAGGTCTATCGAGGCAACTGAGCCAGGTGTGGCGAAGACTCTTCCGCCTTGCCGCGCGGCGCCAGCGCAAGGTCCCGGCCGGGACTCGAGGCCAGCCCCAGCGCGGTGGCCTAGGCGTGGGCGGGGTGCCAGGAATGGGGCGTCTCCACGCGATTCCGAGCGACGCCGGGCGGTGGACTGGACCAATCATGCTGCAGCCCAGCGAGCGCCGGCTCCTCCCTGCCAATCACAAGATTCTGGGTGCCTGGCACCAATCAACGCTGCAGTCGGGCGGAGCCTCTTTTTATCAACCTATTATGCGACTCAGCTCCTGAGGCAACGTCTGGCGCTGGGCCCCGTCTCCTCCAATCAATGGCCTTCAGAGGCGGGCCAGCGAGCGCTCAATCCCCTGACCCCTATGCTTTTGGGTAGGATTTTATTTCATGCTTTTTAAGTAGAGGTTGCTTCTGTCCTGAAAGAAGTACTTTCCTCAGGCTCGGTCGGAGCTGTCGCAGTCGCTTGCGGACCTGACCCTGCCGGGGGCGCCGAAAAACAGGGGAGGGCCGGGGCAGCGGCAGTTTGGCTTCCCTTCCCCGGGCGTCCGTCGTGACCTCCGAGTGGTCGAGGGACGACCCAGGTGGTTTCCAGGGAGCGCGCTTTCAACCTGTAGGAAAGGCCGGAGCCCTCCCAGACCGCTCCATGCCTCCGAGGGAATTCTAGACCCCACATTTCCTTTATCGGTCAGGCCCAGATGGGTGTCAACCCACCAAAGAAATGCAGTGAGAATCCAGAGGGCGCGTGGGTCCCTTCCTCCTTACCCACTTTGGGCCACCCTATGGAATGGCCTTTCTGACCAGGGCATTTAGTGTCTCACCAGAAAACGAATTATGTTACCCCTTGCTTGGGGGTGAAATTCGCCTAGGGCCTAACTCTGGAACATAGACAGGTGTAAGGAACGGGGCAAGGGACAAGGAAGCCCCGTCACATCAAATGTAAGGTGCTTTTCGCTCACGTGTTCACTTGGCCCCTATTGTTTGCCACACTTGTTTCAGTCTGTCCTTAGGCCCTGGGCCTCCTCACCAGCGTACTTGTTGCTCTGGAAAATAATCAAAACTTGCCCTGGGATTGATTGGGGCAGTGCTGCTTTCTCTCTCTCTCTCTCTCTCTCTCTCTCTCTCTCTCTCTCTCTCTCACACACACACACACACACACACACACACACACACACACGACTGGCTGGCTGGCTCTAGGGAGAGGGAGCAACACGTGGGCAGGAAGGCTGGAGATGGGAAGTCCAGCTGCCTGGTGCGTGCATCTTTTTCCTTCACCCATCACCCCAAGGAAGAGTCGGAAACCTCTTGCTTGGGGCTAGGATTTGCTTTGGGCTCATAATTTAGTTAACCTGACGTTACCAGGTTTGGCTGACCAACAAAGATTCTTTTAAAATTCTAAGCTGGCCATGGAAATAGCGGCGAACCTGGCTAGGGAGGAGTAGACTTGCCCCCTGCATGCCTCCTCCGCTGCCCCATGCTCACCTCCCTCCTTGCTCTAACTCACTTTCTATTCCCAGCTCTGGAAAAGGCTGGGAAGCTAACAACCAGAGGTTACCAACTGGAAGCTACTTGCATGACTGAACCCAGCTTATCCCTAGAGGAAGCTGCTGATGGTATTCTCACCCTTCAAGGTTAGGGAAGTTTAGGAGAGGGGAAAGGGCTTCTGTGAAGCTTCCAAACCACTAAAAAGACCCCCCTACCCAACAGTGACGAACACAAATGCCACCTTTTTTCTTAGTGAGTTGATACCACCAAGCAGCCCCCCGGCCACTGGTGTAGTTCCTGCAGCTGGCTGGGGAAACAGTAACCAGGACGATTATAGAGGAGGGTCAAGACAAGGCAGTGGGCACCCCAAAAGTTAATTTATTGAGAACTTAGCTTGAGTCTGTTCCTAATTACAAAAGTAGGCAGAGTAAAGAATGGGGGTGGATTTGGGGGGCCTTTAGTGGAATGCTTCTCTCAGGGTCCCCCACACACCCTTTTCGAGAGCCAAGGCACCAGCCATTCATGCCGGTCTCATCTCATTGCTTCCTGAAAAGCTGTTTTGAGTGTTTAGAAGATGAAAAAACAATGCAATTATGCCAAACAGTATTGAGCAGAATAATTTATTTCTTTTTTGTTCCTTTTGTTTAAAACATTAATAAATCGCCAGTCTGGAAGAGGGGGGTCCCAGCATCCAGCCCAGATCTCCTTTTCTGCAATAGTTATTTAAACAAACGTTTTTTATTTTCTTCCCTTTCTTTCTGAATTAAAAAGAACAAAAAAACTGTATAATCCTTTGTCTGTTTTGAAATGTATCAATGGGAAGCCGTCAATAAGCAATCGCTGAGAATGTTGGGGAATGTATGAAGGGGGGAGGGAATGACTCCAGACACCCTCCCCTTACACATGAGGCTTCCCAACCCTGGACCACCAGCTGTGCCCTCCAGAAGGGTGATCCTTCACCTCTATCCTTCAGAACACCCAACTGGATCAGCAGGGCAGGGACTGTCTACTGCTGCGGCCAGCATAGCATGTAGATCCAGAGGGCACCAGGATGGGGATTTTCCCCTTCTATTTCCAGGTTCTGTGGAAATCATGATGCCATAGGTGTGGGTGGCAGGAAATCGACAGCATGATAGGAGCAGGTGCGATGGGTGTCTGAGGCATCTACCCATGCTGTTTCATTGGGCCATCTGGACCCACTTGAGCCTACGTACATTATTCAGTGGAACACCACTGAATTGATTTTAGTTCGGCAATTGGGTAATATGGATCTTACATTGGACCACTTGCAGTCCAGTCACTCGGTGTCCCACGATTCAGTTTCTGCCAATGCCCAAGAGTTGCTTTTCAAATGGAGACTACTTTTTGGTGGAGAACATTGGTCTTTATCTAAACCTTAGAACTCTGGGCTGTAATTCTCCTAACTTGGAGTTGTCAGAGATTCCATATGTCTCTCTCTGCCAGACACTCCAATAGCATTTGGTTGGCTGAGTCATAAGGCCCAGTGGCAGGCAAACACATCCTGGACTGCTAAGAACCATTTATTGTTCAGGTCCCCTATTCAAAGTGGGCTGCCTTACATGCCATCATAATTGGTTGCATCAGCATTCCCGAATGTACCTGTTGCCCCCAGAATCAAGAGTTCCACCAAATAGTGTGTCTTTTTTTCTTTTCCATGTTGGCCAAGGACTGTGTTGCTTTGATCCAGCAAAGATGCCACATCTGGAACCACAGGTTGGCATTAACACTTGATCACATTTGCAATAAACTGTCATTCTCCATGACTCAGATGGTGAGTAAATGGGATGAGAAAGTTTGCACAACTCAAGTTTGATGGCAGCACCATCTGCAAATCCAGTGGGGATGTGGTATTGACTTGACTTACTATCTTATAGAGAGTCCCAGGGACTTCTATTTGGCCCATCCCCTCATAATCACCTTCACCCCATGGGTTAGTTTGCCAATATGGGGATTTTGCCACATAATAAAATCTCTCTTCCCTTTGGGACTGAGGAAGTTACCTTAAAATGGGTCTGTGGTGTCATTAGACCTCCCATTAAATGGACTTTGACTAGAGCTCCAGCTATCATTTGACATAATAAGCTCACTCTAACGAATGGACCACACTGGCATTTGGGTCTCAGAGCCAGTATCTGGTAACTCCTGAAGGTCTTGGTATTTCCTCTTCCCCAGTGCACTGTCACTCCGGGAAGTAGGTCCCTCTGGAACAGCTTGGGGGAAGAGTCACATCTGAGCTATATCAGAAGGTTGCTCCTGACAGATCCTGGAATTCTCTTGAAACAGAAGCTTCAGGTGTGTGACCTGAATTACATCTGGGAACTGGATAAGAAGCTGTGAATCCCCATCACTGTGACTCAGGTTTCTTCTCAGCACTCCTAGAATTTTCCCTCCAATATACATCAAGTAATTTAGTAGGCTGCCCAGCACCTATTTCATTTATAGGGACCCTACTGGTCAATTAATTATTGTCCCAAGTCGTCATAGGTCAAAGCTCTTACTTACCATACTGTGTTTTGTTGTGGTAAATGTGCCTACCTATCTCAGGTAGTTCGGCACGTCTTTCTGGCCTTTATCATACTGGAATCCCATTCTCTGACTTTCAGATGACAGACACCAGAATTCTTCAAAGATGTTGGTTTCCCAATCAGTAATGCATTTTTTAAATTAATTTTTTAAACCATTTTTGTTGTGATATATAATACATATACAGAAAAGAGCATAAAAATAAATGTACAAAAATATATAACTTAATGAATTACTATTTTTTAAAGGCTCCATAATAGAAATTTACTTGGCAAGGCAAAGATAGAATATTATATATAACCGATATAGACAGGATTATATATATATATATATATATATATATATATATATATATATATATATATATATAATTACTGTGGTAAAGGAAAACAATTTCCACTGCCATTTGGATACCAAAAGGAATTGAAGAAAAGGAGAAGAGGCGGTTGAACATGTTATGTGAAAGAATTAGAAAAGCTGGAATTTTATTTTTCCAGCTTTACTGAGACATAATTGACATAACATTGCGTAAGTATATAAGATGTACAATGTAGTGATTTTATATGTGTATATATTGCAAGAGAATTATCATAATAAGGTTAGTTAACATATCCATAACCTCATATAGTTAAATTTCTGTGTGTGTGGTGAGAACTTCCTAAAATCTACTGTCTTGGCAACTTTCAAATATATGATAAAATATTAAGTATAGTCACCATGCTATAGATTATGTCCCCAGGACTTATTTATTAGGTTGCTGCAAAAGTAATTGTGGCTTAAAAGGTTAAAAATAATTGCAAAGTCCACAATTACTTTTGCACTAACTTAATATGTATTTTACAACAGGAGGTTTGTACCTTTTGACCACCTTCACCCATTTCCCCACCCCTCCAATCCCCCTGCCCCTGGCAGCCACCAATCTGCTCTGTTTCTATGGATTTGTTTTTTTTTAAGATTCCACATATAAGTGAGATCATACAGCATTTGTCTTTCTCTGACTTATTTCATTAGCATAATACCCTTAAGTTCCATCCATGTTGTCCCAAATGGCAGGATTTCTTTTTTTCATGGCCGAATAATATTCGTGTGTGTGTGTGTGTGTGACATTTTCTTTATTCACTCACTCACTCATGGACACTTTGGTTGTTTCCATGTCTTCGCTATTATAAATAATGCTACAGTAAACATGGGCATGCAGATCTCTTTGAGACAGTGATTTCTTTTCCTTCAGATATGTACCCAGAAATAGAATTGTTGGATCATATGGTAGTTCTTTATTCACATGCAAAAGAATGAAACTGCACCGCTATTTTACATTACTCATAAAAATTAACTCCAAATTGATTAAAGATGTAAATGTAAGACCTGAAACCACAAAACTCCTAGAAGAAAACACAGGGAAAAAGCCCCTTGGCATTAGTCTGGCAATGATTTTATGGCTATGATACCTAAAGCACAAGCAACAAAAGCAAAATAAACAAGTGGGATTACATCAAACTAAAAAGCTGCACAGCAAAAGAAACAATCAACAAAATGAAAAGGCAACTTATGGAATGAGAGAAAATATTTGCAATACACATATCTGATAAGGGGTTAATATCCAAAATATATAAGGAACTCCTACAACTCAATTGCAAAAAAAAAAAAAATCCAATTTTAAAATGGGCAGAGGATCCAAATAGACATTTTTCCAAAGAAGATATTCAGATGGCCAACAAGTACATTAAAAAGTGCTCAACATCACTAATCATCAAGGAAATGCAAATCAAAACCACAATACTACCTCACACTTGTTAGGATGGCTATTATCAAAAAGACCAGAACTAACAAGTGCAGGTGAGAATGTGGAGGAATGCAAATTGGTACTACCCTATAGAAAACAGTATAGAGTTTCCTTAATGAATTATTTTAAGATGAGCATTCATGTAACCACCACTCAGGTTGTGCAAAAAGCCCAGTAGCCTCCCCCCTCCGTCTTTCTTGCCTAACCCTTCTTCCCCTGAAGGTAACCTCTATCCTGATTTTTCATATTCACTTGAGCCTATTTCTGGATACTCTATTCTGTTTCAATAGTCTGATTGCGTAGACCCAAGTTCATTTAGAAATTGAGTTTATAATAAAGACCTCTCGAATCGCTTAGGAAAAGATGGATGTTTAAATAAGTTTTATGGGATAATTAGATAACAATTTGGAAAAGGATAAAATTAGATGCATTCGTTAAACCATTCACCAAAATGCCAAATGAATCATGAATCAGAACTAAATGTAAAAAATCCTAAAAGTGGTAGCTCTTTGATATAGTCAAACAAATCAAGTATATCAGCTTTGCAGTTGGTTTTTGGACTTGAACTTTTTTCATCTATAGTTGCCCATGTTGCTAAAATGTGAGTTTTTTTCACCCATTTTTTTGTGTGTGTTCCAAATATTTTGTTAAATTCTTCTACTGATGTAATTGCTCCCATTTTATTTGTGTGAATTTATACCTCTTTCATTCCTTCCTTATAACTTTGGTGAGGTCATGGAAAGTTAGGTAAGTGTGATGTTTAATCATTGCTTAGAATAATTTTCTTCTTTGATTTCTGTCTCCAGAGTTGGTTTTTTTGTGGTTGCTTACTTAACCTTTCTCTATCATGATGAAGGCTTTTTAAATAACTGGTAGTTGAACAGTTCTCTCTTCTAAAATAGTGAATCAAGAAACTGCTTGAGAATTTTGTGTACATGGATGGGATGGGGCTTACCTACCACCTGCATTGGCATTAGGGTGGCTGGACAGCATTCCATGGCGGGTGGGGTGGGGAGTAACAAAAAGCTAGGTTATATTGCAGTAATAAAAAAGCTCCCAGTGGCTTAAAACAACAAAGTTTATTTCTCACTCAAGCCACATTTCCATCATGGGGCTCTAAGCATCATGGTCCCTCAGGGACTCAGGTGGACCGTGGCGCCTTCTGTGGTGGGTCTGTGCTCTCAAGAGCAGGAAAAGAGAATCTGGTGAGCCACGCGCTGGCTCTTACAGCTTCTGTCAAGAAATTCACATTTCTTGATGCCAAAGAAATCCCGTGGCTATGCCTCAGTCTGGCAGGGATGTGTAAACCTCCTCTGGGAGAGGCACCATATTGGGGTGAGCAGTAACAGTCTACAATACAGAGGGTTCTTTGGAGAGAAATGCTTGGATTTATAGCCTGGACAGGCGTGAGTGCATACACACCTGGCTGGCATACTGGATAGATGCCAGCGGAAGGGAAGGAAGTGATGAAATATTGTACCCATCACAGGAACAGCTATGGATTACCATTCAGCAGGCAAGGAACTGCTTCCTGCGACGTGTTTGGCAAGGTAAGAAAACATCCTTCCTAGCTAGGTGGAGGGAAGGGTAAAATACTAAAACTATATTTTGAAAAAATCAAATTATTGCTTCCTGAGTGTGAATTAGGAATCAATGCTGCTATTCACTACCCTTCCAGAAAAACCTTAGCTTCTGCAGCAAGTCTATGCCTGGGTGACAACCTACACAAATGCAAGAAAATTTCCCTTCCCCCCATGCTTGCTATACTGTGGGTATCAGGACCAGCCTGTTCTTCTGAGAATATAGAGTTCCCACCTTTCATCTAACCACTGTTTCTGCTCCTGAGAATAATACAGGCTCTTTCTGGCAGCAGGACTTCTCTCTAGGGAGAAGGCTTGGTGAAGTAGAAAGAACATACGGTGTCTGCACTCAGAGGGATCTGCGTTCAATCCTTCCTTTACTATAAAATAATGTCTTAAAATTAAGTAATACATAATCATTACAAAAATAATTCAAACAATTCATAAGAATATAAAGTAAATCATGGAAGGCCTTCCTGCAATATTTCTTTTGTATCTATGATTTGTCATGAAACGTATAAAGGGACCCATTAAAAGGAAAGAGATCCCAGTGCACTCCCCCGCCCCCGGACTGATGTTCAGTGTCCCGGGCTGCATCTCCACCGCTCTCACTGTGAATCCCTGTCTCCATGAAACACTAAAGACCACTCAAGGAAAGGGTCTGGAATCTAAGCCTTCTTTGCTATAAATGAAATAACTCAACTATAGGATTTTTTTACTTAAAAGATTTTTTAAAATATCAGTCACCTTAACCAAATGATCAAGGTTTTAACATCACCAGTCTAGACATATATAAATACATGATTGAATAAATTAATACATGGGAAGTGACAAATTTCCCACGCAGAAGAATTCCAAATAACTTACGTAGCTACTCTGCCCTCCAGGAGGGAGAGCACAGATCTCCACTCCTTAGATGTGCACTGTGCATAGTAACCTCCTTCCAAAGAGCAGAGTAGTGTGAAGGGGCGGGGGAGAGTAACTTTACAGTGGAGAAACCTGACAAACACCCCTCAGCCAGGCTTTTAAGGTTGACATCAGTGACCTTGATAACACTGATGTCATGTTGGTAGTATGTGCCTTTGACTTGTGATGAAAATGAAAGTTTACTCCTGTGGTTTTCCTGCCAAAACCCTATAATCTCAGTCTAATCATGAGAAAAACATCAGACAAATTCCAGTAGAGAATCCCACAAAAAACCCAAACCTGGCTCCTCAAAACTGTCAATGTCATCAATGACCAGGAAAGTCTGAAAACTGTCACAGCTAAGAGGAACCTAAGGAGCTATGACGACTACATGTAATATGGTGTCCTGGATGCGACCCTGGAACAGAAAGACACTAGGGGAAAACGGAGGAAATCTGAATAATTAATATGGCTCATTAATTATAATAAATACATCACACTAATAATAGGGGAAACTGGGTGTGGGAGTGGGGGCATATATAGGACCCCTCTGCACTATCTTCTCAATTTTTCTGTACATTTAAAACTCTTCTAAAAAATAAAGTCTATAAAATATGTTTTAAATGGAGGGAGTCAGGGAGGAGTGTCCAGTAGAGCCAGCCTATCACGAACATCCATTTTCGACTTCATTAGAGCAAGAAAGTTTGATTATCTGAATCTACTGAAACTTAGGTTGTTTTTATTCTTGTTCTTAAATCAAGAGTATAATTAGGATTTAAATCTAGAATTCCTATTTATTTTTATTTCAATGACCTTTCTCATTTCTAAAATTTCTAATCTTGTTTTATTTCTGCTCAATGATATGCTGGTAAACTGTCTCTCTGAAAACAAAAAACTAATTTGTAGTTCATTTCTGTGGTGTAAATACTCCCAGCATGGCCAGCTTCAAGCTACCCACGATTTAACTCTTGTGAGTTTCAGCACGCCACTACTTTTGTCTAAAAATTTCTTTTTTAGTGAAATGTAATTATTTTTCTCTTTGAGCATCCAAACATACATAAAGTCTCTTAACAGGCCATTCCATAAAACTAATTTTATCTGAGGTAAATTTGTTTTGATAATTTGCAGTCTTTCTTACTGTTAAGAGTTCTTCTCCCCACAATCCACATATGGGTTTAGCAGTTGGCTCCATCCAGCTCCCCGCCCCTTTGGCCCTTATTCTAGAACGAGGGCTGCTGACATTTTGTGATTCCGGGGGTATCGCAGATCAGGCAGGCAAAAGCAACAGAACTGTGTCAGTTACTGGCGGTGGTGGTAGGGTTTCCAAGTCCCCCCACTGCCTTTGCCTTTCTGGGCATGAGTCTTAACAAAAGTCTCATGTCCAGTCAGGGTGCAGGCAAAAGTTCAGTCTAACTCCGCCCCAGCAGCAAGCCGGGCTTTGGTTTGGTCTTGTGTACAGCATTTCCAGTCCCCTCTACTCCACAGGCCCTAACAGCCTGTAGCTACTCCATTTCTGGACTGGAGGCCAATAAGCTTTTGGCTTCAGACGAGCTTTACCACTTTGTATTTTTGACCCATTGCTAGTTCATAGAAATATTCGTCTTGTTTTTGGGTCAGGCGGTGTGTTTTTTGTTTTATAGTTTTGTTTTCCATATCGCTGTTGTTTTCAGGTCCGAGTGGGCATCACTTAATGGAGTGCTGGCTCTCTACTGCATCTACTCCATCTACTGCGCCTCCTCCGTCTCCCCTCCACCTCTTCCCATGCCCTGCCTTTCTCCTTTAGGGACATCCACCTCACACTGCCTCCCTCTTCCCCCACTTCACCCAGTCCCCTGCCTTTCTGGAACCTTGCTCCCCTCTCAGCCCCAGCCTTTCTTCTCAGAACCCCTTCCCCCACATCCAGCTGTGGGTTGCACCTGCCCTCACACATACACCTGCACAGCCCCTCTCTCCTGTACCTGGCTTCACCCTCACAGACACTCAGTCTTGCACTTTCACTCCCATCTGCTCCCATCTTGACCCTTTGTATCTTCCCATTCACTCACCATGGCTCAGGCCCAAATACCCACAGGCCTGCCACCACTCACCTTCTCAGGTAACCATAATCACTCATAGCCAATAGACAGGACAAAATATTTTAAGACCTACAAGAATTTAGAAAATTTACAGTCCAAGATCTGCCATTACAGGAAACAGGACTAAATATTTTATAATACTGGGATAAGGAAAGCTTTTCTAGCCATGACATAAAATCCAGATTTCTTATGAAATGTGAGTAACATTAAACTTTTGTGTCGTATTACGAAAAAATGAGTTTGTAAAGACAAACTAGGCAAACATCTACCACTCAAGACAAAGTTTAATTTCCCTACAATAAAAAGGTGCCTAAAAATCATTAAAGATTGACAATCAAACAGTAAAATGGTGAGACAAACATGGGTAGCACCCCAAGAGAAAATACAAATACCCAATAAACTGAAAAGTTGCCAGACTTCACTGAATACAAAACAAAACAGCAATGATGTAATCTATTTTGCTACTCTGACTCACGAAGTTTTAAAAATTCATAATGTAGAGGGTTGGCAAGCAGATAAGAAAATAGTATTTTTGTGTCACTGCAATAACATAAATCAGTCAAAACATTTGGGCAGGCAACTAGGCGATGTATTATACCTTTAAATGTCCCCACTCTTTGACCCAACAACTCTACTTCAGGAATACAGCTTCGTGTGAGTCTTAGCACGGCCCAGAGATGAGCAAGGACATTCCTGTGGCGCTGTGGCAACACCACAGTGGAAAACACCATACGCCTGTCACTAGAGGAGTTGTGACATGAACGCTGGGCAGCTACGTGCTGGAATGATGCCACTGTCGAGAGCGACTATGTGTGCTGGTAGTAAAAAGGCAGGTTGCACAAGAGTGTGAGGAGAGTGTTGACATTTTTGTAAAACAGTGGGCTGGCGGACGCAAACAGAAGGCAGCATGTTGAACGTCACCAAGCTGCTCGTGACGGGGACCCCCAGAGGTGGGGATAGAGGGCAGTTGGACTTCACGTACACACCCGAACCTATTTTTAATGAGCATATTTAGTCTAAACCCAGAGAAACACAAATAAAAACAAATCATGATTAGTAAAATGTTTCCTAATTATTTAAAAATTCCTTAACATAATGAATGATGGGTATAGGTCTAATTTATCAGTCCTTACTCATACAAACAATGTATGAATTAAAGTAACCACTATTATGGATAAACAGCATAATCAGAGTTTTCATTTGGTCATCACTTCCTTTCCAAACTCTGGTCTCACCTCCAGGCACAGTGTGACAACCAAGGACAAGAACCAACTCACTCTACCAAGTCTGTGTCAGAAAACCGCCCTGTGTCTCCTGGCGGCCACAACTGACTAGCAGGTGCCTGAGCAGACAGAGCAACTATAGGACTGGCCAGATCCCAGAAGGATTCCTCTACCCTTGCCAGGAGAATTCCTCTGAAGAGTCAATGACTTCAGTGTTTCTCCCCCAATCAGGTTTACAAAAGGAGCCAAGATGCTCATCCAGGGGAAAACAGGGATATCCTCTGGTACAGAGAACAGAAGGAAAAGGGATCAGGTGGAACGTCTCTGGATTTTAGAAGGAAGATGTTTGCAAGGGCACGAGACATTTGTAACAGGTCTCAGTCAGGGTCAGATGAGGGGGGCAGCTCACAGACCTCTTTGCTAGCCCTCCCCACGTTCCATCTATGCAGTGGGCCTCTCCAACACGCTACCTCTATCATTTCTTTAGGGGCTGGAGGCTGGTCCCAACAGCTGTAGCCAGGAAACAGGGACAGGATCCTGGAGCAAGCAATTACCAATAGCAACCAGATTATTATAAAGGGGGGGGGAAACAGTGGCTTTAAAAAACGGGGGGAAAAGGACTGAATTTTCCAAAATGAGAAATTTTCCTTCTACCTTTCTCGATCATTTGCATAATTTTTGTCAAGTCCAAATGTAATTTAAAGTGAGGTAGGTAGTTTCTCTCTACTCCTGCCTTCATCTTTTGGTGAATGTCCAGGCCTGTGCCATGAAAGCACTAGTGTCCCATCCAGGGATTGGTGGAGCTTCTCAGTTGGCTATTTTCTCAATCTCGTCCAAATCATCCGTGTCCAATCTTTCTATTTTCTTATCTGGGAGAAAAAATAATTCAAAGAGAGGTCAACATGTGGTTACTGTGGAGACACACACCTAGAGAAGGGACAGCACAGCAAGGAGAGGAAACACACAGGTCTCTGCCCTACCTAGGAACAAGCTCTGCCTCTGACTACATCCATCCTTCATTTAACCGCAAAGGCTTCTGGGGACTGAGAAGGGTGCACTGACAGCAACATTCAGCCCTAGGGCCCCTCAGCCTGACCAACGGGAAGTGTCATTTCAGTCCCTGACCCTGAAACTCTCCAGGTGTGCTCTTTAAGAACTTCCATATTGTACGGAAGGAGGGCAATGTGACAAGGACAAGCCTCTCTCCAAAGCCTTTCTCGGGGCCACAGGAAAACCTACCATGCCCCGCAGCCCCCGGACTTGCCCTGTGAGGAAAGGGCCCTAGCAGAGGACACTCCCGGGACTCACTAAAATGCTCCTGGATTCTGTTCAGGATGTTCATGCTGTGTTTGCTGTCAACCATGTTCACTGCCAGGCCCCTCTTGCCAAAGCGGCCAGTGCGTCCGATCCGGTGCAGGTAGGTCTCATTGTCTGGGTTCCCGTCCTTGTCCACGGGAAGGTCAAAGTTGATGACGACAGACACCTGTTCAACATCAATACCTGCACGAACGAGGGTTGGAGAAGAGTAAGGACGGGAGACAAAACTCACTGTCGCCCAGTCAGGCCACGTACATCAACTCTGGGGGAAAGGAAGAGTCTAGGTGGGCCACTCTGGGATTCAGGGACAAGTGGGATGTAGCAGAACCCATAGGAAAACCACAGAACTTTGGCGGGCGCTAACAAAATAATGAAGTCAGTGAGAGAGCCTCTGCTAAATACTAGTATCTGGAGGTGCAGCTGAAACCTCAGTGGGTACCCCAAGAAGAGCAGGCGCCATTCTAAATAAACCAGCCTACATGTTTCCTTCCAGCAAGTCAGGACTCGGGGCTCCTCTGAAAGTGCTTACCTGCTGAGAGAATCCAGTCTCCCCTAGAAAAGAATGTCACCATCAACCCCACCTGATCTCCCCCAAACCATCTGAGTTTTTCATATGTGTGTATTTCTCTTGCTATCCCAAGCCTGGCAGACCAGGACACATTCTCTGCTCACCACGGGCACACACGTTGGTGGTCACCAGAACCTTCTCTTTGCCCTCTCGGAAGCGCTCAATCACTGCAGCCCTCTGCTCCACCACCATTTCACCACTCAGCAAAGCCACCTGATGGCCTTCTTTTGAGAGCTCTGCTGCCAACCAACTAGCTGTTTTGCGGGTCTGGAAGGAAGAAAACATTTGAGAAATTAAGGTACTGTATTTCCCCGAAAATAAGACCTAGCCGGACCATCAGCTCTAATGCGTCTTTTGGAGCAAAAATTAATACAAGGCCAGGTATTATGTTATATTACATTATTATATCTTGTATATTATATTATAGTATAGTATAGTATAGTATAGTATAGTATAGTATAGTATAGTATACTATATTATAGTATATTATAGTATACTATAGTATATTATAGTATATTATACCGGGTGTTATAGTAAAATAAGACAGGATCTTACATTAATTTTAGCTCCAAAAGACGCATTAGATCTGATTGTCTGGCTAGGTCTTATTTTCGGGGAAACACGGTACCTGAAGAGAATATTTTTGGTCTGAAAGACTCTACCTGAACCTTAGCAGCTAAGGGTCAAATTTCCTGAAATTGTTAACATGATGATGTAACAGGAAGTAACAATGTCATCTGTAGAATAATCTTACAAAAATATTTAACCTATATCACGGGGGGTTGGGGGAGGGCGGAAATCAGGAATTCTACTTACTCACCTGGACTCTTTAAGATGTCCATGTCATGAAAGGTGGGGAAACTGTTCTAGATTAAGGGAGTTTCAAGAGACTTACAACTAAATGCAACAATATTGATTGGCTCTTAGGTTTAACAACAGCAACCAAAAGCAATAAAGAACCTTTGTGATACAAGTGGGAAAGGTGGAATATGGATGAATTGTATAGGGGATAACATAGTTGTATCATGGTTAAAGGTGAGATAACGGTAGTGTGGTTATGTAGGAGCCTGTCTCATTCTTAGAAAATACTTAGGTGTGCATTGCCATGATGTCTACAACTACCTTTGAAATGACTCAGCAAAAAGAAAAAGTACAGATATGTCACACAAGCATAAGGATACAGCAAATGTGGTTAAATGTTGATAACAGGTGAAGGGCATAAAGTGTTCATTTTATTTTTTCCTTTTCTGAAAGTCTCAATCTGAAGTTGGGGGAGGGATGCCATGCTAAAACTACAAGTCTTCCAACAACAGAGTAAGAGCGGTCTTATTTTCACATCTGTTAACAGCATTTTGAAGTTTTCTTCAGTGATCTTAGTATTTTTTGCTATTATAAATAGAATCTATCTTTCCATTTTCTAAGTATTTACTATTTGAGAGTGGGAACTAGTTATTTTATATTAATTTTATAACCAACCATCTTGTTTAGTTTATTTTTCTTACAAATGCCAGCTGCTTCTCTTGGGTTTTCTAATAATATACCTCCGACAAATAATATAAAGTTTAGGGGCTCTATGCTAGGTTGCATATACCTCAGGACACTAAGAAGAAATTGCTTTACATCTTCACAAACTGTTTTCCCCTCTGGCCACACTGATGGAACCTGATCCTCTTCAGCACTAAGGTGGGGCTGCCTGAGGGAGGGGGGACAGGACAACACCCTGCAGTGGCGCTCCTCCCCCAGGAGACCTGCTGCACCTGCTGCTACTCACATGGCAGAAGATCATGGCTTGAGCAATGGTGATGGCCCCGTAGAGGTTACACAAGGCCTGGAACTTCTCATCTCTGTTATTGCACAGGACGTAATACTGCTTGATGGTGTCCAATGTCTCCTCCTCGCGCTTCAGTTTGATAATGTTTGGGTCTGGGACCACTTTCTGGGCAAATTTCCATACAGAGTCTTCAAAGGTGGCAGAGAAAAGCAGCATCTGGCAGTTCCTGGGCAGCATCCTGCAAGGGAAGACCCAGGTATTTGGCATGAGCCTGAGTTTTTCACTGGAACAAACAGAAGCACAGCCTCCCCAGGCTTGGATGGTCTCCATCCCCAGCAAGGTGGCAGAGGGGCAGGAGCACTTCGGAGAGGAGACAGAAGCAGACATGGGGCAGGGACAGTGTGCTCTTAGACTCCCTGAGTCTCCTTCCTCCACCCAGGCTGACGTGGCCCATCAAATAAATGCTTTGGAAGGTTCTGAAGCAAAGAACCCAGCAGGAGAGAGAACAGGAGTTGGATCCAGCAAGAGGAGACACAGAGAAGAGGAAGACTTTTTTCCTTGCTGATCAGAAGGCTGAGAAGAGCCTCCTGGCTCCAGATTCCTACCTTTGGATGCGGATGCTCTGATCTTGGTGGCCCTGAGTAGCTATCATCACGTCAGCCTCATCCAGAACAAACACCTTGATCTTCTTCGGGTCAATGAACTTGAGCTTGGCGCACCAGTCTAAGACAGTCCCAGGGGTGCCAATGACAATGTGCTCACTGATCTTCTGACCTCTTTCCACTGTGGAGACAAGATGTGTTCTGGGGGTATTTCCACTTTCTTGAAAATTAACAAAGAATGCCTATCTCTTTAATGAACACAATTGCCTGTATTTGCTGCCATGATAATATTTAAACTTTCAAGAGAAAATTAGAATTTTGGAAAACTTTTATGTCCCACTATAAGTTTGAAAGTTTCTGGATGTGTATAAATGCCTCTGATGAGTTTGGTGGTGATATTAATGCATGCAATTAAAGTATTTTGTATAATAAAATGTGTCAACATTTGGAAGATCGGCTTAACTTACTAAAACAGTATTTTCCAAATGACCAAGGTATGATATTAGAAAATCATTTTTGGGGCAAATGATGCATTGGAAGTGCAAGAGAAACAGAGGAATTTTAATGTAACAGTATGAACAGTTCATTAACATGATTTCAGATACCACATTGCAACTAAGTTTTAAGTAATTACCACTTGTTAAGTTTTGGTATAGCACCCCAAAAAAGACTATCTAAAATTTCCTGAAAGGCCATGTTTTTTTAATATTCTTCAAAAGTAAGTACCTTAAAATTTTTTCAATTTTACCTTCTATATGCAAATATCAGTAGATGTAACCTGTGTAAACAAAAATGCTTTGGGGTCCTCAATAATGTTTAAGAGTGGAAGAGACCTGAAAGTTTGAGAACCACTGCTCTAGGTAATTATAAACTGCTGGGCCAAAGGGTTATCTCTCTCCAATTTTTCTAGGTAACACCAAACTGTTTCCTAAGGTGATTGTACCAGTGTATACTCCCCACCAGGAGCCTTCCAGTTCTACATCTTCATCGAAACTTGTAATTGTCAGACTTCATTTTTGCCCATCTGAGAGCCATAGAGTGGTTTCAATTTATATTTTCCTGGTGACTAATGAGGCTCACCATTTTGTCATGTTTACTGGCTCTCTGAATTCCTTCTTTTGTGAAGTGTCTGTTCAACTGGGCCTAATTTGCCCATTTTCCTATTGGACTACTTCCTTTTTTCTTAATGATTTGTTTTATGTATTCCAATAACCTCTAATGACCCACTTCTCACCTGCTTCTCCTCCCCCATTTTAATCCATATTCTTTACATTACATTCTGCAAAACACATGGAAGAAAGAACTGCTGGAAGGAAGGATTTCTGAATTTGGTAAGACCAAGTGAGCTATACATGCTCTTAGTTTACTCTTGCTAAAGCTGCACTTCCTTTTAAAGAAAGGGATCTGACCTCAACCTACCATCCTCAGTGCTGCTAATCCCTCTCTAGTAAGCAGCTTCCAGAACGCTGGATGCCCAATTCAAAACCCTGTCTTCTCAGTGAAGAACTCCAGGACCCATGCAGGGATTTTCTAACAATGCAAAATGTTATTTTAAGAATGGAGAGAACTGTTCATTAAATTAGCAAGTATTTAAATAGATTTGCTAAAAGCAATACAGTTGGGCTTCAAGGTCAGACTGAAGCCAAAGTTGAGTATCGTCATCACATCTTCAAAATTCAAACACCCAACCACCCTACCCTGTTCACTGGTTAGTTCTCACCCCTTTATACTCACATTTATTGCCTCGAACAGCATAAGCAAGCTTTAGTTCCGGATGAAATCTACCCATCTGCTCAATCACTTTTCCTGTTTGAAGCGCCAGCTCATATGTTGGGGAGAGGCACAAACACTGTGACCAGGAGATCATAAAGGATGAGTTTAGGAGACCCTTTTAGTAACAGACAACAGGCTCTAACACAACGAGGATGCTGATGTTATTACACCTGAACAATGCAGGGAACCACATCCTCTTCAACCAGGCCATCCTTTTCAGCTTGGTTGGGTGGATGCCCCCGGAAGCTACTATTCAAGGCTGCTTCCAAATGAATTATACCCAGGTCCAGGCCTGGTGCATGAACCTGCTCTGCCTGAGCCACAGTCTGAGGCTTAGGAAACGTTCAGACCCCTCCAGGCCCACCCTCGTTAATCCCCTATCAGATGGCGCTGCCCTTTCCAGGACAGGCAAGCCAAGGTCCCCAGGATTCCCTAGCCCTCACCTGGGGGTATCTCTCTGCTGGTTCCACTCGGCTGAGCATGGCCAGGACAAAGGCAGCTGTTTTACCAGTACCAGACTGAGACTGGGCAATCAGGTTCTGAGGGCTGGATCAAGAAAGAAGAGATGAAAAGAATATTGGTTAAACACCAAAATGTATCAAAATGTTCTTTCTGGGTGATAGGAATATGGATTTTCCCCTTTTAATTCAGGTTTTCTTCACCGAGCACAGTAACAATTTTTTATATGTTGTTTTAAAAAACTGCTTAAATATTATGGGAAATGATTGTTTAAGATGGGTTCACACCAAGAAATTCTCATTCTAGACTCTAGCACAGCTGGAGTGCCCTAGTTTTGTATCCTAATGGCCTCATAGAAATTAAGGCTGCAGAGTAAGATCTGTGCCAAGACAAAGCCCCAAGGACATTTTCTGCTGAGCTATACTGTGTCTCTAGGACCTAGTTCCTTCTTTGTTCTCTTTTTCCATCTTTATGGAAAATGTAAGATACCAAGTCACAAATATATGGTGATGGAAGGAGAACTGACTCTGGGTGGTGAACACACAATGGGATTTATAGATGATGTAATACAGAATTGTACACCTGAAATCTATGTAACTTTACTAACAATTGTCACCCCAATAAACTTTAATTTAAAAAAAAAATGATACCAAGTCAGATGCTTTAGAGGGATCTTTCTTTCACATTTCACTTCAGGTAACCCATTGCCATGGAAATAGGTGGCATTTTTGTCATTCAAAAAGAAAAATAATACAATTGAACAAAAGAATTGCTACATAAAGTATACCATTTATATAAGATTTAAGAATATGTAAACTCTTCTTTAGATTCCTAGGGACACATAGACATGTAGTAAAAGTATAAAGAAACGTGAAAGAATGATGACCCGTTTTAGGAAGACGCTTACTTTGGTGGCGGAGGGGGATATAAACAGAGAAGGGTACACAGGGGTCAACTAGATTAATGATGTTTTATTTCTTGGCAGGATAGAGTTACAGATGTTTTTGGTATTGCTCTTGACACCTTTTTGCAGGTCTCACAAATGCCAAAACAATCTGGAAAAACCCAACTTTTAAAATCACATAGAATAGCATTTTTCTATCAGTTTTTATTGTTAAAAGGGAAAAGCAGAAACTGTGTTGAATTCCATCTGACTGACTCTGCATTTGCCCAAACTGTTTCCCTAAAGAAACATGTTGCCCCAAACATCCCGTCTTGTTCTCAAGAACAGTAACAGCTGTTGGTGGATGATGTTAAACCAAATTCTTAAGAGGTGCGCCCGGGGTCTGCATACTCACGGCTCAGCAAGCATCATGGGTAACGCGTTCTCTTGTATCTTGGATGGTCGGTTGAAGCCCATGGCATAGACTCCCTGGAGAAGCTGTGGTTTCCTAGAAGGACAGGGAGAGAGAAGATGGATTCCTAGTTTTTGAGATTGTTTTAAAGGCCTCACATTTTATCTTTCCCTATATCTAGCAAAGAATGATGCTTCCTATCTCTGTCAGACATATTTTCCTATGCCTTAAAAAACGCCACCTAAAGCAAAACAAAACTACTATTTTTTTCCCACTAAATCTTAATCTGCAACTAGTATGCAATTCATAAAATACATACTAGTTTCCTTTCTCTGAGAAATTCATACTTTCAGCAGACCCACAAATATGGTTGGCCTTGGATGACAAGTATTTCCTGGATACTGCAAGAGTGGTATTTATCCATTCATGGTATAAAATAATTATAAAAGACATACCTAAAAATAAACACTGCTTACTATATTAAGATATAGAAGTCTCTTTAGAGAAAGGGATATAAGTTTTAATTTCTCAGTGCGGATGTTAAATTGAACTATTTTATGTTCTATGGTCCTTCCAAAGCCAGCTGTGCAAATACTTGGGAAAATCAAGAGCTAAGAAAATTGATTCAGCCAGTTTCTAGCAGCTGATTTATGTAGTACATAGGTAAAAAAGGTTCAATTATCATACTGAACTTCACAAATGCTCAGATTTACTTAGGTCTAGTCAAAATCAAGAACAGAAAAGCAACAACTTCTTATAAAGCTACACAACAAATATCAATTAAAGTCGCTCTTACATCACATTTACAATAAGCTCTCTGCTACCTCTAAATTGACAGGGTGTTTAACAAAAATCACACTAGATTATTTCTAAAGAAAAGTCAAACCAAGTCAAGACTTCTAGTTCTCTAAGCCTTCCTTGGAGTCTAAAAGGCAAATTCTTCTGACATATGTTGGTTCTCAGACACAAAGAACTTGGAAAACATAACCTTTGGTGCCTTTCATTTGGAAGAAAAGGCTGTAAGATCAGCAGATTCTGCTTTGATCGCCAAGGAAACAAAGTCACTACCAAATGAAGATATTCAAGTGATCGAAGAGTTTCCAATGGCTCATTATTTTTCTTTTATTTTGCAGATTAATTCAAATCTTTTAAGTACAAAACAGACCAAGTATATTAGGCAACCTAGGTTTCCTTCTGGCTACCAGCAACTACATCAGAAAGAGCTTGCCTTTTCAAAGAGGACAATTCATCACTGGTTGAACTGAGAGTTCCAGTCCTTTAAATGAAAGGAACTTAAAAAAACTATTGGTACTTGGAAAAGCAAACTGTCAGTTCAGGAAACAACAGAACACATCTAGCTGCCCTAATATAGTTTATGAACAGAAGCAGAGACGACAGATTTGCTCAATGAAGCCCTTGAGAGAGGAAATAATATAGAAAAGTATAATTTCCTGAAAACATTAAAAAAAAAAAATAGGCCACACTTTAAAAAACTTATTCTTAGCTATTACTTCTTTAACAACTTGATTTGGTCTAGTTGGCTCTAGTATTTTAAGTGTCTATTATTCTAAAGCAGTGGTAACAGTCGACAGGAATGTGGCCCCTATTTGCCCATAGTGGGCATATTATAGATTTTGCTGAATAAAGGCAAGAAATCCATTTATCCCACCACTTTTTTATTCACCAGCTATTTTCTGTCTATGATTTGAGTCCTGGCGGGCAGCAAGAATGATAGTGTGTCTTGTGTTACTCATAACACCCAGCACAGTGGGTGTACAAAAACCAATGTTCATAAACACCTCTTTACTAACTTACTGAAGAAAGCATAATTCTCTCTTTAAAATAGCAACATGTTAGAAGTCATTCTTAGCACAACGCCATACGTGTGTTCCCTTAAGACTTAATTCTGGGTTCTGGATTTTTAAAAAATTTCAGAATGTTGAAGGCTGCTTTCCACACTGTAGGTACTGGGACTCCTGCACAGGCTCTTTTGACAGATTTTATAAAAGCAGATAAACTGTTCTTAAGACCGTAAACCCTATAGTCTAACAAAAGGGCTTACCTAATAAGAAATGTTCCTGATATCCAGAAATCACCTGTCAGCCAATATTTTATTGAAAGTTCTAAGAGCATAAAAGAAAAAAGACTTTCAGCTATGATGAATAAATCTGTGGCATTGAAAAATCCCTACCAAGAAGAGGAACTAGGAAGCCAAGATACAAGGCTGGGTGGGAGGGAGACCATCACTGTAAACTTTTTCATACATTTTAACTTTTGAATTATGTGAATTATTAACTAGTCAAAGAAGTAAATGCATTAAGACTTTTAAAAATAAAAAGTAAAAAACAGAATTCCCACAAGAATCTCTGAGAGGCTAAGTTCTAGAAAGGAGGGACTGGCAAGGAACAGCTTAAAGAAACAAATACTCACAGCCGAAGCTCCTCAAAGGACTTTACTGAGTAGAGGGGGGACTTTGGATCCCGCTGTAGGACTTCCACTTGGTTTGTATTGTCAACCAGGTTGTTTCTGATCAGCTTGTTCAGTAAGGACTGGGCAGCTCTGTCCTCTGTCAGGAAGAAACCAGTAGATTTTCTTCATATTCACAGGGCAAACCCCATCCCTGTGAAACACCCCATCCTGTCCCCTTTATGGAACGTTCCCTACAAAGGCTGCCTATATTTACCTCTACGTCCTCTCCTCCCCTTCTGTTGAATAGATGTTTTTATTTAACCTCCTCACTTGATCTCCACAGCCCCGTCAAGCTCACCAATGACGTCTACACTGCTAAATCAATCCAACAGTCAATTTTTAGTTCTTCTCTTAATCAACTTTTTATCTATATTTGACTCCCTACTTTGGAAACACTTCCTTCTTCTGGTTTCTGAGACATCACTTTCCTTTGGTCCTTCTATCTCACTGGCTGCATCTCCTCAATCTCCTTTGCAGATTCCTCCTCTTCTCCTTTATCTTGTAATTCAGAGTGCCCCTGGTTCCAGAAAGGCAAGTCCTGGGTCATACTCTGTCTCTTGCTACAGAGTTTCAAAGAATAGTTACCTTTCTCTTCTTCATCTGTTTTCTCTGCAGTAGCATTGGTTTTGATAACACCTACACAAGAAATCAGATATCATAATCAGAAAGGCAAATATCAAACCGACCCAAAAGGTGGGACAATGAAAACACTAAAACTTATTTAAGAGATCAAAATGTAAATAGTTGACATTTCTTTATGTTTAATGGATTTTTATTCCCAGGATATTTTTAAGTGCATAAGAAAATTTCAAATTCCTAGAAATTTGGCTGACTTCCAACTGATCAAAATGTCACCCCTGACTTACTTATCCTAATATAAAATATAGCATTATATTAGCAAATATAATTAGACACTGAGAAAGAAAATATAGATATTAAAAATTAAAAGGGAGAGGTAAAATGACCACTTTTTATAGAACGTGATTATAAACTTGCAGGACTAAGTATTTGCAGAAACTTTGGAAGAATATTAAAAATCAGTGGTTAATTATGGGATAAGGTAGTGTTATGGGTTGAATTGTGAATTGTGTACCCCCAAAATTCATATGTTGAAGTTCTAAACTTCAGTAACTTGGAATGCGACCTTATTTTGAGCCATGGTCATTGCAGATGTAATTAGTTAAGATGAGGTCATTAGGGTGAGCCCTAATCCAATATGACCGATGTTCTTATAAAAGGGAAATCTGGACATGGACATGCACACAGGGAGGACACCATGTGAGGATGAAGACAGAGATCAGGGTGACGCTTCTACAAGCCAAGCAACATTAAAGATTGCCAGCAAACCACCAAGAGCTAGGCAGAGGTGGTTTAGATCCTTCCTCACAGCCCTCAGAAGGAACCAACCCTGCTAACACCTTGATCCAAGACTTCTGGCTTCCAGAACTGTGAGACAATACATTTCTGTTGCTTAAACCACCCCATCTGTGATACTTTGTTACGGCAGCCCTAGCAAACTAATATAGGTAAGGAGTGGGAACTGGGTAAATGCTGGTCTATGATGGGAAGGAGGTCTTTCATTATACTTTCTGAGTTCTAACCCAGATTAAACTTTAAAAACTAAATTTAAAAATTTTAAAGAAACATGAAGTGAACAGTGACAGTACAATCCAATAATGACGCTTGACTTTAAAGAGTCACAAGCTAGATAAAATCTGGAAAAATATATCCCTTTCAGTGTGAAACTGACTTTACTAGCTGTCAAATCCAATGCTGACATTTGCCAAACATGCTAAATGAAAGCTCCTTTCCGCAATGCAGCTAAGAGTGCAAAACTGAAGCAAACTTGTAGCTTGTATCCAGTTTACAATTACTAGTAACTCACCATTAGTATCGGGTTTGACTTTCTCTTCCTTGATCTGCAAATTACTGATCTGAAAGAAAATTTAAAAACACTTGAGAGCAAGCCACAGGCTAACATAATACCATGAATTATTTATTAAGTTAATGTACACAAGTCTATGTGGTAAAATAAAATGGGGGTGGGGGAGGGTTTTCTCCAACTGTTAAGAAGCAGTGTTTTAAAACATTTAATTACACCACCCTTCTGATAAGCAGATTGGTTAGAACCAGGTACCAAGTATGTTAAGGCCTATGTTTGTGACATATCACAGCTAGATTCGATCATAGGTTTAAAAAGATTTGAAACCAATTCTCGGTAACTATCTTTTAGGGAAGATCTGATGCTAAACACTAGATTGTAAACTCTAGAGTGCCAGAACCACATACTAGAT
The DNA here is from genome assembly GCF_036562045.2 of Rhinolophus sinicus. Taxonomy (NCBI): domain Eukaryota; kingdom Metazoa; phylum Chordata; class Mammalia; order Chiroptera; family Rhinolophidae; genus Rhinolophus; species Rhinolophus sinicus. The sequence continues at coordinate 28,419,035 of NC_133760.1, read as the reverse complement.
AATACCTTTTGATTTCTTTGTGGATAATTGCCAGTTTTATACATCTGCCCTGATTTCTTCTCCAGAACTCCAGTGCCACATTTCCAAATGTCTAATGGGTGCTGTGCAGAAAAGAGTTAACAGAGCAAGGCAGACTACTATCCTTAGGAAAGTCAGCTTGCAAGGTTGGCCCTTGGCTGGCATTTGGGAATATGGATTTTGAGAGGGTTCCCACCATTCTCAGAAATTCTGAGGGGTTCCCTATGCTTGTAAAAACATGTGGTTTATGTTAAGACCTGCTTTCCTTTTGGGAGTCTGGAATTTGGGTATAGGCTCAGCCGAGGATGACTATGTAACAGGCCCCTCAACAAAAACTCTGAGCACTGAGTGTCTAATGAGCTTTCCTGACAATACTTGACGTGTTGTTACAATTTGTTGTAGGAGGAATTAAGCACCCATTAAGTGGAGCATGTGACTTCATTGGAAGAGGATTTAGAAGCTTGTGCCTGGTTTCCTCAGGACTTTGCTCCATAAGCCTTTGTCTTTTGTTAATTTTGCTTTGTATTTTTTCATTGTAATAAATCATAGCTGTGAGTACCATTATAAGCTGAGTCTGTGAGTTCTCCTAGGAAATTATCAAACTTGGAAAACTCTTGGGAACTCCCAACACAAGTATTTACCAAGATGTCCTCTTTACCTCAAATTCGGAACGGTCAAAAGTAAACTCACCATTCTCCATATCAGATCTGCCCTTCTTCCCACTCCCCTATTCTGTTATTAGGATCCAGTTGAAAACAGTATCTTTGCCTTCCTCTCCCTTCTCTTCTATTTTCTAAATCCTTTCTGTTATACTTCCACAATTATCTCTTGAATCTAATCTTCACTTTTACTGCCCAACATATGACTTCTATCTGGGCTACTGGCATCATTTCCACACTGATCTCCTTTCCTTTGGATACTATTCATTCCTTCTAATATATTATGTTCTCTGTAGTCCAACAAATCTTGCCAGCACTCCATCTAATTTTGTCAATATCCTTAAAAATCCCCAAACCAACCAAATAAAGCCTCTCCTCTTAAAGTTTTTAGTTAAGATCCAAAAATATATTCCCTACAATATTTTCTATACTACTTCTACTACAACCCAATAACTCAGCAAAAATTAGTTATGATTCCTGTACTCTAAGCAAGTGCAGCACTTTTGTGCATCCTATTTTCCTAAAATGCCTTTCACCTCCATCTCTACCTTAAATGACTCATTCTCTAATATCCAGTTGAAATGTAAATTACTTGAAAAGGAATTTCCTTACTCATTAATGTGTTCTCCCTTGTCAGAGTTCACTTATCACATTCTTCTTACCATTTTCACAGCACTTTCCACTTTCTAGCCTTCCTAACTAGACTGTAAAGTTTCTTCCTATTCTCCAAGGAATTAAGCCCATTTCAAATATCTGCTGACAAACTGACAATTCTCCCAAAGCAATAAAGGGTGACTGGAGAAGAATGTAATTTAGGTATTAAAAAGTTATTTAAGATTTCAGACTACAAAAACGAAACAACCAAAAAAAAAAAAACCCACCAAAACAGCAAACTATATTCCTAAAATCAAGTCCATTATCACTAAACAAATCTAAACTTAGACATAAGAACAGAAAGTTGCAGTTTAATTATAATTATATTCCAGTTGAATGGATCTTCATTTATCAAAGAACCAGTATACGAAACTAAATGTTACTTTAAACATCAATGAAACAATTTGTCGTGCCTCCCGCCAATATTTGCAATAGACTGAAATATATATAAACCTGAATCTGTTATTCTGCAAAGAGCTACAAACTGCCAACCACTTTAAGCATGGATCTAAAAAAATGTTAAAATAAGCACAGAATCGTTCAGAAAACAGATGAGAAAGGGAATCAGCATCTAAACGCCTTTCCTTACAAGCCCCACAGAAATGGAGATGCAATACAGGAAAAGACAGCCTATATAACGGGGTCAGATTTGCCACAGGACAAAAGTCTCTAACAGGCCCAGATGAAGAAAAAGGCTCGATATTGGTCTCTCTAGGCGCAAATCAGGGCTGATTCCCCGCTGGGCCCCGGGCCTGCCCCACCTGTGGGGATCCCTGGATTCGAAAGAGGGTCCACTTGGCCCGCCCCCGCCCCTTCTCCCCGCCCGGAGCTGATGCCACTGACCGACTTGACAGCCGCTTCCTGTTCGTCCACTGCCAGGGCCCACGAGTCGGTGGCCATGGTCCCAAGGGAGGGAGGCCGACTCGCGAAAAAAAGTACCGCACCGCACGCCAACACTTGCCCTAGTTCCCCTGCTTGCGCGAGACCGACACTCACGCGGCCCGGAAGCGGCGGTGAGAAAAGTGACGTCAGCTCCTGCCTGGCGCGAGACGTCACCATCCCGCGCCGCGCCGGCCTCCCGGTCTGGCCGCCTCTCGTCAGGCGCGCGCCCGAAGCGGCTGTGGCTTGCCCGAGGCGCAGCCTCTTCGTTCCTCAAAATCTCTAAGCCGTACGAAGTGAAGCTCTTAGCTCTCACTGTGCCGTGCTTCACACTGAAGTTTTATTCTTAAACCTGCCTCGTCTCAAATGTGTCTCTGAACTCTAAAGCCTTACACAAAAGAAAGTCCCGTGAGAATACTAGGTGGTGCCAGTTTCTACTCTTAACGTGACAACAGGTAAGACGACAAGAAACAAAACGAAACCGAAAGCCCTTAAGCCCGCTTCCCCATGATTCCACCAGTCCAAAAAATACAACAGCGTTTCTTGTTTTTCTTCCGGTCATTGTCCATACACATCATAGCTCGGGTATTTTACATAGTCCTAAACAAAAGTCCTAAACAAGAGATACACAATTTAACGTTTGACCTTATTATATGGCTAAGTTTTTTTAATGTAATAATTATCAATTTAATAACATTATAATAGTCCAAGCTCATATCACATAAATTGCCTAACTCCCCAACTCTATCCCTTGGGGATAGCAGTTGTTTCTGATGTTTTATCATCAATTGATAACACTTCGGTGAGCATCTTCACACCACCAAAAATCATCTTATTTGTCGCCAGTTTGCTTTTTGTCTCCCCACTACAATATGAACTCGAAACAAAAGCAAAGACCTTAAATATCTTGGTTACACAGCTGGTTAGTGAACCTAGAAAAGTTCATGGCACATAGTAGACTCAATAAATATCTTTTAATGTATATATGTATGAATAGACTAACAGATTTTAGTTCAAAATGTATCCCTCTAGGATACATTTCTAATCATTGCAACATTTATGTCAAAATGTATGACTGACTTGAATACTTGACAAAAGAGGATAGTCAGCACGTGGAAGGAGCTCGAAATCATTAAGAAAATGCAGCCAAAGTCACAATGAGATATCACAGTACACCCGTTTGAATGGCTAAAATTAAAAATTGACCCACCATGTGTTAATAAGGATATGGACTGTTAAAAAAAATATTCAATCATATTTGTTAAAGATGGTAGGGCTGACTACTCAGGACCATTGCAATAGGTATAGGGATCATTGCAATGGGATGTTTGCAGAGGGGGAAAGAGATTGGGCTCACTTTAAACATCAATGGGCAAGTGGGAATTTATAGCCAAGGAGGCAGGAGGTGGTATGAGTGGATGAACAGTTACTAAGAGGAAACATTAGAGGAGTTCTGGTTAAACCAGCCTAATACAGTTCTTGCTGAAGACAACCCACAGTGATCAGACATCAAAGGTAGGGGATGGTGGAAGATGAAGAACCTGATCAGATACTAAGGGTGATCAGATATCAAGGGTTCTTGCTAAAACATTATATACAAGGAAGTGCACAGATTGGCCTAGCAGAAGGCTCAAGAGCCTGACTAAAGTTCGGCCAAGCAAAGAAACTTTGTCTGGAGCAACTGGAACTCATAGGCTTCTGGAAAGAATGTAAAATGGCACAGTGGTTTTATATAACTTTTTGGCAGTTTCTCAAGTTAAGCATGCACCTTCTCTTTGATCCAACATTTCTACTACTACTTATTATCCAAGAGAAATGAAATATATGTCCACAAAAAGACTTTTATACAAATATTCATAGTAGATTTACTCATAATAGCCCCAAATTGGAAACAACACAAGTGTCCATCAACAGGAGAATGGATAAACAAATTATGGCGTATTTATTCTACGGAATACTACTGAGCAATAAAATGGAACAGACTACTGATACACGAGATGAAATAGAGTAATCTTACAAATATGTTGAAGGAAGAAGCCAGACACAAGAGATACATACTGTATGAGCCATTTATATGAGATTCAAGAATAGAAAAAACGAAATTGATAATGATAAAAATTAACCGTGGTTGCCTCTGGAGGGGGGAAGTTTGGGCAGGAGACAAGGGAAATTCCTGGGGTGATAGAAATGTTCTCTATACTTGATTGAAGTCCTGTTACATAGATGTATAAATTTGTTAAAACTGTATACCTCGTGGGCCGGCCCGGTGGCTCAGGCGGTTAGAGCTCCATGCTCCTAACTCCGAAGGCTGCCGGTTCGATTCCCACATGGGCCAGTGGGCTCTCAACCACAAGGTTGCCAGTTCAACTCCTCGAGTCCCGCAAGGGATGGTGGGCTCTGCCCCCTGCAACTAAGGTTGAACACGGCACCTTGAGCTGAGCTGCCTCCCGGATGGCTCAGTTGGTTGGAGCATGGGCTCTCAACCACAAGGTTGCCGGTTCGACTCCCGCAAGGGATGGTGGGCTGTGCCCCCTGCAACTAGAAAACGGCAACTGGACCTGGAGCTGAGCTGTGCCCTCCACAACTAAGACTGAAAGGACAACAACTTGAAGCTGAACAGTACCCTCCACAACTAAGATTGAAACTTGACTTGGAAAAAAAAGGCCTGGAAGTACACAGTGTTCCCCAGTAAAGTCCTGTTCCCCTTAAAAAAATAAAAAAAAATAAATAAAAAAAATAAAAACCACATCCTTGCCTTTAAAAAAAAAAAACAAAAACAAAAAAACTGTGTACCTCGTTATACTAGGTTTCACTTTATTGTGCTTCACAGGTGTTGCGTTTTTTACAAACTGAAGGCAAGACACTCGATTAGCAAAAAGATGACTACTTGCTTTGTTGCAATACTTGCTTTATCACAGTGGTCGGGAACTGAACCTGCAGTATCTCTGAAGTATTCCTGTATTTGCTTTACTGTGGTGGTCTGGAACCGAAACCACAATATCGCCAAGGTATGTCTGTATTTTAAACGTCATTTTATTTTATATAAATTACCCCTCTCAATAACATTGATTTAAAGAGCAAAAGAAAAGGAATGAACTACTGATACATGCAACAACACAAATGAGAGCTTTGCCATAGCAGGCATTATGTTGAGTGTAAGATTCCAGACACAAAAAAAATATATGGTACATGATTCCATTTACATAAGTTAAAAAGAGATATTTATAGTGATAGAAATCAGAACAGTGGTTGCCTGGGGATGGGCTGGGGTGAGCAGGATTGATTGGAAGGGCACAAAGGAACTTTAAGGGCTGATGAATGTTCTGTATCTTAGAGTGGTAGTTACACGTGTGTATACAATTGTCAAAGCTCATGGAATTGTACACCTAGTATCTGTGCATTGCACTCTACATATATGTCAGTTAAAAATGAAACAGACAATGCAATGTAATTTTAAAAATCGAAGTTTAAAAAATACAGGTAGTAATAAATTTATTTGTAATGTATAAAAAGGGAGGAAGGGTAAGAATATTTTCTTAAAACAGGGCACGCACACACTATGTGACAGAAGTGAGAATGCCAAACACCATACTGTCTTTCCAAAGGACTAGTCTAATTCCCAGCATCCTCAGCACCAATGAGCTACTGCTTGGAGACTACATTGTTTATTGGGAGATAGCACCATGGCCTAACTCCTTGTTGGGCTGCAACCCTAGGGGACACTGCAAATTGGTTTTCTGAGGAATAATGCTCCTTCTGTCTTACTTTTGTAGCAATCCCTTTTTTAAAAAAGATAAAAACTAGATTTTGAGGCACCTCACCCTCTTACTCTTTAACTCAACCATCTACACAGCAAAGCTTTTCATCAAAATCAAAAGCAGCAACACTAAAAGACTCAATTGTAAGTCCTTTGTGGTAGAGGTCATTAGAGCAAAAATTGAAGTCTGGGTGCCCACTGGGTGCCCTCTTTCAATTGCTATTTCATTACAAAGTGCAGCTGCTCTAGCACTGATAGGATGATGCCTACATTGCTTCCACTGAAACACAATTCCTAGAGCTAAACATGGTCACCTGGGGAACTTAGGATAGGATTTTTGCTTGCATTGGATTTGTAGGGCATTTGCTGAAATTTCTTTTTATTTATTTCACTGCCTGCACCTATTGGAAGACTCATTGGAATTTATTTAATCTAGGTGAGTGCTTTCAGGGAGGTCCAGGCTGAGGCTCCAACTAGAACAGTGAAACCAGCCCCTCTGTTTGGGGCAGCTCGGGGCAATAGGGCACACTCTACTAGGGCTACCACTCCCTCCCCCTCAGCTAGCGTTTCTATTCCAAAAGGCGGGTATCCAGCCAGAAGTCAGTGAGAATCGCACTCCTCTCCAGACCAAGACTTGGGAAGGGCACATTCTCCTGAAGCTGCGGACTAGATAAACACCCTCCTGCCCTGATTCGTATTCAGTTGGACTGAAAAGATAAAAAAGACTTAACATTTTTTTAATGCATCCTACACGATTTACTTGAATCACCCCCCATTTAATTCTCACAACTTTCCTATTTTATCTCCATTGTACAAATAAGGAAATTGAGGTTCAGAGAAGTTAACTTTCGCAAGATCAAATGGCCTAATAAGTGGCAAATCTAGTATTTGCATTCAGGGCAACCCAATTCCAGAAACTAATGGGTGACAAACCCAAAACCAAGGGCAGATAAACGGCTTTCCTGTGACCTGGGACTTGACTTTTAACTTTTGGTTAAAAGCCCAGCTGGTCTCTGATTGGCTGAGGCCAGGGGGCCAACCAATCATCAGAGTGCAATAGCTTTTCCCAGGGTACTTTGTACCTGGCTGTTTTGGCCTGAATCTCTGCTGCGATGCTGATTGGATGAACTTGAAATGCGACTTGTTGCCTTGTAACAGGATGATTTCGTCATCTTCACTCAACTGTGAGTCCGGCGAGCAAAGGCCTTACCTGTTTTGCTCACCATTGGCTCCCCATCACCTCATCCATTATAAAGGCACATTAAACATCTGTTGAATTCGGGAGTGATGAATCAATAAATGAATTAGAGATTGGCAAAAAAAAAACATCTCTCATGGTCATTCTCTGGCATCATCATTCGTTCAGAGCAAATGAGTGCAGGGACTCGCACTGCTTGTGTTTGCAGTGGGGACGGGCATGATAGGATGGCGGCTCTGCTCTGGGAGCTACCGCTTCTCCCTCGAGATGTTTCTATGTACCAGAAGCAACAGGAGGGGAAGGGAAAGAGGCATGGTGTAAGGACTCAAAGTAATCTAGGAATAATGACAGGAGCCAGAAAAACTTTGTATTTGGCCCACAGAAGTCTAAGGACTAATTTATAGTGATAAAACAATTTTTTAAATTGTATGAAAAAGTGATTGGGGATACTTTTTAAAGAAAATATGTAAAAATATTCCATGTTTTCATTCAACAAACATTAACAGCAGATTTCTCTGCAACACACCCTGCTGACAGCTAGAAATTCAGTGATAATTGAGTTAGACATACTTTGTACCCTTCCTGGACTTAACTATAAGAGCAGATAGGAGCTAAACAAACAGTCCCAAACATGTACATATTTGTGTGAGGCAAATGAAGCTTAGTGGTTAAGAATGTGGGCCCTGGAGCCAGTCCCCAGGTGTGAAACCTGGCTTACTACTTCCGAGCTGTATGTTGTAGGGCACATTACTTAACCTCTCTGTGCCTGTTTCCTTATCTGTAAAATAGGAATCATAACATATTTATTGGGAGGAGTAAATAAGCTATGTAGGCCTTTAGAAGGTTGCCTGACACAATAATGTCGCTCAGGGAAGTACAGGGCGCTATGGGAGATTGTGTCAGGGGAGGCACACCTTCCTGAAGACATGATTTTACCACTGAAATAGGATTAGGAAGAGACAAAAGAAAGGGAAGGACTGGGAGAAGAGTTCGAAGTAGAGATATAACCATGGCAGCAGATGCACATGGTCACAGGCTATTTGGGGGCAACTTGGTGGAGGGGTAAGGTTCCCTCTTCAGGCTCCTCTCCCCACACATTCAAGTCTCTGTGCTCTGTTGAGGAGAGGGGGACTTTGAGAGATAAGGACTGTTGAACAGCAGATTGGACACAGGTGATGCCGGGAGTGGCGTGAAGGGACTAGCTTCTGACTCCTTCTGCTCCGCTCCCTGGCTGCCTGCAACACCAGAGGACTCCCACTTTTCGTTCTGTGTTTCCGCATGCCCATCTTAGCTAGAATCTGAGAGGCAAATACTTCACCTCACCCTTGAGTTCTGTCGGTTTCTTTGAATTTCTGTTTCTGCTTCAAAGTGGGCCGGGGGAGATTACATGGTCTCAAGATGAGAAATTGGAGAGGAAAATGCACAGGATCACCAACTTCTCTGAGACATAGTCCAGCATAAGAGTAATTTCAGCGAGAGTGGAGTTAGAGCAGAGACTACGAGGGGGAAAGTAGAGCAAGAGAAGCTGGAGAGTTAAGTGGGTGCCTGATCTGGAGATTGTATATGTACATTTGCATTTACCTTAAGGAAAATAGCAAGTCAGTAGGAGAGTGGGATAATCAGACTCACATGTTACAAAGGTCACACTGGCTGCTGTAGACAAATGAGCTGGAGGAAAACCTAACTGGAGGCAGGAGCACCTGTTAGGAAGCTAGTGTAGTAGACCAGATGACAGTGGTGATCTACACCATTGTGAATTCAAGAAATATTAGATTGAACCATATAAAAGTGCCATTTTTGAAGTTCCACGGTGGTCAAATTGTGGCAATTGCATTAGGCTCAACCCAACAAAAAGTAGAATTGATAAGTGAGGTGGATTAAAAATGGCCACAGATACTTCATAGCTCCTCCCATCAGGAGTTGAAGTTTATTTCCCCACCCGTGGAATCCAGGCTGGTCTTGCTATGACCAAAAGAATGTGACAGAAGAGCACTGGGGGAGTTCTGAGCCAAGGCTTCAGGAGAACTTGCACCTTCTGCTCTCTTCTCTTGGAAACTGGAGACCATCTACCATGCGGTGAAGAAAGACCAGGTGGAGGGACTCCGCTGTCTCTGCTGAACCCAGACACCAGTGAGGGGAATGTAGCTGCATGAGTGAGCCTGGGAGAGATTAGCCGAGCCGCCCAGACAATCATCAGAATTGTGAAAAAGACTAAGTCATTTTAAGCCATTGTTTTGGGGGTGATTTGTTATACAGCAATGGATAATAGAAACGAAAGGACTTGGTGATTACTGATTGGGAGGAAGGAAGAGTCACAATAAATCCAGGTTTCAGGGTTGAGCAACAAGCAGTTGTAGTGCCAGTGAGATAAAGGGAAGAGCCAACAGCAGAACATGGGGTTTTTGGAGTGGCGGTTTTAATAGATGGATTCGGTTTTGGACATATTGAGTGCAAGACATCCCAAGTGCAGATTTCATGTGGGCACTGTTTCTACGATGTTGGAGCTCAAGGATTGGGTCTTGGTATAGATTCAGGAGTTGCCAGCGAAAGAAAGAAAGCCACAGGAATGAAAAGATTGTCCTCAGTAGAGAAAGAAGAAATGGCCCAAAACAGAGCTGTAAGGAACAGTCACATTTAAGAGGTGAATAGAGAAGGAGCCTGCCCAGGAAACTGAGAAGTGGCCAGAGAGAAGGAAGACCAGGAGGTGTGGTATGTCACTTTAGTCTCCAGAAGAGTGGGCAGAAGGGATGTCCAAGTGTTCAATGCTGCTGAGGAGTCAAATATGATAAAAAGTGTTTTCTTGGGTTAGTAACATGAAGGTTATTGGTGTCCTTGGTGAAGGCTATTTCTCAGGAGTGGTGGGGCAGAAGTCAGACTGCAGAGGGGTAATGAGTCGGACTCAGTGTGCAGAAGCAACTATTATAAAATTTTTTGGCCATCGAGGAGAAATGTAAGGCTGGAGAAGGATGAGGAATAGAGGGAGGGTTGCATTTTAAATAGCAGATAGATAGTATAAATGTTAAAATGTCACTGAGAAAGTGGGTGAACCTTGAGGAAATTAGGTTAAGTGAAATAAGACAGTCACAAAAAAACAAATACTATATGATCCCACTTATATGAAGTACTTAGGAATAGTCAAGATCCTAGAGACAGAAAGTAGAATTATGGTTGTTAGGAGCTTGGGAGAGATTGCAGGGAATTATATTATTTATTGGGTATAGTTTCCATTTTACAAGATGAAGAGTTGTGGAGATGGACTGTGGTGATGGTTGCACAATATTCTGAATGTATTTAATACCAATGAACTGTACACTTACAAGTGGTTAAGATGGTAAATCTTGTAATGTGTATTTTACCACAATAGAAAAAAAAAGCACTGGAAAAGTAGGGGGCGGGAGAACCTGCTAATAGGGTAGGAAAGGTTGATGGAGCAAGGCCTTAAAAAGCCACAGGAGGGACTTTGTTGCACTGATAATGAAATTTAGACAATAGGGATACTTCTGCCATTGTAACAGGAAGGGGGAGGGAGAGGTGTGCTCGAAGGTAGGTCTGGTGGCAAAGGTTGAGGACATCTCCTTGTTAGCTGTTTGCTTAGATTATGGAGATCATGTGCTGACAGCTGAGGGGGATAATGGAGTTGAAAGTTAGAGGTGAATGACTCTTGAAATGGTCGCTGAACAGAAAAGCTGGGAGTTCACCAGAAAGGATTAATGACCCATGAGGCTAGAGGCACTGCAGCTTTTTCTGAAGTTATCCCCTCCATTGAGGTAAAATATGAAATCAGACAAACAGAACAATATTTAATTGCCCCTCGAGCATAACCCTACTTGTTTTAGAAATTAACAAAGCAATACTGGGACCTGTTTTGTTGTTAAACCCGGACTCAAATGACATTGGTTTATCAGGATGATTTCTGTGCAAGTCACCCAAGCTGTTGGCGTCTGAAAGGAACAAAGACCAGATAACAACAATATACCTAGCACACTTGACCACACTACCTGACTGTGGCTAACTCATGTCCTTTCAAGTCTAAGTGTGGGGACATTTGCTCTCAGGGATAAGCTAAGAACCTAAGACCATTTGGCTTTTCTTCAAGTGGAGAATTCCAAGGATGCTGGAAGCATATAGATGAGAATATAACAGAACAGTTGTAAAGACTCACAAAATGTGTGCTAGTACTTCCAGAGTTCCATCTAAACAACCCCACCCCCTCTTTCCTTTGGAGAAGCTGACTATTGTCCTGGGCTATAGAGCTACGCAAAAGAAGGGTCTGCCATCCAACCACCTCAGCCTATTATTGATAAAGCAGAGGCGTTAAGTACCTCATCTGAGCCACTGACATACCAAACAGCCACCACTGCCAGGCTTCATCTAATATTCTTTGCTTCCACCTACTCCAATCCCCCATTTTACTTTTAGAGCTATTATGTAATGAGAACTACTATGCACGAGACCCTTGCTCTGATGAAGTTTCTAAGCGAAGGCAGGAGCACCCAACAACGGGGCTGGAGAAAGAGGGCATAAGGTAGGAGTGTGACAAACATCCTCCAAGCAGATCCCCACCTGGCCTCTCACCACTAGGTGTTTGAAGCTATTCTGAGGAAGTCCTGTGCCAGATTCAGGGTACTGGAGCCTGCTAGCAGTAACCCCTCAGGCCCCCTCACCTCCGTTGTGTCGTTTTTGGAAGATACTGCAATCTGAGTCAGTCAACAGAATAAGGAACGTTTATTCTCAAGTAGAAAAGCAAAGTCAGGTAAAACTGCAGGGGGTTCCTAAGAACCTGATATCTATGTCAAGGACCAAGAGAAACCTCAAGAGGGCCCCTGAAATGGACAGCAGTTTGGGTGGTGTTGGTGAAGGCAAGGAGCCAGACCCTTCTTGCAAAGGTGATGGGCCTGGTATTATACATGCTGTGTAGGAAACTCAACCCTGATGCCATCTGTTCTTTCCAAACCTCCACTTTGGTTTTCCCAGGGTTATGTTGTATAGTACATCTAATTACTAAGAGTCACAAATCCTCTTTGAAATAACAGTAAGCATAAAAGCCCATCATCCTTTCTCTGTAATATTCCTCCAGTCTATTTATTCTTGTTTTCTCAATACAACCAACAACATCCTGGCACTTGCTGTGATGGGACTGGTAATCTTCTAACTGGTTTCTCAAAATGTAAGCTTTTTCCAACTCCAATATATCCTGTATACCTCTGCTAGACCAATTCCCCACCCCACCCCCAAAATTTCATCACTTCCTTTTGTGATTTAAGAATCTATGACAATTTACTACTAAATCCAAATCCTGTCCAAACAATCAGATCTTCATTTTATACCTAATGAGACTTTTCCCTGCCCACATGGACCGGCCATTCGCCTCAATATTCTTCCTATATACTGTTTATCCTGGTGAAGTTGCTTTCGTCTTCATATAGCCAGTCTGCCTGGGGCACTCTTCTTGTCACTTGAAATCTCACTTTTTTCTCATAAGCAAATTCGACTTCTTCATGAAATCTCTAACCTTAGAAATCCTTACCGCTGAATACCAATGGCACTTTGAATGAAATAGCCTTCCAGATAAATAAGAAACAAGAGATGAAAACAACAAAGGCAGAAGACATCTTTTCAAGTCCTATTTTTATTCCTTTTCCAGGACTAGAAAAATAGAATGTAAGGACTTTGCATTTGCTGGCATCTACCTACTTTCTGATTAGCTCGCCAGTGTCCTCTGGTTTCCCAGCAGGGAAAAAAGGAGTGTGAGTAGCCCTTTGGCAACTGAGTAGGGCTCTTGGCTTATGGAGACATCCCGACTGTTCATGTTAGAGCAATGTCAACTCTGAAATGGAATAGTCATATCAGGCGCTGACTGGCTTATGGAACAATGTGAGTCTTCACTTATATGATAACTAATAGCAGCAACCCAAACATGCTGTTTTCTTCTTAGTCATAAATGAGGTCTTAGTAACATGAACGCGTCACTTAACTTCAGTTAACATCAATAAAGAATACCTCAACAATTGATTAGTTCTTATGCAGATAGCCAATGAATGACACTAAAAAACAAACAAACAAAAACAATAAAATCCATTGTTTATGGATAATGAACATATCCAGAATCTTCCTTTGGATCAAAATCTCCTTTTTTCAAGTGAGCTTCTCTGTTCTAGGACACAGTTTATCATTCCATATATAGAAACTTACTAAAAACAGTAAAAGAAACTCTAGGAACTGGAGCTCATACTAAGGGCTCAATGCATTTTTACATCACTGATGCCTCAGACCTGCACAAGGTCGCAGCCACAGCAGCTGTGGTGCATTGAGCCCTTGGCGCCAAGCACTGACAGGAATGTATCTGGTCTGTGAGGGAACATGGATGCAGTGATACTGGGATGACAGTCCAGAGCCCTCCAGAACAGTGAGTCTTGCCTTTTTAAAAGACATACTCCTTTAAGGAGGAAGTCTCTCCCCCCGGAAAATGCATTTAAATTCAAAATACTGCATATACTTCATGAGACCCACCCAGTGAATTCTTAGGGGTCCAACCCCCCAGATTAAAAGCTGTTGGCCTAGATTTTTACCAGATACCCATTTACTCCCCCTACTGGAGCATACTTCTTTCCATTTTCCCGCTCAGATTTAGGGCTACTCAGTAGATGGGTTATACATGTTGTGGTGGGGTGTGCTTGGCCTGCAGCCTCATGAAGAGTCTATAGTCCTTTAATTATTGCCTTTGTTTGTAGTTATTTCAGAGTTGGTCCACAGGACTTTGCGGGTGGGGCATAAAATTTCTTCTCTTCTTATAAGATTCCCAACAGTTGTCCAGAAGCATAGAGAAGACTCTACACAGTCAAGTGCCCACTGGGGTAATGAGGCAAGATTGCAGTCTGTCAGTCTCTCTGCATTATCTGTAATGTCAGATTAAGGAAACCACCCGGAGGCTGGTAGTGGCCCCTTCCCTTCCCAGGAGACAAATCTGGCCCTAAAACACAAAAATGTCTACAAGAAAGGTGTGGAATTAGATAGTTCTCATCACTGAAAAATCCCTCTTCCAGGCCTGGTCCTAGGTTAAGTGGCCATTCTGTATCAAAGTCAAAGTGCTGAAGAGGACTCCTTTGGCTGGCGTTTCATATTTCTCTTGCAACTCAGTTTCATCTCATCTTTGCTCTGTCACTTTGTGGGTACTCATAGCGTTGGCCAGGTATGAGGAAATGTCCATTACTTTTATTTGCTCTGACTATTCTGCACAAAGATGCCAGGTCAGGATGGAGCAAAGGCCTTGGCAATCACTCTTGACTTGCACAGATGAATGGCTGTAGTCCACCTAGTCCCTTAGTTGCACCTGTTTGTATTCTAAGCACTGTGAACACAGACGTTCAGAATCCCTTTACAATGAAGATGCCAAATATCTGAAATCATTCCCCAGCTCTGACAAAATCTGCCTTCTGGGATCTGAAGATAAAGCAAGGATTTGTGACTACTGGGGATCACTTCTGGAGCTGTCTTGAGGCTGACCATTAGCAACTTGAAACCACAACTTTTACTGAGTATTATTTGCTTGGGGCTACTAAGGGATCAAGATGGTGTTAGGGATGTAAAAAAGATGCTGCAAGTTAGATCCACCACTAAATCTCCACAATGACTTCTTTACAGGACTTGCTCAAGCTCAAGCAAGGGACCTACCAGTTAACAGATGTGCATACACACAGACTGCACCTGCTGAGAATAGGTCACGGTCCTGCAACACAAACTTGCATACACTAAAGATCCCAGGCTATCATTTTGGTCCATGCTTAGCAAATCCCTTCTTGCTGTGGGTATCAGGACAGAGTGGGCTGACAACACTCAGATGTGCTGTCCCATCCCAAATCCAAAGCAGCAGCTCGCAGGTCTCCTCATGCCATAATCCAAACACAATGAGTGGTTTACATTCCTATCCTACTTGGGGCCTCTCTCTCTCCCTCTGTGTTTCCCTCTTCACCTCTATTCTGTCACTTCCACCAGGGCTCAGGTTGGCCAGAACACTTCAAGCCAGAGAATAGGCAGGGGCCGCCACAAAGATCCTGAAGTAGTGATTAGCCACAGCATCTAGATTAGTGTAACAATGGGGAAAACGCTGGCCAAAAAAAGGGACGGAATTCCCAAAAGGTAAATTTCTGTGTATTCACGCCTAATCTTCAAAAGTTGTGTAAACAATTTTTTTCTACCTTCCTCCATCATTTGCAAATTTTCGTCAAGTCCAAACATAATTTAAAATGAGGTAGGTAGTTTATCTCTACTCATGCCTTCGTGTTGGTGGTGACTATCGAGGCCTGGACAGGAGAGCACTCGTCTCCCGTGCAGGGGGAGCGCCAAGGGCGGGCACCATTTGACCAGTGGAGTTTCTCAGTTGGCTATTTTCTCAATCTCGTCCAAATCATCCGTGTCCAATCTTTCTATTTTCTTATCTGGGAGAAAAAACAGTTCAAACAGACGTCAACATGAAGTTACCGTGGAAAGACACATCTAGGGAAAGGACAGCACAGTAGGGAGAGAGGAGACACACAGGTCTCTGCCGTACCTAGGAACAAGCTCTGCCTCTGACTACATCCATCCTTCATTTAACCGCAAAGGCTTCTGGGGACTGAGAAGGGAGCACTGACAGCAACAGTCAGCCCCAGGCCCCCTCAGCCTGACCAACGGGGAAGTGTCATTTCAGTCCCTGACCCTGAAACTCTCCAGGTGTGCTCTTTAAGAACTTCCATATTGTACGGAAGGAGGGCAATGTGACAAGGACAAGCCTCTCTCCAAAGCCTTTCTCGGGGCCACAGGAAAACCTACCATGCCCCGCAGCCCCCGGACTTGCCCTGTGAGGAAAGGGCCCTGGCAGAGGACACTCCCGGGACTCACTAAAATGCTCCTGGATTCTGTTCAGGATGTTCATGCTGTGTTTGCTGTCAACCATGTTCACTGCCAGGCCCCTCTTGCCGAAGCGGCCAGTGCGTCCGATCCGGTGCAGGTAGGTCTCATTGTCTGGGTTCCCGTCCTTGTCCACGGGAAGGTCAAAGTTGATGACGACAGACACCTGTTCAACATCAATACCTGCACGAACGAGGGTTGGAGAAGAGTAAGGACGGGAGACAAAACTCACTGTCGCCCAGTCAGGCCACGTACATCAACTCTGGGGGAAAGGAAGAGTCTAGGTGGGCCACTCTGGGATTCAGGGACAAGTGGGATGTAGCAGAACCCATAGGAAAACCACAGAACTTTGGCGGGCGCTAACGAAATAATGAAGTCAGTGAGAGAGCCTCTGCTAAATACTAGTATCTGGAGATGCAGCTGAAACCTCAGTGGGTACCCCAAGAAGAGCAGGCGCCATTCTAAATAAACCAGCCTATATGTTTCCTTCCAGCAAGTCAGGACTCGGGGCTCCTCTGAAAGTGCTTACCTGCTGAGAGAATCCAGTCTCCCCTAGAAAAGAATGTCACCACCAACCCCACCTGATCTCCCCCAAACCATCTGAGTTTTTCATATGTGTGGATTTCTCTTGCTATCCCAAGCCTGGCAGACCAGGACACATTCTCTGCTCACCACGGGCACACACGTTGGTGGTCACCAGAACCTTCTCTTTGCCCTCTCGGAAGCGCTCAATCACTGCAGCCCTCTGCTCCACCACCATTTCACCACTCAGCAGAGCCACCTGGTGGCCTTCTTTTGAGAGCTCTGCTGCCAACCAACTAGCTGTTTTGCGGGTCTGGAGTGAAAAGAATTGTTTTAAATGAAGATACCTGTAAGAAAAAAATGAAGACACCTGCAGAAAAGTGGCTTGTTGCCAATAATGTACATGAAGTCTCTCCTGAGTTCAGCCACAGGGGTAGGCTTAAAATTTCTCAAATATTTTAGCCACATGATTTTGGGGGGGATGAATTACTTAAATCTCTTAGTGTTCATCTAGGAAGTATGGTTTTAACCAAAGGTTTTCATTCCTAAACAGTCTATATTCTTAATGTTTTAACATTATTTCATTGGATTTTATTTGGAGTTTTTCCACGTTATCTCTAAGAAGTGGGATCAGAGAAAGTTCAGAAGTCTTCCCCTTATAACTCACTATGAGGAGAATATGCCCTGGGGCAGGTAGAGGTGACACAACTTCTTTCTAGTCCCACAGAGGGAATCTGGTCCTTCCCAGAGGAAGGAGAGGGAGGGGGGGCAGGACAACACCCTCCAGTGGCGCTCCTCCCCCAGGAGACCTGCTGCTCCTGCTGCTACTCACATGGCAGAAGATCATGGCTTGAGCAATGGTGATGGCCCCATAGAGGTTACACAAGGCCTGGAACTTCTCGTCTCTGTTATTGCACAGGACGTAATACTGCTTGATGGTGTCCAATGTCTCCTCCTCGCGCTTCAGTTTGATAATGTTTGGGTCTGGGACCACTTTCTGGGCAAATTTCCATACAGAGTCTTCAAAGGTGGCAGAGAAAAGCAGCATCTGGCAGTTCCTGGGCAGCATCCTGCAAGGGAAGACCCAGGTATTTGGCATGAGCCTGAGTTTTTCACTGGAACAAACAGAAGCACAGCCTCCCCAGGCTTGGATGGTCTCCATCCCCAGCAAGGTGGCAGAGGGGCAGGAGCATTTCGGAGAGGAGACAGAAGCAGACATGGGGCAGGGACAGTGTGCTCTTAGACTCCCTGAGTCTCCTTCCTCCACCCAGGCTGACGTGGCCCATCAAATAAATGTTTTGGAAGGTTCTGAAGCAAAGAACCCAGCAGGAGAGAGAACAGGAGTTGGATCCAGCAAGAGGAGACACAGAGAAGAGGAAGACTGTTTTTCTTGCTGATCAGAAGGCTGAGAAGAGCCTCCTGGCTCCAGATTCCTACCTTTGGATGCGGATGCTCTGATCTTGGTGGCCCTGAGTAGCTATCATCACGTCAGCCTCATCCAGAACAAACACCTTGATCTTCTTCGGGTCAATGAACTTGAGCTTGGCGCACCAGTCTAAGACAGTCCCAGGGGTGCCAATGACAATGTGCTCACTGATCTTCTGACCTCTTTCCACTGTGGAGACAAGATGTGTTCTGGGGGTATTTCCATGGCAACGCCAATTCTCTTCTCTCAGAAATTCTAAAGTTATGAGATGTATTTTTTTTATGATGCATTTTAATGCAAATATTTTGAGGTTTGCATTAATTTATGGAAAGGTTAGGATATCACTACAGTATTTAATGGACACGCACAAAAAAATAGACAATAATGCTGAAAAGATATAGTAAGGATATAAATAACGAGAAAATGAAGAACTCTTAGTGGTATTCTTTTTTATTTGCATTTCCTCACAAGTAGACTTTTTCAAAGTTCTCACTCCAGTGCACTCTGCCCTCAGCTCTCCCGTCTGAGTCAAACAAGTCAGGGCCTTTACATGCCCTATGCCCCCCGGGGTCAGTAAATAGGATTCATTATGAAAGGCTTTGTCTTTTCAAAGAAACACAAACTATTTCTCTTAGATAAAGTGCTTCCCGGACTAGGCCCGCCAGACCATGGCATGTTCTTGGCCCTGCACAGTCTGAAATTGAAAATTTAGTTCTTCATTTTCAATTAGATGGTACTTATTGATTCAAATTTTAGTCCTTTAATTGGAATCTTGACCAGACATATACAAGGTCCCTCTAGTTACAGCCAAAATTTTGCCCAAATGTGAATGTTGAGTCACTTCAAAGCTAACAAATGCTGCTTCTTACTTCAGTTAACAATTACTGCCCCAAACAAAAAATAAAAAATTATTCAGAATCCTCTGCCATTCTAACTCAAATCCAAACTGCAGTATTTTAAATGTCTTATGATAATTTTTCACTAAGTTTTAGTGTCTTACTTTTCTTTTCAGAAATGATTTCAAGTTGGCATTAGGACATTGAACGCAGAGTAGATTTCTGTGAGTCATAAAGTCACAGGTTTGTGTTAAAGATCCATAGGACTCAACCAGACTTCCAACAAAATATAAATTACTTAAATATTGTCAGTTTGTTGTAAAACAAACAAAAGTAGAAAAGATGAATTTAAAAAAATAAAAATAAGCTCCCAGAGTTATTATAATTGCCATGAATATTCTAGAACATTTTTGTTCTAATGGTATTAAAAAGAAATAAGGCAATTAAACAAATCCAGAATTTGGAACATTGTGTAATCACCTGGTCTGGTGCGTTCAAAAAGTCAAATGTAATGGTGTGGGGGAGGGAAACGTGAGGAGGGGGCTATTCTAGCTTGAAAGAAAACAGATATAATAACCAAATGCAATGCATATACACTGACTCCATCTTGGTTCTAAAACAGCCATAAAGAAACACTTCTGGGAAAAATTAAAATGGACTAGGTGTTAGTTATTAGAGAACCTGTTCCTTTTCTTGGTTGTGACGGTACTGTGGGTATGCTGAAGAATGTCCTCATCATGAGATGCATAGTAAAGTATTTAGGAATAAAGAGCTACAATGTCTGCAATTTACTTTCAAATGGTTCACCAAAAATATATACATACATATACAAATGCAAGTGTTTTGATGTTTGCATTAATATTTTATAGAAAGGTTAGGATATCACTACAGTATTTAATGAACACGCACAAAAAAACAGACAATAGTTTGTTTATGTAAAGCAAATATGGCAAAATGTGAAGTTTTCAAATCTAGGTGGACGGCACATGTGTTCATTGTATTATTTCAACTACTACGTATGTATTACATTTTTCAAAATAAAAATAAGTTATTACATTAATGAATTAGAATCACATTTTCATACTCACATTTATTGCCCCGAACAGCATAAGCTAGTTTCAGTTCAGGGTAAAATTTGCCCATCTGCTCAATCACTTTTCCCGTTTGAAGGGCGAGCTCATACGTTGGGGAGAGGCACAAACACTGATAGAAAAAGAGTGCAGAATGAGACTTCAAGACAATACCTCTTTTGCAATGGGGAATTATAATACCATTAGGATTTATTTATTCCTCCAACTAAGGCTGAAGGAAAGAATATATAAAGTGCACACCATTGGATTCTTTAACCTGCAAAAGTCGTAACTTAGAATTCTTGGGGGGTTAGAACTCTGGCTAGGTAAAGACACTTGAAACATCTATTGACCACTGGAGTACCAAAACCTACATGTAAGGATCTGAAATTCCATTTGGAGATTGGCTTCCTTTTCACTTTTTTAGAAAGTTCTCAACCTTCTAATGGCTAATAGTTGTAGATGAAGGAGGTTTTTCCTGCTAAAGGAGCCAAGCCTATCAGCAGTATCCCAGAACTGGCCAACCATGGAAGGGGAAACAGGATTTTTATTGTTACTAGAAGATCAATTGTGTTGTTTGTGCTCAACTTAAGGGGTCCTAGTTTATGTAAAAAGTAATACAAAACATAGCTTTTAATCCATCCAATAGCATTTCCCTGCCAGCTATACGTTAGCAGAAAACCCAAATTCACAAGCCCTTACCTGGGGGTATCTGTTTGCAGGTTCTACTTGGCTGAGCATGGCCAACACAAAGGCAGCTGTTTTACCAGTACCCGACTGAGACTGGGCAATTAAGTTCTGTGGGCTGTACAAGAAAACAAACTGTTTAGGAGCTTAAATCTCAATTATCCTTTCAGTTAATAAAAATGAAAAGTAAAGCTTAAAGAGTATTCAGAATTTACAGGAGGTCCTAGATTCTGTAGCAGAGTTACATGTGCTAGCTATATGTACAGAGCACTACAGAGAGATTTTTATGGTAGGATTTAAAGCACTCCTTATCTTTAATCTAGCCTTGACACAGCAGCCAGGGATTCTTATAAAATGTGAGTCTGCTCATATTACTTCTCTGCTCAAAAACCTCCCAATTACTCCTGATTTCATTCAGAGTAAAAGTTAAAAACCTTATAATGCCCTTGTGGGGGTGCAAAAAATAACTTTCCTCCCACCTTCTAAGTTCTTCTAGCTGGGATAATAATCAACATGAGACAAATTGACAAGAGCAAATGCCCCAAATTTTTTACAGATGTACATTCAGAGGTGCCAAAAAATATGAAACCTGAACACACATTGGGCAGTTGAGTTTTATATGCCATTTTGGACAAAGCAGAAGAGTGGCAGAGGTCTGGGCTTTCAAAGGAAAGGTAGGCAACTCACAGGTAGACAGAAAGTGTAAACATGTGGCAAACAAATTCTTGCTGGGCCACCCAGAAACAATGGGACACAGAAGGAAGTTCAACAAACAAGCTTTGCTAGATTTCTCCGTCTGCAACATTTAGTTTATATTATGATGCTAAGGTGAGGTTCCCTTCCTTTAAGCAGGTTTTTCTACCTGAATTCCTTTAGGCAGGTAAGGGGGGAAGGTCAAAGGTTCTTTCTCAGTCTTTTGTTTCTTAATAACCAGCTTAAAATCAATATCCCGAGAGGCAAAATCCCCCTCACATTACAAGGTCATACCCTGATCTGGCTCCCCATTACCTCTCTGCTCTCATCTCCTACTACCTTCTTCCTTACTTACTTCACCCCACCACAGTAGCCCCAATACTGCTATGAAAACATGCTAGCCATGCTCCCCTCTTAGGTCTTCTGCATCTGCTGTAAGCTGCTTGGGACACTTGTCCCCAGATGACATGTCAACTCTCTCCTTCAAGCCTTTGCTCAGATATCACCTACTTGATTAGATTCCTTTCCTAACCACTTGATTTAAAATTGCAACCTACGTTGAAGTGCCTGAAAAAACAAGATGTATTGGTAGATGAATATGTGATAAAGTATAGTAAAATATGTGATAAAGTATAGTAAAATGTTAGTGGTAGAATCTAGGTGGTGGGTATTTGGGTGTTCACTGTAAAATCCCTTCAACTTTGTTGTATGTTTGAAAATTTTTACAATAAAATGTTGGGGATAAAATTGCATTCAGGTCTTTAGTATTCCCAATCTCGCCCATCATGCTCTCCTTATTTTTCTCCTTAGTACTTCTCACCTTTTAAAAAAACTTTATTGAGATAGAAATCAGATACCATATGATTCACCAATTTAACATGTACAATTCAGTGGTTTTTGATATATTAATTTTTTAAAATTATAAAATATAACATAAAACTTTCCATTTTTAAGTGTACAATTCAGTGGTATATATTTACAGTCTATCACCTTTGAACATATTACATATTTTATTTATTTTTAAGAATACTCCAATACTCCAAACTAGAATGTAAGCTCCTTGTGGGCAGGAATTTTGATCTGCTTTGTTCACTAATGTATCCAAGTGCCTAGAATAGTATCTGTTACAAACCAGGCACTTAATAAATATTTGTTAATGAAAGAGTACTAGATAATTCTCTCAGGTCTTTTGTTACATTGGCATCTAAAAATGAACATCTATGAAAGCATCAAGATCCATAAATACAAATGACTTATGAGAAACAATCTCATCAATATTCCATTTATTCATCTTAAGAATGCTCAAAGTTTCAAGTTAAAGGTTAAATGCAATGCAATTTTACATAATCATATATAATGTAGGGATAGATTTTTATTAAAAGTTTGTTACGCTTTAGAACCTTGTTACTTTACTCTAAATAGTGGTCTGACAGCAGCTGCAGCAGCAGCATATGGAAGTTTACTAGAAATGGTGAACCTCAGTCCCCACCCTCAAATATACTAAAATCAGAACTTGCATTTTATTAAATTCCTGAGATTCATATACTATGAAACTGTGAGAAGCACTGCACCAGAAAGCAGCCTTAGTTATTGTACTGTTCTGGTTTCCTAGAACCTTGTTTGGTTTTTGCCTGCCATATTCAACACAATCAATTTTGTATATCCATATAAAGAAATCATGGTGTATGTGAATGATATAAATGTATATTTACCAACATAGAAAGAGGGTCATATAATTTTAAAAAAGCATTTAAACATTTTATATTATTTTATATTATATTATTCTATTTTATATTATTCCATTTTTTAAGAAAGTATATATATATATATATATATATGTATGTATATATATACGTTTATATAGAAAAAAGCCTAGAAGTCTCTACTCCAAATATTAATAGTGTGTGGGGGAGGGAGATTACAAATGACTTATTTTTTCTCATTTTTCATTGTTTCCTAACTTTTCTAAAATGAGCATATAATACTAGTATAGTTTTTTAAAATAATAAAGGTTTTTAAAAAGTAGAAAATTAAAAATGGGACAGAGTCCTGTCAGGGCACATACGGCTCAGCAAGCATCATGGGTAACGCGTTCTCTTGTATCTTGGATGGTCGGTTGAAGCCCATGGCATAGACTCCCTGGAGAAGCTGTGGTTTCCTAGAAAAAGAGTTAACAATGAAAGTGAATCTCTTTGGTTGAGGAAAGAAACCAAATATCTGGGAGATTTTTTTCTCTCTTTTTAACTGCTGTTGCATACAGTTTATAACTGATAATACTTGAAGTGTGCTAAGCACAATGTGTAAGTGCAGAGAAAATTTTTATAGATTACCTGGAAATTTTAATTAATGGCCCAAAGCAGCTAATTTTTATTTTATTAAACTTGTGTTAGCTAAAAATGTTCCGCTGTGATGAAAAAAAGATAATAGGCTACATCGCTATCTAAACACAAAGGGGAGAGTCAGAAAGCAAACCAATACTCACAGCCGAAGCTCCTCAAAGGACTTCACTGAGTAGAGGGGAGAGTTCGGATCCCGTTGCAGGACTTCTACTTGGTTTGTATTATCGACCAGGTTGTTTCTGATCATCTTGTTGAGTAACGACTGAGCAGCTCTGTCCTCTGTCCAAAAAAAGAAAGCAAAGAATTTTAAAAGTCCATGAAATCCATCATGAGCTCATTTGAATTCAAATGCCATTGGTGTTTTAAGCAAAAACATTTGTACTGGGACTTCTAATTCAAGGTATATCATAGTTTTGATTTATAAATATAATTAAAATCGTTTGTATTAAAGACAAAGGTTATGATGTTCGTATCATCCACTTGGGCCTCATATTCTTCTTCAGAACTATTCCTAACAACCCTCCTTTCCTGAGGTTATCTATTCTTCCTATCTAGAACCAAATATCTACTCCCCAATTTGCACTCAATATAAACTTAAAATGATTAGCTTAACAAACATATCACAATGTAAAAAAAACAAAGTCTATATCTTGACATCATATAAGCTATTCGCATCTTGTTATTCATGTTAAATGTGTCAAAATATCATTAGGTTTAATTTTATTAGACAATGGGGATACAATTTAAATTTATTTTATAATGCCTTGTACAAGATACTCATAAGGAATATTTCCGGCTGCTGCTGAAGTTCATCAGTGTTCAAAGTAAAATTTCTCTAAAATGTAAACAATTAGAATTCCTCACCAATGACTATGTTGAACTTCTATTAGCACTGTGACTCCCATTAAAGTCAAGCCAAGTTGGGTGTGAAAAATGAAGCCTCTTAACAATCCATTCTCTTAGACTGTAGAACCTTACGTATATAGCTCTCAGGCTGTGTTACCTTTCTCTTCTTCATCTGACTTCTCTGCATTAGCATTGGTCTTGACAACAGCACCTTTATCAGACACAAAGTGGCTGTCATTCAAAATCACATCCTATACCCAACAGCTGAGACAATTCAATTCTATGAGACAAAAACAATGAGGAAACCAAGCCACGATAAAAACATGTTATTGTTCCTAAATAAACAAAGGTATGAACACTGTTGCTTATATTTTAATCCTTTCCTATTTGGAGTCCTCTCACCGTACCTCAAAAATTAATGTTGATTTCCCTCACAGCATCAATACTTATAAAATATTATAGAAAGATGATTATAGAAGTCAATGATCAGAAGTCACCTTGATGCTCAATAGAGGAATATCTATGCAAATCCAATCTCATCAATATATATGAATTCAATGCCATTAAGATTCTACGTATATAAATTGATTAATAGAAATGTATATTCAAACAATGTTGTAGTTATGAAAAAATATACAGAAAACAGATTTTAGGTGAATTCAGAGTGAGGTGAATGTTACAGTTCCACCCCCACCCCCATCCATAAAATTAAGTACATCAACAAAAACTGAAAATCTTAGATTTTTGATACATGCTTTCAGAATAATTACAATAGGTTAACTCTCAGGTTGCTCATACTTTGTCTATCTCATCTCAAATTGAGAAATATTTTTAAAAACAACAAATAATCTTTGGCAGTATAGTCTCATAGTTAGTAATAAATATAATAACTTATAATCCAATTAGGCGTCCTCATGTTTACATTAAGCACAATATAAAATACAACAATTCAGTTTGTTGATTTCCAAATCTAATTACTGCCAGTATGTGCCAGCCTCATGTCTGGTACATATATAATATTTTTCAAGATAGTTATGTCAAAACAGAAATACTGAAATAAATCACATTTGTTTTCAAACTAGCTTTTAGTTACTCACCATTGGCATCTGGTTTGATTTTCTCTTCCTTAAGATGCAAGTTGCTCAACTAAATGGAGAATTATGGGGGGGGGGAGAAAAAGTGTTAGGAAAATTACTTAGGAGATTTTGAATCAACAGAGCCACCCCAATGAAGCTGGGGAGAAATGAGCCACTCTCAAGACCTATTCATTAGGTTGTTCTGCTGGGCTTCTTTTGTTTACTAAATGAGTGAGAATAAACAAACTTTCCCATAAATACAGTAGAAAAAAGTGGGTTACACAATAGCTAAAAATCCTAATCATAATACCTAAATTCCTAATTACAATCCCTAGAGAGAATTATAATTTGTGAGTTTGCTTAATGCTCTGATTATAAAGACTCAGTAGAATATCATTTGAGTTGTCATTCTCTCATATTCCAAACAAGAGGAAATTTAAAGAGATATTGGAAAATGCATCAGTTATGTCGCAGGATATGTTTGAGCTACAGGACCACAGTATACCGATATATGCAGCCTCACATTCAGGTTGCCTTGTGCTGGACATCTGGTATTTTAAATTGGGAACAGCCTGGAGCATTGTGGCACACTGTAATCAAAATATCCAGCAGGCTGAAGTAGGAACAGAGAGGAAGGCAGAGAGCAAAGAGACATTTCAAAGAAAGAATTACCAGGACTTTGATCAAACACTGTAAATTAGAGATATCCTGGCAGGAATTATCTCTACTATTAGAATGAAGACACCTTTTTAGGTAAAATACCATCTGTCAATTATACCTCAATAAAGCTGGGGGGAAAAGGGAAATACCTTAAAGACTGGAGATATTTTTATTTTTAATTAATCTTTGTGGGGCCTAAGACATTACCTAATACAGGGTAAAAGAATGAAAATCACCAATCAAATGGCTATTTCTTTTTTTCTCTTAAATTAAAGTTTATTGGGGTGACAATTATTAGTAAAGTTACATAGATTTCAGGTGTACAATTCTGTATTACATCATCTAAAAATCACATTTTGTGTTCACCACCCAGAGTCAGTTCTCCTTCCATCACCATATATTTGAACAAATGGCTATTTCTTAAAATACCACCCACACAGGTACTTTTTTTATTTTATTTTAATTTTATTGGGGAATATTGGGGAACAGTGTGTTTCTCCAGGGCCCATCAGCTGCAAGTCGTTATCCTTCAATCTAGTTGTGGAGGGCGCAGCTCAGCTCCAAGTCCAGTCGTTGTTTTCAATCTTAGTTCCAGGGGGCGCAGCCCACCATCCCATGCGGGAATTGAACCGGTAACCTTGTTAAGAGCTCATGCTCTAACCAACTGAGCCATCCGGCCAACTGAGCCATTCAGCCGCCCCACCAGGGGCTCAGCAGCAGCTCGTTGTCTTCCATCTAGTTGTGGAGGGCACAGCTCACTGGCCCATGTGGGAATCGAACTGGCAACCCTCTTGTTCAGAGCTCACACTCTTCTCTAACCAACTGAGCCATCCGGCCGACCCAACACACAGGTTCTTGAGGTTCATTTCTGTCTTTCCTCTTAAGTCCAAGAAGGGGGAAAGAGAAGGGAGCAATTAAAAAATTATTGTTTTAATGGGTGGTTAGTTAGGGATGGAGAAACCTCACTTCTACTGATGGAAACTGAAAAGGGGAGTTTCCAATGTCTGCTTGCTTTGGTGTTGGGGGAAGCAGCTGGAGAAATTGGCAAGATAGGAAATCTGCAAAAAAGGAAGTCATCATAGAGCAGTAAAAATTCTTCATTAATTCTGAAGGATAGAACTAACTGGTACTGAGCATGAAGCAACCAGCACAGTGCATGATATATACTAGTTTTGTTCAATATATTTCGTTCTTCACTAAAGCATTCCTCCTCCACATCCTGCCAATGAATCTAGTTTAAATCTAGTAGTACTCAGGGCTGTTAAAAAAAAGAGAAACAGACTGACTGATTCATTGGCAGTATTTACAAGAGTGATGTTAATAGTACTCACTCCTGGGGTGATAAATACTACCTAAAGTAAACGATAAGGCTGAGGTATAAATGAGTTATAAGGTATAAATGAGTTAGAAATATCCATTCTGTACAGCATTTTAATATTCAGTGGTAAAAAGACAAACCGTTCTTTTGTTGATACATTGTTCAAATGGAAGTTAACAGAGTAAATAAAGTAATAGTTAAATTAACTAAAATGCAATGTGTAGTAAAAGTTGATAGCAACAATATAAATGAAACAAATAGGTATTTTGATTATAATGTATCATAATTCTGGAGAGGTTCCAGCAGAATCTAAAAATATACTCAGCCCTCCCTTGACTTATAAGGATTTCAAAGCCCATAAGGCAAAAGCATCAGAACAGTGAAGTTTGTATTACCCCACGCAGGGTGTGTGAGTGAGCTGAACACTGAAACTTAGGTTGAAAGCACAGTTAGTTCAGGTTACCTTCCTTTGCTCTGTTTATTTGGACCGAAAATGAGAAACCAATTTCTCTTGCAACTTCATCAGAAATTATTTTGAAATTCGGAAAATTAACCAAAAGGCAAAAAAGCAAAAACATCCACTTTATAATACCCACATTTTTTCAGTGTCCTTAATTAATATTTCAGTTTTTAAGATATGTTAAAATAATTGAAAATTATAGAGTTAACACATTGCATTTTATTCAAAAGCAACTTGAAAAAGGATCTTGAGACAGAAGTAAGATTTGATGTTAAGTGAACTATACTGAATAGGGATTGCCTTAGGCAAAATGATGAAGTAGGAGTCTTACTCCATTAGTTTTCTAATCCGTTTACTAGCCTCTAAATTGAAATCTCCAATGGAACAAAGGGGAACAAAGCAGAGCCACTGGGGAATGAGGAAATAAATAGACTCTAATAATTTTCTTATCTAAAATGAATAAGAAATGAAGCTTAATGAATATTTAAAATTCAGTCACTTTGCTCGGTACACGTCATAGTCACCTGTCATGCAATGCCTGTGGGGATCCTCAGCAGGAGTTCTATAAAGGTAGAGGGTAACAGAGGTGTCTTTACTTATTTGTCCAGTTTTAGAATATTGTGATCTATTATGACTTACCTGTGCATGGTTAAGTAGATTCACAGATTTTATGCAAGTTCAATTAATCCGTACAATACGGATAAGTATTTAAAAGATTCCTGCAAAGAAACTGTGAATTATGGATAATAACAACAATAATAGCTATCACTTACATAGCACTTGTCTATAACTCAGTGAGGTAGGTACTATAATTATCCCAATTTTACAGATGTGGAAACTGAGGCGCAGAAAAGTTAAGCAATAATGAGGGATCCAGAATACAAATCCAACTCTGGCTACAA